>NC_052152.1:115160509-115885611 GCF_902713615.1 Scyliorhinus canicula
GGGGGAGACGGGGGGTGTGTGGGGAGACGGGGGGTGTGTGGGGAGACGGGGGGTGTGGTGGGGAGACGGGGGGTGGGTGGGGAGACGGGGGGTGTGTGGGGAGACGGGGGGTGCGTGGGGAGACGGGGGGTGCGGGGGAGACGGGGGGTGCGTGGGGAGACGGGGGGTGCGTGGGGAGACGGGGGGTGCGTGGGGAGACGGGGGGTGCGTGGGGAGACGGGGGGTGCGTGGGGAGACGGGGGGTGCGTGGGGAGACGGGGGTGCGTGGGGAGACGGGGGTGTGCGTGGGGAGACGGGGGGTGCGTGGGGAGACGGGGGTGTGCGTGGGGAGACGGGGGTGCGTGGGGAGACGGGGGGGTGCGTGGGGAGACGGGGGGTGCGTGGGGAGACGGGGGGTGCGTGGGGAGACGGGGGGTGCGTGGGGAGACGGGGGGTGCGTGGGGAGACGGGGGGTGCGTGGGGAGACGGGGGGTGCGTGGGGAGACGGGGGGTGCGTGGGGAGACGGGGGGGTGCGTGGGGAGACGGGGGGGTGCGTGGGGAGACGGGGGGTGCGTGGGGAGACGGGGGGGTGCGTGGGGAGACGGGGGGGGTGCGTGGGGAGACGGGGGGTGCGTGGGGAGACAGGGAGGAGAGGGAGACGGGGAGGAGAGAGAGAGAGACGGGGAGGAGAGAGAGAGAGACGGGGAGGAGAGAGAGACGGGGAGGAGAGAGAGAGAGACGGGGAGGAGAGAGAGAGAGACGGGGAGGAGAGAGAGAGAAGAGGGAGACGGGGAGGAGAGGGAGACGGGGAGGAGAGGGAGACGGGGAGGAGAGGGAGACGGGGAGGAGAGGGAGACGGGGAGGACAGGGAGACGGGGAGGACAGGGAGACGGGGAGGACAGGGAGACGGGGGAGGACAGGGAGACGGGGAGGACAGGGAGACGGGGAGGACAGGGAGACGGGGAGGACAGGGAGACGGGGAGGACAGGGAGACGGGGAGGAGAGGGTGACGGGGAGGAGAGGGTGACGGGGGAGGAGAGGGTGACGGGGAGGAGAGGGTGACGGGGAGGAGAGGGTGACGGGGAGGAGAGGGTGACGGGGAGGAGAGAGAGACGGGGAGGAGAGGGAGACGGGGAGGAGAGGGAGACGGGGAGGAGAGGGAGACGGGGAGGAGAGGGAGAGACGGGGAGGAGAGGGAGAGACGGGGAGGAGAGGGAGAGACGGGGAGGAGAGGGAGACGGGGAGGAGAGAGAGACGGGGAGGAGAGGGAGACGGGGAGGAGAGGGAGACGGGGAGGAGAGGGAGACGGGGAGGAGAGGGAGACGGGGAGGAGAGGGAGACGGGGAGGAGAGGGAGACGGGGAGGAGAGGGAGACGGGGAGGAGAGGGAGACGGGGAGGAGAGGGAGACGGGGAGGAGAGGGAGACGGGGAGGAGAGGGAGACGGGGAGGAGAGGGAGACGGGGAGGAGAGGGAGACGGGGAGGACAGGGAGACGGGGAGGACAGGGAGACGGGGAGGAGAGGGAGACGGGGAGGACAGGGAGACGGGGAGGACAGGGAGGACAGGGAGACGGGGAGGACAGGGAGACGGGGAGGAGAGGGAGACGGGGAGGAGAGGGAGACGGGGAGGACAGGGAGACGGGGAGGACAGGGAGACGGGGAGGAGAGGGAGACGGGGAGGAGAGGGAGACGGGGAGGAGAGGGAGACGGGGAGGAGAGGGAGACGGGGAGGAGAGGGAGACGGGGAGGAGAGGGAGACGGGGAGGAGAGGGAGACGGGGAGGAGAGGGAGACGGGGAGGACAGGGAGACGGGGAGGACAGGGAGACGGGGAGGAGAGGGAGACGGGGAGGACAGGGAGACGGGGAGGACAGGGAGGACAGGGAGACGGGGAGGACAGGGAGACGGGGAGGTGGGGAGGGTTGTGGAGTCGGCGATTGGGAGACGGGGAGGAGAGAGAGAGAAGAGGGAGACGGGGAGGAGAGGGAGACGGGGAGGAGAGGGAGACGGGGAGGAGAGAGAGACGGGGAGGAGAGAGAGAGAGACGGGGAGGAGAGAGAGAGAAGAGGGAGACGGGGAGGAGAGGGAGACGGGGAGGAGAGGGAGACGGGGAGGAGAGGGAGACGGGGAGGACAGGGAGACGGGGAGGACAGGGAGACGGGGAGGACAGGGAGACGGGGAGGACAGGGAGACGGGGAGGACAGGGAGACGGGGAGGACAGGGAGACGGGGAGGACAGGGAGACGGGGAGGACAGGGAGACGGGGAGGAGAGGGTGACGGGGAGGAGAGGGTGACGGGGAGGAGAGGGTGACGGGGAGGAGAGGGTGACGGGGAGGAGAGGGTGACGGGGAGGAGAGAGAGACGGGAGGAGAGGGAGACGGGGAGGAGAGGGAGACGGGGAGGAGAGGGAGACGGGGAGGAGAGGGAGACGGGGAGGAGAGGGAGACGGGGAGGAGAGGGAGACGGGGAGGAGAGGGAGACGGGGAGGAGAGGGAGACGGGGAGGAGAGGGAGACGGGGAGGAGAGGGAGACGGGGAGGAGGGGGAGACGGGGAGGAGAGGGAGAGACGGGGAGGAGAGGGAGACGGGGAGGAGAGGGAGACGGGGAGGAGAGGGAGACGGGGAGGAGAGGGAGACGGGGAGGAGAGGGAGACGGGGAGGAGAGGGAGACGGGGAGGAGAGGGAGACGGGGAGGACAGGGAGACGGGGAGGACAGGGAGACGGGGAGGAGAGGGAGACGGGGAGGACAGGGAGACGGGGAGGACAGGGAGGACAGGGAGACGGGGAGGACAGGGAGACGGGGAGGTGGGGAGGGTTGTGGAGTCGGCGATTGGGGGGGGGGGGGGGAGATGGAGCTGGGGAGACGGGTGTTCCGCATCCACAATCTGCCCAGATCAGCATCCCAGAATCGTGGGGCTAGTCTCCTCAGTGGTATGGCTGCGAGCTTGGTTGAGATGGCTGTGCAGGAGTGGTTTAAGTAGAGCTCTCCCTCTCGCTTATTAGCAGGGGGCTGGCGAAGCGTATCCGGGGAATCAGCTCGTGGAACCTTCATTTACAGTGTGGAGCCCATGGGGTCTGGTTATGTTGACTAATTAATGTTTGATATGGGCGACAGCCTCACTGGTCCAAGCGTCAGGAAGCGTGCAGCAGTTCATGCTCACTACCACACATAGAAACCTTTTAGTTAAATCATACCCATATTGTTAAGGGTTTAGATGGAGTGGAGTTCTTAAAATCTATGCAGGAGGGCATTTTAGGTCAATATGTAGAGGTCTACAAGGAACAGTGCAGGACTGGCCTAATTCTGCATGAGGTGGTTAAGGGGTTGGTGGGGCAGCATTTTAGTGATAGCGACCAAAACATGGTACAATTTAGCTTGTTAATTAAAAAGAAATAGACAAGTTGCAAAAAAGGTTTTAGATTTTGCGGGGGAGGGGCGGAGCGGATTTTAGTCAAATAAGGCAGGATCTGGCCAAGGTCGACTGGGAGGAGTTACTTGTGGGAAAATCTACAGAAGAGCAGCCATTGAAAAAGTAAATGGGGAGGATGCAGGCTAAACATGTTCCCTCAAGGATAATAGGAAGGAGTAACAAGCCCAGAGAACCATGGATGACCAGAGACATTCAGGGGACGATGAGAAGGAAGAGAGAGACTTTTATCAACTACAAGGGGAGCAAGTCAGTGGAGGTATTAGTGGAGTTATAGTAAGTGCAGGATGGAGCTTAAGAAAGTAATTAGGAGAGCAAACAAGGGATACGAGAAAGCTCTGGCTGGTAGAAGTAGGAAAAATTCCCAAGATCTTCTGTAAGTATATCAATGGGAAGAGAATAACCAGGGATAGAGTTGGGCCCATTCGGGACCAGGGGGCAATCTGTGGGTGGAGCAAGAGGACATTATTAGGGTGAACAAATACTTCACATTTGTCTTCACCCAAGAGAATGAGGATGTAGGTATAGAACTCCGAGAGAGAGATTGTGAGGTTCTTGAGCAAATTGATATGGGAGGTGACAAGGTATTGGAGGTGTTTGCTGGTTTAAAAGTGACAAATCCTCAAGTCCAGATGAATTATGTCCCAGGATGCTGCAGGAGGCAAGAGAGGAGATTGCAGGGGCTCTGACCCAAAATTGTAATTCCTATCTGGCTACGGGGGAGATGCCAGAGGAGTGGAGAATAGCTAATGTGGTCCCGCTATTTAAGAAAGATTGTAGAGATAAGCCAGGGAACAACAGACCAGAAAGTCTCACGTCAATGGTAGAGAAACTATTGGAGAATATTCTGAAGGAGAGAATCTATCTCCACCTGGAGAGGCAAGGTTTGATCAGGGATAGTCAGCATTGATAGTCAGCTTTATCTGAAGGTCGTTATGCCTAACAAATTTGATTGAATTTTTTTTCTTTGAAGTGATCAGGTGTGTAGACGTGGGTAGTGCAGTTGATGTAGTTTGTATAGATTTCAGCAAAGCCTTTGAAAACGTACCACGTGGGAGGCTTATAAAGAAGGCAAATGCACATGGATACAGGGTAATTTGATAAGGTGGATTGAAAATTGGCTTAGTCGTAGGAAACAGAGGCAACAGAAGGCTACTTTAGTGACTGGAAGCCAATGTTTAATGGTATACCACATTTATATAAACAACATACACAACTATGTGGGGGGCAGGATCAGTAAGTTTGCGGATGATACAAAGATTGGCCGGGTGGTTAACAGTAAGGTCGAGTGTCTTGGTTACAGGAAGATATAGACGGGTTGGTCAAATGGGCGGATAAGTGGTAGGTGGAATTTAACCCTGAATAGTGTGAAGTGATACACTTTGGTAGGAGTAATTTGACAAGGAAGTATTTAATGAATGGCATGACACTGGGAAGTTTCGAGGAACAAAGGGACCTTGGCATGTTTGTCTATAGATCTCTGAAGGCAGGGGGGCAGGTTAATAGGGTGGTGAAAAGGGCATTTGGGACACTTGCCTTTATTAATCGAGGCATAGGTTACAAAAGCAGGGAGGTCATGTTGGAGTTGCATCGAACTTTGGTGAGGCCACAGATGGAGTACTGTATTCAATTCTGGTCACCACATTTTAGGAAGGATATGATTACACTGGAGAAGGTGCAGAGTAGATTCACCAGGATGTTATCTGGGATGGAACATTTAAGTTATTAAGAGGGGCTGGATAGTCTTGGTTGGTAAGGGTGGATAGGGAGCAGCTGTTCCCCTTAATTGAAGGGTCAGTTACGAGGGACACAAGTTCAAGGTGAGGGGCAGGAGGTTTAGGGGGGGATTTGAGGAAAACCTTTTCACCCAAAGTGTGGTGACAGCCTGGAATGCACTGCCTGGGAGGGTGGCAGAGGCAGATTGCCTCACATCCTTTAAAAAGTACCTGGATTAGGATTTAGCACATCAAAACACTCAAGGCTGTGGGCCAAGTGCTGCCAAATGGGATTAGGTAGGTAGGTCAGGTGTTTTTCATGCGTCAGTACAGACTCGATAGGCCCAAGGCCTCTTGCATTGTATTTTTCTGCGATTCTGTGAAAGTTAGATGTTTGGGATTTTGAATGTACAGTTGTAAGAGAATGGTTTTCCAGGGACAGGTATAGCAGAAGACAAGATTAGGACAAGGAAGTGGGATGTGCGTGGAGAGTGATCAGAGATAGTCTTCTCTTTGATTGGTACATTGGGACTAGCCAGGGCATGTGAGGTGGCCAGGTGAAGGGGTGGCCATGAGTATGATTTGGGGAGTTTACATAGAGGATGAGATTAAGCAAGCATAAGAGGGGAGTAAAATCAGAGAGAGAATATGATGAGTTGAGATTGAGTTTCAAATCTCAGAGGATGGATGAGAAGTCATTCGATGCAGAGGTTGAGGGAGGAGAGCAGTGAAGATATTACAGTGAGAAAATATTTGTTGTATTTGGGTGAGCTGTGGAGATAATTCAAAATGGGAGAAGGGAGGGGTGGAACATGGTGAGGTACTCAAAGCAGGAGAAAGTGCCAGAGGATTGGGAACGAAGCAAGTGATTTGGTGATGAGAGTCACGCTGCCAATACGACAGTCATCATGGGACAAGTGGTGAAAGGCTGTCCAGTGGGGAGGCTTCATTGTGAGGGAATGTGTCATCTCCCCTCAGTCAGGTTTCTGTGAAGGCCATGGTGCTGTTGCAATCACCCACAATAAGCTCATGGATGGCAGGGGTCCCTTCTACTTGTTCTCTGCATTCAGTACCGAGCTAAATGGGAGTCTGTATTCAATTAGCAACAATGGTCAGATCCATTTACCTCATTTAAAAGCAACAGGTTTTGAAATGCTTTTTCAAGTGTTAACAGAGTAGTATTGCTCCAGAGCCAGAGGCTTAACATAGAACATACAGTGCAGAAGGAGGCCATTCGGCCCATCAAGTCTGCACCGACCCACTTAAACCCTCACTTCCACCATATCCCCGTAACCCAATAACTCCTCCTAACCTTTTTGGATACTAAGGGCAATTTAGCATGGCGAATCCACCTAATCTGCATGTCTTTGGACTGTGGGAGGAAACCGGAGCATCCGGAGGAAACCCACGCAGACACGGGGAGAACGTGCAGACTCCGCACAGACAGTGGCCCAGCAGAGAATCGAACCTGGGACCCTGGTGCTGTGAAGCCACAGTGCTATCCACTTGTGCTACCGTGCTTCTTCCTTCCAGAGAATGGATAGGAATTCAACCTGATAGTCCCTATTTCCTGGATTGCTAGTATATATTACCTTAGCTCCATTCTCCAGCAGATATTTTACACAGGCAGTGTGTCCACCAAGACAGGCTTCATGAAGCGGTGAGACTCGGTTCATTGTTTGGAGATTTGCACTGTGGCCCTGGGAAACAAGATATAAAGTTGAGAGCATCTGGGTGTACAACATTTGCCCTCCATTACCTACACAGTTAGAAATCCTTGGTGACTGAATCTATGTACGTTTTTCCTAGAAATAGATATTAAAGAGGCATTTCCGCTCTAAAAATCTTTGGCAAAGTGTTCATTTTTTCCAGTAGGAAGATGAAAGTTAGAAAAGCAAAATATTATTTTAATTGTGTCATTTCTCAAAGTGAATGTCATTACATCCTTTGTAATGAAAGCAACAATTTTTACGAAGCTGGAGCTATTTTAAGATGAGAATAGGCTCAATGAAGTTTAAGTTTGTAATATCAACTAAAATCACAACTTTAGTTAGCATACTTTGAAGGGGTGGTAAACTACATGACATGATTAGTTCACAAAATAATTTGTTTGGGTTGGTATGCCGTGGGCATTTACAACTTGAAACAGGAATGTGATTACATCAGCTTATTTGCTGCAGAATTAATCACCCTTACTGATGATTAACCCTAGTCTGGCTTAGTGATGAGGATTCTGACTGAAGTGGAGATTCTCTCGATCTGGCTGTAGATAACCCAGCAGTGGTGAGCCACTTTCCTGAACCGCTGCAGTTGCTGTGGTGTAGGTACATCTGTAATAATGTTGGGGCCCTCTGGTTTACTCTTGCTCCTACATCTCGTGCTCTCGCACACCCATGACACCGTGCTTGCTGATTAAAATTGGTTCCGAGCACGATAGAGCTGCGATTTTAAAATTCCCATCCTTGCCTTTAAACCCCTCCACAACCTCACTCCACCCCATATTTATAACCTCCACAATCATCCGCGATATCTGCACTCCTCCATTTCTGGTCATATGTGCACCTACATTCTAATCCCTTCACCATTGGAAGCTGTGCCCTCAGATGCTTAGGCCCCAAGCTCTGGAACTTCTCGGGCCCAATTTTCTTCTTTGAAAAGTTTTAAGGTACGATGTTTTGCCAAAGTTTTTGGCCACCTGCCCTCCCACCTCTTTACATAGCCGTGTCAAATTTTCCCCGATAATGCTTTTGTCAAGCATCTTGGAATGTTTTATTAGATTTAAGGTGCTAATCAGATCTAAGTTGGCGCTGCTCCTCTGCCCAAAGAGCACCGGGGGATTTTTACATCCAACTGAATGGGTAAATAGGCTTCTGGTTAACATTTCATCTGAAAGGCAGCATTTTGTTAGCACCGCATTAAAATGTCATTCTATAAACTTAAATCCTGAGCTGTGGTTTGAACTCAGAGCTTTCTGATTCAGCAGCAAGAATGTTGTCACCGAGCCAAAGCTGTGTTGATTTTTAAACATACTCTTCTGTGCAACTATGCTAACTTCAATGAAACTTCCACAGGTCTGAATGTTGGATCTCAGAGTTCTTTTCTGGCTGTAAAGGGAGGAGGAAATGAGATTATTGTCATTTCCATTTTAGGAAACACACTGTTTGAAGGATCTGCATTACAAGAAATCCAATCCAGGCTGAGCAAACTAGAAATCTTAGGTCATTATCTGTAGAGTACTCCCTGCTTGTAGGCTTCTAATCATTCAGCACCCTTGTAACATTGTAACATTTTTTGTATTGTTTGAATTAATATGCCTTTCAAAAAAGCTTTACATAGGGAGGCATTGGCGCAGTGGTATTGTGAAGCTATAACACAGGACTACTTGCATGCCAAAAAGCATAAGCAATCAGTGATAGACAGAGCTAAGTGATCCCACAACAAATGGATCCGATTTAAGCTCTGCAGCCCTGCAACATCCAGCTGTGAATGGTGGTGGACTATTAAACAACTCACTGGAGGACTAGGCTCCACAAATATCCCTATCCTCAATGATGGAGGAGTCCAGCATGTCAGTGCAAAAGATAAAGTTGAAGCATTCGCAACAATCTTCAGCCAGTAGTGCCGAGTGGATGATCCATTATGGTCTCCTCCAGAGGTCCCCAACATTATAGATGTCAGTCTTCAGCCAATTCGATTCAACAGTGATATCAAGAAATGGCTGATGACACTGGATACTGAAAAGGTTATGGGCCCTGCTCCAGAACATGTTGCATTCCCAGCCAAGCTGTTCCAGGACAACTACAACATTGACATCCACCCAGCAATGTAAAAATTGCCCAGCTATGTCCAGTACACAAGAAACAGGACAAATCCAACCAGACCATTTAGTGCCCAGTCTATTCTCGATCATCAGTAAAGTGGTGGAAGGGGTCATTAATAGTGCAATCAACCGGCACTTACTTAACAATAACCTGCTCACGGACGCAAGGACAAAAAAGATGAAATCCAGAGGTGAGGTGGGAGTGACTGCCCTTGACATCAAGGCAGCATTTGACCACGTATGGCAACAGAGAGCCTTAGCTAAACTGGAGTAAATGGGATTCAGGGGGAAAACTGTCCACTGTTTGGAGTCACAAAGGAAGATGGTTGTGGTGGTTGGAGGTCAAATATCTCAGCTCCAGGACATCACTGCAGGAGTTCCTCAGGATGGTGTCCTAGACCCAACCATCTGCAGCTGCTTCATCAATGATCTCACTTCCAACATAGGGATAAAGTGGGGATGTTTGCACAATGTTCAGCACCAATCATGACTCCTCAGACACTGAAGCAGTCCATACCTAAATGCAGAAAGACCTGGACAATATCCCGGCTTGGGCTGGTAAGTGGCAAGTAACATTCATGTCACACAAGTGCCAGGCAACGACCATCTAAAACAAGAGAGGGTCTAACCATCGCTTTTTGACACTCAATGGTATTACCATTGCCAAATCCTCCCCCATCAACATAGAAAAGTAGAACAGGAGGAAGCTAATTGGCCCTTCGAGCCTGCTCCGCCATTCATGTCATCCAACTAATAACCTGATCCCTCTTTCCCTGTATCCTTTGATTCCCATCACCCCAAGTGCTTCTTGAAAACATGCAATGTTTGGGCATCAACTACTTCCTGTGGTAACAAATTCCACAGGCGGACCACTCTCTGGTTGAAGAAATGTTTCCTCATCTCTGTCCTTAATAGTCTCCCCATATCCTCAGAATGTGGCCCCTAGTTGTGGACATCCCCACCATCGGGAACATCCTTCTTGCATCTACCCAGTCTATTCACGTTAGAACTTCATAGGTTTCTTCATTCTTTTGAACTCCAGCGAATACAATCCTAACCGACTCAATTTCTCCTCATACATCGTCCTGCCATCCCAAAATCTTGGGGTTACCATTTAAAAAAAATAAACTTAAAAGAGTACCCAATTATTTTTTTTCCAATTAAAGGGGCTATTTCGCGTGGCCAATCCATCTAACCTGCACCTCTTTTGAGGTCTGGGGATGACACCCACACAAACAAGGGGAGAATGTGCAAACCCCACATGGACAGTGACCCAGGACCCAGGGCCAGGAATGAACCTGGGTCCTCAGCGCCATAGACAGCAATGCTAACCACTGCACTGCCATGCTGTCCTATCTTGGGTTACCATTGACCAGAAAACAAACAGGACTAGCCACATAAATACTGTGGTTACAAGAGCAGGTCAGAGGGTAGGAATGCTATGGCGAGTAACTCACCTCCTGACTCCCCAAAGCTTTTCCACCATCTATAAGGCACAAGTCAGGAGTATGATGGAATACTACCCTCTTGCTTGGATGAGTGCAGCTCCAACAATACTCAAGAAGCTTGACACCATCCAGGACAAAGCAGCCCGCTTAATTGGCACCCGATCCACAAACATTCAATCCCTCCACCACCGATGAACAGTAGCGGCATTGTGTACCATCAACAAGTTGCACTGCAGCATCTCACCAAAGCTTCTTCATCAGCAGCTTCCAAACCCATCTAGCAGGACAAGGGCAGGAGACGCAAAGGAATGTCAGCACCTGGAAGCTTCCCTCCAAGTCACTCACCATCCTGACTTTGAAATATATCGCCGTTCCTTGGGTCACTGGGTCAAAATCCTAGAACTCCCTCCCTAACATCTCTGTGGGTGTACCTGTACCTCAAGGACTGCAGTGGTTCAAGAAGACAGCTTACCAGCACCTTCTGAAGGACAACTAGGAATAGGCAATAAATGCTGTAAACTGCAGTAATATCAGAGTAAAATGTTGTAACTACCTGGCTGATGAGCTGGCGGAGTGACACGAGACGCCCATGAATAGCTGCATCGTGAAGTGGGGACCAGTCTGTTGCAGTGTCTAAAATTCACAACATAAAACAAAGAAACTCAGAACTAAATTGGAGATAGAACCAAACAAACAGATATCATATTGATCATATTGCAACTCTAAGCTCCCAGATTAACAAGATTGTTCCTGGAAGGGCTACCAACATGGAGGAAGTGTTTGGAGTGAGATTTATCATCATAAAGAGTGATGCTGCTAGCAAATCCACTTTAAAAAAAGGTAACACTAAAATGTAAAGTGGAAGATCTACCTATCCTAACAGGACTGCAGATGTTCAAGACAGCAATTAGGGTTGGGCAATAAAAAGGCTGGCCATGTCAGCAAGCCCATATTCTATGAAAGAAGTAAAAGAAAGTTCCTTAAACAGCCCGCCAGTTTGGAACTAGAATTTTTTTTCTGGCAAGCCCGAACAGTCTTGTGCATCGTGCCAGTGCGCAATTGTCAGGTTTGTCAGAGGGGCCAGCAATTTTATTTGTACTTGTTTTGAGATCAAATCTGAAGGACGAACGAGTGCTGGCACAAAGGCCACACCAAACCTTGCTGACCACAGCTGCTTCCCAATGAAGTGGGCCTCCTGTCCTTCAGAGAGTTTGCCTGCTCTCTTTGACAAGGCGTTGGCAGTCCCCAACAAGGCTGCTGCCTGTCACTGCTGTTGGGGCCAGGCAGATACCTCATACATCCCAAAGGCACTCAGTTCCTCCAACTGGATGCCAACTTGCTTCCTACCTAATTAGGTCAGTTGAATTCAAAGATTATGTGGTAGGGGCACTGCAGCTCAGGTGCTGGGTTGGGACCCAGAATTATCGTTGTGTTGGGTTCCTGAACCTGTTATGAAAGCCAGACTCAAAGTTCCTGACTACCATTTCTATAAACTGATTCAATGAACAACACTCTGGTGAGATGCAGAGGCACGTGTCAACTGGTGCATTCTGGAAGAAACTCCTCTAACTCCTGCCTGTCATATGGAGATCTATAGCACTTGGAAGTCAAGAATGCACTGCTCTGACATTCTGACAGCATCAGATGTGTGTGAAGAAGATGAAAGGGTGTGAATAAGTGAAGGAAGTCTAAAGTATAGAGCGATAGGGAGAGATGTTCCTTGGGGAACATCTGAGAAAAATGTTTTCTGAAGACCTAAATAAGCAATAGTATTACTGCAATATCAATAGTGTCACCTGCAATATTACTGCCAGGCAGTATCTTCCTGTTCAAAATGCATCCTAAATGTTTCTTATGAAGTGACTGCAATCTAGCTACTCCTCCCCATCCTACCTTCTCTTTCCTGCAGCCCACTTACTCCTCGTGTCATTAGGGGTAAGCATGTACCTCTTGCTTTCTGCCCCAGTGCTCACCAAACTGACCTGTGCCTTACTGCAGAGGCTGAGGGAGGAAAGCAGTGAAGGCATCTCACTGAGAAAACTTTTATTGTAGTAGGGTGAGTGCAGAAAAAGAGGATTTTGAATGATAGGTGAGAGGGTTGGAACCAGATGAAATGCTCGCAGAAAGAGAGTGACAGAAGGATAGGAAGTCAGACCAAGATGTGATTTGCTCTCAAGTGCCACACCCAACATCTCAATGGTCTTGATGGGGAATGGTGTGGAAGGTACAGCCAGGTGAAGAGGTTTCATTCAGGGGGAAGGCATCATCACGCCCTCAGCTATGTTTCCGTCAATGCCATGCGTCAAAGCGATCATCCAAAATAAGCCCGTGGATGATAAAGGCAGGTGAGTGAACAGGCCTTCTGCAGAGAATGTGCCGATGATTGATTCAAAGGCTCAGTCTGCAGGGTGAGCAGTGGAGGGGTGACCTTAACGAGGTGGACATTGGCAAGATCAGCTCCAGCAGACACACTGGGTAGCAAGGTCAGTAAGACAGTAGAATGGGACAATTGATCCTGCTAAATTTGAGGCAGTAATAAGTGCCTCAGTGGACTGTTTAGAGGGTGTTCCAAAGCCCAACACACATCCCCCTGTCTCCTGACAGTATCCTGTGTGTCGCCGTCGTCAGCAGCTATCATTCCCTACACTCTGGATCTTGCATCCTTTACTCCTTTGTCCACCACTTTAAACTTGACCATCAAACTTCCTATCAGCCTGGCAGAAAACAAAATACTGCTGATGCTGGAAATCTGAAACAAAAGCAAAAAATGCTGTAAAAATTTGCATCTGCACATGGAAAAATATCACCCCCTTCCTGCCCAGGTTTCAAGTCTATCTGAAGTGACATTGAACATTTTGTAATGCAACAGCTGCTACGAAAGTGGATGGTGTTCTCAGTGTGTATACATTTGATGCCGATATGAACAGTCATCATTTTTCCACTGGAAAGCTGATACAATGGGGGAATTGAACCCCCAAAGTCTCCCCAAAACTTCCCAAGGATAGGCAAGAGTGTCAGCGGAGGGAATTAAATTTGTAAAGAAATGTGAAATCCAACCAGGGCCTGGCGTTTCCCAGGGTTTGGGAAACCCATTGAAGGGAGATGAGATTGTCCAAATCCAACAGCTCAGTGCCTTCCAGAGCTGCTCGTGGATCAGGAGAAGGAGTGTGCCCTTCTGCCCTCCATCCCCGCCCCCTCCCCAAGCCTGCCATCATGACCATGATCTCTTACCCATCGTGTCTCCAAACCAAGGGACCACCTACCCACAGGTGGGCATTACAACAATCCATTGCCACTATTTTTCAGAAGAGCAAAGATTTCTCCTCAGTGTTCTGGCCAATAGCTATCCTGTGACTGACATCAGTGAAATATATTTCCTGATCATTGTAATAAGACTGCTTATGGGATCCTGCAGTCTACAAATTGGCTGGTTCATTTCCAACATCCCAATAACCAGACCTCAAAAGGTACTTCATCAGCTCCAGGACACATGATTGTGAATAGTACGATAGAAATAAATGTAACAACAAGAAGGAAACACTGAATAATAATAATAATCTTTATTATTGTCACACGTAGGCTTACGTTAACACTGCAATGAGGCTACTGTGAAAATAAGGTGAATAAGGTGACAGGTGGATCCTCAGTTTGGGTCAGAAGGGGTAAGAGATCATGGTCATTTTGGCAAGCTTAGGGTGGGATGCGGGGTGAAGAGGAAGCAGGCCTCCTCCTGACCCACAGGCAGCTCTGGTCAACGTACTTGTTAACGTAGCTCAAACTCGTATTTTGTGCACTCGAAGCAGCAGCTTGATTCAAAAGATTATAAACTTATCATGCTCACTCTTCAAGCTTCTATTTAAAATGATCTTCCCCTTCCTGTACAATATACCAAATCTGGGGTCCAAACTGAGCAACCCCTCCACAGCACCAGTGCGTCTTCCTCAGAAAAATCGTACATCAAAATTGCATATATCTGAACGGTTCCTCCATACTCAATTACTGCCAACTACTGTGGTTAACTAATCGTGTGAAAAAAGGTAAAAAAAACTTACATTTATATGGTGCCTTCATAAGCTCAAGACATGTCAAAGTGCTCAAAAGCAAATAAGGTGTAGTCACTGTTATCAGTGCAGCCAATTTATACACAGCAAGCTCCCAGAAAGGGCAAGGTAATAATGGCCAGATAATGTTTTGTGATGGTGGATGAGGGATAACTATTTAGCCAGGCCACGAGGAATAATAATAATATATAATAATCTTAACTCTGTTCTTCTTCAAACTAGTACTGTGGGATTTTTTATATCCACTTTAAACAGCAGGTACTGCCTCAGTTCAATCCTCACCCAAACGACAAAACAGAAAAATGCAGCATTCCCCAGTACTGCACAGGAATGTCAGCCTCGACTTTTGTGCTTATCTCTGGAGTGGGAATCCACGAGTCTCAATTAAGCAACAGAGCTTGACCCGATCAAGTGTTTTCCATTAAAACAGATTAAATAAAAAACAGGCTCTGCAACTTTACTTCTCCAAGGAGAGCTGCCACTGAAAACACAACATAGATCAGAATTGCATCAGACTCACTTGTTCATAATAAAGTAATTTGAATGGCTTACCACCCATCAGTGGGTTGGAGATATAATCCCCATACAGACTCCCTCCTGCAGCCTCAGGCTGTCTGCTGTTTTCATTCTCAGAATCCATCTTTCACCACAAATGTAGCTGCATTTAACAATCAACCCTGGGGAAAGGAAAGCCATAAATTGCTTAATTTGCATCTGAGTGAGAAATCCTTCCGGAAATGGGTAAAGAAAGATTCAAGTTCCAAATCTTACACTGTACTTTATGCTACATTACCTGGGTGAAGACTAACAGCTGCTGCTGCATGAGATTTTCAACAGTCCAGTGAAAGCACACGTGACAAAGTCACCAAGCTTCCTTTCTCAGAGCCAATCAAAGGAAAAGCGAACAGCAGTGAAACTTTGCAGTGCTGGGAAACATAGAACTTACCCCAAATAAGTTTAACCAGCCAGGCTACTGATTAACCAGCAAACCCTATTGATTTGATGAGTAACTACATACTTTAAATTATTTTGGAGTACAGCGAAATACAGACAGGGTGACCAACTGTCCCTTAATGGATTGTTCATTTTTTAGGTAATTGCTTTGTGTCCCATAGCGTTTCCTCCTGGGAGTCCATTTGTCCCTGACTTCTGGTATTCTTGTGTTTCTTGTATCTTGGTGCTTACTGCACGTAGTGGAGCTAAACAAAAAGTGGGGAGCAAGGGAGGGAGCACTGGAATAAAACCTCAGTCAGCTCACTGAATTTTTATCTGCAGAGTATATATACTTGCAGCAGTTAAGGTAAAGTCTGGGATTTGTGTTTGGGACCGGCAGCGACGAGGCAGGTGGGCAGGGATGTAATCCTGGCGGGGGAGTAATGAGCTGACAATGCATGAAGCTCACTCAGGGGTTCAGGATTAAGTTCAATCTGGGATCCGGAATTTGGGTCAGCTTCCGTGATCTCCCAACCCCACAAGTCCCCACCAGTCTTGCAAAGCTGCTTCACAGCACCAAGGTCCCAGGTTCGATTCCCGGCTTAGGTCACTGCCTGTGCGGAGTCTGTGTACCCGAACAGGTGCCGGAATGTGGCGACTAGCAGCTTTTCACAGTAACTTAATTGCAGTGTTAATGTAAGCCTACTTGTGACAATAAAGATTATGAAAGCCACCCCTCCTCATACCAGCTTCCCCACCCACAGCTTCAACAGCATCCTCCCCTCATGCCAGACACACCTGCTCCTCGGCTGCATGAACACATCGACCCCCTTCTCTGGTCTCACCAGCCCACTCCTTACCCCCTCCAAGTTGGCAGTCTCACCAGCACCACCACCCCCCCCCCCCCACCCCCAAGACCATCCCGAGTGTATCTTGCATTATTTCGTCAGAGCTGGTCATCCTGCAAACAAAAGCACCATCCCCAATGTAAATACTGCAGTGACAAAGATTCACCCCTCAATCTGCAAACAAGTTAGAAAGTAATAGATTTTTTAAAAATTCCATTGTACATACGTTTCAGCAAATAATTCTTTAGTTAAGGAGATACTTAAATCAAAAATAAATCATTAACCCTGTCGCCAAAGATAGCACTCTCTGTTCCTGGCAGCAGCAACACAGAAAGGGAGTTGACTGACCAAGTACAGCTCTTCGTGGGCCAGCTGCAAAAGTCTTCCCCGGCCTGAAGAGGAAGCCGGAATTCAGCTTCTGCAACCCTGAACTCCCACCCGCACTATCGTGCCCGATGGCTCCCTCCTCCTCTTATGACTCCTTTCCGCAGGCCCCAAGCTGTGGCCTCCTCATTAACCCTCTACTCATACCCCACCTGTCGGCCTGAAGTCTGCACCAATTTATTTAAACAAGGCCCTGCTGTTAAGATCACACGGCCCCCAAATCCTTGGCCTTGCTAGGTTCTTTGTCCGATAAAGGGCTGCCCTGGCTCCCACACTCCCTCATTAATATCCAGGCCATTGTGTACTTATATTACCTACATGTTCTGTGCCATGATTCTGTCACATCAATGACACTTTTAAACCAAAGCTTTTCATCTATTGTATTTTTTGTTTTCTTTACTTGCCTTTTGGCCCTCCCAGGACTAGATGGTGCTATAACTCCACAGTGCAACATGCTTCTACAGGCAAATGCCTCACGGTTCATCCTGTCACTGCCCTACAATCCACAGCCTGCTGTCCCATCCCCAGGGCTGTCCTGCTATCTGCTCCCTTTGGCTAAATGGATACTACTACTATCTGCTGTTTGACAGCAACCATGTTCACCTGTGCGAAGGTGAGTGTATTTATTGGGGATTATGTCCACACCCATGTGAATAGTGTATTCACATGTATCTGAGTGACTGTACAGGCATTCAATGAATTAATTAAGTAGAGATTGTGATGCAAATAATACTCAAATGCTCAATTTATATTACAGAAGGACAGCCACTGTTTATAGCCCTAAATTATGATGTGGTTCTCCTGTTATACTTGGCAGGGCAGGCACGAGGAAGTTACACATCACAACTTAAAACCGAGCTACAAACTCTCACTGTGTTGAGGAAGGGGAAAAGGAGTGTAAAAATAGCCCAATTATATAAGCAGGCTAAGTGGACTGACAGAAACCAAGCAGCAGGTGCACTCATTTCTAGTAATGCTCGAAAGGTTACTCTAAAGGTAGCTCTGTAACATAGGTGGGGTATCAACTTTTCTGTATCAAACCTTTACTGACTGCAGGCAATCAACAGATCATTAGAGATGTGTTTTTGTAGAGGGCCACACGGTAGCGGTGGTTAGCACTTGCTTCGCAGCTTAGGGACCCAGCTTTGATTGCCGGCTTGGGTCACTGTGCAGGTTCGCCCTGTGTCTGCGTGGACTTTCTCCGGGCACTCCAGTTTCCTCCAAGTCCCGAAAGATGTGCTTGTTAGGTGAATTGGGCATTCTGAATTCTCCCTCAGTGTACCCAAACAGGTGCTGGGGTGTGGCAACCAGGGGATTTTCACAGCAACATGATTGTAGTGTTAATAAAAGCCAACTTTGTCAATGATACAGTAGTCCCCCGTTATACCGCGCTCCGCAATACCGCGGTTCGCGATATACCGCGGGGGGGCTTATGGACCCCAACTGTCAGTTGTGTCAATTTCAGCGGCCGGCTCACTTTGATCCGGAGAGGGAAGCTGCTCTCTCACTGAAGCAATCAGCCGGCCGCTGAAATTGACACTGCCCGCTGCTCTCTCCCTCCAGTCAGAAACATTAAAACTTAAAAGTTGGATTGGAGGGAGAGAGCAGCGGGCAGTGTCAATTTCAGCGGCCGGCTGATTGTTTCAGTGAGAGAGCAGCTTCCCTCTCCGGATCAAAGTGAGCCGGCCGCTGAAATTGACACTGCCCGCTGCTCTCTCCCTCCAATCCAACTTTTAAGTTTTAATGTTTCTGATTGGAGGGAGAGAGCAGCCGGCAGTGTCAATTTCAGCGGCCGGCTCACTTTGATCCGGAGAGGGAAGCTGCTCTCTCACTGAAGCAATCAGCCGGCCGCTGAAATTGACACTGCCCGCTGCTCTCTCCCTCCAATCAGTACCCCAGCAGCCACAGCCTGTACCTCAGCAGCCACAGCCTGAAGCCCAGCAGCCACAGCCTGTACCCCAGCAGCCACAGCCTGTACCCCAGCAGCCACGGCCTGTACCCCAGGAGCCACAGCCTGTACCCCAGCAGCCACAGCCTGAACCCCAGCTACAGAGGGGAGGGGCGATGTGAGACCATGCTGGTCTTGCAGAGGCCCGTATGACCTCCTCCTGTGTTCTCTGCTCTCTCCCTCCAATCAGCGGACAGTGTCAATTTCAGCGGCCGGCTCACTTTGATCCGGAGAGGGAAGCTGCTCTCTCACTGAAACAATCAGCCAGCCGCTGAAATTGACACTGCTGGCTGCTCTCTCCCTCCAATCAGAAACATTAAAACTTAAAAGTTGGATTGGAGGGAGAGAGCAGCGGGCAGTGTCAATTTCAGCGGCCGGCTGATTGTTTCAGTGAGAGAGCAGCTTCCCTCTCCGGATCAAAGTGAGCCGGCCGCTGAAATTGACACTGTTTTAATTAGATCCACGATGGGGGTTTTAAATTTATTTAAAAATCTATGCTAGCGCTTCCCATTGTGAGTCTACGGGGGTCTGACCTCTCCCCCCGCCCCCGGTAGACTCTCAATGGGAAGCGCTAGCATAGATTTTTAAATAAATTTAAAACCCCCATCGTGGATATCCGCGGCTCGGTTGCTCGGTGGCTGTCTTGGACCCCAACACCCGCGTTATAAAGGGGGACTACTGTATACAGACACACACATAATAATATACAGACAAGCAGCTAATGGACACAGAGAACAGGACATGACCAATAAGCAGGCAGGACACTCAGGGGTGGGATCTGACTATAAAAGACACGAGGCACTCACACTCCACCTCTTTCCACTGATGAACATCTAGACAGTCAGTCAAGGGTGTTGTTACAATCTCACACCTCCACCACATGGCTAAGCTAGTCTGGTTCAGTCAGACAGAGTAACCACACTTAAGTTAGCAGAGAGTCGAACTCACAGAGAACTGTGCTATTAGTTCAATAAACCTGATTGAACTAACTTCAAGGTCTGGAGTATCTGCTGATCTAAGCTGCATCCAGTTGCAGCCAATGTTAGACCAGTGTACCTAACACAACATACTTGTGACAATAATAAAGATTATTCAGAGGATTACTGTAAATATTCCTCCATGTTTGTGACATATTGGAGTTAAACTTCATTTGAGTAGTCTGATCTTGTACCTCCTTTTGATCTGCGAGCAATAGTTTCACAATTCACAATCTGGGGGGAATGCAGGGAGAATAAATTAATGCGACTGAAAGGGAACATTAGTAGATAAAGGAAATGCCACATTGTAATCAACTTCTAAAAGTAAGGTGAGTTATAGATTTGCTAACTAAAATCCAGCAGGACAAGAGTTCAAAAGAAAGCAGAGATTCAGTTCCCCAAGACAGTATGGATGCAGGATCCATTTCCCAATCATAGACAGCATTCTCTACTCCTGCAGTCACTAGATCATAATTTCACAATGTTATATCACAGGGAATTCTATACAAAATGTCAGCTCTCAGACTAACTATTCAGCATGGGATCATTGATGTTTATAGCACAGGAGACCAGTTGTCTTTTTTGCTTGTGCCAGCTCTCTTCTCGGGCAATTAAAAACTAATCCTGTCTGGCGCTCTCCTCACTCGATCCATTTCAAATATTCAACCATTTTCCTCCAGAGATGCAAGTTTCTATCACATGATGCTCATTGGTAAAGCCTGCCATTCTTCAACAATCCTTTGTGCAAAAATATTTATCGTAGCCTCTCCTTACTCTTAATGAATTTCTAACATTGCCTTGATTTTACTGACTCCGCCTATGTGGCCAAACAATAACTATTTTATCATTATCCGTTTGCTCTGGGTGCATTTTTATTCAGAAAACCAAGTGCTGATATCCATTTATTTTCTAAACACCTTTATCTAGTTGCATTTTAAAGAATTTCACATTTAATCCCTTGGGTCTCCGATCATCCACACCTTTTTGTATCTTTCCAATGAATGCATGTTCCCATTTTTATCATTCCAAAATGCATAACCTCTCATTATCTACATTTAAATATATATATTTGATTTATTAATTCTTGGGATGTGGGTGTGGCTGCCTAAACCAGATTTTATTGCCCATTGCCCTGCCAGCTTCTTCAACTGGTGCAGTCCATGTGGTGTCAGTATAAGTAAGGGAGCAAGACCCAGGTTTTTACCTAGCAACACTGAAGACAGAATAGTTCCAAGTCAGGATGGTGAGTGACTTGGAGGGGTGTGTTCCCTTTTGTCTGCTGCCCTTGTCCTTCTAGGTGGTAGTTTACGGGTTTGGAAGCTGCTGTCAGAGGAGTCTTGGAGAATTGCTGCATTGCATCTTGTAGATCATATACACAGCTGCCACTGTGCAGTAGTGGAGAGTTAATGCTTAAGGTGGTGGATGGGATGCCAATCAAGCAGGCTGCTTTTGTCTAGAATGATGTTGAACTTCAAGTGTTGACGTTGAAGCTGCACTCATCCAGGCAAGGGGATAGGATTCCATCACGCGCCCGACTTGTGTTGTGATGGTGTTGATTACAAAATGTCTGTTAACGAACTCTTTGTAGTCTTCTGAATGTTAACAGTAAGTCTTTATTATTCTGCTTTTGAAGCAAGTTCTATTGAATCCAACAAAGTATAGAAAGATTTTATATTTCTAACAAGATGTCATTTAAAATTCCCATGCACGCACTGAGCAGTAAGAGTTTTGTTTTGAGAAGATTGATGTGCGCAAAGAAAAAGGGAATGACGCTTTCTGATGCACAATATGTAAGTATACAAGACTAGATATAAAACACCACAAATAGTACAATAACTCAAAACACCTTGGAACTACTGGTTTTCAAAACTTGATATAAAGTGGAACAAACAATAAAAGTTAGACAATGTGAAGAACCAATTAATATGTCCACAGGAAAAGTGGACTTAGCATGTCATGCTTTTAGCTGAAATGAAGAAGGGGAAATTGAGGAATGTCCGACCACTAGGAAAAGGCAGGGTGAGAGTTTGATGCTGGCGATAACAGGTGAAAATGGGGAAAGAACAGGACATATCAGGGAAGGATAGGACAACATCAGAAAATGGACGGAGTGAGGAATGACAGCGGAGGGCTAAATTGTGAAGAGAGATACTTACAGACCTTGTGGATTATAGCTAATTATGGATGGTTGGAACAATAGAACACTGCTCAAGTGTTCATTTAAGAATGTTAAATTCAGCATCACAGAATAATAGTGCAGAAGAGGCCCTTCGGCCCATTGAGCGCACCGGCGCATGAAAAGCACCTGACCTGCCTACCTAATCCCATTTGCCAGCTCTTAGCCCATAGCCTTGAATGTTATGACATGCCAAGTGCTCATATAGTCACTTTTTAAAGGATGTGAGCCAAACACCGCACCCCCCCCCCCCCCCCCCCCCCACTCCCAAGCAGTGCATTCCCGACCGTCACCACCCTGTGGGTAAAAAGGTTTATCCTCAAATCGTCCTTAAACCTCCTGTCCCTCACCTTGAACTTATGTCCCTCATGGCTGACTTTTCAACCAAGGGGAACAGCTACTCCCTATCCACCCTGACCATAAATAATCCAAGAACTGTAGTAAAACAATGCAAAAGCATTGTGCTTTTAGTGCCTGGGTTATTGTGCACTTTGTGAATAAGTTAAGTAATCCTATCAAATACGAGGACGAAGGATAGCAACTTATCTGCAACTGTTTGACAATTTCCCAGTTTTGAGCTTTATACATTAACGGCATTCAAAAGGATCTTGACAAATACATGGATAGGTTGGGTGTAGAGGGATACAGCACAAGGAAGTGCTGAGGGTTTTAGCCAAGGTTGGTGTCATGACTGGTACAGGCTTGGAGGGTCGAAGGGCCTGTTCCTGGGCTGTATTGTTCTTTGTTGTTAATATTCAACAAGTCAATACAATATTTAAAAAAATTATTTCACAGAGGGAAGTAACTAGCTAATAATATTAAGAACTCCACAGAACTGCACTTCACCCTCACCCACTCCTCCAACTCCATCACCTGCTGGGAGGACTGAACAAATCAACTAAGTCATCAACCAAATCACTGCCAAACACACCCGTTAGCAGTTTTAAAGCAGGGCGCCTCACTTACATTGACAGTCTGGATCACTAAATATCAGTGACACAAAAACTTTATGTGGGAAACTTTATTAACCCATATTTACACCAGTTGCTTAATAAGACCCGCATGCGGGAGCCCATTTCCAAGTGGTCAGTGTCTCTATCTTGCTCCAAACCATCAATGGACACAATATTTGCATCATGATAAGGCAGGAAGACAACCATTCACATAATCCACAGAGGTTATTGTCTATGAGAGAATGTCTGGTGGTGAGCAACTGCCTCAATGACATAGCCTGACATGTCTGTGTGTGTCCCTATTTGGTTAAACTGTCATTGTTCTGAAAAAGTACAATATGAACCCTAGCAACAATGTACTAGGCCAGAATTTGTCTCCCTCCATCCCAATATCCTCCTCACTCCATTTTCCTATCACCCGGTGAGCTCCACATGCTGGTCTACATTTTTACTGGTTACATTTTGCTTACAACTAAAAAGTGATATTAAAAATGTTGTACAGCATTATAGAAGTAAAAGAGATATCAAAATGCTTTACAAAGCTTTTGGGATTGAGCCACTGGCCGCAGAATACTCAACCTTTGACCTATTCATACAGCCACAGCATTACATGGCTGGTCTAATTTCATCATCAGTAAATGGATGTTCATAGTCGGGGATGTTGAGCTCAAAGATGATAATACCAAGAATGTCATGGGGAGATGGTTAGATTCTCTCTTGCTGGAGATGATCAGTAACTGGTACTTATGTGGCACATATGCTAATTAGCCCTGATCAGCCCACGGTTAAATGCTGTCAAGTTCTTACGGAATGATTGTTTCATTATCTAGGGATTCGCAAATGGAACTGAACATTGCAAACATTAACACTGGACCTTATTGAAAGGATGGTCATTGATGAAGCAGCTAAAGATGGTTGTGCCTAGGTCACTAACCTGGGGGAACTTCTTCAGTGATAATCTTTCAAAGATATTTGGCCTCCAACAACCACAACCATCTTACATTGTGCTATGTAAGACTTCAATCAGTGGAAAATGTCCCCCAATTCTCACTATCTTCTGTTCTCCGAAGGCATCGGATGCCGCACTCTGAAAAATCAGCCTTGCTGTCAAGGGCAGTCAGTCACCTCATCTCTGAAATTAGTTAGTTTGCCTATGCTTGGACTAAGGACGTTATGATGACTGGAGCGAAGGTCTGACAGAACCCAAAATTGGGCATCAGTGAGCTGGTCATTGGTGACTAAGTGCTGCATGATAGCACTGTTAGGAACGCTTTTCATCACTTTGCTGATAATTGAGCAGAGTTCATGGGGTATAATTGACTGGATTGGATTTGCCCTGCTTTTTGTAGAAAGAACATACCCAAACATTTCCCACATTGCTGATGCCAGTGTTGTGGCTAGAGATGCCATTCGTTCTGGAGCTCAGGTCTTCAGTGCTACAGCCAGGGCACTGGTAAGACTTGCAAACTTCAGTTACTTGCAAACTTCAGTTTCTAGCACACTCAGCCTTTGCCTGATTTTCATTTGGAATCGATTGAATTAGCTGACTGGCATCTGGGATAATTTGGACCTCAAGTGGAGGCTAAGATGAATCATCCACTCAGCAGTTCTGATTGAAGCTGGTCCACAACTTCTTTTGCATTCGGGCTCTGCCATCAAGAGGATAGGGCTGTTTAGGTATCCTCCTCTTCCATTTATTTGTTTAATTACTCACTATGTGATTGGATGTGGTGCCTAGAATCATAGAATTTACAATGCAGAAGGCCATTTGGCCCATCGAGTCTGCACTGGCCCTTGGAAAGAGCACCCTACTTAAGCCCACACCTCCACCCTATCCCCGTAAGCCTACCTAACCTTTTTGGTCATTAAGGGCAATTTAGTATGGCCACCGGACGGTAGTTATTGAGGCACATTGCCTGGTTTTTCTTTGGCACCAGTATGATGGTGGTCTTCTTGAAGCAGGTGGAGACCTCGGAACCAAGTAGGGACAGGTTAAAGATGTCCACGAACACATCTGCCAGCTGGTCCGCGCAGGCTCTTAGTGCACGACCAAGGATCCTGTCCGGACCTGTCGCCTTCTGAGGGTTCACTTTCAGGAAAGCCGATTTGACTTTGGAAGCTGTGATGGTGGGTATGGGTGTGTTATGGGCTGCTGGGGCACTCGACAGCGGATTGTTGGTTTGCAGCTCGAACTAAGCATAGAATGTATTGAGTTAATCAGGGAGGGGTGCGCTGCTGCTGGAGATACTGCTCGGCTTCGTAGCCACAACTGCTGAGAGTCTGTAATGCTAGTCTGTGACTCTAGCTTGGTCTGAGATTCTCTTTTAATCTTGGATGGCTTTGTGGAGGTCATACCTGGATATCTTGAATAAGTCAGGGTCGCCCGACTTGAACGCCTCAGACCTGTCCTTCAGTAGGGAGTCAATCGCGTGATTGAGCCATGGTTTCCGGTTGGGGAACGTAAGTACTGCTTTCTTTGGCACGTAGTTATCTACACATTTTCTGATGAAGTCTGTGACGGTGGTGGCATACTCATTTAAGTTGGTCGCTGAGTTCTTAAGTATGGGCCAGTCCACTGGTAAAACAACCTTGCCGAAAGTGGCCAAGACATGGTGCAAATGTTGAGGGGAGGAGATAAAAAACAATCTTTGCCATAGAATCACTACTCGGAGGGGAAAAGTTTTAAAATCACTCAACCATATTGTGAAAATAATGTTTTGCACTGGGGGGGGGTAAATTAAAAGTGACTGTGAAGGGAATGCAGTCCTTACTGGTTGAAAGTAGATGGCGTTGCTGTGAATTATACATTATAGAGTCAGAGGCCAGCATTCTCCGGCCGTTGGGATTCCTTTTCCCCGTTGGCAGCACACTCCCGTCTGTGGGTTTCCTGGCAGTGTGGGGTGGCTTCAATGGGGAAATCTCATTGATGGTCAGTGGGAGTAGAGAATCTCATCGGCAACGAACGATGCACGGCCAAGAAACACACAGCAAGGGAAGCGAAAAATCCCGCCCATAGAGTTTCACAGCACAGAAAGAGGCCCTTTATGCCATTGTGTCTGCACCAGCCATCAAGCACGTATCTATTCTAATCCCATTTTCTAGCTCTTGTATGGTATGAAGTTTCAAGTGCTCATCTAAATGCTTCTTAAACATTGCTATTATTGGTGTCATGCCTGTTTTTGGCGGCTTGGATTTAGTATGTCTTTTCATAGAATCCCTACAGTGCAGGAGGCAGCCATTGCGTTTACAGCAACCCTCCAAAAGAGCACTCTATCTAGACCCCCCTCCCCCACCATATCCCTGTAACTCCATACTCCCACTTAATCTTTGGACTCTAAAGGGCAACTTAGCATGTCCAATCTACCTAACCTGCACATCTTTAGACTGTGGGAAGAAACCGGAGCACCCGGAGGAAACTCACGCAGACACTGGGAGAATGTGCAGACTCCGCACAGACAGTGACCCAAGCCTGGAATCAAACCTGGGATCCTGGAGCTGAGGCAACAGTGCTAATCACTGTGCTACCATGCCGGCGAGGTAAGAAAAAGCATGCTGTACGACGAGGGGTTGGTGCCTACCATGATGCGCCATTAAAAACTCTGCATTTATATATGGTAGGTCTTCTGTACTATGAATATGTAGGGTGCCTATATTGTCATCAGGAGGATAATGCCAATGTACACATGCATCTTATGAGGAGTTGTATTGCTTATGAATCGCTCTTAGTATTTGCAAGGACCAAAAAAAATCATTTTCAAATTCAGTTGCCTAATCTCTTCCTGGTGGTGAGCAGAAGGGGGTGGGTTTAACATGGCTCCAACTTCGAGAATGATGTTAATTATAAAATCAACTTTTGTAGCAAACTTGGTTGTCCGCTAGGTGGCCAGGCAGATCTGCAGTATTCCAAGGCTGGCTGACTCATACAACATATATTCATCCAGCACCTTTAACAAAGATACTTTGCAGAAGCATAATTAAACAAAGTATGATACCGCGCCACACAAGGAGATATTAGGTCAGGTGACCAAACTTGGTCAAAGAGGCTGGTCTTAAGGAGTGCCTTAGAGGAGAGCAGATAGAGGCCGTAGCACTCCGGATTCAAGATTTAGCTCAACAACTTTAGACTGTGACCTTTCTCCTCCATCTTAAAACAGTTTGTTAAAACGTCCCATACATTTATGTTCATAGTACAGAAGACCTAACATATATAAATGCAGAGTTTTTAATGGTGCATCATGGTAGGCAACAACCCCTCGTCGTACAGCATGCTTTTTCTCCCCTCCCCACTCCCCCACAGCAGGCCATCTGTATTTTGTTCTTAAAGTTGCTACATCGTATAATCTTTCACAGCTACAATTGAATATCCCACACAATCTCCCTCCCTTTAGTTACGAAGAGCCAAGCAGACTTGTAACATTAACTCTGCTTTCTCTCCTTATAGATACTGCCAGACCTGCTAACTTTTTACAGCATCCTGTGTTCTTGGCTCAAAATGTACCGATGGGTTTGTCAAAGACCAGTCTGATCAAAATCAGACCTAAAAAAAAATGAGAACACCATCTATTCTTGTTAATGTAAAGTTTTTTTGCACAAAAATGTGAATTATCCGATAATTTAAATATTAATGAAATATAAATAACAAACTATGAATTTAGTGAGAAACATTTGAATTATCAGATAAATGACTTGGAATTAAAATAGACAGTCATAAAAGCAGCTCTGCAAGACAAAGATAGATCAGTAATATTTTCAACATACTCTTTTTTATATGTTTGCACAGCAATTTAACTGACCAGTTTTCCAAGCTATTGAGGTAGGGGATTATCTTCTCAATGAAACGAACACACAAAGTTTTTTTTAAATTTAGTGTACCCAATTCATTTTTTCCTATTAAGGGTCAATTTAGCATGGCCAATCCACCTATCCTGCACATCTTTGGGTTGTGGGGGCGAAACCCACACAAACACAGGGAGAATGTGCAAACTCCACACGGACAGTGACCCAGAGCCGGGATCGAACCTAGGACCTCAGCGCCGTGAGGCAACAGGGCTAACCCACTGCGCCACTGTGCTGCCCACGAACACACAAAGTTGACTACTACATCAGTTAAGGTTCTATCCATTTAAATCCCTATTTGACTTTTATGCAGTTGAAATTCATGTCAACTTAAAGATGGTAGAAAAATATTTAGACAAAGTCACAGTGCTTTGCAAAACAGAAAAAGGTGATAAAATATGACAATCCAAAGGATTTAAACCAGAGTCCAAAAGCAGCTATAAATCAAAGTATCAAATTTTCACATTGCGATTGCTCCTTTCAGAGAAAGGTGGTTTCCAGAGTTTTTCTACTACTGAAAGTCCCTCTTGTTGCTTCCAAGCTCCATTCACACCTGTGGCATCTACAGCGATGTCAATCATGGTATCTGGCACTATATACCTCAAAAGCACCAAGAAAAGGAAGTCCAAAACAGCAACTAAAGCAAAAATACAACCAGCCACAGGACCGCAGTGGGTCATTAATCTGTGCAATCGTTTGTTCATCGGAAGTATCCCCTCTTTGGCCACACGATCATAAACCTAAAACAAAATCACAAGAAGCAAGATTAGAACCACCCAGTTATGTACTATTTCAGGATTCCGGGCCATTACCAGAACGTCATGAGGGAAGATGTAAAGTATGCAATTGAAAAGCACATCTGGAGTAGTGTACAGTTGTGATCACCTTACCAAAGACAATATTTACCTGTTTTGGAGGGGGCATAGGAATTCCTCACTAACCGATGGATTGTATTCCCCAGTTGGGGAAACTGGAGCTTGGGGGCTATTCTTTTCGAATTTTCCACTCAAAGTCATGTCTGACCCACGGCGCCATGACCACCACCCTGGGTAGGGCAATAAAGACAGGGTTGAATCCCACCCACCCCAAGCTGGAACCTGTATTATTGGCACCAATCTGATCCACATTGGCCGTCATGCCAACTGAGCTAACCGGCTCCACCAGGAGTTCATGTTGCTGCAGCAACATAACACTTATACTTGCATGTTGTAGCCTGGAGCGATGGATGATGGTGTTATGGCGCAAACTTTTTTCCCATCACTTCGTTGACCAGGAATCTCTCCCATATTCATCGCTTGCTATTGGTGTATGTTGGAAGGTTAGAAGGATTTACAAGTTGATGCACACCCAATATGGCCAAGTTATGAAAGCATGTTCCTTGACCATCAATTCTTGGAGTAGGTTTTGAATCCAGAACTCTGGATCAGGAAAGAGGTATGCTTCCCAATGCGCCACAAGATCACCCAAAGGGACTATAGTCTCAGGATAAGAGATCAGTTGCTTAGGCCTGAGATTCTTAACTCAGAGGGTTGTGAAACTTTGGAATTTTCTATCCCAGAGCGGTGTGGATCCTCAATTGATGCGTATATCCAATACTAAGAATGATAAATTTTTGGATGCTCAGAATCAAGTGATTCAAGGATAGAGGGAGTTGATTTAGAAGTTTAATCGTGATTTTACTGAATGACGGAGCAAACTCAATCGACTGAATGGGTGACTCCCACTCCAGTTTCTTACCAAATAATACTCTTTATTATTGTCACAAGTAGGCTTAGATTAAAACTGCAATGAAGTGACTGTGAAAATCCCCTAGTCGCTACATTCCGGCGCCTGTTCGGGTACACAGAGGGAGAATACAGAATATCCAATTCACCTAACAGGCACGTTTTCAGGTCTTGTGGGAGGAAACCGGAGCACCCGGAGGAAACCCACGCAGACACAGGGAGAACGTGCAGACTCTGCACAGTGACCCAAGCGAGAATTGAACCCAAGACCCAGGCACCATGACGCAACAGTGCTAAACACTTTGCTACCCTGCCACCCATCTTGTGAGACCGGAATAAAAGACTGGAATTATTAGTACGTTTTGCTGGTAAATAAAGTTGTAAAATTTTAACATTGCAATTAATGTTTTGGACAATGGTACTCACATTTCTAGTACAGAGTTCATGACGGGATTTTACTAGACTAACCTTTCCAGAAAGACTTAAAATTTTTTTAGAATACCTTTCAAAAAGATGTTACCAGAAAATGTTCAAACGGCAAAACACGATGGTCAGAAAGAAAGTGGTGATGTGCAAATCCTACCTAATTTGGGTTCACTTGTGTGACTTTGGGGCTACAACTTATGTCCATAATTATTCTTGGAGCACGAACCATGTTCAAATCCAACTCAATACCAACTATATTGACACCACAGATAAAGGTTGGTCAAATCAAGTATTAAATCTAATGCTCAAAGCATCGGGGGCTGGATTCTCCATTATTGGGACTATGTCCGCACGCCGGCGTTAAAACTGTGGTGTTTCATGCCAGAAAAACTGGCGTGAAAGGACCACAAATTCCTAGCCCTGCAGGGGGCTAGCAGGAACCTGGCGTAAATCTAGCAGCTTTTGCTGCAGATACGGGCCCCCGCACTTCCGGGTTGGAGGCCGCGCATGCACACGGCAACGGCCTCCAGCAGCCGTGCCGTGCTCCATAGCGGACTCGGACTGTGGAGCTGAATCCCAAAAATAAACCACTCCGATCATCCGCGCACCTGACCCTCTCCGCACGCACAAACATTTCCCGGCCGCCTATAAGCCCCCGCTGCTCTCTGATCGGCCTGCTCTCAACCACGGCGCCTGCGGACTCGCACGAGTATCCAACCGGCTGGACCATATTAGTTCCACGCCATCGGGATTTCGGCTGGTCAGGGGCAGAGAAGTCCTCTTCCTAATGGCACCAGGTAGGTCCGAGGCAGCGCGGCACATTTCGGGGCCCACCGAATCGGGGAACCGGCGCCGGTCCCGATTCCTTGCAGGAAAACGGATACTCCGCCCCTGCACCAACCGCGATTTTGGCATCGGGGTGCAGAGAATCCAGCCCCATGTTCCTGAAAGTCTTATCAAGTCAGGAACAAAGATGAAACAATTTCTGTAATAGGAACATAAATAACTTGTTTGCTTCAGCTTGGATTGCATACCTGCAGCCAAGTTAGGAGTCTGCATTTCTGTGAGCAACAGCTCAAGTGTCAGATGAGCAAAATGGATTTGTCTGACAAGGTCAAATTTCGCACTGTGGTACTGAAATTTCACAAGGTTATCCAAATAAATGACAGGATCACAGCTAGAGGGTGGGATGGAGAGAGATCTCAACTATGAGATTACAGTGACCAGTGACAGATTGAGATTTGCTAGGTGCATACAGGAAGAACAATTTATGTCCTCGCATCTACTTTCTGTTTCCCGTCTTACTCTTTTCTTCAACCGTGCTTCATTTTTTATAATGAAAGATAGCCCAGGGCAAGTAAATGAAGCACACAGTGCACACTGATTTGGTAAGGCATATATAACTGTATTAGGCATAGCAGGATGACCTACAGAAGTGACAGGTGGTGTTTTCTGATGTATACCAGTATCCACCATCTTGGGTACCATTGTGCTTTGGATCAAGTCTCTGCTGAACATTTTTGTGATGTGGAGATAGCACTCCTTACAGCTGCCCAATTGGACAATGGTGTGGTGAAATCCAGTTGTCAAGTTCGAAGATGATATTAGCAAAATGTGTTTCAGTCAGGCCAACCTATTTCATGCCATCAAACTGGCATGTAGGCAAATAATCAGCAAAAGAAAATAAATTCTTGGCTTCTTGCAAAACAGAGGAATTAAAATAAAAAGGCCAATGTGAGTGACTGCCTGGCACTAAATAGAATAAACTTCAGTGAAAACCTGCAATGCTAACTGCTGCCCACCAAGCTGTTATGTCGTAATTAGTTTCTATTTAATAATTACACGGTTAAGTGCGTAGCAACAGTAAGTTTTGAAATAAATAGAGATAAATAGAAAAGCAGGAAGACTTGGACTATTATACAAGACAAATTTTTTAAAATATTCTGACGATTGCACATTAAATATCTCCATTGATTGTCTAATTTTGACCTCATGCAAACCCTTCCCTCATCCCATTGCAACACTGATGACCAAGCTTTCAGGCTATGCTTTCTAGAAATTCCTTCCCAAATCCCCGTCTCCTTCATCTGTATTTCATATTTTATCAAAACTTGCTTATATGGCCATGCATTTGGTCCCCTTTCCTACTCAGAAAAATGATGTGAATTCTGCTCTGCTGAGGAACTCGAAAACATTTTTCTACATGGTGCCATATAAATGGATGCTTTTCCACTCGTAGCACATTCAAAATATAAACTCAAAATAAATTACTTTTCATATGTGAAGAAATAATACACAAAAAGAACCCATCACTTTGCTGCTCGAATCTGTTTCTTATTGAAGACCAAGGGACAAGTTTGACTTAATTTTGCAGCACACCAGGCATCAATCGCAGCGATAAGATTTCAAAGTTTCTTTTTATAAACTTAAGAGTTCCCAATTAATTTTTTCCAATTAAGGGACAATTCAGCATGGCCAATCCACCTAGCATGCATATCTTTTGGGTTGTGTGGCGAAACCCACGCAGGCAAAGAGAGAATGTGCAAACTCCACACGGACAGCGACCCAGAGTCGGGATCGAACCTGGAACCACGGTGCTGTGAGGCAGCAGGGCTAACCCACTGCGCCACCGTGCTGCCCAAGTTTTCAAAGTTGAGATGACTGGAACTAGGTTGCCCAGCACAAACCCCAACTACCACTTCCAGAAAATATTTGACAATAAAACAATCACTCAAAAAATGTTAATCTCCAGAAGAATCAAATATGAAATAGATGCTGATTGGCTGTTGCAGGGAAGATTTGCATCGGGCGGCTCAGTGCTTCCAGAAAGTGGTGTGTAGAGGAGCTGTTGTCAAGGGACAGTTAAACCCCAAACACCTCCCTCCCTCCTCCACTAAAAGACCAGTCACTGTGAGGGACCAGTCACAAGAAAGGGAAAGAAAAAGGAAGGGAGCAAGAGTGGTGCGCTAATTAGAACATTTGCAGCAGTGTGTTTGAGTAGTGAGGCTTTGGCAAGTGGCATCTCAGCAGAGTACAGGGAATCTCAGGTAACGCCCTCTTAACTTTCCTCTTTAGTCTTGGTGCAGTTGGGATGGCAATGAGGGTAGTGATATGCTCCTCCTGCGGGATGTGGGAGCTCAGGGATAATTCCTTTGTCCCTGATGACTACACCTATGAGTCGTGCACCTGGCTGCAGATCCTGGGAGACTGAATTAGGGATCTGGAGCTGGATGCACTCAGGATCATCCGGGATGCTGAGCACTTTATAGATGAGAGTTTTTGTGACATAGTCACACCTAAGGTGCAGGCAGAGAGTAGCTGGGTGACCACCAGGAAAGGCAAAGGGAGCAGGCAGAGAGTGCAGGGGTCCTCACGGAAGGAGCGATCACAGTATGGTGGAATTTAAAATACAGATGGAGGGCGAGAAGGTAAAATCAAACACTAGTGTTTTGTGCTTAAACAAAGGAGATTACAATGGGATGAGTGAAGAGCTAGCTAAGGTAGACTGGGAGCAAAGACTTTATGGTGAAACAGTTGAGGAACAGTGGAGAACCTACCAAGCGATTTTTCACAGCGCTCAGCAAAGGTTTATACCAACAAAAAGGAAGGACGGGAGAAAGAGGGAAAATCGACCGTGGATATACAAGGAAATAAGGGAGAGTATCAAATTGAAGGAAAAAGCATACAAAGTGGCAAAGATTAGTGGGAGACTAGAGGGCTGGGAAATCTTTAGGGGGCAACAGAAAGCTACTAAAAAAGCTATGAAGAAGAGTAAGATAGATTATGTGAGTAAACTTGCTCAGAATATAAAAACAGACAGTAAACGTTTCTACAAATATATAAGACAAAAAAAGAGTGGCTAAGGTAAATATTAGTCCTTTAGAGGATGAGAAGGGAGATTTAATAATGGGAGATGAGGAAATGGCTGAGGAACTGAACAGGCTTTTTGGGTCGGTCTTCACAGTGGAAGACACAAATAACATGCCAGTGACTGATGGAAATGAGGATATGACAGGTGAGGACCTTGAGAGGATTGTTATCACTAAGGAGGTAGTGATGGGCAAGCTAATGGGGCTAAAGGTAGACAAATCTCCTGGCCCTGATGAATGAAATGAAATGAAATGAAAACTGCTTATTGTCACAAATAGGCTTCAAATGAAGTTACCGTGAAAAGCCCCTAGTCACCACATTCCGGCGCCTGTTCGGGGAGGCCGGTACAGGAGTTGAAACGTGCTGCTGGCCTGCCTTGGTCTGCTTTAAAAGCCAGTGATTTTAGCCGTGTGCTAAACTAGCCCCTGCAAAATGAAAATTGCTTGTCACGAGTAGGCTTCAATTAAGTTACTGTGAAAAGCCCCTAGTCGCCACATTCCAGCGCCTGCCCGGGGAGGCTGGTACGGGAATCGAACCGTGCTGCTGGCCTGCTTTAAAAGCCAGCCCAGTGAGCTAAACCAGCCCCCGTGGAATCCCAGAGTGCTAAAAGAGTTGGCTAGGGAAATTGCAAATGCACTAGTGATAATTTACCAAAATTCACTAGACTCTGGGGTGGTCCCGGCGGATTGGAAATTAGCAAACATGACACCACTGTTTCTAAAAGGAGGTAGGCAGAAAGCGGGTAATTGTAGGCCAGTTAGCTTAACTTTGGTAGTAGGGAAGATGCTGGAATCTATCATTAAGGAAGAAATAGCGAGGCATCTGGATGGAAATTGTCCCATTGGATAGATGCAGCATGGGCTCTTTAAGGGCAGGTCGTACCTAACTAATTTAGTGGAATTTTTTGAGGACATTACCAGTGCGGTAGATAATGGGGAGCCAATGGATGTGGTATATTTGGATTTCCAGAAAGCTTTTGACAAAGTGCCACACAAAAGGTTGCTGCATAAGATAAAGATGCATGGCATTAAAGTAGTAAAGTAGTAGCATGGATAGAGATTTGGTTAATTAATAGAAAGCAAAGAGTGGGGATTAATGGGTGCTTCTCTGGTTGGCAATCAGTAGCTAGTGGTGTCCCTCAGGGATCCGTGTTGGGCCCACAATTGTTCACAATTTACATAGATGATTTGGAGTTGGGGACCAAGTGCGATGTGTCCAAGTTTGCAGACGACACAAAGATGAGTGGTTAAGCAAAAAGTGCAGAAGATACCGGAAGTCTGCAGAGGGATTTGGATAGGTTAAGTGAATGGGCTAGGGTCAGGCAGATGGAATACAATGTTAACAAATGGGAGGTTATCCATTTTGGTAGGAATAACAGCAAAAGGGATTATTATTTCAATTATAAAATATTAAAACATGCTGCTGTGCAGAGACCTGGGTGTGCTAGTGCATGAGTCTCAAAAAGTTGGTTTACAAGTACAACAGGTTAATTAAGAAGGCAAATGGAGTTTTGTCCTTCATTGCTAGAGGGATGGTGTTTAAGACTCGGGAGGTTATGCTGCAATTGTACAAGGTCTTAATGAGGCCACACTTGGGAGTACTAAGTTCAGTTTTGGTCTCCTTATCTGAGAAAGGACATACTGGTTCTGGAGGGTGTGCAGAGATTCACTAGGTTAATCCCAGAGCTGAAGGGGTTGGATTACGAGGAGAGGTTGAGTAGACTGGGACTGTACTCGTTGGAATTTAGAAGGATGCGGGGGGGGGGGGGGGGGGGGGGGGATCTTATAGAAACATATAAAATTATGAAGGGAATAGATAGGATAGATGCAAGCAGGTTGTTTCCACTGGCGGGTGAAAGCAGAATTAGGGGGCATAGCCTCAAAATAAGGGGAAGTATATTTAGGACTGGGTTTAGGAGGAATTTCTTCACCCAAAGGGTTCGGAATCTATGGAATTCCTTGCCCAGTGAAGCAATTGAGATTCCTTCATTAAATGTTTTAAGATAAAGATAGATAGTTTTTTGAAGAATAAAGAGATTGAGGGTTGTGGTGTTTGGGCCGGAAAGTGGAGCTGAGTCCACAAAAGATCAGCCATGATCACATTGAATGGTGGAGCAGCTCGAGGGGCCAGATGGCCTACTCCTGCTCCTAGTTCTTATGTTCTATTGTTCTCATGTCCCCTGTGGCCATTCCCCTTGTACAAAAGTATACTGTTTTGGATACTGTGGGCTCTGGGGCACAGCAGGAAAGGGTAAAGGTAAACAGGACTGTAGTGATAAGAGACTCGATAATTAGGGGGACAGACAGAAGATTCTGTGGCCGCAAACTGGAGGCTAGGATGGTGTGTTGCGTCCCACGTGCCAGTTTCAAGGATATCTCGGAGCGGCTGCAGAACATTCTCAATGGGGGAGGGGGAGCAGACAGAAGTCGTTGTGCACAAATGACCTAAATCGTAATAAGCACGAGGTCCTGAGGATTGATTATAGAGAGCTCGGAAAAAGGTTAAGAAGCAGGACCTCAAAGGTGGTAATTTCTGGATTACTTCCAGTGGCACATGCTACTGAGAGTAAGAACAGGAGAATATGGCAGATGAATGTGTGGCTAAATAATTGATGCAGAAGGCAGGGATTCAGATTATTTGATCATTGGGATATTTTCAGGGGCAGAGATGACCATGGGATAGGTTGCATCTGAACTGGAGGGGGACCAATATCCGGGGGGGGGGGGGGGGGGGGAGAAGAGAGCAGATTTGCCAGTGCTACAAGGGAGGGTTTGGCAGTGGGAATGGGATCCTCAGCAGCAAGGAAGCAAATGAGAGTCCGAAAGGAAATGCAGTACTCAGCAATTGCAAGCTGAATAGACACGATACGCAGGGAGCGGGGGAAACCTGTTGGACTAAATTGCATCTATTTCAATGCAAGAGGGCTGAATGGTAAGGCTGATTAACTCAGGGCATGTACAGAACTGGCAGCTTAATATTCCAGGGTACAGGTGCTATAGGTGGGCAGAGGTGGAGGAGAGGAAAGAGGGGAAGTTGCATTTTTGATTAAGAGAAGCATCACGGCAGTCGTCAGAGATTAAATAACCAAGGGATCATTCAGCGAGGCTTTGTGGGTAGAACTAAGAAGGGGATGCTGACCTGATTGGGGTTGTACTATAGACCCCCAAATAGTTAACAGGAATTAGAAGAACAAATATGCAGGGAGAGTGGGGAGACTTGCAGGGGGTTGTCACAGTAGGGGATTTTAATTTTCCTAACAGACTGGGACAGCCATAATGTTAAGGGCTTAGATGGGGTAGAATTTGTTAAGTGTGTTCAGGAAAGTTTCCTCAGGCAGTATGTGGAGTATCCTACTCAGGAAAGGGCAAACTTAACCTACTCTTGGGAAATAAGGCAGGGCAAGTGACTGAGGTGGCGGTGGGGGACCGCTTTGGGATCAGTCACCATTGTTCTATTAATTTTTAAATAGTTATGGAAAGGGACAAAACTGGTCCACAGGTGCAAGTTCTAAATTGGGGCAAGGCACATTTTGATGGAATTAGACAGGAGCTTGTAAGGGTTGATTGGAGTAGCTTGTTTGAGAGCAAAGGGACCTCCGGCAAGTGGGAAGTCTTTAAAAGAGTTCAGGGTCTGTGTGTTCCTGTTCGGGTGAAGGACAAGGCTGGCAGGAGTAGGGAACCCTGGATGACAAAAGATATTGAGGTTTTGGCCAGGAAAAAGGAGGCGTGGCTCAGGTACAAGCAGCTAGAATCAAGGGATTCCCTAGAGGTGTACAGGGGATTCAAGAGTATACTCAAGAAGGAAATTAGGAGGGCAAAAAGGGGGCATGAGGTAGCTTTGGCTGAGAGAATTAAGGTGAATCCAAAGGCATTCTTTAAGTATATTAAAGGAAAAAGAATAATTAGAGGGAGAATAGAACCACTCAAGGACCAAAATTGACATGTGTGTGGAACCGCAAGTGATGGGCGAGGTTCTCAATTAATATTTCTCCTCTGTGTTTATCGTGAAGAAAGACATGAAGACGTGGGAACCTGGGAAGGTTAGTGGCGATATATTGGGGACAGTTTGCACTACAGTAGAGATGGTGATGGATGAATTAAAATGTATGAAGGTGGATAAATCTCTTAGCCCTGACCTGGTATATCCAAGAACACTGCGTGAGGCTAGAGAAGAAATTGCGGGAGCCCTGGCTGAGATATTTGTCTCATTGTTGCCCACGGGCGAGTACCAGAAGACTTGAGGGTAGCAAATGCTGTGTCATTTTTTCAGAAGGGGTGCAAAGAAATACCAGAGTGGGTACCAGAGAGGATTCTGAGGGATAAGATATACAGGAATTTGGAAAGACAGGGTGTGATTAGGAGTAGTCAGCACGGCTTTGCGCATGGGAGATCGTGCCGTACAAATTTATTTGAGTTATTTGATGAAGTGGCCAGGATGGTTGATACTAATAATAAATCTTTATTGTCACAAGTAGGCTTACATTAACACTGCACTGAAGTCACTGTGAAAAAAAAGTTGCCACATTCCGGCACCAGTTTGGGTACAGAGAGGAAGAATTCAGAATGCCCAAATTACCTAACGGGACTTATGAGGGCAGAGCAGTAGGCGTAGGCGATAGGGACTTCAGAAAGGCCTTCAATAAAGTTCCACATAGTAGGCTGCTCTGGAAGGTAGTAGGCTGCTCTGGAAGGTTAGATCACATGGAATCCAGGGAGAGCTGGCAAATTGGATATAAAATTGGCTTGATTGCAGGAAGCAGAGGGTAATGGTGGAAGGATGTTTGTCCGGCTGGAGGCCTGTGACTAGTGATGTGCCTCAGGGGTCAGTGCTGGGCCCATTGCTGTTTGTTACCTATAATCAACAATTTGGATGAGAATGTACAAGGCATGATCAGTACGTTTGCAGATGACATTAAAATAGGTGGTATTGTAGACAGTGAGGAAGGTCATCAAACATTGCAGCAGGATCTTGATCAGCTGGGGTTGAGAAATGGCAAATTACAGATGTGTGAGGTGTTGCATTTTGACAAGTCAAATCAAGGTAGAACTTTCACGGTGAATGGTAGGACCTCAGTGAGTATCATGGAAGAGAGGGACCTTGGAGTTCAGGTGGAGGCACAGGTAGATATGGCAGTGAAGAACGCTTTTGACATGCTGGTCTTCATCAGTCAGGGCATTCAGTAGAGAAGTTGGGAAGTTATATTGCAGTTCTACAGGACATTAGCGAGGCTGCACCTCAAGTGCAGCGTTCAGTTTTGCACGCCTTGCTAGAGTAAAGATGTTATTAAACTGGAGAGAGTGCAGAAGAGATTTACAAGGATGTTACCAGGACTCAAGGGACTGAGTTAGAGGGGGAGACTGGACATGCTAGGAGTTTTTTCTTTGGAGCGTAGGAAACTGAGGGGTAATCTTATAGAGGTGTACACGATCATGAGAGGCATGGATAGGGTGAATGTACTCAGTCTTTTTCCAAGGGTTCGGAATCGAGAATGAGAGGACATAGGTTTCAGTTACGAGGGGAAAGAATTAATGGGAACCTGAGGAGCTACTTTTTTTATTTTTTCACAGAGGGTGGTGCGTATGTGGAATGAGCTGCCATCTGAAATGGTTGAGGCAGGGTCACTGACAACATTTAAAAGGCATTTGGACAGATACATGGATAGGAAAGGTTTAGAGGGATATGGGCCAAATGAGGTTAGCTTAGATGGGCTTTTTGGTTAGCATGGACCAGTTTGGGCCGAAGGGCCTGTCTCCGTAGTTTCTAAGGTTCAAGGAATACTGAAACTGATGCAAGTCATGTGATCTACTTGGGCCTCAATATCATTGAGTTACTGGGTGAGATCAATTTAATAACAGCAACATTATTGAGAAACTGTTCCCACTCAAGAGAGCATCAAGAACTAGATGGCAGAGATCCAAAATAGTGGGCAAAAGGTGTAAAATTGATGCGAGGAAGAATTTTATCTTCCAGAAGGTGGTGGGAATCTGCAATGAACTTCCTGAGAGGGTGGTGGAGACAGGTTTGGTCAAGTTTTAATAAAATAGTTGGATTGCTATCCAAACAGAAGGAATGCAGGGGAGTGGAACTAGATAGAACGCTTTTGCAGAGAGCCAGTGCAGACTCGATGAGCTGAATGGCCTCCTCCTGCACTGTGAAAATTCTGTGATTAATTAATCTCATTTAGTGAAAACATTTATGTTTTTTTCTGTGACTGCAGTTTGGGCAATCTAAGAATCATGATTTAATTTCAGGTCAGGATCATTTGAAAATATTTACTTGAACTCTCCTATTAACATATTATGATTGCTACTAACAACTCAGTAAAGGGATTTTCCATGTGGATACAATTTAAAACAAACTTCAGCCATCGAATCGCTATGGTGCAGGAGGTCCTTCAGCCCATCGAGTCTGCACTGACCCTCCAAAAGAACACCATACCTCGACCCAACCCTTATATAGCCCCACTTAACCTTTGGGTTAATTTAGAACGACCAATCTACCCATCCACACATCTTTGGGAGGAAACCGGAGCACCGGAGGAAACCCACAAAGACACTGGGAGAACATGCAAACTCTACACAATCACCCGAAGTCGGATTCAAACCCAGGTCCCTGGTGCTGTGAGGCAGCAGTGCTAACCCGTACCAGCCTCCCCGAACAGGTGCCGGAATGTGGCAACTAGGGGCTTTTCACAGTAACTTCATTTGAAGCCTACTTGTGACAATAAGCGATTTTCATTTCATAACCACTGTGTCTCTGTGCCACCCTCGCTTAACAGCCACACTGTAATCTACAAGGAGTAATTTATTCTATTTTGGGTTATACCAATATTTTCCAATTCATTAACCACAGGCCATGTGTAGTTTTTGAGAATCCAGATGACTAATTGCAATTTTGATAAGTAAATTAAAAATAAGTAATTGGGCAGCGTGATCTCAATATTCATTGGCACAGATAATACACTTGTAAGATAAAAAGCAGAATGTGACTCTTGTGCATGCTTTATTTTCTTGTGTGCAACCTTGGTTATCATAATAGCATGCAAAATGGGTGAAAATACCAAAGGTTCTGCACCATGAAAACACTAAACCACTGCTGAGAAGGAGCCATCACCATGGTCAGTTAGGCCAATTGGAATAACCACTCCGTGTCAGTAGATTGGAGTAAGTGCAATCTAATTTTTAAATAAATTTAGAGTACCCAATTATTTTTTCCATTTAAGGGGCAATGTAATTTGGACAATCCACCTAACCTGCACATCTTTGGGTTCAGAGGGTGAAACCCACACAGACAAAATGAAATGAAATTAAAATCGCTTATTGTCACAAGTAGGCTTCAAATGAAGTTACTGTGAAAAGCCCCTAGTCGCCAGATTCCGGCGCCTGTTCGGGGAGGCTGGTACGGGGATTGAACCGTGCTGCTGGCCTGCCAGCGATTTAGCCCTGTGCTAAATGCAAATTCCACACAGACAGTGACCTAGGATTGAACCCAGGTCCTCAGCGCCATAGGCAGCAGTGCTAATCACTGCACCACCATGCCACCCATAAGTGCAATCTTTAACCACAGGACATGTCATGAAAAAGGCAAGTAGCATCCACCAATGCTTTGGATAGAAAATGGGGAGGGTGGTGATGGCAATCAGGCACAGAGGGCAGATCAGGTTTGGATAGAGTGGGGAACAACTGAATGGGTGACCACAGTGGTTATCACTGCTGCCTCACAGCGCCAGGGACCTGGGTTTTATTCTGACCTTGGGTAACTGTTTGTTTGCGTGGGTTCCCTCCAGGTGCTTCGGTTTCCTCCCACAGTCCAAAGATGTGCAGAATAGGTGGATTGACCATGCTAAATTGCCCCTTAGTGTCCAAAAGGTTAGGTGGAGTCATGGGGATAGAGTGGGATCGGTGCAGATTTGATAGGCCAAATTGCATAGTAATTATTCTGTGATTAATGATTCTATGAGAATGGATGCAAAAATGCCTGGAGTCATTCAAAAGGCAGTTTGAAATGTTTTTTGGTGGACAAACACATTTCAATAGAATATCAGCTGCAGAAGCTAAATAGCTCCTCTCACCTTTTTGTTAACCACATATGAACGGACACATTCCATTATGTATTGAGATGTTAAGCTCATTAAGTCAGTCTGCTTTATTTCAACAGAATTGCTCTCTCATCAAAGGAATCCAATATATATCAGGTCTGGTGGCTATTCTTTTGCACTATAGAAACTATGATAAATTGTCTACTTTCAATTATGCTGAATTTCAAAGTTTAAATGATTCTTCCTGCCACTTATCATTTGGAATTCCAAACTTCTCTTGTTACTGGAATAGCTCTTCAGTACTAAATGTTTCTTTTCAGTTGGACTCAAATTATCTCATCTTTCAATTTCTCCCAGCTGTGCTGAAAGGATCGCAGAAGTCGATTTAGTAGTAAGTTTCAAAAGGGAAACATTTGTACTGTGATGGGAAAAGAGCAGAGGACTGGGACCAATTGGACAGCTCTATCAAATAGCCAGTACATTTATGTCTAAATCATTGATGCATACCACAAAAAGCAAGGGACCCAATACTGAGCTCTGTAAAAAGCAGAGTACAAGCCAGTCCATGTTTTCCAAAACCCAAAACAAAAGGTTTGCCGTTAGATATGATACGGCAACCAGAGGGTCAGACGACGGCTTCCACAGAACGTGGGAGCCATTCACCCAATTGTTCCGGGACCTTTTTGAGGCCAACGAACAAGCAGAAGAATAGCCAGGTAGCTAAGATTCAGGGGTAAGTAGCCATGGCATGAGAGGGAGGGATAGACCGGGGAGGGGGGGGGAACAGCTAAACCTAGGAGGCGAACCACAGGAGAAAGGGAGGGAGAGAGAGTGAGGAGACAGGGAACAATAGAGGGGAACCAGAGAGGTGCAGGTGGGGGGGGGGGGAGGGGGGGGGGGGGGGGGGAGAAAGAGAGAGAAAGAGAAAGAGAGAGAGACAGAGGAATGATAGCCGGAAGGAGGCCATGGGAAATGATAACAAACTTGGCAAACAGAGAGCAAGAAACATCCGGGTGAAAGACGGGACGAACGGCTGAAGCGGAGGTGAACGCAAGACGACAATGGCAGCGAAATTCGTCCGGGAGAAGCAAGGGACAACATCAACACCGGATCCATTCGCGTATTGCCCTCTGTAATTGTTTCTCCGGCACCCAAATGTATATGTTCCTCCCCAGTTTACCCCACCCCCCCCAAACAGGTGCCTACTTAGGTGTTAAAAATAATATTGCCAGTTGTACAGAGTTGCTGGTGTTGGGCTGGTGTATAATACCCTACCAGTTATTTTATTTTGTTTATTTGGTATGTTTGTGTGTGCTCTTCTGTTTATATATATATATATATATATATATATATAATAGTTTATTCTGTGTACATAACAGTAAATATACTTTGTTCAAAAGCCCAATAAAAAACATACATATAAAAAAAATATACCGCAATTGGGCAGCATTTGCCAAATAATCCCGAGTGTGCCAATAGCTGCCTAACAGCCAATTTGAATATCAGTCAAGCTCGTAATGTGGCTCATTTATGCTTGCTGGGGTGGCATACATACCATACACAGGGACCAATACTCTGTGCAAACGAAAGGAGTCTTGCACATTTTTTGAATTACATAGCAGCACTGGGGGGGGGGGGGGGGGGCTGTGAGTTTCTCGCTGCTCTCTCCATGGCAATGCCTCGGCCAGAGTCGACTTGCCAATTAATCAGCACCTGTCTCTCCTTAGCAAACTGTTGTGATTGTTTGAAATGTGGCATTCTTGCATTTGTCGCGAGTGCAGGATGATACCCTTCGGCAACATGTCTCTTCAACAGTATTCAAATATATTTTTATAAAGTAACTTCTAAATCATTTGCATCCCGTACATTACATTTTGCAAAATCCAAATAACACATCAGAAAAAAATAATTTTCAGCGACCCACGTGCACCCCAAACACACTCCCCTGCCAAGGCCCATAGGAAAGGACCAATGTAAAATGAATCTGTACCTTTTCGGTGCGTTCAGCCACATTTCTCCATGTGTACAAATTCTTCACTCTGTTGTGGATTGTTTCAGCTGGTGGCAGTATCCCCAGCCTTTCCCGAGTAATGGCAGTTTCCAAACCTTCACACAGAGACTTTACAGTGGGCTCACACAAGATGATAAGATCCTCGGGTAAAACCTCTGGCACTCCACCAACTTTGGTACTGACAACCTTTTGCAAAAGAAGTGGGTAATCAGTTTTGAAGCTAAATTTGTAAGAACTTAGCTTATAGTGTATGATGTGTATGAATAAAATCTGCCACTGGAGGGGGCACTACACCATCAGGGTCCAAGCAATAAATGGAACTCTACTGTTGGAGTTTCCCCATCTCAGCCATGCTATTCCTAATCACAGGAAAACTCAGTCAAATCTACTTTGCAAGGTCCACCTCACTAACGTCTGGGGACAAATGTCAAAGTTGGCAGAGCTGTCCAGTGATCTGATTTGGTCACTCAGAATTGTACCTACCAGTCAAAATCCCAGACATTCATAGATATATTCTGTCCTCATAGCAGGACAGACCAATCACAAATGGAGGCATAGCAGGAAATGAAAATGACCCTGAAAGCCCTCAACATTGCACATCCCATTATTTCAGGTCATACATTGGCAAAGAAGTCTATGCCCATCAACGTCCTCCCAAGCTGTATTACCTCATGTTCAACACTACGTGCATGGAACAGTGAGGGCAACTGGGGGGACAAAATGTACTCTGGTTGGGGGATTTCAATGTCAATCACCCAGAATGACTAGTTAGCATCACCACTGACAAAAGACCATGCTTGCATCAAACATAGCAGCATGAGGGAATAATCTACTGCGGTGTAGTGGATTAGTAATCGAGAGACCCAGGCTAATGTGTTCAAATGGGACATGGTTCCAAATCTCACCATGGCAGCTGCTGGAATTTTAATTGAATTAATAAAATTCTGGAATTGAAAGTTAGTCTCAGTAATGGTGAGCCACAGAAATGTGGTTGATTCTTAACCATTTCTTAATTGGTGGTGGACAATTAAACAATTAACAGGAGATGCAGTCTCCATGAACATTCCCAACCTCATCTGGGACTATGATGACTTTACTTTAATCTGCACCATCTACAGGATGCAAAGCAGCAACTCACCAAGGTTCTTTGAGCGGCACTTACTACACAAACCAATCACAAACAACTAGATGTACAATGATAGCAAGTCCACTGGAATATCATTACTTATAACCTGTGCAGGCCACTCAGTTCAAGGGCAATTTGGAATGGGCAATAAATTACACGCTTGCCAATGACACCCATATCCCATGAAAAATAAAAATTGTGTAGCCATCTGGGATGGCCACTTTCAGAACACAAAATGGACGTTCACAGAGACTCTTGGGAAATATGGACAATACTAAGCAACAAGCAGGCACAGAGCCTGAATGTACATTTGGAAGGCAGTTTGCAGACAGAATTGAAACTGAGTCAATTTGTATATTGATGGCCCATCTCCGAGGAACAAAGGACTAACACTCAGGTAGTTGATACTGTCACAGACATCCCGGCGCCAATACCCCAACCGAAAGACATAAACAAAGCAAGGCCAACAGCCACCTAAGACACGCCCAGCCATCAGGGGACCCACCCCTTTATTGGTTTAGATCGATGACAATGATCAAGAAGCTGCCCAATTAATTGGGGCCAAGTTAACCATAGACATAGAACATATATCTATGTTCTATGTTTAAAGCTGCCCAATTAATTGGGGCCAAGTTGAAGGCCTGCCTAAAAGTGCGCGATGCCCCTCCAAGTTTAAGAAGGAACCCCCACAAGAGATTCGCTCTCTTGGATTTGGCTCTCAGGCGGAGGCACCCATCCACCAGCATCACCAGAAACAAGTATGTTCAAGGTCAACGCTCGCTACCAGACGGATGACCTTAGCTGTACTCCTGTTACCTCTTCGAACCCAACAGCCTCAGATCCGAACAATGGCCATTGTTCCTCTGACTAAGTGGGCACCCGAAGTTAAGTATAGGCGCCAGCGTTAGAGATAGTTTAGTTTGTAGTACTGTTGTGCATGAGTAGATCTTACTGTGTGTGTAAATAAATAGTATTGACTTTTCCTGGCCCCACGCCACCACTCTTTTAACGCCCACTGGCAGTTAAAGGAACAAGATTGTCTGCAGACACCCAATCATAACTACTCTTCTGATTCGAAGGTAATCACAAGAGGCAACATCCACGATGAACACTAATTCTTTTCGTTCTTGTCCAGTCGCTCAGGCAGTGGAGTAACGGCCCTGATCCCCACCCTGCCTGAGGACCCCCATCTGGCCAGCTACGCTCGGGTAGTGCACTTACAGCACTGGTCACCGTCCTACCCGGGGATTCCACCCATTCTTACCCGCCGTGGCCCCTACGCACCCCATTCGGAACTTTTGGTTAAAAACTCTTTTGTTTGTTTTTCGGCACCCCTTAGGTTGCTCTCCATATGCTATTTACATCCTGGAACACTTGGATGGTACATTCACCTCATCGATCAAACAGGTTGCGAGAGTGCTCGTGCTGTGACAATATTTTCTACTCTGATGTCTTGTCCCAAAATATTTGGTTTTAAAAAAAAAATGAGGGAGTCACATATGGTGACAATTCTAATGGGCAATTGGTAATAAAAGGTCAGACAGACATACGAGATGTTAAGCAAGATAATAACAGATATTATGCTTGTGTCCAAAGGAAAACCGGAACAACAGAAGGCACAGGAAGGTCAAGAAGAAAAAAGAGAACACGAAGGCAGACATCATGGTCTACATTTGGATCTTCGCGGGATCCCTACAGTTATTCACGGACGCGAACCCCCCTGACCCCTACCCCAGGCCATGAATGTTTCCCATCCCTGTCACACACCACACCCAGAGACAGCAATCGACACACCAACCTGGTGTGACAAGTTTCTCACCTGGTATTCCCTGTCCTACATTGTAGAAGCACTGTTAGTCATTGCAATACTCTGCAGTGTCATCCAGACACTGAGACTTAGGAAATGGCGAAGGAAAGCCTCCCGCACTCCGGTATATACCTTCAGACCCCCTATTTTCAGACTTCAGCAAACCCCCCACTCGCTTTAAGTGAATAAATTGCATCACCTAATTTTTATGTTTGTTTGTTCTAATAAAAGAAAGATATAAAATTCTGTACTTGACCGCCAAGATACAGAGACATGTATTGCTGCTGTTGTATAGTTTATACTGTTGTAAAGTATTTTAATTGGCTAAGGATCGTTTAGGTAAGAATAGTTAGAGGTTCCCGTGTTTTAATTGTAATGCATGCCTGAATGTCAGAGCACCCCTTAGAATTTTACAATGATGTGTGCATATAAAGCAATTTAGGTAAAAGTTCCAATCCATAGGACAGAGTAGAGTAGAGCCTGTACTCGACTTAGGCAGAGAACAAACAAGACTAGGGGCTGGTTTAGCTCACCAGGCTAAATCGCTGACTTTTAAAGCAGACCAAGCAGGCCAGCAGCACGGTTCGATTCCCGTACCAGCCTCCCCGGACAGGCGCCGGAATGTGGCGACTAGGGGCTTTTCACAGTAACTTCACTGAAGCCTACTTGTGACAATAAGCGATTTTCATTTCATTTTCATTTTTTCACAAGACTCAGTAATATGATCCTTCACGCTTCGCATCGAGGATCATAAGGAGGGAGTGTAGCAATCTGGGATGGCCACTTCCAGAACACAAAATGGACGCTCACAGAGACTCAAGGGAAATATGGACAATACTAAACAACAAGCAGGCACAGAGCCTGAATGTATATTTGGAAGGTAGTTTGCAGACGGAATCGAAACTGAGTCGATTTACATATTGAAGGCCCATCTCCGAGGAACAAAGGACCAACACTCAGGTAGTTGATACTGTCGCAGACATCCTGGCACCAATACCCCAACCGAAAGACACAAATAAAGCAAGGCCAACAGCCACCGAAGACACGCCGAGCCGTCAGGGCACCGACCCCTTTATTGGTTTAGATCGATGACAATGATCAAGAAGCTGCCCAATTAATTGGGGCCAAGTTTAAGGCCCACCTAAAAGCACACGAAGCCCCTCCACGTTTAAGAAGGAACCCCCACAAGAGATTCGCTCTCTTGGATTTGGTACTTAAGCGGAATGACCCATACACCCGCATCACTAGAAACAAGTATGTTCAAGGTCAACGCTCGCTACCAGACGGACGACCTTAGCTGTACTCCTGTTACCTCTTTGAACCCAACAGCCTCAGATCTAAACAACGGCCACTGTTCCTCTGACTAAGTGGGCCCCCGAAGTTAAGTATAGGCATTAGCGTTAGCGATAGTTTAGTTTGTAGTGCTGTTGTGCATGAGTAGATCTCACTGTGTGTGTAAATAAATAGTATTGACTTTGAACTAACTAACAGGTGTATTAGAATATAGAACATTACAGCGCAGTACAGGCCCTTCGGCGCTTGATGTTGCGCCGACCTGTGAAACCACTCTAAAGCCCATCTACACTATTCCCTTGTCATCCATATGTCTATCCAATGACCATTTGAATGCCCTTAGTATTGGCGAGGCCACTACTGTTGCAGGCAGGGCATTCCACGCCCTTACTACTCTCGAGTAAAGAACCTAACTCTGACATCTGTCCTATATCTATCTCCCCTCAATTTAAAGTTATGTCCCCTCGTGCTAGACATCACCATCCGAGGAAAAAGGCTCTTACTGTCCACCCTATCTAATCCTCTGATCATCTTCTATGCCTCAATTAAGTCACCTCTTAACCTTCTTCTCTCTAACGAAAACAGCCTCAAATCCCTCAGCCTTCCCTCATAAGATCTTCCCTCCATACCAGGCAACATCCTGGTAAATCTCCTCTGCACCCTTTCCAATGCTTCCACATCCTTTCTATAATGCGGCGACCAGAATTGCATGTAATACTCCAAATGCGGCCACACCAGAGTTTTGTATAATTGCAACATGACATCATGGCTCTGAAACTCAATCCCTCTACCAATAAAAGCTAACACACCGAAGGCCTTCTTAATAACCTTCTCAGCCTGGGTGGCAACTTTCAGGGATCTATGTACATGGACACCGAGATCTCTCTGCTCATCCACACTACCAAGAATCTTACCATTAGCCCAGTACTCTGTCTACCTGTTATTCCTTCCAAAATGAATCACCTCACACTTTTCTGCATTAAACTCCATTTGCCACCTGTCAGCCCAGCTCTGCAGCTTATCTATGTTCCTCTGTAACATGTAACATCCTTCCGCACTGTCCACAACTCCACCGACTTTAGTGTCATCTGCAAATTTACTCATCCATCCTTCTATGCCCTCCTCCAGGTCATTTATAAAAATGACAAACAGCAGTGGCCCCAAAACAGATCCTTGTGGTACACCACTAGTAACTGGACTCCAGTCTGAACATTTCCCATCAACCACCACCCTTTGTCTTCTTCCAACTAGCCAATTTCTGATCCAAACTGCTAAATCACCCTGAATCCCATGCCGCCATATTTTCTGCAATAGCCTACCGTGGGGAACCATATCAAACGCTTTACTGGAATCCATATACACATCAACGGCTTTACCCTCATCCACCTGTTTGGTCACCTTCTCAAAGAACTTAATAAGGTTTGTGAGACACGGCCTACCCTTCACAAAACCGTGTTGACTATCTCTAATCAAATTATTCCTTTCCTGATGATTATACATCCTATCTCTTATAAAGCTTTCCAAGACTTTGCCCACAACAGAAGTAAGGCTCACTGGTCTATAGTTACCGGGGTTATCTCTACTCCCCTTCTTGAACAAGCGGACATTTACTATCCTCCAGTCTTCTGGCACTATTCCTGTAGACAAAGATGACTTAAAGACCAAAGCCAAAGGCTCAGCAATCTCCTCCCTAGCTTCCCAGAGAATCCTAGGATAAATCCCATCCGGATTCCACGCACAACTTACCACTATTGTCCTTGACTGGCCCTACTATTACCCTAGTCATTCTTTTATTCCTGACATATCTAGAAAGCTTTAGGGTTATCCTTGATCCTACCTGACAAAGACTTCTCATGTCCCCTCCTGGCTCTTCTTGGCTCTCTTTTTAGGTCCTTCCTAGCTAACTTGGAACTCTCGAGCGCCCTAACTGAACCTTCACGTCTCATCTTTACATAAGCCTCCTTCTTCCTCTTGACAAGCGTTTCAACTACTTTAGTAAACCACGGTTCCCTCGCTTGACCACTTCCTCCCTGCCTGACAGCTACATACCTATCAAGGACACGCAGTAGCTGTTCCTTGAACATGCTCCACATTTCCATTGTGCTCATCCCCTGGAGTTTCCCTCCCCATCCGATGCATCCTAAGTCTTGCCTCATCGCATCATAATTGCCTTTCCCCCAGATATAAATCTTGCCCTGCGGTCTATACCTATCCCTTTCCATCACTAAAGTAAACGTAATCGAATTGTGGTCACTATCACCAAAGTGCTCACCTACCTCCAAATCTAACACCTGTCCTGGTTCATTACCCAGTACCAAATCCAATATGGCCTTGTCTCTCGTTGGCCTATCTACATACTGTGTCAGGAAACCCTCTTGCACACATTGGACAAAACGGACCCAACTAAAGTACTCGAACTATAGTGTTTCCAGTCAATATTTGGAAAGTTAAAGTCCCCCATAACAACTACCCTGTTACTTTCACTCCTATCCAGAATCATCTTAGCAATCCTTTCCTCTACATCTCTGGAACTTTTCAGAGGCCTATAGAAAATCCCTAACAGGGTGGCCTCTCCTTTCCTGTTTCTAACCTCAGCCCATACTACCTCAGTAGACAAGCCCTCATCAAACATCCTTTCTGCCACCGTAATACTGTCCTTGACTAACAATGCCACCCCCTCCCCCTCCCCCTCTTTTACCACCTTCCCTGAGCTTACTGAAATATCTAAACCCCGGCACCTGCAACAACTATTCCTATCCCTGCTCTATCCATGTCTCCGAAATGGCCACATCGACGTCCCAGGTACCAACCCATGCCCCAAGTTCACCCACCTTATTCTGGATGCTCCTGGCATTGAAGTAGACACATTTTAAACCACCTTCCTACCTGCCGGTACACTCCTGCAACTTTGAAACCTTACTCATGACCTCACTACTCTCAACTGGCTCTTTGATCGGTATTCAGTTTGAACCTTGTGGAGGTATCGAGAGATGCCTGGCGACTCTGAAAGTACACTCGTAATTAGGATTAAGAAAGACAACCATATTGACCGCCATATTCATAACCAAGTAAACAGAGCAATACTTGCTATTGCCCTCAGTAATAGACCAGATGCGAATGCATCTGATGGTGAAACAGCAAGGTGGTGATGACTAAATGATCAGTTTCCCTGTGATGTTGATTGCAGGATATATATTGCCCAGGGAACAGAGAATAGCTTTCCTGCTCTTGAATTAAATACTGGTAACTTTTGCATCAACCTGAAGAGGGCAGACAAGACCTTGGTTTAATGTCTAATCTGCAAAATGGCACATCAGACAGTGCAACAATCTCTCAGTACTGACTCTCTGACAGTGCAGCAATCCTTCGGAACTGACCCTCCAACAGTGCAGTAATCTCTCAGAACTGACCCTCCAACAGTGCAACACTCCCTCAGTACTGACTGGAATGTCAGTCTGGATTTCTCTGCTCAAGTCTCTGGAGGGTGACTTGGACCTACAACCTTCTTCCTTAAAGCAAAAGTGCTGTCAACTGAGCCATGGTTAATAAAATCTCATCATCATGTGGAGGTCCCCTCCATCTTGCTGTGTGGCATGAGTACTGTGCAAAATGGGATAGATTAACAGAATATAGTAGACCCAAATTGGGTATCCACAAGACCATTTTGGCCATTAGCACCAGCAGGATTGTATTCTGGGACAATCTGTAACCTCAGTCTGGCACATTCTTCACTCCTTGAACACCATCAAGTCAGGTAACCAACCCAGATTCAATGAGGGGGAGGCGGGGTTTAGAAGAGCAAGCTGAGAATTGCACATCATGCAGCTTCACCAGGTGCCATCCTGGTGAAGCTACATCACAGGACTACATGCTTGTGAAGCAAAAAAAAAAATTACCACGCTAGACTGTATGCAGAACAATACTTTTTACTGTACCTTGGTACATGTGACAATAAATCTAAAACTAAAATACAAATAAATAATCTCACAAACACATTAGATCAAAGCTCAACAGTTCTCAGCATTTCACCAAGGCTCAACTGACTTTTTGTATTCAATGATGGTAGACAATCAAACAATTAACAGGAGGTGCAGTCTCCCAACATTCTCAACCTCATCTGGGACTATGATGACTTTACTTTAATCTGCACCATCTACAGGATGCAAAGCAGCAACCCACCAAGGTTCTTTGCGCAGCACTTCCGACACAAACCAATCTCAAACACCTAGAAATACAATGGCAACAAGTTCATTGGAATAACATTACTTATAACCTGTGCAGTCCTGGAATTCTCTAACCAACAGTAATATGTCCCTTCACCAAATGGACTGCAACAGTCAGCACCACCTTAGAGGATAACTATAGATGGGCAATAAATGCCAGTCTTGGCAGTGACTCACACATAGAACATAGAACATAGAACAGTACAGCACAGATCTTAAAGAATGTGCAACAAAAAACTAAACATAGTTTCCACAGTGAGGGAGTATAAAACAAAGAGCTTGAATAATGCCTCAGAACATGCCGAAAAGCATTTCAGTCAATGGAGTACTTATGAAGTGCAGCCACTGTTGAAATGTAGACAAAAAAATTGATGTGCTTGGTGGTTCTCACATCTCGTTACAAACTGACCTTGGAAGCTGCTTGGAAGGAGATTTTGTTAAGAAGAATGAAGAAAAGCAATACAAGCTGAATGGTACAATTTTGAAGGGAGTCCAAGGAGAGACTTAGGAGTGTTTGTGTAAAACTCTTTGAAGATGCCCCCAAGTACATTCTGCCTACCAAAGTTAACAAGTCAGCTAATAAAAAATGTATAAATTAAAGCATAACTTGCGAACAGCAGCTAAAGCCTACATGATTAATTCAGCGCCAGCTGGAGCAGTGTCCCCAATTCTGGGTGCATCGTGGAAAGGATGTGATTGCTTTGGAGAAGTACTTGAAGAGATTCAATAGAAAAGTCCAATTATGGAGTAGACCAAAGAAACAGGGGTTGTTCTCCTTTGAGCAGCAACACCCGACAGGAGATTTGGTAGAGGTACTTAAAATCATGAAGGCTTTAGACAGAGTAAATAAAGAGAAACTGCTTCCAATAACTGGGTAATAGAGGGCAGACATTTAAGGTGATTGGCAAAAGAGCCAGAGACGACACAGAATTTTTTTTAATGCAGTGACTGGTGTAGGATTTGGAATACAAAGCATGAGAGAGTGGTGGACGCAGATTCAATAGTTACCTTCAAAGGGGAATTAGATATAGACTTGAAGGAGAAAGAATTGCAGAGATCGAGGGAAAGGGCAGAGCAATGGGACTAACTAGATTACTCTTGTAGCGAGCCAGGCAAACTGATGGGCTGAACGGTCGCCTCCTGGGCTGTACAATTTATGATTCTTGCCTCTCTCTGGCTGCAGGGATGACATTACAGGGAAAAGGGAAATATTACAAGTAAATCATTTTCATTAAAATGCTCGAGGATTAATGTTAAGTTTGTACTGGAAGCATAACAGCTGTATCCACAAGGACAATTATTGGGCTTCTCCTGCTCAAAAACAACCTTTGCACATAGTATTAAGCCATTTAATAGCTTTGATTGTGTGCCTGTAAATTGAAATGTTAATTCTGGTCCTTCAGGTACATTAACACTTCAGGTTATTTTTTTTTCTGTTGGGGGCTTGATGGGGAAATCGTCTTGAAATTAGTAACAGTAGGCCCGGTCGGTTCACAGATATAGCAGAATTAAACAATTGACCTGGAGCATCTATACATAGAACAGGACATTTGGGAATTGCTTTACCTGGAGACCACAACTCGCTCCCTCAACTATTGCCATACAAAAGGCTTCAGTCAGAGAAGTGTTGAGGAAAATGTGACCCTGCACCAAAACATTTCTCACATCTTTATGCTCAAGGGCGCCCAAAAGACGTACTCTGTAAAAAGTAAAGAATGGTCAAAATATAAGCAACATCTTACAGAATGGCTAAAAGTAAAAATACTTCTATTATTATCTTTAAATAAGAATACCTATTGCTTTATTCCCAGTGACCGCAATAAATATTTAGCAGTTTGGTTTTCAACTTCAAAACGGGTTTTGGGATGCAGGTTCTGCAGCAGGTAAGCTTTATTGGGTAAGTTACTAAAGTGCCATTCAGATACAAGCTTTGACTGAATATTGTCAAAATTATCCTATAAAACAATGAAAAGTATGAAACTCATTTACAAAAAAGGAGCAGGGAGGAAAATGAATAAAGATACACGAATTCTGGAAGTAATGAAGAAGCAAGTGGCCACCGAAAGTGAGGAATGCAAGGATCTCACTATTAAAAAAGAAATCACATTAGAGAAAATAATCAGGCCCAAAAGAATGACAAACGCCCTGGGCATAACTAGAGTTGCTCTGAATAAGTTCTATTCATATGAAAAGCACGATCTAAATTCTAATACTAATAAATCTAATAAAAAACTATGGGCACGATTCTCCTCAAATCCGGCGTGCCGTGAAGGCTGGCGTGAAACTGGCTGTGTTTCATGCCAGCCTCGGAGCTCCGTCCCAGGACCCGATTCCCCCCCCCCCCCCCCCACGGGAATGGGGCTAGTATCGGGGCCTGGGGAATCACGGCGACGCGGAGTTAGCGAACGTCGCTAACTCCGCCCGCCAAGAGTCACAGCGGCTGATGCGCACGATGACGTCAGCCGCGCATGCGTGGGTTGGACGGCTCCAACCCGCGCATGCGCGGATGACGTCATCACGCAGACGCGTCAAAACCCGCGTATGCGCGGGCCGTCATGCCCCTCAGCCGCCCCGCGGACCGATCCTGCGGGGCGGCGGAAGAACAAATAGTGCGCGGGTATCGGACCCGCTGCCCGCGATCGGTGCCCACCGATCGCAGGCCCATGCCACCCCTGGGTCGGCCGTCGGTGCCATGGTTGTCCGGGACGGGCACTTTGCGGCCGTTTTCACGAACGCTGAAAGCAGGCCTTGAAAACGGCCATAAACTCCGCGGAATTCGGCCCATCGGCCTGCGGAGAATCGCTGTTCGCCGTAAAAAACGGTGAGCAGCAATTCGTGTTGGGGGGCGGCCGGAGGGGGGGGGGGGGGGGGGAGGCCGTGAAAATTGTCGGGAAGGCCCTCCAGCTATTCTCCGACCCTTCGTGGGCAGCGGAGAATCGCGCCGTATAATTCAGTTGTTTATGGAAAGACGCCCAATATTCCTGCAGTTTCTCCCCAACCTAAACAAAATACGAGAAAAGTCTCATTACCTGTCATGAAGCTGGTATTTTTCCCGGACTTCTTCCAATACAATTCGCTTGGGGCCCTCACCACCAATGAGAAAGTGCAAATCGGGATGCTTCTGGCACAATTCAGGAATTATACCGGCAAGCAAATCAATTCCTAAATGCATAACAATAAACATTAATATTGATTCAGAAGAAACAGCTTGAAGTACCCAGTCAAAAAAAACAGCATTAAGAACATTATATGTCAGGGGCAATATCTGCAGCTTGGCTTAGGTCTAACATTTCACAACCAAAAATTTCACATGCATTTATTATTTTCTAACATGTCACGTACATCACCACAGAAAAAAAATCCTTTAAATTATCATAGAATTTACAGTGCAGAAGGAGGCCATTCGGCCCATCGAGTCTGCACCGGCTCTTGGAAAGAGCACCCTACCCAAGGTCAACACCTCCATCCTATCCCCATAACCCAGTAACCCAACCCAACACTAAGGGCAATTTTGGACACTAAGGGCAATTTATCATGGCCAATCCACCTAACCTGCACATCTTTGTGACTGTGGGAGGAAACCGGAGCACCCGGAGGAAACCCACACACACAAGGGGAGGATGTGCAGACTCCGCACAGACAGTGACCCAAGCCGGAATCGAACCTGGGACCCTGGAACTGTGAAGCGATTGTGCTATCCACAATGCTACCATGCTGCCCTAAATGAAAAATCACTTGTCACAAGTAGGCTTCAAATGAAGTTACTGTGAAAAGCCCCTAGTCTCCACATTCCAGTGCCTGTTCGGGGAGGCTGGTACGGGAATTGAACCGTGCTGCTGGCCTGCCTTGGTCTGCTTTCAAAGCTAGTGATTTAGCCCTGTGCTAAACAGCCCCTGTAATACCCCCTAAACCGAAACACAAGAACAGTGAGTGGGATTTAACCAAGCAGGCAGGCCTGTAGCATTCTTTTCCCGCACCCTCCATGCCTCTGAAATTCGGCACTCCTCTGTCGAAAAGGAGGCCCAAGCTATTGTGGAAGCTGTGCAGCAATGGAGGCATTACCTGGCCGACAGGAAATTCACTCTCCTCACTGACCAACTGTCGGTTGCCTTCATGTTCAATAATCCACAGCGGGGCAAGATCAAAAACGATAAGATCTCGAGGTGGAGGATCGAGCTCTCCACGTATAATTACGAAATTTTGTAGCTTGTATCAACAAGCCGTCCCGAGGTACATGTGCCAGCGCACAAGTGGACTGACTGCAGGCTCTACACGATGGCTTCTTATTATGTATATAGTGACTTTAATGAGTAAAGCATCACACAAAGACATGCTGTTAGGTGAATTGGACTTTCTGAATTCTCCCTCAATGAACCCGAACAGGTGGCGGAGTGTGGCGACTATGGGATTTTCACAGCAACTTCATTGCAGTGTTAATGTAAGCCTACTTGTGACACTAATAAAGATTATACAAAGAGCTTCACAGAAATGGAATCAGATAGAAAATAACATCAGGCTAAAGCAGACCATAAATAAGAATTTCCGAGAGTGAAGTCTCAAGGTGAGAGTTGGGTTAGTTACCTCGCCCTTCAGAATCAGTCACAGCACAGAACAGAAGACACTGAGCCTGCTAACTCTCTACCAGTTCTTCTCAGGAGGAACCTAGTTGTACCTACTTCCTGGCCCTTTCTCTATCTCCCTACAAATCATTCGCTTTGAAGCATTCATCTAACTCCCTTTGAGATTTACTATTGATTCTGTAGCAACCATCCCATCAGTAGCATATCCCAAATCATAGAATTTAGAGTGTAGAAAGAGGCCATTCAGCCCATCGAGTCTGCACTAGCCCTTGGAAAGAGCACCCTACTCAAGTCTACACTTCCAGTCTATCCCCATAAGCCAGTAACCCCATCTAACCTTTTTAGACAGCAAGGGCAATTTATCATGGCAAATCCACCTAACCTGCACATCTTTGGATGTGGGAGGAAATCGGAGCACCCGGAGGAAACCCACAGACACCGGGAGAACGGGCACTCTTCACAGAACATTGAACATAACAGCGCAGTACAGGCCCTTCGGCCCTCGATGTTGCGCCGACCTGTGAAACTCCTCTAAAGCCCATCTACACTATTCCCTTGTCATCCATATGCCTATCCAATGACCATTTGAATGCCCTTAGTGTTGGCGAGTCCACTACTGTTGCCACGCTCTTACTACTCTCCGAGTAAAGAACCTACCTCTGACATCTGTCCTATATCTATCTCCCCTCAATTTAAACCTATGTCCCCTCGTGCTGGACATCACCATCCGAGGAAAAAGGCACTCAATGTCCACCCTATCTAATCCTCTGATCATCTTGTATGCCTCAATTAAGTCACCTCTTAACCTTCTTCTAACGAAAACAGCCTCAAGACCCTCAGCCTTTCCTCATAAGATCTTCCCTCCGTACCAGGCAACATCCTTGTAAATCTCCTCTGTACCCTTTCCAATGCTTCCACATCCTTCCTATAATGCGTCGACCAGAACTGCAAGCAATACTCCAAATACAGTCGCACCAGAGTTTTGTACAACTGCAACATGACCTCAGGGCTCCGAAACTCAATTCCTCTACCAATAAAAGCTAACACACCGTACGCCTTCTTAACAATCCTCTCAACCTGGTGGCAACTTTCCGGGATCTATGGACATGGACACCGAGATCTCTCTGCTCATCCACACTACCAAGAATCTTACCATTAGCCCAGTACTCTGCCTTCCTGTTATTCCTTCCAAAATGAATCACCTCACACTTTTCTGCATTAAACTCCATTTGCCACCTGTCAGCCCAGCTCTGCAGCTTATCTATGTCCCTCTGTAACTTGTAACATCCTTCTGCAGTGTCCACAACTCCACCGACTTTAGTGTCATCTGCAAATTTACTCACCCATCCGTCTACGCCCTCCCCCAGGTCATTTATAAAAATGACAAACAGCAGTGGCCCCAAAACAGACCCTTGTGGTGCACCACTAGTAACTGGACACCAGTCTGAACATTTCCCATCAACCACCATCCTTTGTCTTCTTCCAGCGAGCCAATTTCTGATCCAAACTGCTAAATCACCCTGAATCCCATGCCTCCGTATTTTCTGCAATAGCCTACCATGGGGAACCTTATCAAACGCTTTACTGAAATCCATATACACCACATCAACTACTTTACCCTCATCCACCTGTTTGGTCACCTTCTCGAAGAACTCAATAAGGTTTGTGAGGCACAACCTACCCTTCACAAAACCATGTTGACTATCTCTAATCAAATTATTCCTTTCCAGATGATTATACATCCCATCTCTTATAAACCTTTCCCAGACTTTGTCCATAACAGAAGTAAGGCTCACTGGTCTATAGTTACCGGGGTTATCTCTACTCCCCTTCTTGAACAAGGGGACAACATTTGCTATCCTCCAGTCTTCAAGCACTATTCCTGTAGACAAAGATGACTTAAAGATCAAAGCCAAAGGCTCAGCAATCTCCTCCCTAGCTTCCCAGAGAATCCTAGGATAAATCCCATCCGGCCCAGGGGACATACCTATTTTAACACTTTCCAGAATCGCTAACACCTCCTCCTTATGTACCTCAAGCCCTTCTAGTCTAGTAGCCTGTATCTCAGTATTCTCCTCGACAACATTGTCTTTATCCTGTGTGAATACGGACGAAAAATACTCATTTAGCACCTCTCCTATCTCCTCGGGCTCCATGCACAATTTCCCACTACTGTCTTTGACTGGCCCTACTCTTACCCTAGTCATTCTTTTATTCCTGACATATCTATAGAAAGCTTTAGGATTATCCTTGATCCTACCTGACAAAGACTTCTCATGTCCCTTCCTGGCTCTTCTTAACTCTCTCTTTAGGTCCTTCCTAGCTAACTTGTAACTTTCAAGCGCCCTAACTGAACCATCACGTCTCATCATTACATAAGCCTCCTTCTTCCTCTTGACAAGTGTTTCAACTGCTTTAGTAAACCATGGTTCCCTCGCTCGACCGCTTCCTCCCTGCCTGACAGCTACATAACTATCAAGGACACGCAGAGCTGTTCCTTGAACAAGCTCCACATTTCCATTGTGCCCATCCCCTGCAGTTTTCCTCTCCAGCCGATGCATCCTAAGTCTTGCCTCATCGCATCATAATTGCTTTTCCCCCAGATATAAATCTTGCCCTGCGGTCTATACCTATCCCTTTCCATCACTAAAGTAAACGTAATCGAATTGTGGTTACTATCACCAAAGTGCTCACCTACTTTCAAATCTGACTCCTGTCCTGGTTCATTACCCAGTACCAAATCCAATACGGCCTCGCCTCTCATTGGCCTATCTACATACTGCGTCAGGAAACCCTCCTGCACACATTGGACAAAAACGGACCCATCTAAAGTACTCGAACTATAGTGTTTCCAGTCAATATTTGGAAAGTTAAAGTCCCCCATAATAACTACGCTGTTACTATCGCTCCTATCCAGAATCATCTTTGCAGTCCTTTCCTCTACATCTCTGGAACTTTTCGGAGGCCTATAGAAAACCCCTAACAGGGTGACCTCTCTTTTCTTGTTTCTAACCTCAGCCCGTACTACCTCAGTATTCGAGTCCTCATCAAACGTCCTCACAGCCACCGTAATACTGTCCTTGCCTAACAGAGAGTGACCCCAGCCCCAAATCGAACCCGAGACCCTGGAGCTGTGAAGCAACAATGCTAACCACTGTGCCACCCTATGTAGAGTGCTGGTGGTTGGGGGGGGGGGCGGGTTGCAGTGGGCACAGCGTGGGTGGTGCAGCCACACAGCAGGGGCAGTACGGGTGCAGGGGGGGGGGGGGGGGGGAAATGCAGAGTGTGGGGTGATGGCTGGTCGTGCCTACCTTTCCTGTACACCAGCCGGCTGACCACCACCACAGTGAGGGTGCCGGGTTGGGTTTGTGCAGTGTCGGGGGTGAAGTCGGTGGGATCCACGGCGTTGGGGATGACAGAGACGATGTCGGGGCTGAGGGCGGCCCGCAGCACGGTGTTCTCCTTGCTGGTGTAGGAGACGCAGACGATGTGGTTGGTGTCGCACAGGGAGACGGTGAGCAGCTTGTTGGTCAGCACCGAGCTCAGGTCCGCGAAACCAAACAGCGAGTGGTCAGTGAAGACAGTGCGCAGGCCCAGGGCGCGTGCGTGGAAGAGCGCGTCGTGCGCGAGCGCCGAGAAGGAGCTGTGCGCGTGCACCAGGCCCACGCGCTCGCGCACCAGCACGCAGCGCACGAGCGGCAGGCTGTGGAACAGGGTGCTGGCCGTCGACTGGTTGTACATGACCCGCAGCGGCAGGTAGTACACCTTGAGGCCGTGGCTGAGGTAGCGCACGCCCCGGCGGCTGCCGTAAGCGTGGCTGAGCACGATCACCTTGTGGCCCCTCTCGATCAGGCACTGCGACAACTGGTAGATGTGGCTCTCCACCCCGCCCATGTTAGGGTAGAAGAAGTCCGACACCATGCAAACCCGGTGCTTGCGGCCCGCCGCCGGGAACAGGGAGGGAGCCGGGGCCGCCAGCCTGAGGGGGTTGGGGCCAGTCCAACCGTCGGCCTGAGGGAGGGGGTGTCAGGCCGTCAGCCCCGGGGGCGGGGGGGGGGGGGGGGGATAGGGGCCTGTCCAACCGTCAGTTTGAGAGGTAGAGGGGCCTGTCCAACCGTCGGCCTGACGGGGGGTGGGCGGGATAGGGGCCTGTCCAACCGTCAGTTTGAGAGGCAGAGGGGCCTGACCAACCGTCGGCCTGACGGGGGGTGGGCGGGATAGGGGCCTGTCCAACCGTCAGTTTGAGAGGCAGAGGGGCCTGTCCAACCGTCGCCCTGAGGGAGTCAAAACGGGGCTGCGAACTGTCGGTGCGACCGTGAGGAGTAGCCGGAAGTGACGATGGGGGAGATTGCGCTCGAAGCAGCTGTCAATGTGGCCAGGAGGCAGGTTAAATCGAGGCATTCAAAGATGATTATTTGAAAAGGAATGGAGATTAGAAGAATAAGGCAGGTAAATGGCACAAAGTGAAATGCCCAATCGGCGAGCCTGTGGGGAGACACAATGTGCTGAATGGCCTCATCCTGCTCTGTAATGATTCTGTGGTCAATAATAATCTTTATTAGTGTCACAAGTAGGCTTACATTAACACTGCAATGAAGTTACTGCGAAAAGCCCCTTGTCGCCACACTCTGCCGCTTGTTTGGGTACACCGAGGGAGAATTCAGAATGTCTAATTCACCTAACAACCACGTCTTTCGGGACTTGTGGGAGGAAACAGAAGCACCCGGGGGAAACCCACGCACACGTGGAGAGAACATGCCGACTCTGCACAGACAGTGACTGGGAATTGAACTCTGGTCCCTGGCACTGTAAAGTCACCGTGCTAACCACTGTGCTACAGTGCCACCCATATTAAAATCCTGAGTTTGAAGGTGCTTGGGTGACATGTTTACATTTGTTAGCGTGTCAGTTAAATAAGAAAATGTGGTGGCATGGTTCTGCCACCCTTCTGGACCAGATCTGGTGGCATGGTTGTATCACCTTCCCTCTGGATCAGAAGGAGATCTAATGGCACAGTGGTAGCATTCCCCATCTCTGAATCGGAAGGTGTTTGGTAGCATTCCCTACCTCTGGACTAGAAGGAGACCTGGTGGTGCCCCTACCTTTGGATTGTTAAGTAATGGGTTAAGAGACATTCCAATTAGTTGCCACATTTATGTTAAGCATCCAATAATTGACACTGATATGTAAAGGGGCTTCAGGTGGCTCTTGTGTCAGATGATATGATGTTGAGTTTTGTGCAAAGTCTGTTGAAGGAAATTAAAAGGTGTTTTGTGGAAAAGCAGCAGAAACTTTGATTCTTTATAATGCAGCAGCAAAATGGAAGGAGATCTGATGGCGCCCCTACCTCTGGACCAGAAGCCCTGAGATCTAGTCCAAGACAGGACTTATTGGCTGCAGAAATAGCATTTCCCTCTCTACATATAGAACATAGAACAGTACAACACAGAACAGGCCCTTCGGCCCTCGATGTTGTGCCGAGAAATGATCACCCTACTCAAACCCACGTATCCACCCTATACCCGTAACCCAACAACCCCCCCCCTTAACCTTACTTTTTAGGACACTACGGGTAATTTAGCATGACCAATCCACCTAACCCGCACATCTTTGGACTGTGGGAGGAAACCGGAGCACCCGGAGGAAACCCACGCACACACGGGGAGGACGTGCAGACTCCACACAGACAGTGACCCAGCCGGGAATCGAACCTGGGACCCTGGAGCTGTGAAGCATTTATGCTAACCACCATGCTGCTCCATGGTATGTTCCCAGACCTGAATTTTCTCAGTGCTCTTATTTTATTTTTCTCCCTCTTCCTCTCCCACTATATATACATTGTAAAGCTAAAATGAAAACAATGTAAAACATACAATAATTAAAATAATTATTTGTAATTACAATTAAATACCACATGGGGACTTCCGGTTGCGGCTATGACTAGCTAAGCCGCACATTTGGAAGCTCCTGCAACAAAGGTGTTTTTGGGCCAATTGGAGGGCCCCAACGGCGCTGAAAAAACGAATCCCGGTGGGGGAAGGTCCCCTGAGGAGAACTAGACCGATTTTATGGTCGGTATCGGAGCGGAGCGGCAAGAAAAACGGTAGCAGCTCCCCAAAAAAAGCGGGGGAAGAAAATCAAAATGGCGGCCGGCGGTGCATCGGAGGAGTGGAAGAAATGGGCGGAGGAGCAGCAGGCCACTCTCCTCCGTTTTTTCCACGGAGATGAAAGTGGAGCTCTTAGAGTCCATGAACGCGACGGCCACCAGGTTGGTGGGAGCCCAGGCGATCCAAGAGGCGTCGATTAAAGATCTGCAGCAGGAGATGACCGCGAGGGAGGAGGAGGCCACAGTCATCGGGGCAAAGGTGGAGGTGCACGAGGCACTCCACATGAAGTGGCAGAGCCGCTTCGAGGAGCTGGACACTCGGATGAGGAGGAAAAATTTGAGGATCCTGGGCCTGGAAGAAGGCCTGGAGGGGTCGGATCTCCCAGGATATGTGGCGGAGATGTTGAGCTCCCTGATGGGGGAAGGGGCCGGTCCGGCGCCCCTGGAATTGGAAGAGGCATACCGGGTCATGGCCAGGAGGCCTAGGGCAAACGAGCCCCCGAGGGCGGTGCTGGTGCGGTTCCAGCGGCTAAGTGATCGAGAGAAAGTCCTGAGGTGGGCAAAAAGGGAGAAAAGCAGCAAGTGGCAGAACTCGACGGTAAGGGTGTACCAGGACTGGAGTGCGGAGGTGGCAAAGCGGCGGGCCCGGTACAACCGGACAAAGGCGGTGCTACACGCGAAAAAGATCAAATTTGGAATGCTGCAACCGGCACGCTTGTGGGTCACCTACAAGGACCAACATCATTATTTCGAGTCCCCAGAGGAGGCCTGGACCTTTGTACAAGAGGAAAAGTTGGACACGAACTAAAACCTGGGAGCACCGGCGGTCGTAGCCGCCGGGGGACTCTTGATTGAGCAAGTGGCCCTTTTCTTTTTCAGGCCAGGTCGGAACTGGGTAACAGTTTCGTGGATTGTCTGTATATTTGTACTGTTGAAATCTCTATTGTGGGTCGTTGGCTTCTTATGGGGTGTTTCTTCCCGTTTCCAATTTCCCTTAGTTATTTACCCCTCTTACCCTTTTTCTTTGGGTGCTTGGGGGGGTTTTTTGTTCTTTTTTTTCTTTTCGGGTTATGGTTATCTGCGGTTATTTATACTGTTTGATGGAGGGTGATGGTTGGGCACACTGTTAGTTGATAGCTAGTTAATTATTTTGTTATTTGAGTATGTAGTTAAGTATTTATGTATTTAGTTGCCATTGGGTATTTATATCGTTAAGTTGGGGAGACGGGACGGGGGGGGGGGGAGCGGGTTGATTATGCGGGTCTTTCTCGGGGGTTTTAAGGGGATCTTTCACGGGCGCAGATGGGGTGAACCGGGAGGAGTCGGAATGTGGCAGGAGCAGCCGGGTCAGCGGAGACCAGCTGACTCTCGGGAGTACGATGTGGGGTACATCGCGGCTAGGAGGGGTCCTAGCCGGGGGGGGGGGGGGGGCTGGGGGCTGGGGGGAGACACCGGGTTGCTGCTGGAAAGACCAGGGACGAGAAGGGGAGAGCCGGGGGGGGGGGGGGGGGGGGGGGGGGGGGGGGGGGGCCATCGCTATGGGAAGCGGGTCAGAAAAGAAGGGATGACCCGGGGCGAGCAAGGGACAAGACATGGCTAATCGACAGGGAGTAGGGACGGGTCGCTCTGCGACCCGATTGATCACGTGGAACGTAAGGGGGCTGAATGGGCCGGACAAAAGATCAAGGGTCTTCTCACACCTGAAGGGACTGAAGGCTGATGTAGCAATGCTGCAGGAGACTCATTTGAGGGTAGCAGATCAGGTCCGCCTGAGAAGGGGGTGGGTGGGACAGGTGTTCCACTCGGGCTTGGATATCAAGAACCGGGGGGGTGGCGATTTTGGTGGGAAAAGAGGGTGTCGTTTGTGGCGGCAGAGGTGGTGGCAGACAAGGAGGGCAGGTACGTGATGGTGAGGGGTAGGCTGCAGGGAGAGAATGTGGTACTGGTAAATGTGTATGCCCCGAACTGGGACGACGCGGGTTTTATGAGGCGCCTGCTGGGCCTCATCCCGGGACTGGAGGCAGGGGGCCTGATCATGGGAGGGGACTTTAATACGGTGTTAGACCCTGGGCTGGATAGATCGAGTTCCAGGACGAATAGGAGGCCGGCAGCGGCAGAGGTGTTAAGGGGGTTCATGGAGCAGATGGGAGGGGTAGACCCATGGAGATTTGGTAGGCCTAGGGCGAGGGAGTATTCTTTTTTCTCCCACGTCCACAGAGTGTACTCTAGGATCGATTTTTTCGTATTGAACAGGGGGCTGATACCGAGAGTGCAGGACACGGAGTACTCGGCCATTGCGATATCGGACCATGCACCACATTGGGTGGACGTGGACATGGGGGAGGCGCGGGACCAACGCCCGTTGTGGCGCCTGGATGTAGGGCTGTTGGCGGACGAAGAGGTGTGCAGAAGGGTGAGAACGGGCATTAAGAACTATCTGGGTACAAATGACACAGGTGAGGTGCAGGTGGGGACGGTCTGGGAGGCCTTGAAAGCAGTGATTAGAGGAGAGCTGATCTCCATAAGGGCACACAGAGAGAGGAAGGAGAGGCAGGAAAGGGAGAGGCTGGTGGGGGAGCTCCTAGAAGTAGATAGGAAATATGCGGCGGCACCAGAGGAGGGGCTATTAAGGGAGCGGCGTAGCTTGCAGGCCAGGTTCGACCTACTGACCACTAGGAAGGCGGAAATGCAGTGGAGAAGGGCGCAGGGTGCGGCGTATGAGTACGGGGAAAAGGCGAGCAGGATGCTGGCACACCAGCTTCGTAAGCGAGATGCAGCCAGAGAGATTGGGGGAGTGAGAGAGAGGGGTGGGGACGTAGTGCAGAAGGGGCAAGAGGTGAATAGGGTCTTTAGGGACTTCTATAGGGAATTGTATAGGTCTGAACCGCCGAAGAGGAGAGGGGGGAATGAAGAACTTTCTCGATAAATTGGGGTTCCCAAAGGTACAGGAGGAGCTGGTGGAAGGGTTGGGGGCGCCGATAGAGCTGCAGGAGCTAATTAAAGGGATAGGTCAGATGCAGGCGGGGAAGGCGCCGGGGCCGGATGGGTTCCCGGTGGAGTTTTACAGGAAATTTGTGGACTTGGTGGGTCCAGTGCTGGTGCGAGCCTTTAATGAGGCGCGCGAGGGGGGGGTTCTGCCCCCAACAATGTCGCAGGCCCTGATCTCCTTGATTTTGAAGCGGGACAAGGACCCGGTCCAGTGCGGGTCCTACAGGCCCATCTCCCTCCTGAATGTTGACGCCAAGCTGTTAGCAAAGGTCCTGGCAACCAGGATAGAGGACTGTGTGCCAGGGGTAGTCCATGAAGACCAGACGGGGTTCGTGAAGGGACGCCAACTTAACACAAATGTCCGGAGATTGTTAAATGTGATTATGATGCCAGCAGTGGAAGGGGAGGCGGAGATAGTGGTAGCGCTAGACGCGGAGAAGGCATTTGACAGGGTGGAGTGGGAATACTTGTGGGAGACGTTGGAAAGGTTTGGGTTTGGGGAGGGATTTATCAAGTGGGTAAAACTGCTCTATTCAGCTCCGATGGCAAGTGTGGTAACAAACGGGAGGAGGTCAGAATATTTTGGGCTCCATCGAGGTACTAGGCAGGGATGTCCCCTATCTCCCTTACTCTTTGCATTAGCGATTGAGCCGTTGGCGATGGCACTGAGGGGTTCAGGGGGGTGGAGAGGACTGACAAGGGGAGGGGAGGAACATCGGGTCTCGCTCTATGCGGATGATTTGTTGTTGTATGTGGCAGACCCGGAGGGGGGAATGCCGGAGGTAATGGGGATACTAGCGGAGTTCGGGGACTTTTCGGGATATAAATTAAATCTGGGGAAAAGTGAGGTCTTTGTAATACACCCGGGAGACCAAGGGGAGGGAATTGGGAGGCTCCCCTTCAAAAGAGCAGTTAAAAGTTTTAGGTATTTGGGGGTGCAGGTGGCAAAGAACTGGGGGACCCTCCACAAGTTGAACTTTTCCAGACTGGTGGAACAGATGGAGGAGGAGTTTAAGAGGTGGGACATGGTGCCGCTGTCGCTGGCAGGGAGGGTGCAGTCAGTTAAAATGACGGTCCTCCCGAGGTTCTTGTTTTTGTTCCAGTGTCTGCCCATCTTCCTCCCCAGGGCCTTTTTCAAGAAGGTAACGAGTAGTATCATGGGGTATGTGTGGGCACATGGCACCCCGAGAGTTAGAAGGGTCTTTTTGGAGCGGAGTAGGGATAGTGGAGGGCTGGCGTTACCCAACCTTTCAGGATATTACTGGGCGGCAAATACATCAATGGTACGAAAGTGGATGATGGAAGGGGAGGGGGCAGCCTGGAAGCGCATGGAGAGGGCGTCCTGCGGCAGCATAAGCTTAGGGGCACTGGTAACGGCACCATGGCCGCTCCCTCCCACGAGGTATACCACGAGCCCGGTGGTGGCGGCCACCCTCAAGATCTGGGGGCAGTGGAGGCGACACAGGGGGGAAGTGGGAGGTCTGATAGGGGCACCACTAAGAGGGAACCACAGATTTGCGCCGGGAAACACAGGAGGGGGATTCCAGAGCTGGCAGAGGGCGGGTATTAGACAACTGAGGGACTTGTTTATAGAGGGGAGGTTTGCGAGCCTGGGAGAGCTGGAGGAGAAATTTGGGCTCCCCCGGGGAACACGTTCAGGTACCTCCAAGTGAAGGCATTTGCCAGACGACAGGTAGCGGGGTTCCCCGCGCTCCCCGACAGGGGGGTGAGTGATAGGGTGCTATCAGGGGTCTGGGTCGGGGAGGGGAAGATCTCGGACATCTATAAGATTATGCAGGAGGTGGAGGAGGTACCAGTAGAGGAGCTGAAAGATAAGTGGGAGTTAGAGCTGGGGGAACAGATAGAGGACGGGACATGGGCAGACGCCCTGGAGAGGGTCAACTCGTCGTCGTCATGTGCGAGACTAAGTCTCATTCAATTTAAGGTACTGCATAGAGCCCACATGACGGGGACAAGGATGAGTCGGTTTTTCGGGGGTGAAGACAGGTGTATTAGATGTTCGGGAAGCCCTGCGAACCATGCACATATGTTTTGGGCATGTCCGGCACTGGAGGAGTTCTGGAAGGGGGTGGCAGGGACGGTGTCGAGAGTGGTGGGGTCCAGGGTCAAGCCAGGATGGGGACTTGCGATCTTCGGGGTTGGGGTGGAACCGGGGGTACAGGAGGCGAGGGAGGCTGGAATATTAGCCTTTGCGTCCTTGGTGGCTCGGAGGAGGATCCTGATTCAGTGGAGGGACGAAAGGCCTCCGAGTGTTAACACCTGGTTAAACGACATGGCAAACTTCATCCAATTGGAAAGGATCAAATTCGCCCTGAGAGGGTCGGTGCAGGGGTTTTTCAGGCGATGGCAACCCTTCCTAGACCTCTTGGATCAGAGATAGAAACTGAGGCCGTGACAGCAGCAACCCGGGAGGGGAGGGGAGGGCGGGAGGGAGGGGGGGGGGGGGGGGGGGGGGAGGGGGGGGACAAAGACGAAGGAAGTACGGTAGCGGTGGTGGCACGGGCAAGGCCTGCCCGAGGACGCTGCAAGAAATGATAAGTTGGTCTGACTGTCGGTTCGCCGGCGGGGGGGGGGGGGACCTTTTTCTTTTTCTTGTTAAGTAGGGGGGTTTGAATTTGTTTTGTTATAATTTAAATGTAAATGTAGGGGGGGTTAAAATGTTTGTATTTTGAAAAATTTCTTCAATAAAAAGTATTTTAAAAAAAAAAAATACCACATGGGTGGGGGGTGTTGTTGGGTGATCATTGCTCGGCACAACATCGAGGGCCGAAGGGCCTGTTCTGTGCTGTACTGTTCTATGTTCTATTTGTAATAAGCTATTATGGATTATACATTGCTAGCACATCCTAAATATTTCAATTTACTTGTTTAGTTTCTGTATTTGGTACAATTTTCAAATAGGTTCTGGGGAACCCCAGTTGAAAAACACTGCAATCCTGGAGTCAGCTTTTTCTCTCTACAATGCTGTAAAATTCAGAATTGGGAATTGTGGTGTAATGACAGTTCTTGGATGAGAAATCCAGAGATCCAAGGGGACTGGCATCAAGTCTTGCCATAGCTGCTGGTGGAATTTAGATTTCATTATTGAAATTGGAATATAAAGCTGGTCTCAGTAATGGCAGCCATAAAATTTCCATCAGTTATCATGATATTTGTCTCCTGAATGAGATGGGTATTAAATCTGACCACAAAAATGTTTTCATGAATTATTGTGTTTGAAGTATTTTTGTTTTCTGACAAATTTCATGAAATAATTCACTTAATTACCTGCTTTTGCTAAATTGTTTTAATTAACAATTTTTATCCCACAAAATGAACCATAGACACCTAAATTCACACAATTGTACTCAAAAGCATAATTTGACAGAAAATATTTGTTTTCACAATGTATTTTTCATTTACTTGGCTTGACGTTTTAATCAAATGTACAAAGTGATTTCTACTAATTATTCTCTGCATCCTCAGTGTCACTCAAGTCCTTAAAATCAAAATCTTCCTTGATGTTTGTTAATACTCTAAATATTTCATCCGAGATGTCAAAGACATCTGTAGTATCACTTTGTAAATTTTCAGTGTCTGCATGTTCACTGTTTTTTCATGATAGACCACAATCGTAGGTCTTTCTTCTTAAGCCAAAATGAAGAGATTTCTTTATGACAGACTAATCTATTATATTTCTGATGTTTTTCAAGAAATGTTTTGATTTTGTTGTTGTTTCCATAAGATGGACATTCATTGGGTCAGGTGGCTCACAAAAGGGTGGCAATCGTAATTTACCATTTGAGCAACATTTTTTTTCCACTTGCACCACACTATTCACAAACCTCAGACCTACTGCCAATATATTCTGCGTCTGTCTCATTATTCTGATGAGGATCATAGATTAAAGTTCTTTAAAGAGGCTTGGCCCTTTACCTGTATTGTTGATTGTTCCTTATTCTATTGCTCTCTGTCAAATTCTTGCTCTAAGCTGTACATTTTTTAATTGTCTAATTGCTACCTGTTGCTTTGTCATCTTTTTGGGCTACCCTCTTCATTGGTACTATCACTTTCCCTTACCAAGTAGTAATGTAGTGTTTCAGAACCTAACTTACATGAGACAAAGTTTTGACAAAGGGTCATCTGGGCTCGAAACATTTGCTCTTTTATCTCCTTATAGATGCTGCCAGACCTGCTGAGATTTTCCAGCATTTTCTCTTTTGGTTTCAGATTCCAGCCTCCACAGTCATTTGCTTTTATCTAATGATGAAGGGAAAGTCATTTGTGAAGCAGCGAAGATGGATGGGTCTGAAACAGTGCCCAAAGGAATGGTTGCTGCAATATTCTGGGGAGTTCAGATGATTCCTCGCAACAACCATAACCATTTTTCTTTTTGTGGAGTTTTCCCCTGGTTCCCATTGACTTCAATTTAGCCCAGGTTCCTTGTTGCCAAACCTGGTCAAATTCTGCCTTGGTGTCAAGGACAGTCACAACTCGCCTCGAGTTCAGCTTTTTTCTCCCATGTTTGGCCAAGTGGCCCTGGCAGAATCCGTACGGAGTGAGTTATTACAGTGTAGTGCCATTTGAGAACACTATTGAAGGCACCTTCCATCACTTTGCTGGTGTTTTGAGAGTAGACTGAAGGAGCAGTAATTGGCTGGGTTGGCCATGTCCTTTTTTTAATGTACAGGAGGCACCTGAACAATGTTCCACATTGCAATGTTGTACTGTACTGGAAAAGCTTGGCTAGAGGCAAGGCTAGTCTGGAGCACGAGTCTTCAATATTGCTGGTATACTGTCATGGTCCATAGACTTGGCAGTATCCAGTGCTATCAAGATTGAATTGACTGAAGACTATCATCTGTGATACTGGAGACCTCCTGAGTAGGCCCAGATGGATCATCAACTTGGCTGCAGGTAGTTACAAATGTTTCAGCTTTGTCTCCTGACTCCCAAAGTCTGTCCACCATCTGCAAGGCACAAGCTAGAAGTGTGATGGAATACTCTCCAGCTGCCTGGATGAGTGCAGTGCCAACTCCGCTGAAGAAACTCGACCCCATACAGGATAAAGCAGCCCATTCAATTGGCACCCTATTCACTTAAGCCTTCACTTTCCGCAACACTGGTGCACAATGACTGCAGTGTGCATCATTTACAAGATGCACTGAAGGTATTCAAGGCTCCGTCAACAGCAACTGCTAAACCCACAAACTACGACCTAGGGTAAGGGCAGCAGGCACACAGGAGTGCCACCACCTGCAAGTTCCCCTCCAAGGTGCACATTGTCTTGGCTTGGAACTTTACTCTTGTGTATCAAAATCCTCAAATCCCCTTCCTGACAGCACGGTGGGTGTACCTACACTAGATGGCCTGCAGCTGTTCAAGAAGCTTGTTCACCATCACGTTTTCAAGAGGAATTGAGGATGAGCAATAAACGCTGGTCTGCCCACTTCCAATGAAGGAATAAAATAATACACTAACCTCTGGAAATGCCATTGTATACTTGCCTCCAGTCTGAATTATGCTTGTACTCTCTTGCTACTGCACCTTTACCCTTTTGGGCTTCAATTCTGTTAATACATCTACAAATAACTAGTAAACCATCATTTGAAAATGATATCCACCTTACTTCATAAACCCTCCTTTATTTCAGCAAAGATCTCAAATCATGTTTTTCGGGCAGGATGTATCAGTAACAAATCTGTTTTGACCTTTATTAATTAACCCACTTTTTTCCCCCCAAGTGAATTAATTTTGCCCCAAATTATGGTCACAAGAAATGTTCCCAACACTCTCATTGCAGTGACCTTCGGGTGCAAACTCTTATCTTGATTCTCCTCATTCTGCTTAGAACTTCTCCAAATGCTGGGGGTATTCGAAGCCCTACCTCCTGCACCTCTAGCCACATATTAACCAAGATTTGCCTCACCGCTTCCATGTTCATCAACATGTGGCATTTGGGAGTAAGCCAGGGACTACCATCTTTTGAGATTCTGCTCTTTAGTTTCCTCCTTAGTACCTGAACCTCTAAGATTTCAAGTTTGGTTTCTTGTGTCTTTCGTTGCCACGGGGACTGAGGCTTCCAGCTGCCTTCCTCTGCTTCCTGAAGAATATTCTGCACCCTCTCAATGATGTCCTCGGGCCTGATAACATGCTATGTGGAATTCTCAATGACGGTTGTAAAAATGATTGAGTAGTGAAACACTGAGAACCTCTGTGATGCGATATTCTGTGTGTTCCCCTGCCCCCATCCAGCCACATGCCTCACCGTGCCACCGATGTGTGCTCTAAGACTGCACACATGCCCCCCTCCCCCCTTGAGGAATTGAGACACATTCAGTTTCAGAGTGTCATACTCCTGGAGGATTCCTACCTTGTGACGGCCATCCACCTGTTGACCTCACGTACGCTCTGAATGGTGAACACCTCTGGAATGTGACAGCCAGTAAATTTACAACTTTTCATTTACCCTGCAGCGAGTCCAAGTGCTGCATATGCAAACAATAGGTCTCCATTGCCCTGGCTATCTTCCCAGACTTTGAACTGTCACAAGGAACAACAACTTATTACACATAATGTAATTTTTAAAAACCCATGGGATTTCACACGAGCAATCTATAACAAAAGTTTACACCGAATCTCTCTTAATGAGATATTAGGGCAGATGGCCAACAGTGTGGTCAAAGAGGCAGGTTTTAATAAGTGTCCAAAAGGAGGGAGAAGTTCTGAGAGGGATCTCCAGAGCTTGCGACCCTGACAGCTGAAGGCACAGCCTCCAATGGTGCAATGATTAAAATGGATTCGCAAGGGACAAAATGTAGATCTATATCACAATAATACCCTTACCAGACTAGTAATTTTCACCTGTTCTTACCTGAGAGAGCTATTTTGCACACAAGGCCCTACAAATAGTAATATGCAAGGGTGGCGTAATGGTTAGCACTGCTGTCTCATGGCGCTGAGGACACGGGTTTGATTCTGGCTCCGGGTCACTGTCCATGTGGCGTTTGCACATTCTCCCTGTGGCTGTGTGGGTCTCACCCCCAAAACCCAAAAGATGTGCAGGGTAGGTGGATTGGCCATACTAAATTTATCCGTAATTGGAAATAAAATGTAATATTATGCCAATATTTATCTAATTATACATCAACAACTTGCATTTTTATAGTATCTTTAAAGTAGTAAAAGGTCCCATTATACAGGAGTGTAACCAGACATAATGTGACACCAAGCCAATAAAAGAAGCATAGGTTTTGAGGAGTGTCTCAAAGAAGAAGCAAGATAAGAACAATTTCATAGAACATACAGTGCAGAAGGAGGCCATTCGGCCCATCGAGTCTGCACCGACCCATTTAAGCCCTCACTTCAACCCTATCCCCGTAACCCAATAACCCCTCTTATCCTTTTTGGTCACAAAGGGCAATTTATCATGGCCAATCTACCTAACCTGCACGTCTTTGGACTGGGAGGAAACCGGAGCACCCTGAGGAAACCCACACAGACACAGGGAGAACGTGCAGACTCCGCACAGACAGTGACCCAGCGGGGAATCAAACCTGGGACTCAGGTGCTGTGAAGCCACAGTGCTAGCCACTTGTGCTACCCTGCTGCCCAATTTCAGGAGGGAATTAAAGAGTTTAGGGCCTAGGCACCTGAAGGCCCAGCCACCAATGGTGGAACAATGAACGTTAAGGGTTCTTAATAGATTTGGAGGAGTGCAGAAGGCACAAATTAATTGGAAAACAAGGATGAGAATTTTAAAGATGAGGCATTGCTGGACCAGGAGCCAATAGGTCAGTGAGTAGAGAGAGTATTGGGTGATCAAAAGTTGATTAGAGTTTGGAATTGCGCAGCAGAGCTTTGGATGCATTTACTTTTATGAAAGGTGGGAGACTGACCAGAAGAGCATTGGATTAATCGAGTCTCAACATGAAGCATAGACTAGACCTTCAGCAGGATTTGACCAGAAGCAGGGGCAGATATGGGCAACCTTATAGAGGTAAAGGAAGCTGTTTGGTAATGGTATGGGTTAAATATTTGTATTCCAGCGCTGATAGATTTGAATTTTAAAACAAATCTCAGACTTGTAATATACATGTAGGAGAGGATCTAATATTGCTTCTTGAACCCATGTTTAGCCTGCTCTCAACCATGTTATCAGGCAAAGTTGTCAATCAGACTGAGCTTTGTGTCAGATAGAAGTGCAACTGGAAGTGATTCATCCAATTTCCGGTTATGTATAAAAAAATTTGTATTTGAAAAAAATGTTATTTATTTGCAGCTCGGCCCAAGGACTGGAATTATTAAATTAATCTGATTTAAGGATTTATTTATCTTAGATTGAGGGATAGTAGGCAAAGTGTCATGAATCAGTGGCAAATCTAAATAAACCATTTTGGCAAAAGATATGATTAGAGGTATGTTACGCTTGTGAAATCAAGACTCATCTACATGTTTTTTACATCAACTCTTTCCTTGCGTAGACTTGCCTTTACAAACTTCTGGCTTTAATACCCAAGAGCGATGTCTGTTAAACCTTAGTTACCTCATTTGTTTCACTTCTTTCAACCTTGGCACTATTCTTGTCTAGTTTTGGACTTTCCTTTTACATTCTCAATAAGAAATAATAGCGAACACTGAATTGCTTCAGTCAATGCCACTCGGAAGAGATGCAAAGTTGCCTGTGGACTAGCTGGGAATGAGAATAGGGTTGATGTGAAAGAAGAGGAAAGACGTCACATTGAGTGTCAGGATGCTGCAAAAGATTGTGCATTTTAACCATTAATTCAGCAAATAATTTATACAATTTTTAAAAAAGTATAGGTAATATGTTCCTCACATTCTGGAAATGATAGGCATAAGACTTCAGTTACTGTGAGGTGGTTTAATATTTTACATAAAATATAATAATTTAAAACAAAGCCAGAAATGTAGAACAAGCATTTTTATTAAAGTCAAAATCCGTGATTGCCAGTCGCTTTTCCTCGGTAAAATATGTCACTGTTAGTTCTTCCACACACACTGGCAGTGCTTATCACTGAAGACCTTCCCCACAGCGCAGGATCTGCTACGGTATAGACAGGCAGGTCTGTCCACACAACTGTAACAAGAGCAAAGAGTAGCTTAACAGCAGTCAATAAACTGACAATTGAAAACTGAATTAGTCTCAGGGAGACAAGTCCTGTTGTTAATAACTTTTTGAAAAGGTGGCGACAATGACAGGTTTCTAAAGTGCCTTAATGTAACAGGAGGTATTGGGGCTAATGACTGAAAGCTTGTCAAAGACAGGTTTTAAAGAGTGTGTTAAAGGAGGAAAGAGCAAGAGACTGAGAGGTTTAAGGAGGCGACCCTAGAGTTTGGGCACCTTGGCAGCCAATGGTGGAGCAATTGAAATCAAAGATGTGCCAGAATTAGATGAGCACAGATATCGCTGAGAGTTTTGGAACTGGAGGAGATTACAGACATAAGGAGGGGCAAGGACATAGAGTGATTTGAAAGCAAGGATGAGAATTTTTAAATCAAGATGTTGCATGAGCAGAAACCAATCTAGCTCAGCAAACACAGTAGGTGATGGCTGAATGGGACCTGAAGCAAGTTAGGAAACAGGCAGCAGGCTCTTGGATGACCTCAAATTTATGGAGGGTAGAATGTGGGAGACCAGGCAGGGTTGCGTTGGAATAGTAAAGTCTAAAATCAACAAAGGCGCAAGGGTTTCAGCAGTAGATGAACTGAGGCAGGGGCAGAGACAGGAAATGCTATAGGGCGCGATTCTTTGGAAAGATTTCTAAGTGATGGCAAGTGGGAACTGCACTCGGCCCAGCGAGGCTGGCAATGCTATTCAACGTTAATTGGCCAACTTAACAAGACCCCATGGGCTTCTCGCCGCAACTGAAAGCTCGCCAACTGATTCGCCGGCACTGGGCTCACCAGCCCCCCACTAACAAGGTCGGGCAGCACTTAAACAGCACTTTCTCAGCCAACCCCAGCCATCTTGCAACAACGGCGCCCAGGACACCAGCAAGATTCAAGGATGGCTCTTAGACGCAGTGGAAGCAGGAGAGATGTCCTGTTCCCCCGAGGGTCCCGGAAGGTCAGCCAAAGGGCAGCCAGTGCTGAAGGGACAAGGTGGCAGCGGCAGTGAGCTCTGGGAGTGTGACCAGGATGACTGGCCTCCAGTGCCGGAAAAAGGTCAAATTCCAACACCTGGTTGCATGAGTGAGTAGATACCAAGGACCCCCCCCCCCATCCCGAGACATTTTCACCCCTACCTGAGCATCTATCCCCCAAACTCTCCATGTGACCTCCAACCCTCCATCCCAGGGGTGGGCAAACTTTTCCGTGCAAGGGCCACATTCAGAAATTCACAATTTTAAAGGGCCGCATAGTATATTAAGTAAAATAATTACTTCACCCGATTATGATTCTGGGCGCCTTATAGAGAACATATTGGCCCTCGACGTTGTGCCGAGCAATGATCACCCTACTCAAGTCAACGTATCCACCCTATACCAGTAAGTAACCCAACAGCCCCCCCCATTAACCTTAAAAAAATAATTAAAAATTTAAAAAAAAAAATTAAAAAAAAAATTTTTTTTTTAATGACTTGGTGGGCCGCATAAAGACCTTTGGCGGGCCGCATGCGTCCCGCGGGCCGTAGTTTTCCCACCCCTGCTCCATCCACTCTCCCTCTCCCTGCAACCCCCCCCCCCCCCCCCCCCCCCCAACCCTTTCTTCACAACCTCCTCCCACCACTGTGAACCTCGCGGATGGCTAAAGATGCCCTCTGTGTTCCCTCAGGAAAAGTACTCCCACAATCGCCAGTAGAGGGCCCAGACTGGTGGTAGGGTGCCAGACTTATGAATTGTCACCTCATTCAAGGAACTGCCATGGATTTGCCTGAGGTGGCCGAAGACGGAGCAGTCTCCAATGCGGAGGGTGGCGGTCGCCAGAGATGTGAGGAACCACCGGACTCCACCTGGAGGACCTGTCAAACATGAGTTGTTCTTGCTTTACTGACTGACCAATCCCTCCCACTGATCACATGTCTTCAGCTCTCTGTGGGTTCTCATCACCTCCCTGCCCTCAACAGTGACCCACTGACAGTGCTGCCACAATCCCAGTATCTTGGAGTGATGTAACCCTTAACGTGGAGATGGGGGTGTGGGATGGGCAAGGTAGCACCGACGGTCCATGCCATGTCCTAAGTGAATTGGACGTGTAGGGGGGCCTTCCTGGCCTACTCCGGGCTTTCCGGACCCTCGCCGCTGCCGCCTGTACTGCAGTCTTCGGCTAGCCCTCCGCTCCCTCCCTGGGCTCGTCCTCCAGCCCCTGCTGGTCCAGCGCTGCCTCATCATTCCCGTCCTCCTCCTCGGTGGGCACATGTTCCGCATTACCAACCTCCATCTTATCGCCCCACTGCTGTGCGAGGTTGCGGTGGACACAGCAGACCACCACAAAGCGGGCGACCCTCCGGGGGTGTACTGGAATGCACCACTGGAGCCGTTGAGGCATTGGATCCACATCTTGAGGAGTCCAATGTGCCGCTCAATGACAGCCCGGGTGTCCACATAGAACATACAGTGCAGAAGGAGGCCATTCGGCCCAACGAGTCTGCACCGACCCACTTTCGCCTTACTTCCACCCTATCCCCGTAACCCAATAACCCCTCCTAACCTTTTTGGGTTAGACATGGGCTTCGTTGAACCAGGCGCTTCGGTCTCCAGCCTCATTACTAGTGTCATTATCCAGGTCTTCAGTGGGTACCCCTTATTCCCCAAGAGCCAGCCACCAACCCTGGGGTGTTCCTCGAAGAGGCTGGGATGACCGATGGCCCCATGATGTAGCTGTCACGGACAATCCCCAGGAAGCGTGCATACAGACACATTTTCTTCATGTGGTGGTCGCACACTAGCTGAATGTTGAGGGAGTGGAACCCCTTCCTGTTAATGTAGGGCACTGCCAGATGCCCCATTGAGCGCAGGGCAACATGCGTGCAGTCTATCAGCCTCTGGACCTGGGGCATCCTGGTGATGGTGGCGAAACCTGCAGCCCGGGCATCTTGTTGGGCTTAGTCTAGGTCAAAGATTATGCAGTTTTCCACCGGGGCAAACAAATCATCCGTGACCTATTGGATGCACCTGTGGGCTGTGGCCAGTGAAATGCCACACAGGTTCCTGCTTGAGCCCTGGAATGATCCCGAGGCGTAAATGTTCAGGGCTGTGGTAACCTTGATGGCCACCGGGAGTGGGTTCCCTCATCCTCATGGTGCCAAGTCCACGAGGACATGGCACAGGTGCTGCACCTTCTCTTTTTTGAGGTGTAGCCTCCTATGGCACGCACTGTCCATCATCTGTTCAAATGACCAGCGATACCTGTACACCCTGGGCTGTCGCGGGACTCCCCATCTGGATCCCTCCCTGGCCTGATGGGCGGCCAGGTCCTCAGGGTGTGGGGCAGGATCCAGCACATGGTCTGCTGCCTCAAGTATCTGCTGACGCTGCTGCTGCTGCCGCCGTCTCAAGCGTCTTGCCGCCCGGCCTACCAGCAGCACCACTAGGGCAAGTCCTGGGTCCAAAATCCCTGTCCATACCGTTCAATATCCGTAAGGCATTGGAAGAGGGTGTTAGACTGACGAGCAGCGGTGGCTCCCAAGCTGGGACCCTCCATTCACCCATTTACCCCCCTACACGGAATGCCCTGCACATGCATTCCTGACCCCAGCGGGCTCCCCTCACCAGACCCCAGACCCTATAACTCGGACACCTGGACCGGGTGTTGGTCCCCTCCCCGTGGCACTCGCCCACCTCCGGCCATGGACATGTCTATGTATGCTGTTGCCTCCCACAGTGTTCAGGCACACGGTCTGATTGGGATGCAAGTCAATAACTTCCACCTGCTACGTGTCCCGTCCACCCAAGGGTATCCACTGAGGAGGTGTAAAATGCTTACTTAACCACAATTGCCAATTCCCTGTAGTAATAGCCTTCAGCCGCATGGCCAGAGGCTTCAGCAGTCAGTGGGGGTTAAGTGGTCAGTGGAGCTGACGGGCAGGGACAAGGGTTGCCCCCAAAATGGATACACACAATCCAGCGGTTGGCATGGTGGTGCCGCGTGCGATTGACCCCCCCCTCCCTGTTTATTCCCACCCACCCCTGTGGAGGGTCCCCTACGCCTGCCAAGGGTCCCCCCCCCCCCCCCCCCCCATCCGAGGGTTCCCCACCCCCTGCTGAGCACTGGGACAAGCCCAGTGTATCACACTCTTTGCCTGTCAGCAAAGGTGGCTACTCACCTCCTCGGCTCCTCACTGAAGCCCTTCCGTTAGGTTCACGTTTTTAAAAAGGAATAATAATCGGCGCCTTCGTGACCATTTGCTGGGGAGGCTGATGAATGATGGGAGGTCGTTAGATATGGGGTGGCTCACGTTAATTGTATGGAAATAGAGCTTGAGTGGTGATAATTGGTTTCTCACCATGCTATGGCTAGATCCCGGTTTCGTCTACAGGAGTGGGCCGGTTGCATCGTAAACTGTTTGCCGTCTGGCGTGGTTCTTGTTTTTAGCCTCTCTTGCTAGTCACCGGCTTTGTTTGGCTCGAGCGGGAGCGTAACGAAGCCGGAGAGTCCCGTCCATAGAGTGGGAAATAGGTGGTGGCTAGGGAAAGGAATTTATGGTAGGGACTGAAGGCAATAGCTGCAGTATTCCCAAGAATAAGTTTGAGGAAATCTCTTTTCATCTCCCCTGCTGGATGTTGGAGAAGCAGTATGATAATTTAGGGTCAGTGGAGGAGTCTAGAGAGGTGGTGGTGAGGTAGAGCTGGGTGTCATCAGTGCAGACATGGAAATTGACCATGTTTTTTCAGATGATATAAACTGAGGGGCAGCATGCAGATGATAGATAGGATAGATCCTTGGGAGATACCAGAGGTACTGATGCAGGAACAGGAAAATAAACCATGGCAAGTGATACTCTGGTGGTGATTTGATAGATAAGGAACCAGAAGAGGGCTGACCCACCTGACTGGATGGCAATTGGAGAGCTACTGGAGGAGGATGGTGTGTTGATCAGTGTCAAAGGCTGCAGACTGATCGAGAAGGACACGGTCACATAGCATTTCATTTGTGAATGATATTAGCATTTTATTTGTAAATTATATTAGCTGTTTCAATACTATGGGAGGGAAGGAAATCTAAATGACGGTATTCAAACATGGAATTCTGGAAAAGATAGGCGATACATATTCAAGGATTTTGGAGAGGAAAAGGAGTTGGAAATGGGCACTGTCGGTGTGGAGTTTGCACATTCCGTGTTTACGTGGGTTTCGTCCCCACAACCCAAAGATGTGCAGGGTAAGTGGATTGGCCACGCTAAATTGCCCCTTAATTAGAAAAAATGAATTGGATACTCTAAATTTATTTTTAAAATAATAAAAAAATAATAGCGGCTAACATAGAGGCCAGGAGAGTTTGTGGATTGTCAACAGGTTTCGCAGAGTTAAGGACAAGAGAGCAGCAGGTGTCTCACAGAGAAAATGAGCCAAAAGAGGTCCTGAAGGGAGATGAGAAACTAGAGCACATTGTGAGTTAGGGAATGTATTGGGAGGCCCATTTGGATCCAGCAGGACAGTAACAAAGCCTAATCCTGTAAGCGGACTGGCCTCCTGACCTTGCATTGTGCTGTTGGCATATACTGATATCGGGACTGTTCAGCACCCAAAATGCACTTGCTGTATCTTTAAACATTTACTGTTTTGATGGCTTCCTGATCCATCTAATGAGCACTGAGCCAAATGGCCAAGAATGTTCCCGATTGATGTCTACTGTATGTTTACTCAGCTGACCCCGGTAAAGGCCGCAGTATAGGGCTGCACATGTGGCATTGATATGTTTGGAAAATCACCAAGGGATCCCACTCTGAATGACGATCGGGGAGAGGGTGATTTTGGCAGCTGTCTGAAGAATGGCAGCAGAAGGTTTTCTGATAATCTCCAGCAACGCCACGGCAGGAAAACAGATTAAAATAGAAGTGGGAATGTGCACTTTTGATGTATTAACTGTCGAAATATTATGGAGTTGTGTATCCAATAGGAACAAGCTCCATCCAGTTGGTCAGTGATGCTGCTCAAAAATGTACCATAAAGTATGGGAAGGTTTCACTAAAATTTTCCAAACTTTCTCTAGTATAATCATTGTTAGACAATATCAGCAGCAGACTGCTGAACATGTTCATATGAGATTGCTGTGTTGGTTTTAGTGAAGAAAGGTTGGCTGCTTAAAAGAACCAAAACTGTCTCTTTCTCTTCCCCCCTCGCCCCCACCCCCACCCCACCCCACCCTTTTGTAGTTTGTTGTCCATTGTTTTATTTAACTGACTGGCATTGTCCCAACACAACCTCACCCTCCCCTACTTGGCTGCTTGTCCCTGACTGCTCAGTTGCTCCCATGAACATATTCTGCTGTCTCACCTTTTTTCACCATTAGCACTCTTCTTCACTTAATGACACCATTAACAGGTTGATCAAGGTGAGGGATCTGTATTTAGAGGAAGGATTTGTCAGTCTGGAGGAGCTAAGGGAGACGGTAAAGCTGCCGAGGGGGTACTAAGTTCAGGTATCTGCAGGTTAGGGACTTTGCGCAAAAGGTCTAGAGGGGATTCCCTAGGTTGTCGGGATACACCTTGCTTCAGCGACTGCTGCTTCCGGATCTGGAAGGGGAGGGAAGAATTGGGGATATATACAAGTGGCTGGGGGAGCAGGGAGGTGAGTGGGTGGTGAAGATCAAAGAGAAATGGGAAGCAGAGTTGAGAGGGGAGATCAATTGGGGAGTATGGAGTGAGGCACTGCGAAGTGTAAACGGGACCTCTTGTGTAAGGATGAGCCTGATACAGTTTAAGGTGGTGCACAGGGTGCATATGACTCGGGTGAGAATGAGTGGGTTCTTTCAGGGGATAGCAGGTGAATGTGAGAGATGTGGGCAGGGGCCAGTGAATCACATGGACATGTTTTGGGTTTGTGAAAAATTGGAAAGGTTCTGGGCGGGAATGTTCGTGGTCTTAGCCAGGATAGTGGAGGAGGTGGTGGACCCGGACCCTTTGGTGGTAATATTTGGAGTTTCAGAGAAGCCGGAGCTCATGGAGAGGAGGAAGGCCAATGTCGTGGCCTTTGCCTCTCTGATTGCACGGCGGCAAATCTTGCGAGAGTCGTGGTCGGCATCGCCCCGGGGATAGCCGCTTGGTTGGGTGACCTGTATGACGTCCTGCGGTTAGAGAAGATACTGTATGAGATAAGAGGCTCAACAGGGAGTTTGAGAAAAGGTGGGGGATGTTTGTGACTGTTTGAGGAGCTGTTCATCGTTGGGGGGGGGGGGGGGGGGGGGGGTGAAGAAGGGGGAAAAGTTATACAGACTGTATACTTGATTGTTGGGAAGTATGTTTCCCGGGTGTTTATTTGCTGTAACCTACTTTGATATATGTTTGTAATAAAATACATTTTTTTTTAAATGACACCATTAATACTCTCCTTTAGCTCACTCAGCTAAATCGCTGGCTTTTAAAGCAGACCAAGCAGGCCAGCAGCACGGTTCGATTCCCGTACCAGCCTCCCCGGACAGGCGCCGTAATGTGGCGACTAGGGGCTTTTCACAGTAACTTCATTGAAGCCTACTCGTGTCAATAAGCAATTTTCATTTCATTTCATTTCTGTGCCTTATGTCCATGACAAACCTGTCCATATCTCCTTGTCCTGACCTTTCCCTGACCTTCTGTTCTGCTCCACCCTCTTTCCAACTATATAATTCTGCACTTTTCTATCTTGCTATCAGTTCTGTAGAAAGGTCATTAGGATCAGAAATATTTGCTCCGTTTCCCTCTCTACAGATGCTGGTAGACCTGCTGAGTTTATCCAGCTTTTTCTGTTTTTGTTCCTCTCGAGTGACCACCAATGTCAGAAGTTTTGTTACGGGAAAGTAGGTTTAGAGCAGAAAGTTACAGAAGCAATGTTCATTTAGGGTCAGATGGAACCGTAACTTGACAATGCTCTGAGAATCAAGCTGTGTATAACTCAACTCGATGAGCTAAAGCAGTGGTGGGCAACCTGCGGCTCAGGGACATATCCCGCCCATCAGGGTCCTGAGTGCGGTCGACAAGACATTTTGTTGACCGTTGCCCACGTGCGGGATTGCCACATTCTTCTGATTGCAGTCTGGGTAGTATCTTCTCTACCGGTATGACTGAAGTGATACGCACATAACGCAAGGGCAAGTGAAGTGAGCTGCATGCTGATTGCTCACAACACTAACTGTGAGAGCCGTCTGCTCCCTGGGTCCAAAGTGTAAATGTTTATTTTGTTTTTACCATTTGAAGTTGATGACAGTTCAGTTAAAACATTACTCATTATGAAATATTCAGCAGGTACTAAATGTATTTAATCTTATTCATGGGGTCATGATTAGTGAACAAGTCTGAATTCAATTTTGCAGCCCACTGAGATGAAGGAGGGCCACTCATGCAGCCCACTCACCAGCCTAGGTTGCCCATCACTGAGCTAAAGTCCTCTTTCCTCATTCCATTGAGTTTTATAATCTAGCAGTGTTCGACCAGTCAGTGTTTAGTTCTGGAAAATGGGTCAAATCGAAGTTGAGCATACTGAGCAAGGCTGGGGCAAGTCCTGTAGATGTGGCTTAGTGACCCAATCCAGGTTATAAAATAGAGGATATAAATAATCTTTGCCGGAACATCTTATTGCTTTCCTTTACGTTTCTCACATTAACTCAGTTGCTATGAGTGTTCCTACCTGCAGGAATCTGGATCGAATGCTTTCTGTTTCTGCGAGCACGTTTCATGACTTTCCATGTTCCTACAAACACAATCACACTTCTCCTCATTGAACTCCATATAGGGCCCGCAGATAGCCAGTTCTGCAATGGGAGAGAGTTCTGGACAGAAAAGAAATGCATTTGAGAGAGTGTAGGTCATCCCTGTTTATTTAGCAATGTATGAAATGATTTTGAAAATAGAGAGTTTGTCACCATCTTCTCTTTGAACGGAGGAGGTCACACAGTGGCATTTCTGTTCATCCCAGGCCAGTCCCCTGGAGCAGTGATTCTCATCTTGCAGACAGCTGGAAGTCACAGCAGCCAGCCTGTTAGTCCTGTTGTCCCTGCTGTTAAATTTACATTGGTGTATATTCTCTACAATATATAACTCCTAAATTAACTAAATACTACATGTCTGACATATTTTGCATTCTTCTTCTGCAAAAGATACCCCTTTCACATTGAACGTATTAAAAATAAACAGCTACATGTTATAGCAAAAGTCCCTTTTGAAGAATACCATTCATGCCCAAACATAAGTACAATTTGAATAGGTTTTTTTGATTATTACTGAGACCTCGACGCCGTGAGGCAACAATGCTAACCACTGCGCTACTGTGCTGTTCCAGGGGTAGTGCTCTTAATAGATGTCTGTGGGAAAGGGGGCAGACCTTTTGGGGGGGGGGGGAGGAGGGGTGGTGCCCAATTTGGAAAAGGGGCACTTGTGGGAGCCCCCCCACACTTTTCTGCCTGAGTACGTGTCCTGCTTTCCTCCCCACCTCTGAACTCCATTCAAAATTGAGGCCAAATGGGAAGGAGCTCTACTTCAGGGTTTCAATTGGGGCAAAGGCAGCCCTCGGCCTCACACCACCTCTGATAAATTGTGAACAGGTTGGGAGTGGGTAAGAAATTGTACAGGCTGCAATCCACCAGCGGGTGACAATACAATTTTGCCCAAGTAATGAACGTTGTCCAACATGACTGAAAAAAATCCTTGGCCATCTTTAAAGAGCAAAAGCATCTCCCTGTATAGGCAGGCTCTTGGTTTAATGCTTCATCTGAAATACATCACCTCTAACAGTACAGTGCTCCTTCACAGTTAGGCTGAAACATCAGCTGGATTCTATCCAGAGGTGCTAAAGCAGAGCTTGAAAGCAAATCACCTTTCGACTCAAAAGTTGAGTGCAACCATTAAACCACAATTACACTTGGAGATTTAAGGAATTATGAAACGACACGTGGGGCCAGCCAGAGTGGACAGCTTTGTTTACAGGTGTCCAAATGTATTATTGTCACAGGTAGGCTTACATGAATACTGTAATGAAGTTAGTGTGAAAAGACCCTAGTCGCCACATTCTGGCGCCTGTTCAAGCACATGGAGGGAGAATTCAGAATGTCCAATTCACCTAACAAGCACGTCTTTCGGGACTTGTGGGAGGAAATGTTTGCTGAAGTTACATGAAAATGACAGTCCTGAAGCATTAACTCTCTCATTTCTAACTTGTCTTATGAAGAAATGTTGAGCAGGTTTGGCCTACAGTCATTGGAGTTTAGAAGAACGAGAGGTGATTTTATTGAAACATATAAGTTTCTGAGGGGACTTAAAGTGGATGGCTGGGAGGATGTCTCCCCTTGTGTGGGAGACTAGAACAAGGTTACAGTTTACAAATAAGGATCGCCCAGTTAAAACGGATATGAGGAGGAATTTTCTCTCTCCGAGGATCATTAGACTTTGGAATTCTCTTCCTCCAAGAATTCCATTGAATATCTTCAGCACTGAGTTAGATTCTTGATTTTAACAAGGGAGTTAAGTGTTATGGGGCTCAGGCAGGAAAGTGGAGTGAAGGCCACAATCAGATCAGTCGTGACCTTAGTGAATGGTGGAGCAGGCTCAAGATGGGCAAATGGCCTCTTTCTGCTCCTATTTCTTATGATCTTTCCAGAGATGCTGCCAGACCAAGTGTTTCTTAGCATTCTTTGATTTTATTTGCGAACACCAAAACTGTTTTGAAAATTTGCTTATAGGCAGGCTGTACTCAGTGAGCATTAAATACTTGCTGCATGTACTTGGCAAGTTGGTGTTGATTTCATTATACCTCACGTCTTGTTATTCTGACTATGAACATTCTGTACATTTTTTTTAATCAGGAAGGGAATCAAGGTTTACGGGAGTGAGGCGGGAAAGTGGAGTTGAGGAATATCAGGTCAGTCATGAATCTCATTGAATGGCGAAGTAGACCCGATGGGCCCAATGGCCTACTTCTGCTCTACCTCTTATGGTCTTACATGCCCAAAATGTGCAATGTTCCTTGGTAGTAAGTCACTTTCCATTTTGCTTGCTCTCTGAACTAGCTGGGTAAGCATCTCATGTTAACTCAGCATCTCCCCATCTGGCATGGCTGAAATTCGGAGTTCACAGTGTCCGGAACTGTGCAGGGAAACCACATTTCCAAAACCGTTTTGTTCTTCTATTTTCAAATGAGTGGAGTGATGTGTGGTTCAATTCCATGCTGGGTACTGCATTTCCAACAGTGATTTTATCAGAAGTATTACAAGGTGGGAGAGAATTTCATTTACCTGTGTTCATGTGTGAGGATTGATCTTCGAATGATGGAATACGCATGTCGACTAGAGATGCATTTACAAGAAGTATGGTTCGCAATTCTGACAGCCAAGAGCTCTGGTATATTGGTCAGGGGAATGGAAATCTCAAAGAGCTAGAAATGCAAGTGAAATATTAATCATGCCGTTAAAAGTCAACAGCTCCCAGGAGCGGCTCGGTGGCGCAGTGGTTAGCACTACTGCCTCACGGCATTAAACACCCAGGTTCAATCCCAGCTCCGGGTCACTGTGAAGTTTAAACATTCTCTCCAAGTCTGCATGAGTCTTGCCCCACAACCCAAAGGTGTGCAGAGTAGGTGGATTGACCACACTAAAGTGCCACTTAATTGGAAAAAATCTAAAAATATAAAAGAATAAAAATATCAGTAGCTCCCCAAATTTCATCTGACAGCACCCATCGGTATCAGGGTGAGGAAATCCCACCCTCAGTCTTGACATTTTCTTTTTTTTTAATAAACAATTTTAATTAGGTATTTTTGGCATTACAAACAACAGAATAAAAACAATGTACAAAGAACAAGAAACGTAGTGCAAACACCAATTCCCATCCCGCCAAGACCCGCCTATTTAACCCCCTATTCTACACTACCCTAACCCCCCGCCCGCTGATGATTAATTATCCGCGATGAAGTCGATGAATGGTTGCCACCTCTGGGCGAACCCTAACAGTGACCCTCTCAAGGCAAACTTAATCTTCTCTAGGCCGAGAAAGCTTGCCACGTCAGTCAGCCAGGTCTCCGACTTCAGGAGCTTTGAGTCCCTTCAAGCGAGCAGTATCCGTCTCCGGGCTACCAGGGAAGCAAAGGCCAGAACATTTGCCACTTTCTCCTCCTGGATTCCCGGGTCTTCCGACACCCCAAAAATCGCCACCTCTGGACTTATTGCCACCCTTGTTTTCAAAACTCCGGACATGACGTCCGCAAACCCCAACCAATATCCCCTAAGTTTTGGACACGCCAAACTTCTCCTCCAGTGCCCTCAAGCTAGGGAAGCTCTCCTCTAAGAACAGGTCCCCCATCCTCTCAATTCCCGCTCTTTGCCATACTCAACCCCCCATCCAAGCTCCCTGGGGCAAATCGGTGGTTGTCACATATTGGGGACCAAACCGATGCTCCCACTGCTCCAATGTACCTCCAGTGACCCCAGATCCTCAAGGCCAACACCACCACGAGGCTGGTGGAGAACCTCGCCCGCGGGAATGGCAGAGGTGCCATTATCAACACCCCAGACTGGTGTCCCGACATGAAGCTGCCTCCATCCACTCCCAAACCGACCCCGCCCCCACCACCCACTTCCTTATCATGGCTATGTTAGCCGCCCAGGAATAATTACTGAAATTCAGTAGGGCAAGCCCCCTCCTCCCTCCGATTCCGCTCGAGCATCACCTTCACTCGCGGGGACTCGCAGAGCCCAGAATGATTTTATTGACCCTTTTAAAAAAGGACCGCGGGATGAAAATTGGGAGACACTGAAATACGAATAAAAATCTCAGTAGGACCATCATTTTGACCGTCTGCACTCTCCCAGCCAACGACAGCGGGAGCGCATCCCATCTCCGAAACTCGCCCTTCATCTGTTCAACCAACCGGGACAAGTTCAACTTGTGTAACCAGCCCCAGTCGTGCGCCACTTGTATCACTAAGTAACTGAAACTGTCCCCTACTAACTTAAACTGCAGCTCCCTCAGTCGACCCTCCTGACCCCTCGCCTGGACTACAAACATCTCGCTCTTTGTCATATTCAGTTTATACCCCGAAAACCGGCCAAATTCCTGCAAAATTGCCATAATTTCACCCATCCCTACCCCTGGATCTGATACGTATAAGAGCAGGTCGTCCGCGTACAGTGAGATCTTATGCTCCACCCCCCCCCCCCCCCCCCCGTACCAGCCCCTTGAAGCTCTCAGAGAAATTGCCAGTGGCTCTATAGCTAACGCAAACAGCAGTGGGGAGAGGGGGCACCCCTGTCTTGTCCCCCGGTACAGTCTAAAATAGTCCAAGGTCGTCCTTACACCAGCCTCCGGGGCCTGGTACAACAGTCTAACCCAGTCTATAAAGCCCCTACCGAACCCAAATCACCCAGCACCTCCCATAAATAGTCCCACTCCACCCGGTCGAATGCCTTCTCCACGTCCGTTGCCACAACCTCCCTATTCTCCAGGCACATTATAATCACATTGAGCAGCGTTCTTATATTAGCCACCAACTGCCTGCCCTTGACAAACCCGGTTTGATCCTCCATAATCACATCCGGCACACTATCTTCAATCCTGGAGGCCAACACTTTGGCGAGCAGCTTGGTGTCCACATTAAGCAGTGAGATTGGCCTATATGACCCGTATAGCTCCGGGTTCTTGTCCTGCTTCAATATCAACAAAATAGTGGCCTGTGACATCGTCGGGGGCAGTACCCCTCTATCCCTTGCCTCATTGAAAACCTTGACCAGCAACGGCCCTAAAATCCCTGAGAACTTCTTGTAGAATTCCACCGGATACCCATCCGGCCCCGGGGCTTTACCCGACTGCATTGCCTTCAAGTCTTCAACTATTTCTTCCGCCCTAATCGGAGTCCCCAGCCCATTTAACAGCACCCTACCTACCCTTGGGAAGGTCAGTCCGTTCAAAAAGCGTCTCATCCCCTCCGGCCCCGTGGGGGGTTCCAAGTGATAGAGTCTATTGTAAAAGTCGCTAAACACCCTGTTTAGCCCTGCCGAGTCCCCAAATTCCCATCCCCATCAACCACCTTCTCCTGGCTGCCTCCCTCTTCCTAAACTGCTGTGCCAGTATTCTCTGGCCTTCTTCCCATGTTCGTAAAGCGCACCCCTCGCCTTTCTAAGCTGCTCCACTGCCTTACCTGTGGACAGCACCCCGAACTCTGCCTGCAGCCTCAGACATTCTCTTAAGAGCTCCAACCCCGGGGTCACCGGATATCTCCTGTCTATCTAAGATCTCCTTAACCAATCGGTCCGTTTCTGCCCTATCCATCCTGTCCCTATGAGCCCGGATCGAGATCAGCTCCCCTCTCACCACTGCCTTCAGCGCCTCCCAGACCACTGCTGCTGAGACCTCCCCCGTGTCATTAACCTGCAGGTAGTTCTGCATGCATTTCCTCAGCCTCTCGCACACCGCCTCGTCCGTCAACAAGCCCATGTCCAACCTCCATTGTGGGCGCTGGAAGTTCTCCTCACTGACCTGCAGTTCCACCCCGTGCAGGGCGTGATCCAAAATAGTGCTGGCCGAGTACCCCGTGTCCACCATCCCCGCCAGTAAATCCCTGCTCAAAATGAAAGTCAATCCGGGAATAAACCTTGTGAACATGCGATTAAAAAGAAAACTCCTTCCCCGGTGGCTGCCTAAACCTCCACGGTCAATCCCCCCAATCTGTTCCATGAACCCTATCAGTTCCTTTGCCATTGCTGGCACCCTCTTCATTTTCGAACACTATCCAGGCCTGGGTCGATGACTATTAATATCCCCTCCCATAACCAACTTGTGTGAGTCCAGCTCCGGTATCTTCCCCAGCACGCTCTTTATAAATTCCACATCGTCCCAGTTTGGCGCGTACACGTTAACCAAGACTACCTTCCTCCCCTCCAGCTTACCGCTAACCATGACACAACGCCCCCCCCCCCCCATCCGTGACTATACTGCCCACCTGAAATTGCACCCGCTTGTTGATCAAAATATCCACGCCTCTAGTCTTGGTGTCCATCCCCAAATTAAAGACTTGACTGACCCAACCCTTCCTTAGCCTGACTTGATCCGCCATTTCTAGGTGTGTTTCCTGTAACATTACCACATCAGCTTTCAGAACCCTCAGATGCATCAACACATGTGCCCTCTTGACCGGCCAATTCAACCTTCTGACATTCCAGGTGATCAGCCTAGTTGGGGGGCACCGTGACCCCCCCTCCGCCGATCAGCCATCCACCTTCCTGGGCCCACCTCCAGCCCATGCGCGCGCCTCCATTGGCCCGCCTCCTGGCAGCCCCCACCCCCGACTCCTCTCTGTCCCGAAACCTAAGTCCCCCCCCCCTCGTCAGCAGAGTAACTGCCCCCTCCCGCCGCCCCCCGCCCCCAGGAACACCACTTTGTAACCTAACCCCTGCCAGATATTAATCATATGCACACACCCCACTGTGCTTCCGTAGACTAGCTCACCCAGCTAGCCTGGTGTCCCTTGCCTCCTGCGCCAAGAAGTCTCCCACCTATTGTTCCCCCACTCCCCCCCCCCCCCCCGCCCATCGAAACCACTTCCCTCATCAAACCGACCCCAAATAATCACCTACTTACCATAAGAGACAACCCAAAATGAAAAACCCACAAAGAACCCTCCCCAATGGTGCAAATCAAAGTAATAAAAAGTAAAAAGCCCCACCAGACACCCCCACCAAAACACTGAAGGCCCATAGAAACTGAATAACTTTTACTTCTCCCATCTTCAACCAAACTCAAATGAAGAAGAGAAACGACAATCAAAACGTATAAACATCACTCAAAAAAGTTACAACTTAAAACAAAAAGTTCAGCACCAGCCCTTTCTTCTTGGCAAAATCCAAGTCAAGTCTTAACTTGATTGAAGCCTGCCCTCCTGGCCACCTCCATGCTCAGATCCAGATGAACACGCAAAATGCTATTGTCCCATTCGCAGCTCCGCGTACGCTTGGCCCACTGGAGAACACCTTGTCCAAAAACCTGTGGAACGGACCACATGTGCCCTTGGGGGATCCCTGGCCGCGGCTTCCTCGCCATTGCTCAGTACGCCCTGTCCACCTCCAACAACCGGGGAAAAGCCCCCTCCCCCAGAAGCTTCTGAAACATACTCACCACAAATGTGCCAGCATCAGCCCCCTCAGGGAGACTGACAATTCTTAAGTTCTGCCGGCGAGCTCTATTCTCCAGGTCTTCTACCTTCTCCAGCAACCTCTTTTGCTGATCCTTCAGCATCCCCACCTCCAGTTCAACCACCATTTGGTGTTCCTCCTGGTCCGCCCAGTGCTTTCTCCAGCTTCTGAATCATCCGATCCTGGGCATCCAGCCTGCACTCCAGCCGATCGATCGATTCCTGGGTCAAGACAGTCCCGTTTCTGCCTAGCGAAGTCCTCTTGGATCACGTGCATCAGCTCCTCCGTTGATGGTTGGGCTGTCGCAGCAGGGGTCCAAACATCAGCCATATTGTCCTCAGCCGCAACCTCCACCCAGCCCTTGCTTATCTTCTTATTTCTTCCTTTTCAATCCCTTGGGGTTCTTTGTTCCATACACCAATGTGTGGATCTAGTGCCAAATTGTCTGCGCCTTCAAAGCTAGTGCTCAAAACCGCACAAAAGTTGGGGGAGAAAGGTCCAAAAGACCGGCCAGAGTGGGAGCCACCAAATGTGCGACGTACTCCCTCATAGCCGCCACCGGAAATCCCCAGTTTTGACATTTTCAATCAACGTAGCCTCAACAACCTTTTGGGGATGGGAGGGAGTTGCAGATTTCCACTACTTCAAGAAGCGTGTTCTAACATTATCCCTGTCGTAATATCCACTCATGTATATCATGAGATGGAGACAGGCAATGACTGACGCACAAGATAACCAATGAACACACACGACACAGAACAACCAAGCACCAAACAGGACACCACCACTATAAAGCCCACAGGGCATCAAGACTCTCCCTCTCTCACAGGACACAGCTATTGAAATAATTAGAGTGCACAAGCCAGTGAGCATCATCACCATGTGGTAGAGAGCTAGTCTGGTCAAGCCAGTAGGAGGTTATCAGTTAGGTTAATAGAGTGTCAACCCACAGCAGATTATGTACAGCAATCACCAAGTTCAATAAAACAGTGTTGGACCATCTCCTGTGTCGGAAGCCTGTTTCTCGTTTCACTGCATCCAGTTGCAGTCGATGTTAGACCAACTCAGATAACACATCATGGTACCAGGGAGCTATTAATTCTAACAAACCTACCTCGAGTGAATCTGTAACGACCAGCATGCAGCCATCCAGTGGCATGGAAAAGATCCAGCCTCCTCCGCAACTCCGGAAACCTCGGTGCCAACTGGAAAGTGTTCAAACAGAAGTTCCTCCTATATATCGAGGCCTCCGACCTCATGGTAGCATCGGATGCCAGAAAGATTGCGCTGTTCCTGTTGACTGCGGGGGATCATGCTATCCACATCTATAACTCACTCATGTTTGCCGATGGCGAAGAAAAGACGAAGTTCAAGACGGTTCTGCTGAAATTCGACAACTACTGCGACATTTAGGTGAATGAGAGCTTTGAACGGTACATCTTCCAACAGAGGCTTCAGGGTAAGGATGAACCTTTTCAGTCCTTCTTGACCCATCTCTGCATCCTAGCACAGTCATGTAATTATGACTCAACGGCTGATTCCATGATCCGGGATCAGATCGTTTTCAGGGTCCAGTCCGACTCCCTGCAGGAGCAGCTCCTCAAAATTAAACAGTTGACCCTCTCCGTCGCCATCGAAACGTGCGTTGTCCATGAGCATGCCAGGAATCGTTACTCCCGCATCAGGGTGGCAGAAAATGCAAAACTAGTCTCCCACGAGGCAGAAAGGGTGCAGGCCATTGCAAAAATGCAAGGCCTGAGTATCGAGGAAAGTGGCCATTTAGCGCACCTTTCCTGGGTCCCTACACATGCGCGCCACGATCGAGTGGACGACGAGGCCGAAGACCCCGATGCGAATGTCGGCCGACCGCACGTGCATGCGCGATGACGCACGGAACGTGCTGTGTCAGCGTCATGACGTGTCCAAATTGTGGCTCCGCCCATTTAAAGCGGCACTGTCCAGCCAAAGGACGGCGATGTCTACAGTGTGGAAAGCCTCGGAATTGCGCAGCCTTCTGCAGGTCCGCTCCACCGATCTGGCAGCGATCCCGCCTGTCCACAAGGCTACCGAACTGGCAGCCATCCTGCCTGTCCAGGTGCCGGCGTCCCCTCCTCCACCTCTGAGGCGATCAACAAGAATTCGTCGCCTGCCAAAGACTGAATGTACAGACTTAAAAGTTGTAAATTTTGTTCAGTTTGCTCTGTATCTACACAATAGACACCTTCCCATGTACATATGTTCATTCATTCCCCACTTGTACATAGTCATGCATGTATATACAGCCACGTTCCAAAATTTATTTTGAAAGGGGGAGATGTCATAATATCCACTAATGTATATCATGAGATGCAGACAGGCAGTGATTGACACACAGGATAACCAATGAACATACACGACACAGAACAACCAGTCACCATACAGGACACCATCACTATAAAGCCCACAGGGCATCAAGACTCTGCCTCTCTCACAGGACACAGCTACTGAGATAGTTAAAGTGCACAAGCTAGTGAGCATCATCACCATGTGGTAGAGAGCTAGTCTGGTCAAGCCAGTAGGAGGCTATCAGTTAGGTTAATAGAGTGTCAACCCACAGCAGATTATGTACAGCAATCACCAAGTTCAATAAAACAGTGTTGGACCATCTCCTGTGCGAAGCCTGTTTCTCGTTTCACTGCATCCAGTTACAGTCGATGTTAGACCAGCACAGATAACACATCAATCCCTGAACAATTTAATTCTAATTTTAAGATTTAATGTCCTTGTACTTAACTTACTCACTGGAGAAAGTAGTTTATTTCACCTATGAATTCATTTAATTACTTTAAACACTTCAGCTAGGTTATTCCATAATCTTCTATAGTCAAGGTAGTTCAAGCTTAATCTATGTACTTTAACCAAATATCATTGGTTAAATTCAGTGATTTTGTGCTGTATCCCCTCCAAGGCTCGTATATCCATCCTGAGATACTGAACGGATTGCAATATTCCAAATATGGCCGAACCTGAGCTTTATAAAACTAACCTAACCGTCACTATTTGTATCAAATCCTCTCTAGGTAAAGCCTTTCAAAACTTTTTTGTACCTGTTCACTTATGTTTAGTCGTTTCTTTACTTGGATCCAAAAATCTCATTGTTCCTCCACAGTTCCAAGCTTCTTGCTATTTAGAAAATCTCCGATCTATCTTTGTTAGAACCAAGGATGACCTGAATTCTCCATCTTGATCTCCATTTGCCACAGTTTTGCCCACTCATTCAATGCTATCAATGTCCCTTTGCAACTTGCTGCTCCCACCTCCACAACATACCTAACTTAATGTTGGCAGCAAGCTTGTATCTATAGCTCTCTATTCCTTTATCTCAGTCATTTTTAAATATAGTAAAAGGTTAAGGCCCCAGTACAAATTCTGGGAGGGATACTACTGATCATATGCTCACAATTTGAGGATAGACCCATTATCCCTTGCCTCTATCTCCTACTTCCTAACTAATTGTTAATCATGTCTAAAAGGTATGCAGGGTCAGTGGATTGGTGATGCTAAATTGCACCTTAGTGTCCAAAAGGTTAGTTGGGGGTTACTGGGTTATGGGAATAGGATGGGGGCCTGACCCTAGGTAGGGTGTTCTTTCAGATGGTCGGTGCAGACTCAATGGGCTGAATGGCCTCGTCTTCACTGTAGGGATTCCATAGTCAAAAGATGATTTCCAATTCTATGTCCTCTCATGGTTTTTAACAATCTCTTATGTGCAAACATATCAAATGTGTTTGCGAAAAGCATAAAAATAACCTTCAGTCACTGCCTTATCTACCATGTTAGAGATTTAAAAAAATTCAGCTAGGTTTGTTTGACATCTTGGGAGGGATTCTCCGCCAATGGGATTTCCCATTGTGACCACCCCACACCGTTGAGAAACACTTGGGCGAGGGTGCACTGCCGGCGGATGGGAGGATCCCACCGATGGAGCATTCCGCCCCTTACCTTTTATAAATCAATGCCGGCTCTCTCTGATCAGTTCCTGTAAGCCCAAGTGCTTGGCCACTCGACTCCAAGAACAGCTGAGTAACTTCCTCACAACAGACATAGTCTACTAGGTGTATAATTCCTTAGTTTATCTCTCCTAAACTATAATGCACTGATAATAACAATTTTCCAATCCAAGGGATCGATTCCTTAATCAATGAAAATGATGACCAAAGCATCTAAAATTTCCTCACTTTTAATACCCATCAGTAGAAATCATAAATCCTGAACATGTATCTATCTTTAGTCTCATAGAATCATAGAATTTACAGTGTAGAAGGAGGCCATTCATCTCATCGAGTCTGCACCGGCCCTTGGAAAGAGCATCCTACTTAAGCCCCACACCTCCACCCCCTCCCCGTAAACCAGTACCCACCTAACTTTTCTGGGCACTAAGGGAAATTTTGAATGGCCGATCCACCTAATCTGCACATCTTTGGACTGTGGGAGGAAACCGGAGCACCCGGAGGAAGCCCACGCAGACATGGGGAGAATGTGCAGACTCCACACAGATAGTGACCCAAGCCGGGAATCGAACCTGGGACCCTGGAGCTGTGAAGCAACTGTGCTAACCACTATGCTACCGTGCTGTCTCATTAGCTTTTGCGTTACCAGTTTAAAAAACACTATTAAACTTGGTAAGTTCTTCCCTTTGATTTAAAAAATAAATACATTTAGAGTTCTCAATTCTTTTTTCCAATTAAGGGGCAATTTAGTGTGGCCAATCCATCTACCCTGCACATCTTTGGGTTGTGGGGGTAAGACCCACAGGATCACGGGAAGAATGTGCAAACTCCACAGTCAGTGACCCAGGGCTGGAATCTAACCCATGAGGCAGCAATGCTAACCACTGCGCTACCGTGGCGCCACTCTTCCCTTTGATTTATTTACATTTTTTGACATCTACCTCTGGAACTCATCTGCTGCTCTGAAGACAGATATAAGGTAAGTACTTAGCGAGTCTTCCATTTCCTGATTTTCAATTACAGTACAATTGAGGTACAAATGCAGCAATTGCTTGATGCTCATGGGGTGGTTGAGGCTGAACTGCCTTTTCGCCAGGCTAATTGCAGAATGATGCAATTCACCTCACCTCTGTTCCTTGACACACACTGCTGGATAATTTACTCACTAACAACAGCAAGCACCGTTAAGGTTTTTGACAAAGAGTCATCCAGACTCGAAACATTAGCTCTTTCTCTCTCCACAGATGCTGTCAGACTTGCTGATATTGTCCAGTATTTTCTGTCTGTTTCAGATTACAACATCCGCAGTAATTTGCTTTTATTTCACCATTAAAGTTATAATTACTTTGATATCAAAATTATGAAGAGGCGTTTGAGATGTACTATTTACCAAATTAGGCAGGGATAATTTTTTTTTTTTGTCTGCAAGGTAAAGTAAGGTAAAGTTGCCATAGTCCCAGATGACCAGAGGCTGCTTTCCCATTTGAGGGGGAGAGCTGACTGGTGGTGGGTTTAACCTGAGGGTCACCACACCTCAGACGATGGGAAAGGTTGAGAAAGCGGGCCTGTACACAGCAAATGAATCCATGCACTTTTCAACAAATCAAAGTTCTTCACTATTTGCACAGCTGAGGTAAGAAAACCGTAGGGACACTCCAGTTCTTTCAACCTACTTGATCTCTTCCACTACTGAGGCTAGCCAATTTTGTACCAGTTTGCATCCTCAAACTCCCCGTGAAAGGTCTAGTTAATAAGGGAAATAAATGTTACATGAACCACAGTTTTGACAAAGAGTTATTCAGACTCGAAACGTTAGTTCCGTTCTCTCTCCACAGATGCTGTCAGACCTGCTGAGATTGTCCAGCGTTTTCTGTTTTTGTTCCAGATTCCAGCATCCGCAGTAGTTTGTTTTTAACTTATGAATCATAGTTCTGGATATGATTATCTACTAAATACTATTATACTCCAGGCTTTGTGAGAATAGAAATGTCAACGAATAAAACCAGTGGATGGTCAGTGTCATAACCCACTGCATGGGACCTACAGGATGAGGATGATTGTCTTCCTCGTGTGACTCGAGGAGTACGAGCTCCCTCATTAAGCTGGAGAGGGGTAAACCCTATCCACATTGTATATAACGTTGGTCAGTTCAGCACTGGCCGTTAAAACCCGGTTGGGATCTACCGGGAGCTGTGTATTATAGCCTTGTTAATACAACTCGGTGTGGACTCTCCATGAGTCATGAAAGTCAGGCTAAACAGTTTTAATTATCTGTATATATATATATATAAAGTCTCAGTGGAGGTCTTATGGCGCAATGTGTAGTGTCCCCGCCTCTGAGCTAGGAGCTCAAGGTTCACGTCCCATTCCAGGATTTGAAGGCTGAGAAAGGTGTGTTCACATCATGACCAAACAGTTTGATTATCAACTTGGAAATCCTTCCAACATACACCAGTGGAAAGTGGTAGAGTGGCAGAGATACCTGGTCAACCAGGTGATGGATAGAAAAGTGGAGCATCCACCATCATTATTCTCTGCCCCAGACTACATCACGGATATTAAAATATGTTGCCACAGCTTGGCGGGTTGGCTTAGATGGTTGGTGTGGATCAGCATGTGGGGTTTGATCCTTATTCCGCTGGAGTGCATTTAGGACCTGCCTCATGCCCTTCCTCTGATAGAGGAGACTGTGGCGCTGTGGGTTGGACCTACCCTCGGGCAGAGAATTCAAGAAGAAGAAATTCTCAGTGGCGCATGGATTAAAATTTCATTTCAGCCCAATTATGGACACTACTGCTTGTTAAAATGGATAAATAGATGGAGAGCTGTATATAACAAAGCACGGGCAGCTTGACAGCCTAAATGTAATTTATCTTGCTGCTCTCAGTTTTGGCCGACCTTCATGTTTACACTCAGGCAATCTGAACATGTTGGGAGTATTCATAAATGGTTGCATTTACAGCAATGCTGATCAAACTTGCAACAAAGCTCAGCAATATTGTATGTCCTGAAGCTTTAAATTGTGAGATCCCTCTGAAAAGCAGTTTGAGATCCATAGAATCCCTACAGTGCAGAAGGAGGCCATTCAGCCCAATTGAGCCAGCATTGACCCTCTGCTAAGCACCCTACCCAGGCCCACTCCCTTGCCCTATCCTCGTAACCCCATCTAACCTGCACATCTTTGGACTGTGGGACGAAACCGGAGCACCCGGATGAAACCCACGCAGACATGGCGAAAATGTATAAACTCGACCCAGACAATCACCCAAGGCTGGAATGAACCCAGATCCCTGGCTCTGTAAAGCAGCTGTGCTAACTACTGCGCCACCCTGCCACGTATAATGCAGTAAAAAAACAATCAATTAAACACTGAAGATTCATTATGAACAGTCATCAAGAGAAAGTTATCCTAGTGTGATTAAATAATTAAGTGCAAAATACCAAGGAAGGCTAATTTTAAAGTACAGCAGAGATTCTGTTCTAAAGGTAGTAAACTTTTCAATGTGAGCAAGATTTACAATCTTAAAACAATACAAAAGAAACTACATAGAAAAGGTCAATGATGTAGCAGCCACCTCTTTGCGGATGTAGGAAGTGCTGATGTTCTTGCAGACCAGGCTCTCTTCATTGCAGCATCCACCACATCGAAATGCAGACACGCATGGAGGTTTGAAAAAGGTATTGGTGCTTCTTCCGAGTTCCTTGGCAACATCAACACAGGATTCCCTGGGGACACATTGAGTCCTCCGCCATTCATCGTCGATGGCTACATTGAAAACATTTTTTTTTAAATGCTGTAAATGAAATTCCCCACCTTTACTTTAAATATATGAAGGGTCAAGGAAGAGGCTTTGGAAATAAATAAGCTTACATTTGAGAGTTTCTGCATCATAGTATGGAGAAGCGAACCTAGTTGAGCGTGATCGTGTGTCAAAGCCTGCCAGATATTTTAATTTTTGGCGGCATTTCCACCGTTTCCAATCTGATGAGTTAATAATTGACAATAATTCCCTCACATTGGAAGCAGCTCTGATTTGTTGCTCTAAACTCGCGCTCTTCTGCTTCTGAAAGGGAAAAGAATCAGAAACGTAACATGACACCCTGTTTTGCATCATCTCACTGACTCAGCTTTGCAATTTTTTTCAACTAAATACTTAGCACATAGTAAAACTAAAACTCTGTTCATTGATTAAAAACATTATTCTTATTTAAAAATAACTTTTTGCTCATTATGCAATGTGTGTCGTGGAGAGAATGCAGTGGAGGTTCACCAGATAAATGCCTGTGATGGCAAGATTGCGAGGAGAGATTGAGGAGACAGGGCTTTATTTCCTCAAACTTCAAAGATTGAGGGGTGACCTCATTGAAACTTACAAAATTCTTACAGGGGGTCACAGGGTGAATATGGATATTTCTCCTGGCTGTTCAGTTTAAAACCAGGGGATGGCTAAAGTGGTGATGTAGGAGGGTGGGTTTCAGATTTTTGGACCATTGGGATCTCTTCCGGGACAGGTGGGACCTGTATGAGAAGGACAGGTTACATCTAAACTGGAGGAGCACTGATATCCTGGCTGGGAGGTTTGCTAAATTCACTCGGGAGGATTTAACTAGTATGGCAGGGGGGTGGGAACCAGAATATGAGCTTAGAAGGTGCAATAACTGAAGGGGAACTAGAGAACCAAAATAAAAGAACAACATCACCCTCAGGCAGAGCAAAAAAGTGACAAATGTGAAAAGGGAGGGGGTCAATGCAGGATTGAGGGTGTTGTACCTAAATGCCCGCAGTATACGGAACAAGGTAAATGACCTTGTTGCGCACATTGAAATTGGCCGGTACGATGTTGTGGCGTCACAGAGACGTAGCTGTAAATGGATCAGGGCTGGGATCTAAATAGACAAGGACATGTGTCCTATCGAAAGGACAGGCAGATGGGTAAAAGGTGCGGGGTTGCATTGTTAGTAAGGAATTAAGTTAAATTGATAGCAAGGAGCGATATAGGATGAGAAGGCATAGAATCTCTGGGTAGAGTTGAGGAGTCGCAAAGGTAAAAAGACCCTGATGGGAGATATGGGTCTAGCAGTAGTCGGGAAGTGGGGCAGAAAATAAATCAGGAGATAGAAAAGGCATGTAAAAAAGGCAATATCACAATAATCATGGGAGACTTCAATATGCTGGTGGACTTGGAAAATCAGGCTGGTAGTGGATCCCAAGAAAAGGAATTTGTGGAGTGTCTAAGAGATTTTTTTTTGGACCAGCTTGTGACAGAGCCTACGAGGGAACAGGCAATTCTGGATTCAGTGATGTGCAATGAGACAGACCTGATGAGGGAACTTAACGTGAAGGAACCCTTGGGGAGCAGTAACCACAATATGATAGAATTTACCCTGCAGTTTGAGAGGGCGAAGTTGCAATCAGACGTAATGGTACTGGGTAACCACAAAGACATGAGGGAGGAGCTGGCCAGAGTTGATTGGAAAAGCAGCCTCGCAGCAATGACAGGAGTTTTTGGTGCTTATTCAGGAGGCACAACAGAAATTCATCCCAAGGAGGAAGTAACATGCTAAGGGGAGGACAAGGCATCCATGGCTGACGAGGGAAGTGAAGCACAGCATAAAAGCTGAAGAAAAAGCATACAAAGTGGCGAGGATTATTGGGAAGCCAGAGGATTGGGAAGCCTTTAAAAGCGAGCAGAGGACAACTAAAAAAGCAATAAAGGTGGGAGAAGATGAAGTATGAGTGCAAGCTAGCTAGTAATATAAAGGAAGGTAGGAAGAGTTTTTTCAATATATAAAAGGTAAGAGAGAGGCAAAAATAGACATTGGACACTAGAAAATGTGGCTGGAGAAGTAATAATAGGAAACAAAGAAATGGCAGACAAACTGAATAGTTACTTTGTATCAGTCTTCACGGTGGAAGACACCAATGGGATGCCAGAGAACCAGGGGGCCGAGGTGAGTGCAGTGACCATTACTAAGGAGAAGGTTCTGGGGAAACTGAAAGGTCTGAAGGTGGATAAATCAGATGGAATACACCCCAGGGTTCTAAAAGAGATAGCTGAGGAGATTGTGGAGGCATTGGTGATGATCTTTCAGGAAACACTGGAGGCAGGAAGGGTCCCGGAGGACTGGAAAGTGGCTAATGTAACACCACTGTTTAAGAAGGGAGGGAGGCAGAAGATAGTAAATTATAGGCCGGTTAGCCTGACTTCGGTTATTGGTAAGGTTTTAAGTCCATTATTAAAGATAAGATCATGGAGTACTTGGAAGTGCATGATAAAATAGGACTGAGTCAGCATAGCTTCGTCAAAGGGAGGTCATGTCTGACAAAGTTCTTCGAGGAAGCAACAAGGAAGTTAGACAAAGGAGACCCAGTGGACATGATTTATTTAGATTTCCAGAAGGCCTTTGACAAGGTGCCGCATAGGAGACTGTTAAATTAGTTAAGAGCCCATGGTGTTCAGGGTAAGATCCTGGCATCGATAGAGGATTGGCTGACTGGCAGAAGGCAAGAGAGTGGGGATAAAGGGGTCTTTTCAGGATGGCAGCCAGTGACTCGTGGTGTACCTCAGGGGTCGGTACTGGGACCACAACTTTTCATAATATATTAATGATCTGGAAGAAGTAAGAAGTTCGGCAACATGGAAAGGAATAGTGAGGGGGGGATAGAGCATAGGGTGGCTTTGTATGCCGACGACTTGCTGCTGTATGTGTCGGAGCCGAGTACGTCGATAGGAGGAATATTGGAGTTGCTGCAGGTATTTGGATCTTTCTCTGGGTATAAGCTGAACTTGGTCAAGAGTGAGTATTTCGTGGTGTCTCAACCGGGGGTGGGGGCAGGGGTGGTAGGGCAGGGACTCACTTTAGGTATTTGGGGGTGCAGGTTGCCCGGGAGTGGGGAAGGCTTCGCAGATACAACATCACTAGTTTGGTGGAGAGAGTGAAAGCTGACCTGGCGAGGTGGGATGCTCTCCCTCTGTCACTGGCAGGTCGGGTGCAGGCAGTTAAAATGAATGTGTTGCTGCGATTTCTATTTATTTTTCAATGCCTACCGCTTTTCCTGCCACAGTCTTTTTTCAGGGAGATTGAGGGGAGGATTACCTCATTTATATGGGGAGAGAAGGTGGCCAGAGTGAGGAAGGTGCTGCTACAGAGGGGAAGGCAGGCAGGGGGTTTGGGTCTCCCTAACCTGATGTATTACTACTGGGCGGCGAATGCAGAGAAGGTGCGGAGCTGGGTCAGAGGGGTTGATTCCCAATGGGTCCGAATGGAGGAAAGTTCATGCAGGAGGTCGGGGCTGAAGGCACTAGCAACGGCCCCCTCCCGATAGCTCCGGGGAAATACTCAGGGAGTCCGGTAGTAATAGCTTCATTGAAAATCTGGTTTCGCCAACACTTCAGGTTGGGGGCAGGGTTGAGGGAAATGCCGATCCGGGGGAACCACAGATTTAAGCCAGGGAGGTGGGACGGAAGCTTTTGGAAATGGGAAGAGAAGGGGATTAAGACTCTAAAAGATTTGTTTCCTCGGGGTCGATTTGCAGGATTGAGGGAGCTGGAGGCGAAGTATGGGCTGGAGCAGGGAGAAGTGTTTAGATATATGCAGGTTCGGGACTTTGCCAGGAAGGAGATACAGAGCTTCCCGGAGGAACCGGCCTCCACGTTGTTGGAGGAGGTGCTGGCGGCAAGTGGACTGGAGAAGGGGACAGTGTTAGCGGTGTACGGAGCTATGTTGGAAAAGGATAAGGCACCACTGGAGGGGATCAAAGCGAAGTGGGAGGAAGAATTGGGAGAGGTTATAGAGGAGGGGTTCTGGAATGAGGTGCTCCGGAGAGTGAATGCCTCCACCTCGTGTGCGAGGTCGGGGCTAATACAGCTGAAGGTGGTGTACAGGGCACACCTCACAAGGGTAAAGATGAGCTGATTCTTTGAAGAGGTAGAAGATGTGTGTGAACGTTGCGGGGGGAGGGGGGTGCGGGGGGGGGGGGGGGGGGGGGGGGGCGCGCCCACGCCCGCTAATCACGTTTATATGTTTTGGCCCTGTCCAAAGCTTGGGGAGTACTGGAAGGGGGTGTTTAGGGTAATTTCCATGGTGCTGCATGTGAAGCTGGACCCGGGTCCCCAGGAGGCCATATTCAAGGTGTTGGACCAGCTAGGGTTGGAAACGGGTGCGGAGGCAGATATCGTAGCCTTCGCCTCGTTGATCGCCCAAAGGCGGACCCTGCTGGGATGGAGAGCGGCCTCGCCACCCTGTGCCTTGGTGTGGCGGGGGGATCTGTTGGAATACTTGACCCTTGAGAAGGTTAAGTTCGAACTGAGGGGAAGCTTGGAGGGTTTCTACAAGTCGTGGGCACTATTTATTATGCACTTTCAAGAACTGGATAACATCGAACATTAGTTGGGGGGGGTGATGGGTGGGTGGGTTGGAGGGGAGGGGGGCTATGTATGTTGAAGATGGCTATGGGTAATCCCTGATTCCTTTTTTTCTTTGTCATTTGTTTATGTTAACATGCGGGCTGATGTCTGGGCATGGTGGGAGGATGGGATCGTTATTACTGTTATGGGGTTTGAGATATTTGTTGTTGGTTATTGATTGTTGTTGGGTGTAAATTCGGGAGAAAAATTGTGAAAAAGGAGGAGAATAAAAATATTTTTTTTTTTAAATGATCTGGAAGAAGGTACTGAATGCACGGTTGCTAAATTTGCAGATGATACGAAGATCTGTCGAGGGACAGGTAGTATTGAGGAAGCAGGCGGGCTTCAGAATGACTTGGACAGGTTCGGAGAGTGGACAAAGAAGTGGCAGCTGGAACACAATGTGGAAAAATGTGAGGTTATGCACTTTGGAAGGAAAAATGGAGGCATAGACTATTTTCTAAATGGGAAGATGCTTAGGAAATCAGAAGCTCAAAGGGACTTCGGAGTCCTTGTTCATGATTCTCTTAAGGTTAACGTGCAGGTTCAGTAGGCAGTTAGGAAGGCAAATGCAATGTTAGCATTCATGTCGAGTGGGCTAGAATACAAGACCAGGGATGTACTGAGGCTATATAAGGCTCTGGTCAGACCCCATTTGGAGTATTGTGAGCAGTTGTGGGCACTGTATCCAAGGAAGGATGTGCTGGCCTTGGAAAGGGTCCCCTCTGGCTGAAGAAATTCCTCCTCATCGCTGTTTTAAAGGATTGTCCTTTCAGCCTGAGGTTGTGCCCTTGGATTCTAATTTTTCCTAATAATGGAAAGATCCTCTCCACGTCCACTCTATCCAGGCCTCGCAGTATCCTGTAAGTTTCAATGAGATCCTCCCTCATCCTTCTAAACAATGAGTACAGACCCAGAGTCTTCAATTGTTCCTCATACTTTATTCTTTATTCCATTGATCATTCTTGTGAACCTCCTCTGGAATGTCGTCAAGGCCAGCACATCCTTCCTTAGACATGGGCCCAAAACTGCTCACAATATTCCAAATGTGGTCTGACCAGAGCCTTATACAGTCTCAACAGTACATCCCTGGTCTTGTATTCTAGCCTTCTCCACATGAATGCTAACATTGCATTTGCCTTCCTAACTGCCAACTGAACCTGCATGTTAACCTGAAGAGAATCATGAACTAGGACTCCTAATTCACTTTGTGCTTCTGATTTCCAAAGCATTTACTCATTTACCCTCTATTCCTCCTACCAAAGTGCATAACCTCACACTTTTCCAAATTATATTCCATCTGCCACTCCTTTGCCACTCTCCTACCTGCCCAGGTCTTTCTGCAGCCTCCCTGCTTCCTCAACACAACCTGTTCCTCTACATATCTTTGTATCATCTAAAATGCCCTCAGTTCCTTCTTCCAGATGATTAAGGTTAGGGTTAGGGCTGGATCGCGAATAGCTGTGGTCCCAACACTGATAATATGCCTTCTTAACCACCTTACCTGTCCCCTGTCTTCAGAGGTCTATGAACATGCACACCAAGGTTCCTCTGATCCTCCTATTGTCCTAACATTTATTGTGTATTCCCTTGCTTTGTTTGTCCTCCCAAGATGCATCACCTCACACTTTATTGCAGACAATTATGAACACAGCCCAGTCAATCATGCAAAACCACCTCCCATCCACTGACTCTATCTACATCTCCCGCTGTCTTGGGAAAGTGGGCAGCAAAATCAAAGACCCCTCCCACCCGGGTTATTCTCTCCCAACCGCCTTCATTGGGCAGGAGATCCAAAAGTCTGAGAACACACACTAACAGGTTCCAAAACAGCTTCTTCCGCGCTGTTACCAGACTTCTGAATGGCATTCTTACTGTGTAGCACTACACTTTGTATGCTTCACTCGATGTCTGTATATGTATTTACATTGTGTATCTATCGTATGTCCTATGTTTTTTCATGCATGGAAAGCTCTTTCTGGACAGTACGCAGAACAAGACTTTTCACTATCTCGGCACACGTGACAATAGACCCAAATCTAATACAAGGGCTGGAATTCTCCATTTGGGAGACTATGGGCGGGATTCTCCATTGCCTGATGCCGAAATCGTATTTGCCGATCGGACGGAGTATCCCCATTTGCGACCGAATCAGGGATGGTGCTGTTTTTCGAAATCTCCACCCCCTCCAAATCGGCGTCATCGAGGCATGCATCATGCCGTTGCGACAGTGTCAGCACGTCACTTTGAGTCCCTCTCCCGATGCTCCGCCCCTGATAAGCTGAGTTCCTGACCGTGTGGGTCGCATGTGGTCAGAGTTTTCATAAACCCAGCGCGGTGGCTGCGGACGATGTACAGCGCCACCACAGTTGGACGGGAGCCATGCTGCTGGCAGGGGGGGCTTTGGCAACGGCTGGGGGGACTGGTGGCGTGTCCAGGGGATGGCGAGGGAATGTCCAGGGGGATACTATTCGGCTGGTCGGGTCCGCGCATGGCTGGCGCCAAGTTGTATGGCACAACCACGGACCAGGCAATTCTCCATCTATTTATATCGGGAATGCCGGGAGTTTTACGTGGCGCGGCTGCTAGCCCTGCACCGGGCGGAGCATTGGGTGGGGGGGGGGGGGAACACAACATTTTCACTGTAAAACTCAACACTTCATCTGGAGAAAGCCTCAAAATCAGCAAATCCAGCCCTATGTTCTCCCACCAGAGCTGAACCACACCTGATTTGTGCTCATGCTGAGATTTATGCATGGTCGGCATTGCGAGGGATTCCCTACCTATATGCTTTGAAGTACCCATCTGTGAAACTGGCCGCAATGTTTATAAAATCTAGCTATGATTGACATCTCCTGGACCACATCAAAGACAGTTAAGTGCTTTCTGCAGAGAAAACGAGGAAATGAGAGCACATAAAGCACTTAACTGGTTAATTTCACAGCTGGGTACTTCAAAGCCATTCAAGGTTGAAGGGAGATGAATGAATGCATATATCTGGGTGTATGTGCCAGCTGTCAATTACACCCTGGTGAAAGTAATTTCACGATGATATGAACGAAGGTTTTATAGATCAAAGAACTATGGGGATTTAAACCCAGCTGACTGGTTTTCTATTGCCAGGAATTGACAGATGCTGCTTCCTCTGCCTGAGCCAAAAGGTGAATTGCACAGGTGAGATTTAAAGCAGTGATTTTTTTTCATTGCCTCTGTCTGGGCTGTTCCCTAGCTTCCAGGCAGGGGTCTCTCTTATGAGGGACTCTGTAATTTGGAGGTTTCCGCAATAGGGAGAGGGATATCTGCAATCGGTGGGACTCTCTGCAACAGGAGTGTGTCTGCAATTGGCGGGGTCTTTGCAATTGTGGGTGGTCTCTGCAATTGGGGGGTCTGGTGGGAGTGGGAGAGGGGTGGGCCGGTCATGCATTGTGGGGAAGAGGGGAGGATAGCCCTCCGATGGCCTTACTCACTTGGTCCATCGCGAGGCCCACCACATCAGGGCCATGTTTGCAAATAACTGCACCAATTCTTGCTCACATGATTCCCAGCCCAAAGGACCGGAGATTCACACGGGCCTGGAAAATATGGGTCTGGATTCTCCATTTTTGGGATTAAGACTCCAGGCCTTTGTGAAAACAGTGGTCTTTTACGCCAGGAAAACTGGCGTCAAAAGGCCAGAGATTCACAGTCTTGCAGGGGGCTAGCAGGCAGCTGTCATGGAGCTCACAGCTCCAGCTGCAGGTACGTCCCCCAGCACTTCCGAGTCAGAGACCCACATGGGCACAGCGGAGGCCTCCAGCGGCCGTGCCATGCTATATGGCGGAATCAGACCGTGGACCTGGACCCCTGAAATAGTGCCCGCATCGGCCGCTCACATGCCCCGGACCGCCCGCACACATAGCCCCCAGTCCCGAATTAGGCCCCCTCTGCCCTTCAATCGGCCCTCCCTCGACCGTGGTGGCCCTGGACTGATTCCGCAGCCAACATGCGGGTATCACGGACGGTGGGACCATGCATAGTCCACGCAATCGGGAATTCGGCTGGTCGGGGGCGGAGAATAGCGGGACTGGCCTCAGGCAATAGCCTGAGGCGGTGGATAATCGCGCTTTTCTGGGGGTGGTGAATCACGGAAACGGCGCCGATCCCGATTTTGTGCGGGAAACTGGATTCTCCACCCCGTCGCCGAACGCGTTTTGGCATCAGGGTGCTGAGAATCCAGCCAATGGTGCCAGGTTTGTTAATAGGATGCAAACGGGAATCAATAATCCTTTGCATCCTCCCACTGGTGCGGGACGTGATCCTGAAGCCAGTGGGGGATTGGAGCATCAGAAAGCACATTTCCCATTCTTTTGCCCGACATCGATTCTCTGCCCTATCGCGAATCGCCCTTTCAGTGTCATGAAACAGAGAATCCAGCCTTGGATTAAATTCCATTTGCCACTGTTCTGATCAGCCAATAATCTAATTGAATGGTGGGTCAGGCTTGATGGGCTGAATGGCCTACTCCTGAGTCTATGATTGATCGACACAGACCAGCAAAGCCTAAGGTTTGGTGCGTTTTTGAGGCTTGGGTGTTGCTGGGAAGGTTACGCTTTCTTGTCATGTCAAATTGCTTTTGAACTTATTGGCTGATGTGACCATTAATTCACAAGACACGTGGTTGGAAGTGAACAGTGCTTTTAATAGTCTTACAACTGACCCTGCCTGTGACGAGATGAACTGGCAGCAGGCTCACAACTGCAGATCTTTATACTTCCAGTTAGTGGGAGGAGCCATGGGCGGAACCATGGGCAGAGCCAAGGGTGGAGCCCAGTACAAACTCCTCATCTCCCCCTATGGGCAGAGCCGCGCAACTGCTTGTATACCGAGCTTACATAGACACAACACATACAATATAACACAGTGTGAATTACTAGGATTGTGATTCACCACATTGGCTTGTTAAGCCATTTAAAGGGGCAGTTAAGAGTCAACCACAATGTTGTAGGTCTGGAGTCACTTGCAAGGCAGACCGAGCAAGGATGGTAGATTTGATTCACTCAATGACCGTTTCATGATCAGCATTACATAGAATTTACAGTGCAGAAGGAGGCCATTCGGCCCATCGAGTCTGCACCGGCTCTTGGAAAGAGCATCCTACCCAAGGTCAACACCTCTACCCTATCCCCATAACCCAGTAACCCCACCCAACACTAAGGGCAATTTTGGACACTAAGGGCAATTTATCATGGCCAATCCACCTAACCTGCACATCTTTGGACTGTGGGAGGAAACCGGAGCACCCGGAGGAAACCCATGCACACACGGGGAGGATGTGCAGACTCCACACAGACAGCGACCCAAGCCGGAATCGAACCTGGGACCCTAGAGCTGTGAAGCGATTGTGCTATCCACAATGCTACCGTGCTGCCGCAAAGGAGACTAGCTTTCAGTTCCAGATTTTTAAATTAAATTAATTTCCATCAGTTGCCTTGGCGTGATTTGAAGGGAAGTAAGGGAAGAAATAGCAACAGAAATATCATTTTTCAATCCTCACTGCCGACAGACATGGAACTGGAGGACAGATATTATAATTCTTTTTTAAAAAGTAGAAGGGCTGGGATAGCCTGAGTAATCACACACCAGTCACCCTAACCTTGATGGTGGGTAAATTATTGGAAAGAATTCTAAGGAACATTATAAATCAGTTAGAAAGGTGAATTAAAAAGATGAATTTAGATTAATCAAGGACAGTTGGAATGAACTTAATATGGGAAGATTGCATCTGATGGTCGTAATTTAATTTTTTGAGGTAATAAAAGGGGTATCTTGTTTTATGTAGTCTACATGGATTTTATCAAGATTTATGAGAATGTCCTACATGGTCTCTGGTCAGAAAAGTAAAAGACCATGGGATCCAGGTTAAAGTTGCAAGTTGCACCCAAAATTGACGCACTGTAGCACAGTAGTTAGCACTTTTGCTTCACAGCGCCAGGATCCCAGGTTCAATTCCCGCTTGGGTCACTGTCTGTGCGGAGTCTGCATGTTCTCCCCGTGTCTGCATTGGTTTCCTCCGGGTGCTCCGGTTCCCTTCCGCAAGTGCAGAAAGATGTGCTGCAAGGTGAATTGGACGTTCTGAATTCTCCCTCTGTACCCGTACAGGCGCCGGAATGTGGCGACTAGGGGATTTTCACAGTAACTTCATTGGGTGTTATTGTAAGCCTACTTGTGATAATAATGATTATTATTATTATAAATTGGCTCAGGGAAGGATCAAAGAGTAATGGGGCTGGATTCTCCATTTCTGCGGCTAAGTGCCGACACCGGAATGGGAATTGTGGTGTTTTATGATGCCAAAATTGGTGCCGAACCCTCACTGATTCCGGGACCGGTGAGGGGCTAGCAGAGGTGCCGGGTAAAACTCCTGGCTCCTGCAGCAAAAACAGCCGGAGAATAGCTGGATCCATGACCGCGCATGCGCACGGCGATGACATGCAGTGGGCGCGCCGTCCAAAATGACGTCAGCCATGTGCGGACCCGACTTGCCAAAAACGGACCCACAGGACAACCCACGGCCACCCCCACCTGTCCCCCCAGCCATCGCAGAAGACTCCCCGGCCAGCAGTATGGCTCTCAGCTGTGGCCGTCAGCTGGGTTCCCGACTGCTCAGACCACACGTCAACTGCACGGTGGCGAACTCGGCCCATCGGGGGTGGAGCATCGGGGAGGGACTTCCGATGACGCGCCCATGCCGTTCCAATGGCGTGCGGCACACGGTGCGATGATGCCATTTCAGAGGGGGCGGAGACTCGAAAACTGACGTCAAGCGGCACTGCCCCCGATGTGGGCGTTGCGAGGGATGCTCCGCACGATCGCCGATTACAATCGCAGATTACAATCAGCGCGGGGCAACGGAGAATCCCACCCATGATCTTTGGTGCTGGTGTGACTGGAAGATTGTTACATACAAACACACAAACTAAGAGCAGGAGTAGTCCACTTGGCCCCTCGTGTCCGCTCTCCCATTCAATAAGTTCATAGCTGATATGATTGTAACTCAACCCTACATTCTTACCCATCCTCTGATAACTTTTCACCCCCTTGTTAATCAAGAATCTATCTAGCCCTGTCTTAAAAATATTCAAAGATTCTGCTTCCACTGATTTTTGAGGAAGACAGTTCCAGAGACTCACAACTCTCTGAGGGAAAACAATCTCCTCATCTCGGTCTTAAATGGACGACCCCTTATTTTTTAACAGTAACCCCTAGTCCTAGATTCTTCAACAAGAGGATACATCCTCTCCACATCCACCCTGTCAACACCCCTCAGAATCGTATATGTCTGTATCAAGTCGCCTTTCACTCTTCTAAACTCCAGTGGATACTAACCTAGCCTGACCAACCTTTCCACAGAAGACAACCCACCCATTCTTGGTACTATTCCAGTAAATCCTCTCTGAACTGCATATAATACATTTCCGTCTTTCCTTAAATAAGGTGACCAATACTGTACACAATACTCCAGACACTCTCACCAATACCCTATTTAACTGAAGCATAACCTCCATACTTTTGTATTTAATTGCCCGCACAATAAACAATGACATTCTATTAGCTTTCCTAACTGGGGCTGATTTAGCTCACTGGGCTAAATCGCTGGCTTTGAAAGCAGGCCTGCAGCATGGTTTGATTCCAATATCCGCCTCCCCGGACAGGCACCGGAATGTGGCGACAAGGGGCTTTTCACAGTAACTTCATTGAAGACTACTTGTGACAATAGTGATTTTATTTATTTATTTTTAATTACTTGCTGTACTGGCATACGAATCTTTTGTGATCCATGCACTAAGACACCTAGATCCCGCTGCACTTCAGAGCTTTGCAATCTCTCGCTATTTAGATAATGAACTTTTTTATTATCTTACCAAAATGGCCAATTTTAGATTATACTCACTTCACCTGTCTCTATGTTCTTTTGCAGCTTTGTGACGTCCTCGTCACAATTTACTTTCCTACCCATCTTTGTGTCATCAGCAAAGTTAGCAACCACGCCATCTATCCCTTCATCCAAGTCATTTATATCAATTGTAAACAGTTGTGGTCCCAGCACAGATTCCTGTGGCACACCATTCCTCACATCCTGCCAAGCTGAAAAAGACCCATTTATGCCAACCCTCTGTTTCCTGTTAACTAGCCAATCTTCTATCCATGCTAATATGTTACCCCTACACCATGAGCTTTTATTTTACATAATAACATTTGATGTGGCACCTCATCGAACACATTCTGGAAATCTAAGTACAGTACATTCACCGATTTCCCCTTTATCCACAGCACATCTGACTCCTTTAAAGAACTCCAATAAATTGGTTAAACAGGATTTCCCTCTCACAAAACCATGATGATTGCCTGATTACCTTGAATTTTCTATGTTCCCTGCTGTAACATCTTTAATAATGAATAATGGCTTCTAACAATTTCCCTGTGATAGATGTTAGACCAATTGGCTTGTAACTTCCTGCCTTCTGTCTTCCTCCATTTTTGAATGAAGGAGTAACATTTTCATTTGTTATTTTAGTGGGGTTTTCAGGGGTCAGGCCATGTCCCTTGTTTTTGGTTTTATTATAATTAAGTGTAAGCGGCATGATTAAGAAGATTGCAAACAATACAAAACATGGTCATGTGGTTGATAATGAGAAAGCAAGGAAGATATCAATGAACTAGTTAGGTCAAAACTATGGAGCAATACATGGCTATGATACTGTAGGATCTGCAAAAGCCTCGCACATGGATCAGCCAGGTAGAAAACAAAAATTCTATTTGTTCGCAATATTACGTTCTCCACTCCCCAAAGGGCCTCCTCCCTGGCCTGCTACCAGGCTGGGGATTTTATACAAGAGAGCTGAACTCTCAGTTAAAGGAGAAACCCCACTCCCTCATTACTGAGGCAACTCGTATTCAGAGGAGGTCACATGGAATCTAATTGTCCTTATTTTGTGACCTCCCTGGGGGTTATAGCATTCCTCCCCCTGTTGTGTTCAGTGTTCGATGTCGAGCAAGGAATCTACATAACGACTTGTGGCTTGTCCAAACCAGGATCTTTATTGAATCACATTCAGCACTTGGGGCAGCACGGTAGCATGGTGGTTAGCATAAATGCTTCACAGCTCCAGGGTACCAGGTTCGATTCCCGGCTGGGTCACTGTCTGTGCGGAGTCTGCATGTCCTCCCCGTGTGTGCGTGGGTTTCCTCCGGGTGCTCCGGTTTCCTCCCACAGTCCAAAGATGTGCGGGTTAGGTGGATTGGCCATGCTAAATTGCCCGTAGTGTCCTAATAGTAAGGTTAAGGGGGGGAGTTGTTGGGTTACGGGTATAGGGTGGATACGTGGGTTTGAGTAGGGTGATCATTGCTCGGCACAACATCGAGGGCCGAAGGGCCTGTTCTGTGCTGTACTGTTCTATCTTCTATGTTCTACATGTGATAAGATAGCGATCTGTTACAGAGCAAGTTATCATGGAATTTCTTTATATTCCTCTGGAACTACCCCTAGTGCACATCCATCCTCTTGTACATCTTATAACCATCTGTCGATCACCGAATGTGCCCCCACTGATATCCGAGTGCCTTGTCACGTGACCACTGTCTTGAGACCGCATAGTGGGTCTGTATCGCCACCTGTTTGTTAGAGGTTGCACCACCAGCCATCTATAATATTCCTTGCAGGCATATCACCACACCCCCCTCAAATCCAGAGATATGCCCATGTCTGCTACCGAGACTATTGGTTCTGTAGGCGTCGTAGCCCAGGAACAGCCCTTGAGGACCAAATGTGTAGCAACCGGTGGCATGTACCGGACTAGAACGCATCGCCGCCGTGTGGAGTCTCTCGGCTGGGTCGCAGGCGCAGTGGCGGCCGGGATCGTAGACACTGCTGGCTCAGTCAGCGGCAATATATCCAAGTCGACCTCGTTAGCAGTGTCCAGTGGATCCTTGTCCGGCATTTCGGCACCGTCTACGTTGGAGACCGCATAGTGGGTCTGTATCGCCACCTGTTGGTTGGAGGTTGCACCACCAGCCATCTATAATATTGCTTACAGGCATTTCTCTACGGTAGGTACATCCAGGACCAATGGCGGTGACTGGGGCAGAGGTGTCGGTTCGAGCTAAGGGCGGTTTTGGTCCGAAACCTCCAGAATCAATCCATGTGTCTCTTGTATGCATCCTTGGAAGTGGTCCACATGCTGGTTCGATTCGCGTCCTTGTGCCTATACTCGATATGATTCTGGTCCCCGTCTGGACCAACACGATGCCTGGTGCTACGTGGCTCCTTCTCCAAAATTCAGGGCGTACACAGAGTCTCCCACCGTGAAGGTGCGTAAGGACGAACATCGTCCAGCACCTTGATCCTGGACCCGGCGGATTTTCCCGCCAATGTCTGGGATTATTAAACTTAAGCGTGTTTGCAGGCAACAGCTCATCAACAATTCGGCTGGAACAAACCTCGTTATGGCGTGTGGCATCGTCCTGCAACAAAAAAGGAACAGCTTAAGCTGCGCCTCCAAGAACCCCGAGGTCTGTTTCTTCATCCATTTTTAAAAGTTTGCACGGTGCGTTCCGCCAATCCATTCAGTGTGGGGTGGTACGGGGAGGTGTTCACATGTCGTATCCCCTTGGCGGCCATGAAGGCCCCACACTCCGCACTTGTAACTGCTGACCCATTATCTGAGACCAACACCTCCGGTATCCCATGCATGCTGAATGATTGCTGCAGTCTGTCGATGGTGGCTAGAGCTGTTGTGCTCCATGTAGTCCTCCATGCACTTAGAGCGGGCATCTACGACGACAAGGACCATCGACACTCTCCACTCCCCGACCTGCTCCCAGGCCAGTGTGTTTATACTGGATAGCTGAGCTCTCAGTTCAGGGGCAAACCCCGCCCTCTCATTACCCTCATTACCAGGGGAACTCACATTCGGAGGAGGTCACCTGGAATCTAATTGTCCTTATCTTGTGATGTCCCTGAGGTTTATAACAGATACTGAAAGGTGTAGAGGAACAGAAGGACTGAGGAGCGTATGTCCAGGTGGAATATGGGATGCCTTTCTTTATTGGCTGAAATGCTGGAACTGTATAAAACACTAATTATACCGCAGTGGGAATTTTACTGGAAGGATATCATCAAGCTAGAGAGGGTGTGGAGGGCATTTGCCAGGAATGGAAAATATTCACTTTAAAAAGATTGGATAGGCTGTGGATGTTTTTTTTTGTTGAACCGAGGTGGCTGAGGGGTGATTTAATTGAGATGTATAAAATTATTAGAATAAAACTGCTACAGTGCAGGAGGCCTTTTGGCCCATCGAGTCTGCACCATACCTAGGCCCATACCCCCACCCTATTCCCGTAACCCCACCTAACCTGGGCATCTTTGGACACGAGGGGCAATTGATCACGACCAATTCACCTAACCTGCACATCTTCAGACTGTGGGAGTAAACCCTTGCAGACATAGGGAGAAGTGCAAACTCCACACAGACAGTCACCCAAAGCTGGAGTTGAACCCGGGTCCCTGACTCTGAAGCAGAAGTGCTAACAACTGTGCCACCCTGCTGTCCAAGGCCGGAGGGGGGGGACACAAGATAGAGGAAGGACCACTTCACAGATCAATAACCAGGACATGCATTGGTAGTGATTGGAGGGGAGTTGACATTTTTTTCACCAGAGCTAGTGAGGATCTGGAACTCATTGTCTGAAAGGGGGTTGAGGCAAAAACCCTCTTAACATTTAAAATGTACTTTGATAGGCACATAAAGTGCCCTAATCTACAAGGCTATGGATCAGTAGCTAGAAACTGGGTTTAGACTGGCTAACATTTGTTTGCTGGTACAGACATTTAGATCACATGGTCTCTTTCTGTGTCACAAAGTTTCTACTCAGGTGGTTCTTTCTACTGTTTTAACATCAATCATGAGCACATTTGTGTGTTTGCCTTTAATTGGTGTGAAAGGAGTCAAAAATCTCAATCTAGGTTTTATAGTATTTGCACTAAATGGGAATATTCCAGAATTTAATTTTTGGAATGTGGAGAAGATGAAATTACTGCCAATGCACAGAATAATTTCACATTATTACATGCTAAGCGCAAAGGCTGCTTTCCATTCAAATTTCACCTCTACTGCTGCAGCTGCTCCCACTTCCTCAGACATTTACCATTTGGGAAAGCTAGGTGGTGGAATTCTCTGATCCTGAGTCTAGGGATTGCATTCACCATTTTTGAGACTAAGTGTTGATGCCAGCGGAGGAACTACGACCAAAAATCGGCGCCGAACTCTCACTAATCCTGCGACCGGTGAGGAGTGATAGCCCTCGCGACAATAAAACTCCCAGCTCCCATGATATAAATGGCTGAAGAATGGCCGGGTAAGTGGCCGTGCATGCGGACGGCAATGATCTGCAGCAGTCGCGCCGTAAATCAAGGCGCCGGCCGTACACGGACCGACCTGCCAGTTGGTGCCCCCCTGGCCACCCTCTGGCCACCCCCACCAGTCCCCCCAGCCGTCGCGGAATGCCCCCCGGCCAGCAGCACGGCTCCTGCCCGACTGTGGCGACGCTGGACATAGTCCGCAGCCGCCATGCTAGCTTCCCGACTGCTGAGACCACAAGTGAACTGCGCCGTTGGGAACTCGGCCCATCGGGGACGGAGCATCGGGGGAGGGCCTTCAGGTGACCAACGCCGTTCCAATGGTGCGTGACGCGAGTTGGAAGGGGGTAGAGGATACAAAACCGGCGTCAAACTGGCACAGCCCTCGATTTGGGCATCAAAAGGGATTCTCCATCAGGGAATGGTGAATCCGGCCCTAAGTGTTGACACCGGGGCAGGATTTGTGGACCTCTAAGACTACAAAACTGGCATTGCACCTGAACTGATTCAGCGACCGTTGAGGGTTGAGCATCGGCACCACGTGGAACACAATTGATTGCAATCAGAAACAGTGCCGGATTCGCAGGAATCACAATTGACACTCAGGAGGCTGACAAGCTGCGGCCGCATATACACACTTCACTCCCCACACACATCATCTCAGCCAACAAGCTGGCAGCGAGAAGAGCAGCACCCCGCGTTGCGGATGCCGAGCTTGAGACCCTGCTGGATACCGTGGAGGAGAGCGGGGAACTCTGTACCCCGGCCTGGGAAGGTGGCTGCCAGCTGCCGCTGTTCGCGTGCCTGGGCGCAGGTGGCAGAAGCGGTAAGTGCCACGGGCAACACCGTGCAGACCGGCCAGAGTGCCAGAAGAAACTGCACTCTTAGCAGCCAGGGTGAGTAGGCAGCACTGTGCCCTGGCACCAACCACCGTTCCACACACCCGTAACCCCACCCTCCACCCCCACCCAGATGGGCGGCCCAACTCCCACTCTGCACCACACACTGGCACCCATACCAGCTGCCCTGGCCACGGACATCACCAGCTACTCACCCCCTGGGCATGTGTCATAATGTCTAATTAGTGCATTTCCTGTCCCCCCCCCCCCGCCCCAGGAGAAGGCCGCCCATAAACCCCGGGAGGCGACCAAGACTGGAAGGGGACTGCCGGACCTGCGGCCCCTCACTGTGGCAGAGCAGAGGGCACTGGACATGGTCGGTGGGCCTGCGGAAAGGGCAGTCACCGTGGTGGTGATCAGCGTCGGGTGAGGAAGTGAGCTTCCGCCGAGTTGTGGCTCTCACTGATGCGTGTGTCAATGCTCCCCCCCACATCACCCTCACCCCCACCCCACCATAACACTACACCCACACCCACACCATCCTCACACCACCCCCACAACACCCTCTCACCAACCCAACACCCACACCATCCCTACAGCACCCTCAAGCCCACTACACCATCACCCTTACACCACCCTCACACTTACACCACCCGCACATCCCCACTCCACCACCTCCCCACTCTTCAGCCCCCTGCCTGGCCTGCGGACTAATCACCTTCTGGTCTTTTGTCTTGTAGGAGCTGTAGGTGATGGGGCGGACCCTTCTGGTGTCCCCCACCTCCAGCCACAGCTGGAGCCTCAGGCGTCAACCGTCGACATGGACATCAACCCGAAACCCAGGACACCCCAGAGTTTCAGTTCGATCATAACACTGATTTTCCGTCACAAACACCCTCTACCATCCCAGAGACAGTGTGGTGATCACTACCACTGTATATATGTGTGTGCCTGCATTAGGGGATGTATGACAGTACCTGTATTACAGTTTTTCCGATAAGCCCCTGCTAGCTAGCTCCACCCACAGGGAGCAGTATAAATATTCATAAGTTTCCCTGAGCTGCCATTCTACAGCTGCAGACGAAGGAATAGCATCTCACTGTAATAAAGCCTCTCTTGTACCGATTTGAGTCTGTGTGCAATTGTTAGCGCATCAATTTATTACAGTGAGATTTTCCAACATCATGGATATCAGAATTAAGCCCGATCGCCTGCAGCTGGATCCGCAGTCACCGAACGCCAGGAAAGACTTTAACCACTGGCTGGCTGTTTTCGATACCTACATCACCTCAGCGGACCCTACACCATCGGAGGCTCAGAAAGTTCAACTCCTGTACTCAAGGCTGAGGCTCCAGCGTGTTCCCGCTGATTCAGGACGCGCCTACCTACGCCCGAGCCATGGAACTTCTCAAAGAGAATTACGCTCAGTCGACGAACACTCTGTTTGCGAGACATGTACTCTCCACTCGCGTTCAACAACCGGGTGAGTTGATTGAGGACTTCTGGTGGGCCCTTATCCCTCTAGTATAGGACTGCAACTGCCAGGCCGTCACGGCCATTGAACATTCGAATCTACTCATGCGGGATGCATTTGTAACGGGTATTGCATCGGACCCCATCAGGCAGCGACTGCTGGAAGGGGCCGCTCTCGATCTTGTGGCAACAAAGACCTTAGCGCTCTCAATGACGGCCACTTCCCGTAATGTGCAGTACTACCCCGCCAGCCGCGTGGCACAACCATCCTACCCCTCGTGGACCCCGCAACCGACCCCCCCCACCCCCCGACTGGGGCCGCTCCCGCGCAGTTTGCCTACGCTGCTCGCCGCACCACGCACCCTGGGGGTCTCCGCTGCTACTTCTGCGGTCAGCAGAAGCACCCCCGCCAGCGCTGCCTGGCCCGCACCGCGACCTGCAAATCTTGTGGCAAGAAAGGCCACTTTGCAGCGGTGTGTCAGTCCCACGCAGTTGCCGCTATCACGGCCGAACTCCCCCCCTCGCCGCAGCCGATCGCGCAATGGGCCCTGCCGTCCGCTGCCCCCGGGCCATGTGCGATCAGTGGGCACCGCCATCTTCCTTCCCCGACTCCCCGTGCAATCAGTGGCCGCCACCATCTTTCGCCGCCTCCGCCATGTGCGCACCATGGGCGCCGCTATCTTCATCCGGAGTGCATTCCATGGTCGCCGCCATCTTGCCCCGCCCCCGCAACATGCGCTCCATGGTTGCCGCCATCTTGCCCCGCTCCTGCAACCTGCGCCGCATGGGCGCCGCCATCTTCTTCCCCGCAGGTACTCCAGACGCCGCCATTTTGTCCTCCCCTCGGAATGGGACCATGGCACCTGGGTCGCTGCCGCTACTCATCGGACTCGTCGGACTCTTCGGGCGATTGTGGGCAGCACGGTAGCAGTGGGCAACACGGTAGCATGGTGGTTAGCATAAATGCTTCACAGCTCCAGGGTCCCAGGTTCGATTCCCGGCTGGGTCACTGTCTGTGCGGAGTCTGCACGTCCTCCCCGTGTGTGCGTGGGTTTCCTCCAGGTGCTCCGGTTTCCTCCCACAGTCCAAAGATGTGCGGGTTAGGTGGATTGGCCATGCTAAATTGCCCGTAGTGTCCTAAAAGGTAAGGTTAAGGGGGGGTTGTTGCTTCCGGTGGCTGTGATGGATCAGTAAGCCACACATTTGGGAGCTCCCGTTTTAAAGAGATTTTTCGGCTCTTTTGAGAGCCCAAAACGGAAATTTTTCGACGTCTCCCGGTGGGGGAAGGTGTGCTGAACGACTTTCCCTGCAGTCCATGACTCGAACTCGGAGTGGAAAGGGGGAAAAAACAGCAGCAGCTCCTCAGAAAAAACGGGGGAAGGGATCCAAGATGGCCGCCGACAGAGCTCCAGAGGAATGGAGACTCTGGGCCCAGGAACAACAAACTGATCTCCTGCGCTGCTTTAAAGAATTCAAGGATGAAGTACTGAGCTCTCTGCAGGAAACGAACAGAAGGCTGTCAGAGATTCAGTCCACCCAGGGTGCTGCCATCAAGAAGTTGCAGACGCAGGCCATTGAACGAGAGGAGGAGGCCGTGGTCCTCGTGAGTAAGGTGGAGGGGCACGAAGCACTCCACAAGAAGTGGCAGGAACGCTTTGAGGAGCTGGATCACCGCATGAGACGGAAAAACCTGCGGATCTTGGGCCTTGCAGAGGGGCTGGAGGGATCGGACCTGACAGCCTATGTGGCTGTAATGCTGAATTCGCTAGTGGGGGCCGGATCTCTCCATCTGCCCTTGGAACTGGAGGGAGCGCACAGGGTGCTGGCCAGGAGGCCCAAGGAAGATGAACCCCCGCGTGCGGTGCTGGTGAGGTTCCACCGGTTCAGTGATCGGGAGTGCGTGCTGCGCTGGGTCAAGAAGGTGAAGAGCAGCAATTGGGAGAATGGGGTAGTGCGGATCTACCAGGACTGGAGTGCGGAGGTGGCTAAGCGGCGGTCCGGATTTAATCGGACGAAAGAGGTGCTTTATAGAAAAAAGATAAAGTTCGGAATGTTGCCGCCCGCGCGCCTGTGGGTAACTTATTTGGACCGGCACCATTATTTCGATTCCCCGGAGGAAGCGTGGGCCTTCGTGCGGACGGAGAAACTGGACTTGAACTAGGGGTTGGGGGTTGCGAGGTCGGCTGTAAGATATTAGTGCTGGATTCTGCTGTTGCTGTGTTCTCTTTTTCTTCTGTTGTTTTCTTCTTGTTTTAGTACTTTTGCAATTTTGATATGGTTATTTACGGAGGGGTTGTTCTGCTATGTTTTTGTTTTTGTGCTGTGGGACATTGTCTGGGCTGTGTATCTTGAGGGGAGGGTCGGGGGGGTATGTTGTATTCTATGCCGGAGTGGGGGTATGGAGTGGGGCTGATATTTGGGAGCTGCGTCAGAAGGGTGTGGTGGGGCAGTGCAAAAGCGCGGGCTTTCCTCTGGTTTCCCGTGCTGCGGGGCTGGGGGGTGGAGATGGTGACGGGGGAGGCGGGGCCTTAACTGGTTCTTCCCTGCGCTGGAGCGGTGCCAGGAGGAGGGATAGATTGGGGGATGATCCCACTTCGGGAGGGGTCGGGCTATTGGCGGGAGTTTCCGGGGTCAGCAGAAGTTAGCTGACCCACGGAAGTACAATGGAGGACGGTTCGCGGCTGGGAGGGTTCCTAGCCTGGGGGGGGAAGGGAGGGGGGGAAAGGGGAATACCGGGTTGCTGCTGGTAGGGTCAAGAAGGAGCTGGTGGGGGCTGGGGGGACAGAGGTGAGGGGTTGTCGCTATGGGGACGGGGTCGAGCAGGGGGTGCTGGCCTGGGGCGGGCAGTCAACGGGCTATGGCTAGCCGACGGGGGAGGGGGGCGGGACGCCCTCTGATCCGGTTGGTCACCTGGAATGTGAGAGGGTTGAATGGGCCGGTGAAGCGGTCGAGGGTACTGGCTCACCTGAAGGGGCTAAAGGCGGATGTGGCAATGCTTCAGGAGACCCACCTGAGGGTGGCGGACCAGGTCCGCCTGAGGAAGGGATGGGTGGGGCAGGTTTTCCACTCGGGGTTGGATGTGAGGAACCGGGGAGTGGCGATTCTGGTGGGGAAAAATGTGTTGTTTGAGGCATCGGAGGTGGTGGCGGATAAGGGGGGTAGGTATGTGATGGCTAGGGGCAGGCTACAAGGAGAGAAGGTGGTACTGGCTAGTGTGTATGCCCCAAATTGGGACGATGCGGGCTTTATGAGGTGTATGTTGGGACGGATCCCGGATCTGGAGGCGGGAGGTCTGATCATAGGGGAGGACTTTAATACGGTGTTGGATCCTTCACTGGATCGGTCCAGCTCTAGGACGGGTAGGAGGCCGGCGGCGGCCAAGGTACTGAGAGGGTTTATGGACCAGATGGGTGGGGTGGATCCATGGAGGTTTGTAAGGCCGAGGGCACGCGAGTACTCTTTCTTCTCCCACGTACATAGGGTCTACTCTCGGATAGATTTCTTCGTGGTGAGTAGGGGACTGATTCCGAGAGTGGAGGAGGCCGAGTATTCGGCTATTGCAATCTCCGACCACGCTCCGCATTGGATAGAGTTGGAGATGGGAGAGGTGCGAGACCAACGTCCGTTGTGGCGGTTGGATGTGGGGTTGTTGGCGGAGGAGGAGGTGTGTAGGAGGGTCCGGGCAAGTATTGAGGGGTACCTTGAGGTGAATGATACGGGGGAGGTTCAGGTGGGGATGGTCTGGGAAGCCCTGAAGGCAGTAATTCGTGGGGAGCTGATATCCATCCGGGCACACAGGGAGAGGAGCGAGAGGAGTGAGAGGGATAGACTGGTGGGAAAGATGCTGGAGGTGGACAGGAGGTATGCAGAGGCACCAGAGGAGGGACTGTTGGGGGAGAGGCGCAGCCTGCAGGCTAAATTTGATTTGCTGACCACTAGAAAGGCGGAGGCACAATGGAGGAAGGCACAAGGGGCAGTGTACGAACATGGTGAAAAGGCGAATAGGATGCTGGCTCATCAGCTGCGTAAGCGGGATGCGGCTAAGGAGATTGCTGGAGTGAGAGATAAGAGTGGGAATGTGGTGCGGAAGGGGGTAGAGGTGAATGAGGTCTTCAAGGATTTTTACGGGGAACTGTACCGGTCGGAGCCAACGGGGGAGAGGAGGGGAATGGAGAGGTTCCTTGATGGGCTTTCTTTCCCGAAGGTGCAGGAGGAGAAGGTGGAGGGGTTGGGTGCGCCGATTGAGCTGGAGGAGCTAGTTAAGGGGATCGGGCAGATGCAGTCAGGGAAGGCACCGGGGCCGGATGGGTTCCCGGTGGAATTTTATAAAAAGTTTGTGGATCTAGTGGGCCCCTTGCTGGTGCGAACACTCAATGAAGCGTGGGAGGGGGGGACTTTGCCCCCGACGATGTCACGGGCGCTGATCTCGTTAATTTTAAAGAAGGACAAGGACCCCCAGCAGTGTGGTTCATACAGGCCCATATCTCTCCTCAACGTGGACGCTAAGGTGCTGGCAAAAATCCTGGCCACTAGGATAGAGGACTGTGTGCCAGGGGTTGTGCACGAGGAGCAGACAGGTTTTGTGAAGGGAAGGCAGCTGAACACGAATGTGCGGAGATTGCTGAATGTCATTATGATGCCGGCGATTGAGGGGGAGGCAGAGATAGTGGTGGCACTGGATGCGGAGAAGGCCTTCGATAGAGTGGAGTGGGGGTACCTATGGGAGGTGTTGGGGAGGTTTGGATTTGGTGAAGGGTTCATTAGATGGGTAAGGCTGTTATATGAGGCCCCGATGGCGTGCGTGGCTACGAATAGGAGGAGGTCGGAGTACTTCCGGCTTTACCGAGGGACCAGGCAGGGTTGCCCCTTGTCCCCCTTGTTGTTTGCACTGGCAATCGAGCCGCTGGCGATGGCATTGAGAGATTCAGAGAGGTGGAGAGGCTTGGTGCGAGGTGGAGAGGAACATAGGGTGTCGTTGTATGCCGACGACCTGTTACTGTATGTGGCGGACCCGGTGGGAGGGGTGCCGGGAGTGATGGAGTTACTAGCCGAGTTTGGGACCTTCTCAGGTTATAAATTAAACTTAGGCAAGAGCGAGGTGTTTGTGGTGCACCCTGGAGACCAGGAGGAAGGAATTGGTAGGCTCCCGCTTAGGCGGGCAGGGGAGAGCTTTAGGTACCTGGGGGTGCAAGTGGCCAGGGACTGGGGGACTCTCCACAAGCATAACTTTACCAGGCTGGTAGATCAGATGGAGGAGGAGTTCAGGAGGTGGGACATGCTGCCATTGTCGTTGGCGGGGAGGGTGCAGTCCGTCAAAATGACAGTGCTTCCGAGGTTCTTGTTCCTTTTTCAGTGCCTGCCCATATTTATCCCCAGGGCCTTCTTTAGGAGAGTGACCAGCAGTATTCTGAGTTTTGTGTGGGCACATGGGACTCCGAGAGTGAGGAGGGTGTTCCTGGAGCGAGGAAGGGTTGGAGGTGGGCTGGCACTGCCCAACCTTCTGGGGTACTATTGGGCAGCCAATGTGTCAATGGTGCGTAAATGGGTGATGGAGGGGGGAGGGGCGGCGTGGAAAAGAATGGAGATGGCGTCATGTAGAGGTACGAGCCTGGGTGCCATGGTAACGGCACCGTTGCCGCTCTCCCCTAAGAGGTTTACCACGAGCCCGGTGGTGGCGGCGACCCTAAGAATCTGGGAACAATGGAGACGGCATCGGGGGGAAACAGGGGGCTCGATGGAGGCTCCACTGGGTGGCAACCATCGGTTCATCCCGGGGAACACGGATGGGGGATTCAGGGGGTGGCAAAGGGCGGGCATCAGCAAATTGAGGGACCTGTTTATTGGCGGGAGGTTTGCGGGCCTGGGGGAACTGGAAGATAAATTTGGCCTTCCCCAGGGGAACATGTTCAGATACCTGCAGGTAAAGGCGTTTGCTAGGCGACAGGTAGAGGGATTCCCTTTGCTGCCCTCGAAGGGGGCGATGGACAGAGTGCTTTCGGGGGTGTGGGTAGGAGAGGGGAAGGTGTCTGACATCTATAAGGTAATGCAGGAGGTGGAGGAGTCGTCAGTGAAGGAGCTGAAGGCTAAATGGGAGGAGGAACTCGGGGAGCAGATAGAGGACGGGACTTGGGCGGATGCCTTGGAGAGAGTCAACTCTTCCTCCTCATGTGCGAGGCTTAGTCTCATCCAATTTAAGGTGCTGCACCGGGCCCACATGTCCGCTACTAGGATGAGTAGGTTCTTCGGGGGTGAGGACAGGTGCACCAGATGTTCGGGGAGTCCTGCGAACCACGCCCTTATGTTCTGGGCATGCCCAGCACTGGAAGAATTCTGGAAGGGGGTGGCGGGGACGGTGTCGAGGGTGGTTGGATCCAGGGTCAAACCAGGGTGGGGACTCGCGATTTTTGGAGTTGCGGTAGAGCCGGGAGTGCAGGAGGCGAAAGAGGCCGGTGTCCTGGCCTTTGCGTCCCTAGTAGCCCGTCGAAGGATTCTGTTACAATGGAAGGATGCAAGGCCCCCAAGTGTGGAGACCTGGATCAGTGACATGGCGGGATTTATAAAATTGGAAAAGGTCAAATTTGCCCTGAGAGGATCAATACAAGGGTTCTATAAACGATGGCAACCTTTTCTGGACTTCCTGGCTCAGAGATAGGTAACTTGGTCAATAGCAGCAGCAACCCGGGGGGGGGGGGGGGGGGGGGGGGGGGGGGGGGGGTGCATTATTGTAGTGTTTATTCTGTAACTTTATAGTGTGTTAATATGCGTTGTTGTTAAAATGCTGGGTTGTTCATGGGGATGGGGCGAATGTATATGATTGTTAATATTATTGTTATTTTCGGTATTTTACTAAGGTGCGTCAATGTTGTATAAAATCAAAATTTCTCAATAAAAATGATTTAAAAAAAAAAAAAGGGGGGGGTTGTTGGGTTACGGGTATAGGGTGGATACGTGGGTTTGAGTAGGGTGATCATGGCTCGGCACAACATCGAGGGCCAAAGGGCCTGTTCTGTGCTGTACTGTTCTATCTATTGCCCGCTACGCGCTTCCATCACGCTCGACCAATCCCGTCCTCGCAACCTGGCCACCGCTTCTGTGACGGTGCTTGTCAACGGCCACGCGACCTCCTGCCTCATCGACTCCGGGAGCACGGACAGTTTCATCCATCCGGACACGGTAAGAGCTGCTCCCTCGCGGTCCATCCCGCCAACCAGCGCATCTCCCTGGCCTCCAGATCCCACCCTGTCCCGATCCGGGGCTTCCGTCTGGTTAAACTCACAGTACAGGGTGTTGAATTCAACCGCTTCCGCCTGTACGTTCTCCCCAACCTCTGTGCGACACTTTTACTGGGCCTGGACTTCCAATGTAACCTCCAGAGCCTCACCCTCAAATTCGGCGGACCCCTACCTCCCCTCACCGTTTGCGGCTTCACGACCCTCAAGGTTGACCCTCCCTCCCTCTTTGCCAATCTGACTGTGGATTGCAAGCCCGTTGCCACCAGGAGCAGACGGTACAGCACCCAGGACAAGACCTTCATCAGGACCGAGGTCCAGCGGCTGCTTCAGGAGGGTATTATCGAGGCCAGCAACAGCCCCTGGAGAGCCCAAGTGGTGGTGGTTAAAACTGGGGAGAAACACAGGATGGTCGTGGACTACAGCCAGACCATCAACCGGTACATGCAGCTCGACGCGTACCCCCTCCCTCGCATACCTGATATGGTCAATCAGATTGCGCAGTACCGGGTCTTCTCGACAATTGACCTGAAATCCGCCTACCACCAGCTCCCCATCCGTAAATCAGACTGTCCCTACACTGCCTTCGAGGAGGACGGTCGACTGTATTAATTTCTTAGGGTTCCCTTCGGCGTCACTAACGGGGTCTCGGTATTTCAGCGAGAAATGGACCGAATGTTTGACCAGTATGGACTGCGGACCACGTTTCCGTACTTAGACAATGTCACCATCTGCGGCCACGACCAGCAGGACCATGACGCCAACCTTGCTAAACTTCTCCACACCGCATCTCTCCTCAACCTCACTTATAACAAGGAGAAGTGCGTGTTCCGCACAGGCCGTTTGGCCATCCTCGGCTACATTGTCCAAAACGGACTACTGGGGCCCGATCCTGGCCGCATGTGCCCCCTCATGGAGCTTCCCCTCCCCAACTGCCCCAAGGCTCTCAAACGATGCCTGGGGTTCTTTTCTTACTACGCCCAGTGGGTCCCACAATACGCGGACAAGGCCCGCCCACTGATCCAGTCCACACAATTTCCCCTCACGGTCGAGGCACAACAGGCCTTCGCTCGTATTTGCTCAGACATAGCCAAGGCCGGGATGCACGCGGTAGACAAGACACTGCCCTTCCAAGTAGAGAGCGACGCTTCAGATGTCGCCCTTGCCGCCACTCTAAACCAGGCAGGCAGATCCGTGGCATTCTTTTCCCGCACCCTCCATGCCTCCGAAATCCGACACTCCTCTGTTGAGAAAGAGGCCCAGGCAATCGTTGAAGCGGTGTGTCACTGGAGGCATTACCTGGCCGTCTGGAGATTCACTCTCCTCACTGACAGGCACCTCGGTTGGGCATGTTAGTGAAGAGGTTCCTGGGACTACCTGGTGTGCACCAAACACGTGCTCCGGTACAGCAGGTGGAGGCAGGAACTCCCGAGGGGATGGACAGTCAGAGGGCGGGCCGACCCCAGGGACTACCTGCCGTCTAGAGGGGTTTTGGATTTCTGGAATGGACAATCCTATCGATCTTGGAGATGCAGTCGCAAAGCCAGGGACTACATGAGGGGTTGCCGACGAGCATCCAGCACCTGCAGCTGCAGGTGGAGAAGTCCAACCGTGTGCAGGAGCAGGGTTTGGTGCCAGCCATGTGTGCCACTCAGACCAATGCCGCACAGGTGGCGTCCGCAGTGGAGGCCTTGGGGGCGAGGGTTTCGACTATGCATTAGCATGTCCAAGGCCTGGGGCAATTGGTGCAGGCAGTGGCCTCTCACAGAGATGCCGTCTCACCAGTAGCCATGTGCCAGAGCCAGCTGGACATTGCAACAGCGCTCCTAAGTGTGGCTCAGTCACAGCGGACCATGGCTGAGAGCGTCAGCGGCATTACCTAGGCGATGGCCGATGTGGCACAAACACAGAGGGAGGTGGCCCAGTCCCATGGGGAGATGGTGCAATCACTGGCTGATGTGGCACAGACCCAGGAGGTAGTGGCACGGTCAATGGATGATGTGGCGCAGTCCCAGACAGAGGTGATCCACCCCCTGTGCTCCATGCTCGAGACGGCAGTGGTCCTCCAGGACAGGAAGCGGCAGGTGGTGAGGGAGCCTCAGGGGTTAACTCCGCTCGCACTGCCATCCCAGGGAATAGCTCGGCGGCTATCAGGCATCCCAACGGAGGAGCAGATGATGGGGCCTATCTCTGTGACTCCCGCAGCGAAGTGCCGGAACAGCTGCCTCAGGGGCTGCGGCAATGGCGGCCTGTGCCTGGACACCTCTCCAGTCCTGTGTGGGGGGGGGGGGGGGGGGGGGGGGGGTCACCCCAACCCCAACCCCCAGGTCCTGACAGGAGGCCCCTTCCCCCAGCCCAGTGTCAGGACCAGTAGCCCATGCTCGCGCTTCTCCATTTCCTATCTTTCCTCCCTCTCCCTCAATGGCCACGGTGCCTGTTTCTCAATTTTTAAAAGCACAAGTTTAACCTCGTCATCAGAACTTCCACAGTGGGGAAGGAAAATCGTGATGGCTCCGGAACATACCAGGTCAGGCCCGCTAATGATATGCCAACGATGTTTACTGTACGTGAAGAGTGGAATGCATTAGCACTGGTGTTGAGGCACTGGAGAATTGCGACTTGACGTGAAACCACACCCGCCACGATTCTGGCGTCAGATCCGATTCTCCGCCCAATCATGTTTCCCGATTCTGGGCTTTCAGCCGACGGAGAATCCCGTCCAGGGTTATTTTAACACCACAATGCTTCTGTGAGCAGGAGAGTCCTCTGGAATTAAGGAAACCTGTTGAAATTCCTAACTCCAACAGCAGAGGGCAGGGTCGATTGGCGGTTTGCAGACTTCAAACTTTTATTCCACAAATCCACAATTATTGCAATAATTTCCCCCCTACCAGCTTTGTAATTCGGTGAGTTTCTTTCTATTTACTGAAGTAATACTCCAAGCACAGATTCACTCTCTCACTCCATCAAGGTGGATCAGTTTATCACGAGATGGTTCACCCGTCACTGTCAGAGCCTAGTTTGTCTATAAGCCGTGGAGCAGACTGTTTGAAACTACGCACATGTGTCGGGAATTTCAAGGCCTTGAGTCCAGTGGAGATGTGGAGAATTAAAGTTAAATCTGATTCCTGTGAGTTATCCAAGGGGATGCAATGGGCTCACAACACTAATTTTTTTACCCATACAACCTCCTCTCCAATTCAAACGAGACCAATGGGGTGAAAGAATCTTCTCTCTGGGTGTCTGTCAGGGATCTATGTGAAAGATCCAAAGTGTAGAATTACCTCAGCAATATCGTAGCCCCATGTGCAGCTGGAAGATGAGCATAACCCCACAAACCTGCAAACTCTCATGGAGAGCTACAAATTCTAACTTCAGAGTCACTGCCATCTTTAAGTTTGCCAAATGTGGCATCGTTTTAGCTCCAGTTACTATCAAATTGTGTGCCCTTGTGTCATGAACACTGGCCCAACGATGATAAGAATTCATGTCAATATGATGCAGAGGACATACTGGGAAATGTTCAAGGTGGGGGCTGTAAGAAATCTCTAAAATAAGCCAGACCCTTTTTGCTGTGATTGCAGATATTGAATTGATTTGATTAATGTTTTACTGAGAAGTGTGATATCCTCATCCAACACATGGAGCAGAATAACGGGAGCAACATTACTGCAACAACTTATATTTATGTCATGCCTTAATCTAGTAAAACATCCCAATGCACATACAGGAGTTATTGGACACAGTGCCACATCAGGCAACATTGGGAAAGATTACCTCAAACCTGATCAAAAGGATCGAGCTTCTTAAAGGGGGCGAGAATTGCAGAGTTTAGGACTTTGGCAGCCAATAATGGAGTGATTAAAATTGGGGATGCTCACCAGCACAGGATTAGATGAGCACAGATATCTTGGGAGGGTTGTGGGGCTGTGGGAGAGATAAGGAGGTGCCAGGTCATGGAGGGATTTGAAAACAGGGTTAAGAGTTTTAAATGGAGGAATTGCTTGGCTGGGATCCAAAGTAGGTCAGTGAGCGCCGGGATGGTGGTTGAACGGGACTTGGTGCGAATTAGAACACAGGCAGGAGTTTTGGATTACTTTAGGGTGGGCAGAATGAGGGAGGCCATCCATGAGTTAGAATAATCAGGACCAGATAAAGACACACAAGTGTTTCAGCAGCAAATGAGCTGAGACAGGGCAGAGTTGGACGATGTTGCCTGGACGGAAATCTTAGTGACTGCTGGCTGGCTTTCCCTTTTCGGAGATGAATGAATTTCCATCACTCTTAAATATTTCCAAATGATTTTCTGCATTCCTCTTCACAGTGCTCTGCCTGCATTTGTCTGATAGAAATTCACCATTCCTCAAGCCACTCCAGTATTAATGGCAGGGCAGATTGGGGGGGAATGAGTGCAGGACAGAGTAGGAGGGAATGGCCGGCTGATCTGTTTTATTGAACATAGAACATACAGTGCAGAAGGCGGCCATTCAGCCCATCGAGTCTGCACCGACCCACTTAAGCCCTCACTTCCACCCTATCCCTGTAACCCAATAACCCCTCCTAGAACATAGAACATAGAACATTACAGCGCAGTACAGGCCCTTCAGCCCTCGATGTTGCGCCGACCTGTGAAACCCCTCTAAAGCCCATCTACACTATTCCCTTATCATCCATATGTTTATCCAATGACCATTTAAATGCCCTTAATGTTGGCGTGTCCACTGCTGTTGATAACCTTTTTTGGACACTAAAGGCAATTTAGCATGGCCAATCCACCTAACCTACTCGTCTTTTGGACTGCGGGAGGAAACCGGAGCACCCGGAGGAAGTGCAGACTCGATGGGCCGAGTGGCCTCCTTCTGCACTGTAAATTCTATGATAAGTGTTTTTTTTGTCCATATGCGGCTGGATGAACTAATGAAAGAATCTCTAGTCTGCACTTCCAGTACACAGCCCCTGAAGGAGTGAGTGATTCAAAAAGATAATCAGGTAGTTTGTGATGCATTACAATACAATGCACCAAGGCTATGATGGAACTGCAGGTGCTCAGGAGAATAGGGGGCTAGATTCTCCATTTAAACGGCTAAGTGCTGGCTTCAGCTGAGCATGTGTGGTCTTTTACGACCAAAAATACTGCGTGAAACCTTCAGCGATTCCGGGACAGGTGACGGTCTAGCAGGCACCGGGTGAATCTCCCACCTCGAAAAGGCAGGAAAATGGCCGGGTCCCCGGCCGCGCATGCGTATGGCTGTCAACCTCCAGCGGTCGCGCCGTACAACATGACAGGGCAGAATGGGGGGAGTGAGTGCAGGACAGGAGGGAGGGGGGGGGGAGTGCAGGACAGGAGGGAGGGGGGGGGGGAGTGCAGGACAGGAGGGAGGGGGGGGGGGGGAGTGCAGGACAGAATGGGGGGGGAGGTGGGGGGGGAAGTGAGTGCAGGACAGAATAGGGGAGGGGGGGGCGAGTGAGGGCAGGTCAGAATGGGGGGAGTGAGTGGAGGACAGAATAGGGGAGGGGGGGCGAGTGAGTGCAAGTCAGAATGGGGGGGAGTGAGTGGAGGACAGAATAGGGGAGGGGGGGCGAGTGAGGGCAGGTCAGAATTGGGGGGGGGGAGTGAGTGGAGGACAGAATGTGGGTGGAAATGCAGGGCAGAATGAGGGATCGGGGGGGGGGGGGGGGGTGGTAGTGCAAGGCAGCACAGGCAGTGTACTTGGAAGGAGGAGTGCAGGGCAGGTTGGGGGTTGGTTGGAGAGTGCAGGGCCGGTTGGATATTGGGGGGAGTGCAGGGCAGGATGGGGACTAAGGGGGGAGGGCAGGGCAGGATGGGGACGGAGGGGGGAGTGCTGGGCAGGATAGGGACTGAGGGGAATGAAGGGCAGGATGGGGACTGAGGGGGGAGGGCAGGGCAGGATGGGACTGAGGGGGAGGCAGGGCAGGATGGGGACTGAGGGGAACTGCAGGCAGGATGGAACTGAGGGGGGAGGGAAAGGCAGGATGGGGGACTGAGGGGGGAGAGCAGGGCAGGATGGGGACTGAGGGGGAGTGCAGGGCAGGATGGGGACTGAGGGGGGAGGGCAGGGCAGGATGGGGACTGGGGGGAGGGCAGGGCAGGATGGGGGCTGAGGGGCAGGGCAGGATGGGGACTGAGGGGAATGAAGGGCAGGATGGGGACTGAGGGGAATGCAGGGCAGGATAGAAGTTCATAGAATTTACAGTGCAGAAGGAGGCCATTCAGCCCATCGAGTCTGCACCGGCTCTTGGAAAGAGCACCCTACCCAAGGTCAACAACTCCACCCCAATCCCCATAACCCAGTAACCCCACCCAACACTAAGGGCAATTTTGGACTCTAAGGGCAATTTATCATGGCCAATCCACCTAACCTGCACATCTTTGGACTGTGGGAGGAAACCGGAGCACCCGGAGGAAACCCACGCACACACGGGGAGGATGTGCAGACTCCGCACAGACAGTGACCCAAGCCGGAATCGAACCTGGGACCCTGGAGCTGTGAAGCGATTGTGCTATCCACAATGCTACCGTGCTGCCCCGGATGGGGACTGAGGGGGGAGAGCAGGGCAGGATGGGGACTGAGGGGAGAGTGCAGGGCAGGATGGGGACTGAGGGGAATGCAGGGCAGGATGGGGACTGAGGGGGAATGCAGGGCAGGATGGGGACTGAGGGGAATGCAGGGCAGGATGGGGACTGAGGGGAATGCAGGGCAGGATGGGGACTGAGAGGGGGGGGCAGGGCAGGATGGGGACTGAGGGGGAGGGCAGGGCAGGATGGGGACTGAGGGGGAGGGCAGGGCAGGATGGGGACTGAGGGGGGAGGGCAGGGCAGGATGGGGACTGAGGGGAATGCAGGGCAGGATGGGGACTGAGGGGAATGCAGGGCAGGATGGGGACTGAGGGGGGAGGGCAGGGCAGGATGGGGACTGAGGGGAATGCAGGGCAGGATGGGGAGTGCAGGGCAGGATGGGGACTGAGGGGGGAGTGCAGGGCAGGATGGGGACTGAGGGGAATGCAGGGCAGGATGGGGACTGAGAGGGGGGGGGGGCAGGGCAGGATGGGGACTGAGGGGGGAGGGCAGGGCAGGATGGGGACTGAGGGTGGAGGGCAGGGCAGGATGGGGACTGAGGGGGGCGGGCAGGTTGGGGACTGAGGGGGAGGGCAGGACAGGATGGGGACTGAGGGGGGAGGGCAGGGCAGGATGGGGACTGAGGGGAATGCAGGGCAGGATGGGGAGTGCAGGGCAGGATGGGGACTGAGGTGGGAGTGCAAGGCAGGATGGGGACTGAAGGGGAGAGCAGGGCAGGATGGGGACTGAGGGGGGAGTGCAGGGCAGGATGGGGACTGAGGGGGAGGGCAGGGCAGGATGGGGACTGAGGGGGGAGGGCAGGGCAGGATGGGGACTGAGGGGGAGGGCAGGGCAGGATGGGGACTGAGGGGAATGCAGGGCAGGATGGGAAATGCATAGCAGGATGGGGACCGAGGGGAATGCAGGGCAGGATGGGGACTGAGGGGAATGCAGGGCAGGATGGGGACTGAGAGGGGGGGGGGGGGGGCAGGGCAGGATGGGGACTGAGGGGGGAGGGCAGGGCAGGATGGGGACTGAGGGGAATGCAGGGCAGGATGGGGACTGAGGGGGGAGTGCAGGGCAGGATGGGGACTGAGGGGGGAGGGCAGGGCAGGATGGGGACTGAGGGGGGAGGGCAGGGCAGGATGGGGACTGAGGGGGGCAGGGCAGGATGGGGACTGAGGGAGGAGGGCAGGATGGGGACTGAGGGGGAGGGCAGGGCAGGATGGGGACTGAGGAGGGAGTGGAGGGAAGGATGGGGACTGAGGGGGGGGGCAGGGCAGGATGGGGACTGAGGGGAATGCAGGGCAGGATGGGGACTGAGGAGGGAGTGGAGGGTAGGATGGGGACTGAGGGGGGAGTGCAGGGCAGGATAGGGACTGAGGGCAGGCACAGGGCGGAATGGGGTTGAGGGAGTGTAGGGCAGGGTGGGGGTGAGTGTTGGATGATACAGAGGAGGATGGGAGGGTGTTTTGTGAAGGGTGAAGAATACAGGGCAGGATGGGGAGTGTGTTGGGGTAATACAGGGCAGGATGGGGAGTGTGTTGGGGTAATGCAGGGCAGGATGGAGAGTGTGTTGGGGTAATACAGGGCAGGATGGAGAGTGTGTTGGGGTAATACAGGGCAGGATGGGCAGTGTGTTGGGGGTAATACAGGTCAGGATGGGGAGTGTGTTGGGGTAATACAGAGCAGGATGGGGAGTATGTTGGGGGTAATACAGGGCAGGATGGGGAGTGTGTTGGGGTAATGCAGGGCAGGATGGAGAGTGTGTTGGGATAATACAGGGCAGGATGGGGAGTGTGTTGGGGGTAATGCAGGGCAGGATGGGGAGTGTGTTGGGGTAATACAGTGTGGGTTGGGGTAATACAGGGCAGGATGGGGAGTGTGTTGGGGGTAATAGAGGGCAGGATGGGGAGTGGGTTGGGGGTAATACAGGGCAGGATGGAGAGTGTGTTGGGGGTAATACTGGATGGGATGGGCAGTGTGTTGGGGGTAATACAGGGCAGGATGGGGAGTGTGTTGGGGTAATACAGGGCAGGATGGGAAGTGTGTTGGGGTAATGCAGGGCAGGATGGGGAGTGTGTTGGGGTAATACAGGGCAGGATGGGGAGTGTGTTGGGGGTAATAGAGGGCAGGATGGGGAGTGTGTTGGGGTAATGCAGGGCAAGATGGGGTGTGTGTTGGGGTAATACAGGGCAGGATGGGGAGTGTGTTGGGGTAATACAGGGCAGGATGGGGAGTGTGTTGGGGGTAATACAGGGCAGGATGGGGAGTGTGTTGGGGGTAATACAGGGCAGGATGGAGAGTGTGTTGGGGGTAATGCAGGGCAGGATGGGGAGTGTGTTGGGGGTAATACAGGGCAGGATGGAGAGTGTGTTGGGGGTAATGCAGGGCAGGATGGGGAGTGTGTTGGGGTAATACAGGGCAGGATGGGGAGTGTGTTGGGGTAATACAGGGCAGGATAGAGAGTGTGTTGGGGTAATACAGGGCAGGATGGAGAGTGTGTTGGGGTAATACAGGGCAGGATGGGGAGTGTGTTGGGGGTAATACAGGGCAGGATGGGGAGTGTGTTGGGGGTAATACAGGGCAGGATGGGGAGTGTGTTGGGGGTAATACAGGGCAGGATGGGGAGTGTGTTGGGGATAATACAGGGCAGGATGGGGAGTGGGTTGGGGGTAATACAGGGCAGGATGGGGAGTTGGTTGGGGGTAATACAGGGCAGGATGGGGTGTGTGTTGGGGTAATACAGGGCAGGATGGGGAGTGTGTTGGGGTAATACAGGGCAGGATGGGGAGTGTGTTGGGGTAATACAGGGCAGGATGGGCAGTGTGTTGGGGTAATACAGGGCTGGATGGGCAGTGTGTTGGGGTAATACAGGGCAGGGTGGGGAGTGTGTTGGGGTAATACAGGGCAGGATGGAGAGTGTGTTGGGGTAATACAGGGCAGGATGGGAAGTGTGTTGGGGTAATACAGGGCTGGATGGGAAGTGTGTTGGGGTAATACAGGGTAGGATGGGGACTGTGTTGGGAGGAGGGGAGTGTAGGACAGGATGAGGAATATTTTGTGGGGAGGGTGAATGCTGGGCAGGATGGTAGAGGTGTTGAGGGGGCAGGGAAGTGCAGCACAGGCAATATCCACTTTTATATCTTTCACATGAGAAAATATCTAAGTTACTTCACAGGAGAATTAAGTTCTGGGCAGGGCGAGGCTGATATGAAGCTGGTGGTGGAGTTCAAAGCGGTGGACAGAGGAGTTTGGGATGCAAGTTCCAGAATGTCGGTAATGATAGCTGCAGATTGGAGCAGGGGACAGCGACACACAGGGAGAGTGTCAAGAAACACGAGGATGAGTGTTGGGCACAGAATGAGATAGAATTAAAGGAAAGATTTGCAAATGAAGCTGTTATAGTCACCAGCAGTGTACACAGAACAAAATAGATTGTATTGGGCAATAAAAGGAAGAACCTGCATTTTTATAGCGCATTTCACCACATTTGGAAAAACCAAAACACTGTGAAGCCATGAACTACTTTTGAAGTGTGGTCACTCTTCTCATGGAGAGAAATGCAGTGGCCAGTTAGCACACACAACACTCCCACAAACAGTAATGGCCAGATGATCTGTTTTATTGGTGGAGTTAAGGGATGCATATTGGAGGACGCCCATACTATCCTTCAAAATAGTACTGTCAGCACTATGTCCCCCTGAGAGGTTTAATCTCTGATCCGATAAATCGCGTCTCTGTCAGTGCAGCACTCCCTCAGTATCGCAATGGCCTGTTGGCCTTGATTTTGTCTCAGGTCTCTGGACCAGAACAGCATAAGACGTAGGAGCAGACGTAGCCCACTTGGTCCATCCGACTGATCTGATATGATAATCCTCAACTCCACTTTTGTCCCTTATCCCCATAACCCTCGATTCCCTTACTCATTAAAAATATGTCTTGAACACACTTAACGGCTCCGTCTCTCGCTCTCTGCGGTAAAGAATTCCACAGGTTCACTACCCTCTGACAGAAGAAATTCCTCCTCATCTCTGTATTAAATTGGAGACTCCTAACTCTGAGATTATGGCCTCTGGATTATACTCTCCCACAAGAGGAAACAACTTAATCATAGAATTTACAGTGCAGAAGGAGGTCATTCAACCCATCGAGTCTGCACCGGCCCTTGGAAAGAGCGCCCTACTTAAGCCCACACCTTCACCCTATCCCCGTAACCCAGTAACCCCACCTAACCTTTTTGGACACTAAGGACAATTTAACCTGGCCAATCCACCTAGCCTGCACATCTTTGGACTGTGGGAGGAAACCGGAGCACCTGGACGAAACCCATACACACATGGGGAGAACGTGCAGACTCCATACAGACAGTGACCCAAGTTGGGAATCGAACCTGGGACCCTGGAGGTGTGAAGCAACTGTGCGAACCACTGTGCTACCGTGCTGCCCTAAGTTAGAATCCAATATTCCTAAAGTCTTCCAGTCATCACACTGAAGAGCTGGCGAAGCTGTTGAATGGAAAACAGGAGGTATTGAAAGGAAAGGCCGCAGATGTTTCCAAGCTGCGAGTGCGTAAAATTGCCTGGGCAGCATAATTATAGAACCGAAACAAGTGAAGACTTTGTCGGTGGCAGAGCTGGCACATAGTTAAGCCAAAAAAAAGGACAAGGAAGAAGTTCTATTGCAGCCAGAGAAACAAAGAACAGAAATGAGATTGGAAAATGTCAACACAACAGTGAAGTGCAAGGCACCAGCGACAGGAAGAGCACTGGATGTCTCCGTCATACTGAAAACAATTCAACTGAATGCCAAGGTTCATAAGCTTGCAAAACAATTTGCAAATGCAGCAGCAGACACATTTTTGGCTGAAATTGCAAAACAAGTGGATATGAAGGTTGTGAAACATGCAGGTCCAGCAAGAACATGGCGAACACCAGGGTAAAACAAAATTCAAGCCCACTCTAGGAATGAAAAGTAAGTAAGAGGATAAACACACAGGGTGCTGCTCAGCATCTACTCTGTCAAGGCCCCTGTCTCAATAAGGTCACCTCGGGCAGCACGGTGGCACAGTGGTTAGCATTGCTGCCTACGGCGCTGAGGACCCGGGTTCGAATCCCGGCCCTGGGTCACTGTCCGTGTGGAGTTTGCACATTCTCCCCGTGTCTGCGTGGGTTTCGCCCCCACAACCCAAAGATGTGTAGGGTAGGTGGATTGGCCACATTAAATTGCCCCTTAATTGGAAAAAAAAATAATTGGGTACTCTAAATTTAAAAAAAAAAAAAAAAAAATAAGGTCACCTCGATTCTTCTAAATTCTAATGATCTGTTGAGCTGCTTGCAGAAAAATACTTTTCACTGTACCTCGGTACACGTGACAATAAACAAAATCCAATCCAATGAGTACAGGCCCAATTTACTCAACCTCTTCTCATAAGAAAATCCCACCATACACAGTATTAACCTCATGGACCTTCTCTGGACTGCCTCCAATGCCAGCAAATCTTTCCTCGGAAAGGGGACCAAAACTGTTCACAGTATTCCAGGTGTGGGGTTTGATCCCTTGACCTCCTGATTTCAGAGACCAAAGTCTCTGGGCCGCAGTTGACCTCTCAGTAATGAACAAACAATGTTATGAAGTGGGGTTTTTTTTGTCCATATGTGACCGAATGAACTAATGAAAGAATCTCTAGTCTGCACTTCCAGAACACAACCCCTGAAGGAATGAGTGATTCAAAAAGCTAAGTAGGTAGTTTGTGATGCATAACAGACAATACATCAAGCCTATGATGGAACTGCAGGTGCTCAGGAAATAGGGGGCTGGATTCTCCGTTTCAGCAACTAAGTGCCTACGCCAGCGGAGCATGTGTGGTCTTTTATGACCAAAGATTCTGCGTGAAACCCTCACCATTTCCGGTGAGGGGCTAGCACCGGTGCCAGGTGAAACTCCCACCTTCCGCACCGAAAATGGACGGAGAATGGCCAGGTCCCAGGCCACGCATGCGCAGCAGTCGCACCGTACAGCATAGCGCCGACCGTATGCGGATCCAATACGCCTTCCGCAACTCCACAGCCCAACCCCTGGCCACCCCCCACCAGTCCCCCCATGCCGGCCAGTGGCATGGATCCCGGCCGAGTGTGGTGGCGCCTGACAGAGTCCGCAAATACCATACCGGATTCCCACACAGCTGAGACCACACATGTCCCACGCCGTCGGGAATTCGGCCCATCGGGGGCGGAGCATCGCACGAGGGACGGCCAATGGCGCGTGCGTGACACAATGACGCCATTTTGGAGGGTGCAGAGCATGGCTGACCGGCGTCAAACCGGCGCCGGCCCTGATTTTGGCGTCGGAGCCCATTCTCCACCCGATCGCCGAACACGATTTCAGTGTCGAGCAATGGAGAATTCTGCCCAGGGTCTCCCAGCACAAGGAGGACTCTACATAGTGAGTGCAAAGTTAATGGTGGAGAGAATAAATTTACTCAGATTCTTCCAGAAAATCTAGGAGATAACACCTTTCCTGCAGGCTGCGTATCAAAACAAATGTTCAAGGTTTTGAGGTACTCTTCCTCTACCCACAAATTTAGAGCATTGACCTTTCCCCCTCCCTTCCTCTCCTGACTGGAGTTTGGCACCACTAGTCTCCCACAGAGCCACTCTTCACGTGTTAGCAATTTGGTCATGGCAGGCCCCGTTCCACATATTGAAATGGGGTCAGTGTGTAGCTGATGGGGGTGCCAGTCCTCAACAGCATTCTCTTTCCCTAAATTGAGGCCAATTGCAACATTTTCCCCCATTGCCGGGTGAGCTCACCTAAAACCCAGCGTGACTGAGAATCCAATCTGTCAACAGTTTGATCGGTTGGGCATATTTTCCTCTATTGACTGATATTAGTGATAAAGCCAGCAGAATTGCAACAAGGACATCCGACTTTGAACTCCTGCTGACTTTACATAACTCCGCCATGCACATAGCAAACTGGCTGAGCTCTCAGAGGAGCAAAGCCTCAAATGTACAAAACTACTGTCAATCCTTCAACATTAGAACAGGCAAGCATCACGTGCAGTTCCACAACAGTGAGACATTGCATTACCTCGGGTTTTTATGTTTGCAATGATTATCACGCTCACTGGCAACAGTCTGACCTTGGTAAACTGACGCGTCTTGGAAACATTTGAGTAATTCATTTATCAAACAGTGCGCAAACAATATCAGTTCACCTACCAGTCTGGAGTCATGCTCGTAGTAATATCCTTGTAGCAGTTGGAGAAGTGACAAAATGACAACATGTAGGCAAACACTACAACACAGTTTCATTCTGACCCTTTGATCTGCAGAGTTAAGTGTTGTTGCTTTTTTTTTATCAAGCTTGCTCACTTTACAGAGTAGCACAATCACAGTTCACTATTACATTGCTTGACAAAGAATTAGAGTTCTTCTCACTTTAATTCTAATTACTGAAATTGGGCAGCAATTTAGAAGCATACCGTCATTAGCCAGAGAGCAGAATTGTTATATATTCCAGTACTCAAAACTGTTTTACTGATCCATTGAGAAAAGGTTGAATTTAATCAGCAAGACTTATTTTCCTTTCAGATTCGGTAGCCAGGTGCCAGAAAGAAATTTGGAAAATTGTTGTGTATCCCACCATTAGATGTATGGCATAGACGTTTGCTGTTATCACACTGAAGATACTTAGAGAAAGCATTTATGACTTGTCTTGCTCCAACATCACGATTCTGTGAATAATCCTCAACAAAGCAGTCAAACTAAATACAGTTCCTTCTTCCTTCCCTTCCAAAGCTTCAAGAGGGAATTTACATTCTGACAAGCTGGAGTCGTGGATCGTGGAGAGCTGTACTCTGACTTTGTCTCAACCTTTCTGATGCCGGAACTTCATTAGATTCTGCAGCAGCATATGGTTTAAATGGAATCCAGACCTCAGACCGAGCCTGCAGTCAAATCATTGCTGGCTATCCTCCAACTCAAGCCCTCTCCACTTCTCCCAGCAGTACTAATGTTCCCAAAAAATAACCCATACATCACCACTGTGCTGGTCTGTAGCAAAGATCCACCCGTCACACATTAAATCCACTGGTACCACCTCACCCAAATACAGTGAGATACAAGTATTAGTAATGACTTCGACCATGAAGGTGTCTGAAAGTGAATATGGTGAGCAATCCTCCCTAGCTTCTATGATTTTGGATTTCTTCTCAACACTTTGCACATTTTGGATCTTTCTGCCATCCCGATAATGCTGTTTAAATTTGGTTACTGGAACAGTTGGTTCTAAATGACACTGTGCTGTGAAGTGATTCAGTCTACCACAATTGGGGCAGCACGGTAGCATGGTGGTTAGCATAAATGCTTCACAGCTCCAGGGTCCCAGGTTCAATTCCCGGCTGGGTCACTGTCTGTGTGGAGTCTGCACGTCCTCCCCGTGTGTGCGTGGGTTTCCTCCGGGTGCTCCGGTTTCCTCCCACAGTCCAAAGATGTGCGGGTTAGGTGGATTGGCCATGCTAAATTGCCCGTAGTGTCCTAAAAAAAAAAGTAAGGTTAAGGGGGGGTTGTTGGGTTACGGGTATAGGGTGGATACGTGGGTTTGAGTAGGGTGATCATTGCTCGGCACAACATCGAGGGCCGAAGGGCCTGTTCTGTGCTGTACTGTTCTAAGTTCTAAATTGAAACAATATTTCCCTCTCGCCGGACAATTTTGTTTACTGTGGGCGTGTCCACAGCGTGTGCATGCCATCACGCTCGTGATGTCACAATCAAAATGGCCACGTGCCATGTACGCAGTTTTCTTTGTTGCAAAACAGCCTTAATGGCGACGGCCATGTTCATTGACTGCAATCTTTTCTTGAGGACTCTTCGCTGGCCTTACACATATTTACAGCGGCTTCAATCGACAACACCCGTTCTCCGTTTATTTCGAATACAACTTTATCTCGCAGCATAGACTCAGAGGCTGAGGAAAAATTACTGGACTGCGCTTGGAGATTAATATCTATGATGCCTGAATCTATAGACTCTCCTCTGAATTGCAGCCGTTTGTTTAACACATAGCGCTCATAGAATCTTTTCACAATCGGACTACTTTGTAGCACCATGCTATATCTACGTTTACCCTCATCTGCACTGAATTCAAACAAATTGAATAACTCCAATGCTTGCGGTCCAGCCAAATTTAGTAGGAGAGCTATCTTATATTGGTCTGATGCATTTTCTAGCGCGGAGGCAGAAATAAAAACTTCAAACTGTTACTTAAAGAAAGCCAAGTTGTGGCATAGTTTACCGTGTGTCTTTAAGTGGTAAGGCTTATTGAGGCCTTCCATCGTCTGATCAGTCTTTACTGTAGATTTATTCTGAGTTGTAGCTTCTGAATATCCAATGCTATTCTACACCAATCCTTTTCTTAATACATTTAGAATACCCAATTCATTTTTTCCAATTAAGGGGCAATTTGGCATGACCAATCCACCTAACTTGCACATCTTTTTGGTAGTGGAGGTGAAACCTACGCAAACAAAGGGAGAATGTGCAAATTCCACACGGACAGTGACCCAGATCCGGGATTGAACCTGGGACCTTGGCGCCGTGAGGCAGCAATGTTAACTACTGCGCAACCGTGCTGCCCTATTCTACACCAACCTAATTACTGTTTCTTTCAAGGAATAGACACCTCGTGCCATATGGTGTTCTTTGTATTGCTTATTTAGGATGGCGTAGTGTTCCACAAAGACTACAGTATAGTTTTTACTTAAACAAAGCTATGATTTTATTTACAGTAGTGAACTGGGTTTCAACACTTAGTCATTTTAGAATACAGAATTGATCAATAACATCTAACTACACTCATCTACTGTGAATCTGACTACTTGTATAAACAATAATCTAACCTTCTCACACTAACTGTTCTTACGGTCGTCACTAGCTATCTCCTGCATTCACACCACCCCGAAGGGCTTAATATAGTAGTATCCGCTCCCTCTAGTGACTAAACATGGTACTACATTAACCCCTGTAATGCTGATAGTTATGACAACACCACACAAATCACGCAAATAAACTGAGAATCCACCCACACATCACTGTAACACAGGGAGGATCCACAGATTAATCTCATATAGCAAGGCATCACACATCACTCCAAGACAGCGAGGAACCACACATCACTGTAAAACAGCAAGGATCTACACATCACTCTAATACAGTCAGGATCCACACATCACTCCAATACAGCGAGGAACCACAGATTAATCTCATATAGCAAGGCATCATACATCACTGTAAAACAGTGAGGATCCACACATCACTCTAATACAGCGAAGACCCACACATTACTCGAATACAGTGAGAATCGACACATCACTCTGATACCGTGAGGATCCACACATCACTCTAATACAGTGAGGATCCACACATCACTCTAATACAGTGAGGATCCACACATCACTCAAATAGTGAGGATCCACACATCACTCTAATACAGTGAGGATCCACACATCACTCTAATACAGTGAGGATCCACACATCGCTCTAATACAGTGAGGATCCACACATCACTCTAATAGTGAGGATCCACACATCACTCTAATACAGTGAGGATCCACACATCACTCTAATACGGTGAGGATCCACACATCACTCTAATACAGTGAGGATCCACAAATCACTCTAATACAGTGAGGATCCACACATCACTCTAATACAGTGAGGATCCACACATCACTCTAATACAGTGAGGATCCACACATCACTCTAATACAGTGAGGATCCACACATCACTCTAATACAGTGAGGATCCACACATCACTCTAATACAGTGAGGATCCACACATCACTCTAATACAGTGAGGATCCACACATCACTCTAATACAGTGAGGATCCACACATCACTCTAATACAGTGAGGATCCACACATCACTCTAATACAGTGAGGATCCACACATCACTCTAATACAGTGAGGATCCACACATCACTCTAATACAGTGAGGATCCACAAATCACTCTAATACAGTGAGGATCCACACATCACTCTAATACCATGAGGAACCACACATCACTCTCACACAGTGAGGATCCACACATCACTCTAATACAGTGAGGATCCACACATCACTCTAATAGTGAGGATCCACACATCACTCTAATACCGTGAGGAACCACACATCACTCTAATACAGTGAGGATCAACACATCACTCAAATACATTGAGGATCCACATCATTCTAATATAGTGAGGATCCACACATCACTCAAATACAGTGAGGATCCGCACATGACTCTAATTCAGTGAGCATCAACACATCTCTCAAGTACATCGAGGATCCAAATCACTCTAATACAGTGAGGATCCACACATCACTCTAATACAGTGAGGATCCACACATCACTCTAATACAGTGAGGATCCACACATCACTCTAATACAGTGAGGATCCACACATCACTCAAATAGTGAGGATCCACACATCACTCTAATACAGTGAGGATCCACACATCACTCTAATATAGTGAGGATCCACACATCACTCTAATACAGTGAGGATCCACACATCACTCTAATACAGTGAGGATCCACACATCACTCTAATACAGTAAGGATCCACACATCACTCTAATAGTGAGGAGCCACACATCACTCTAATACAGTGAGGATCCACACATCACTCTAATACAGTGAGGAACCACACATCACTCTAATACAGTGAGGATCCACACATCACTCTAATACAGTAAGGATCCACACATCACTCTAATAGTGAGGAGCCACACATCACTCTAATACAGTGAGGATCCACACATCACTCTAATACAGTGAGGATCCACACATCACTCTAATACCATGAGGAACCACACATCACTCTCATACAGTGAGGATCCACACATCACTCTAATACAGTGAGGATCCACACATCACTCTAATAGTGAGGATCCACACATCACTCTAATACCGTGAGGAACCACACATCTCTCTGATACAGTGAGGATCCACACATCCTTCTAATTCAGTGAGGATCAACACATCACTCAAATACATCGAGGATCCACATCATTCTAATATAGTGAGGATCCACACATCACTCAAATACAGTGAGGATCCGCACATGACTCTAATTCAGTGAGCATCAACACATCTCTCAAGTACATCGAGGATCCAAATCACTCTAATACAGTGAGGATCCACACATCTCTCTAATACAGTGTGGATCCACACATCACTCTAATACAGTGAGGATCCACACATCACTCTAATACAGTGAGGATCCACACATCACTCTAATACAGTGAGGATCCACACATCACTCTGATACAGTGAGGATCCACACATCACTCTAATACAGTGAGGATCCACACATCACTCTGATACCGTGAGGATCCACACATCACTCTAATACAGTGAGGATCCACACATCACTCTAATACAGTGAGGATCCACACATCACTCTAATATAGTGAGGATCCACACATCACTCTAATACAGTGAGGATCCACACATCACTCTAATACAGTGAGGATCCACACATCACTCTAATACAGTGAGGATCCACACATCACTCTAATATAGTGAGGATCCACACATCACTCTAATACAGTGAGGATCCAGACATCACTCTAATATAGTGAGGATCCACACATCACTCTAATACAGTGAGGATCCACGCATCACTCTCATACAGTGAGGATCCACACATCACTCTAATACAGTGAGGATCCACACATCACTCTAATACAGTGAGGATCCACACATCACTCTCATACAGTGAGGAACCACACATCACTCTAATATAGTGAGGAACCACACATCACTCTAATACAGTGAGGATCCACGCATCACTCTAATACAGTGAGGATCCACACATCACTCTAATATAGTGAGGATCCACACATCACTCTCATACAGTGAGGATCCACACATCACTCTCATACAGCGAGGATCCACACATCACTCTAATACAGTGAGGATCCACACATCACTCTAATACAGCGAGAATCCACACATCACTCTCATACAGTGAGGATCCACACATCACTCTAATACAGTGAGAATCGACACATCACTCTAATACAGTGAGGATCCACACATCACTCTCATACTGCGAGGATCCACACATCACTCTAATACAGTGAGGATCCACACTTCACTCTAATACAGCGAGGATCCACACATCACTCTAATACAGTGAGGATTCACACATCACTCGAATACAGCGAGAATCCACACATCACTCTAATACAGTGAGGATCAACACACCACTCTAATACAGCGAGGATCCACACATCACACTTATACAGTGAGGATCCATAGATCAATCTAATACAGTGAGGATCCACACATCACTCTAAAACAGCGGGGATCCACAGATCACTCTAATACAGTGAGGATCCACACATCACTCTAACACAGTGAGGATCCACAGATCAATCTAATACAGTGAGGATCTACACATCACTCAAATACAGTGAGGATCCACACATCACTCTAATACAGTGAGGATCCACACATCACTCTAATAGAGTTAGTATCCGCACCCAACTCTAATACAGCGAGGATACACACATCACTCTAATAGAGTGAGTATCCGCACTTCACTCTAACAGAGTGAGGATCCACACTTCACTCTAATAGAGTGAGGATCCACACATCACTCTAATAGAATTAGTATCCGCACTCCACTCTAATACAGCGAGGATACACACATCACTCTAATACAGTGAGTATCCGCACTTCACTCTAACAGAGTGAGGATCCACACATCACTCTAATACAATGAGGATACACATATCACTCTAATACAGTGAGGATCCACACATCACTCTAATACAGTGAGGATCCACACATCACTCTAATACAATGAGGATACACATATCACTCTAATACCGTGAGGATCCACACATCACTCTGATACAGTGAGGATCCACACATCACTCTAATACAGTGAGGATCCACACATCACTCTAATACAGTGAGGATCCACACATCACTCTAATACAGTGAGGATCCACACATCACTCTAATACAGTGAGGATCCACACATCACTCTAATACAGTGAGGAACCACACATCACTCTAATACAGTGAGGATCCACACATCACTCTAATACCGTGTGGATCTACACATCATTGTAATTCAGCGAGGATCCACACATCACTCTGATACAGTGAGGATCCACACATCACTCTAATACAGTGAGGATCCACACATCGCTCTAATACAGTGAGGATCCACACATCACTCTAATACAGTGAGGAACCACACATCACTCTCATACCGTGAGGAACCACACATCACTCTAATACAGTGAGGATCCACACATCACTCTAATACAGTGAGGATCCACACATCACTCTAATACAGTGAGGATCCACACATCACTCTAATACAGCGAGGATCCACACACCACTCTAATACAGTGAGGATCCACACATCACTCCTATACAGTGAGGATCCACACATTACTCTAATACAGTGAGGATCCACACATCACTCTAATACAGTGAGGATCCACACATCACTCTAATACAGTGAGGATCCACACATCACTCTCATACAGTGAGGATCCACGCATCACTCTAATACAGTGAGGATCCACACATCACTCTCATACAGTGAGGATACACATATCACTCTAATACAGCGAGGATCCACACTTCACTCTAATACAGTGAGGATCCACACATCACTCTAATACAGTGAGGATCCACACTTCACTCTAATACAGCGAGGATCCACACATCACTCTAATACAGTGAGGATCCACACATCACTCTAATACAGCGAGGATCCACACATCACTCTAATACAGTGAGGATCCACACATCACTCTAATACAGTGAGGATCCACACATCTCTCTAATACAGTGAGGATCCACACATCACTCTAATACAGTGAGGATCCACACATCACTCCAATACAGTGAGGATCCACACATCACTCTAATACAGTGAGGATCCACACATCACTCTAATACAGTGAGGATCCACACATCACTCTAATACAGTGAGGATCCACACATCACTCTAATACAGTGAGGATCCACACATCACTCTAATACAGCGAGGATCCACACATCACACTAACAGTGAGGATCCACACATCACTCTAATACAGCGAGGATCCACACATCACTCTCATACCGTGAGGAACCACACTATTGACTGCGGGGGACCAGGCCATCCAAATCTTCAATTCGTTCACTTTTGCTGACATTGAGGAATAGACCAAGTTCCAGACCATCTTAGCCAAATTCGGCAGTCACTGTAAAGTCAAAACGTACGAGAGCTTCGAGCATTATGTCTTCTAGCAGCGCCTTCAGGGTAAGGATGAATCTTTCCAGTCTTTTCTCACTCATCTTTGCATTCTAGCGCAACCCTGCAACTACGGTGACACCACTAACTCTCTCATCAGGGATCAGATTGTGTTTGGCGTCCACCTCAACACCCTGCGGGAGCAGCTCCTAAAATTAACAAATATGGCCCTGCCAGAAGCATCAAGACGTGCAAAGTCCATGAACAGGCGAAAAGCTGCAATTCCCCCCTTACGTCGGCAGAGCAGAACCAACTTGCCTCCCACGAGGTTGAGAGTGTACAGGCCATCGCCCGAATGCGGTGCCTGAGCATCGATGAAAGCGGCCACTTCACACGCTTTTCCAGGGGTCCCATGCATGCGCACCATGGTCGGTAGAACGAAACAGCCGAAGACCACACTGCGCAAGTGCGAGCGGCGGCTGACCGCTCTGTGCTTTTGCGACGACGCATTTAGTGTCACGACGTCGACGTGCCCAAACTGCGGCACCGCCCATTTAAAGTGGCAATGCCCTGCAAGAGCCTGGCGATGTCTCAACTGCAAGAATCCTGGCCATTATGCGGACTTGTGCAGGTCTGCACCTCCGATACGGGGCCAGCGATCCCAGTTCCAAAGCAGACGCGTTCAAAGTGTGCAGCAAGGGCTGCTGGATTTCGAACCTGATCCCGCCACAGATCCAGAGGACGACTGCCCGGAGTCCCCATATCGAGGGGGCATCATCACCATGCATGACAAGGCCTCCTCGCATTCAGCAACACACACACCCATCCTCAATGTGGATTCTGTAGATGAGTGGCATGCAACAGTACAAGTCAATCATTGTAGCATCCGGTTCAAGCTGGACACCGGTGCTTCAGCCAATCTATTCTCCCAAGCAGATCTTGCTCGTATCCAAAGGCAGCCAACAATTCTTCCACTGGCCTGCCAGCTGCTTGACTACAATGACAATGCCATCACTGCGTTAAGGTCCTGTCACCTGCATGTGTCTAACAAGGCCATCAAGGCCACTTTGCGGTTCGAGATCGTCAAGCCTGGCAAGGCTTCTCTGCTTGGTGCCCATGCATGCAAGCTATTCCATCTCGTCCAGCGTGTACATACCATGTCCTCTGCCAACACCACTCTTCAGGCTGACATTGATGAGCTACTATAGCAATACCCGGATGTGTTCAGTGGGATGGGCACGCTGCCCTACCGCTATAAAATTTTGCTCAGGCCTGATGCCACGCCTGTAATCCATGTTCCACGCCGGGTGCCGGCGCCTCTAAAGGACTGTCTAAAGGCACAGCTGCAGGAGCTCCAAGATCAGGGTTTAATATCCAAGGTTACAGAACCAACTGACTGGGTCAGCTCAATGGTCTGTGTCAAGAAGCCCGCTGGAGAACTGCGCATTTGTATCGATCCCAAGGATCTGAACCATAACATTATGCGGGAACACTACCCGATCCCGAAGCGAGAGGAACTGAAAAGTGAGATGGCACGTGCCAAATTCTTTACAAAGCTGGATGCATCGCGTGGCTTCTGGCAGATTCAACTGGACAAGTCGAGCAAGAAGCTGTGCACATTTAATACATCTTTTGAAAGGTACTGCTACAACCGCATGCGGTTTGGTATTGTTTCGGCGTCTGAAATCTTTCATCGAATAATGGAACAAATGCTAGAGGGCATTGAGGGTGTGCGGGTTTATGTTGATGATGTCATCACCTGGTCCACGACTCTAGTGGAACATATTTTTCGTCTGCAACAAGTCTTCAGATGTACACATGCCAACGGCCTGAAGTTAAACAAAACCAAATGTTCCTTTGGCATGTCGTTAATTCAATTTCTGGGTGATCAGATATCCCAGGAGGGTGTACAACCAGACTCGGACAAAGTCATGGCCATCAACACAATGAAGACCCCAGAAGACAAAAAGGCGGTACTCCGCTTCCTGGGTATGGTAAATTTCTTGAGGAAGTTCATTCCCAACCTCGCCTCAAATACCACGGCTCTCCGGCATCTGGTGAAGAAGTCCACCACTTTCCAGTGGCTACCCGCACGTCAAGCAGAGTGGCTTGAGTTGAAAGCGAAGCTAACCACTGCTCCTGTTCTAGTTTTTTTGACCCAGCGAGGGAGATTAAAATCTCCACAGACGCCAGCCAGGACAGCATTGGGGCGGTGCTCCTTCTGAAGGATGACACCTTGTCCTGGACTCCAGTGGCCTATGCGTCAAGGGCCATGACCCCCATTGAGCAACGATATGCTCAGATAGAGAAAGAATGCGTCAGGATGCCTTCTCTCTGGCATCCTGAAATTCCACGATTATGTCTATGGTCTCCCAACCTTTACAGTAGAGACGGACCACAGACCCCTAGTACACTTTATACACAAGGACTTAAATGACATGACGCCCAGGCTCCAGCGCATTCTCCTTCGACTCCGCAGGTATGATTTCGAACTGGTTTACACACCTGGAAAAGAGCTAATCATCGTGGATGCCCTGTCACGTGCCATCACCTCGTCATGTGAGCAGGTAGACTACATACACGACATTGAGGCACAAGTGCAACTGTTTGCCAGCACCGTCCCGACATCCGACGAACGAGTCATCATTCGAGACGAGACCGCCAAGGACCCTCTTCTGCAGCGGGTCATACATCACCTCACGAATGGCTGGCAGAAAGGGCAATGCCCCCAGTACTATAATGTAAATGATGACCTAACAGTTGTCGAGGGGATCCTCCTTAAATTAGATTGCATTGTCATTCCTCGCAGCCTCCAGAGCTTGGTACTCATGCAGATCCACGAGAGACACCTCGGTATTGAGAAGTGCAGGCGCAGGGCCCAGCAGGTTGTCTACTGGCCCAGCATCAATGATAATATATCAAACGTCATCCTCAATTGCGCAACCTGCCAGCGCTTCCAGCGCTCAGCCCAAAGAAACGCTCCAGCAGCACGATATTGTGACCTCTCCGTGGTCTTAAGGTAGGAGTTGACCTCTTTCACGCCAATGGGCGTGACTACGTCCTTACAATTGATTACTTCTCCAGTTACCTTGAGGTAGCGAAACTGTCTGACCTAACATCCAGGACTATCATAAAGGCCTGCAAGGAGGCCTTTGCCAGGCATGGTATCCCGCTCACGGTTATGAGCGACAACGGTCCCTGTTTTTATAGTCAAGAATGGTCAAACTTCGCAAGGCAATACCAGTTCCAGCACATCACCTCGAGCCCACATTACCCGCAATCTAATGGGAAGGTCGAAAAAGTGGTCCATGTCGTGAAGCAAATGCTCTGCAAGGCTGCGGACTCAGCTTCGGACTTTAATCTTGCTCTTCTGGCGTACAGGCCAACCCCTCTGTCCAGCGGCATGTCTCCGGCACAGCTCCTTATGAATCGTAACCTGCGGACGACTGTTTCGGCCATTCATGTACCTGACCTGGATCACCTTCCAGTGCTGCAAAAGATGCAGCAAATCAGAACCCGGCAAAAGCTGACATATGATGATCATGCTACTGATCTGCCCGTGCTCTATCCGAAGGACGCTGTTCGCATCAAGTTGCCTGGTGGAGGCTGGCCAGCTCCAGCTGTTGCTGTTCGACAGGCTGCTCCCAAGTCCTTTGTGGTTCGCATGTCTGATGGATCCATTATCAGGCGCAACAGAAGGGCACTACACAAACTTGCCTGCCCACCACCGGATCTCACATTCCCCGATTTTGTTATGCCTTATCCGGACACCTCGCTCCACCAGGCCACCAGTATGGCTGCGTGCCAGCCGGTCAAGACACCATCATCCCCACCTCCACCTCTCAGGTAGTCAACAAGAATCTGACGAGAGCCCCAATGACTGGACTTATAAATAATTCCTTTGTCTATATACTGTTATGTTTCTGCACGCTAGACACCTTATATGTACATACGCATTCATTCACCAATTGCTGTAAATAGTTACTTCTGTAAATATGTCATATATGCTATAAGCAACCGACAAATTGTTTTTGAAAAAGGGGATGTCATACTATGCACCCATGCTCATCATGAGGTTAAAGCAGGCAGTGCAGACACCCAGTTGAGCCAATCAATATACAGAACAGAACACAACCAATCACCAGACAGAACACTAGAGGGGGGCTTCCAACTATAAAACACACGAGGCATCAGCACTCTGCCTCTTTCCACTGGTGACAACTGTAGTAACAGTCAGGGTGCACAAATCATTCAACACCTTCTACACGTGGATCAGAGCTAGCCTAGTCTAGACAGTTAGAGTTAGTTTACTTAGAGTAGTAGAGAGTAAACCCACAGGCAGCTGTGTGCTTCATTACTGAAGTTCAATAAATCTTATTGAACCAACGCCTACGTTTGGTGTATGCTTTATCGTTTATCTGCATCGTGTTGCAGTCCATGTTACCTCAGGGTGAATGACATGACAATGACTAGAAGACAAAGATCCAAGTGGCAAAGAATAAGAGGCGTCCTGGGGAAACATTCTTATACACAGTGAGATGTTACAATGGGGAATGTGCTGGTCTGAAAGGGTGTTGAAACCTGGATGACTAATCCAGTGACTTTACCACCACAACATCATCTCCCCTCAGAAAAGCTGGTATTACAATCCCGGCTGATGTTACTGCTGAACTGGACGGTTCCAGGATGAAACCCTCGCTGAGTAAACCGTAACTTTTATCTTTTTTTATAAAGGTGGAAGAAGAGTCACTGGTCAAAAGTATAAAACATTTGGGCGGCACGGTGGCACAGTGATTAGCATTGCTGCCTACGGCGCTGAGGACCCGGGTTCGAATCCCGGCCCTGGGTCACTGTCTGTGAGGAGTTTGCACATTCTCCCCGTGTCTGCGTGGGTTTCACCCCCACAACCCAAAGATGTGCAGGTTAGGTGGATTGGCCACGTTAAATTGCCCCTTAATTGGAAAAAATGAATTGGATATTCTAAATTTAAAAAAAAAAGTATAAAACATTTATTAAATGTGTAAAAGATTGACTATAACACAATACTCCTTCACCCCACTTATATATTTAAAAAAATATTTAAAGTGTCCAATTCTTTTTTCGTCAATTAAATGGCAATTTAGCTTGGCCAATCCACCTGCCCTGCACATCTTTTTGGGTTCTGCGGGTGAGACCCACGCAGGAACAGGGAGAATGTGCAAACTCCCACGGGCAGTGACTCAGGCAAGGATCAAACCCAGGTCCTCGGCGCCGTGAAGCGGCAATGCTAACCACTGCACCACCGTGCTGCCCAGCCCCACTTATATTTTACAGATTTTAAAGGATAACACAAGTTACAAAATATATCTTATATTATAATGTTCTCAGTCAGTACACAGTCCCTGTAAATCAACCGACCAACTGTGGTTAGACACCCCATACTCTGAAACTATGTTACAGATTCCACTCAATGCAACTTCTGTGAATTTCTCATCAAATTCCCCCAGATGATTACCACACTGTGAGTCAACAGGGCTCACTGGAACGCTGGCTCCCACCCAAGTGTTTCCAAACTTCACTCTCGAAAAAACATGCCTTGGATTCTTCTCCCAAACAAAGCTTTATCTCAGATGTTTTTACCAAGAATCCACTTCCAGATTGCAATCTCTCCTTTCAGCATTCCTTGGATTGCCATGTACATTCAAGCTTACACAGAACCTCTCAGGTACCCAGCCATCCAAACAGAATACTACTGCTTCACAGGCAGCACTAAGGTCACCAACCTTAGGATTACTTCAGATATCTGACTCCTCGTTAGCCAACTTACTTATTCTGCATCTTTCAGCTCTGTCTTTAACTGAGAGCCTCTCTCTTCCACTTTTTTCAGTGAGCAGCACCTTGTTTAGTTGCCAGTACCTTTGTTCCTTTGACTTCAATCTTGCTGCGGCTTCTCTTTTATTCCCTGGTTTCTGGAACTACGTATTCTTTAACTTCTGGGACTTGTTTTCTTGCCTTTACTCCATTGTCCTGCTCTTGTGGCAGTTACTGTGAGAGCTGCCCCCCCCCCCGAAGCCACTAAGTTTAAATTGCTACTGGGTCAAGATTGACACTAAACTCAAAAATTATTTCTAAGTGGCTCCTGGTTGCTAAGCAACATCCTAGTCTTGTTTTAACACTTGTCTACTTCCACATAGTAAACCCTCTAATCACAAATGTAGGCACAGTTTGCGACAAAACTAAATCCAAACAACATTTTTCTAACATGAATCTAACTAAAATTTCAACCCTTTCTTGCACAGAAACACAAAATTAAACTCACTTCAAGCTTTACCTTATTTCTAATGTTCAAAAATATAAATATTGATTACTTACTACCTCAGTTTTCTGACATTGGGCCTCTTTAAGAGCAGGAAAAATTAAGAGGATATTTAATAGTGCTGTTTGTAATTTTGTGGGATTTTGATCAAGTTAACAGTGAGAAACAATTTCCAGCGGCAGAATAGTCAAGAACCAGAGGTACAGATTTGAGATATTTGTTAAAGGGCCCTGGAATGGTGGGGCGATGAAGATAATTTTTTTTTACACAGTGAGTTCTTAAGATCTGGACTACATTGCCTAATAGGACGGCGGAGGCAGATTCAATAGTAACTTTAAACAGGGTATTTGATAAATATTTGAAAGTGGAATATTTGCGGAGCTGTGAGGAAAAGAATCAAGGGGTGGGACTGGAAAGTTCTTCAAAGAGTTGGCACAAGTATGATGGACTGAATATCCTCTTTCTGAGCTGGAACATCCTATGATTATTTTGTTATCATATGTTTCCAACTCAGCGTAATATCAAAAGGAGCCTGAGAGTAGGTTACCCAACTAATTCCTTAGCATAGGTGACAAATATCTTGCAGACCAATGGGCAGAAACGTTTTATTATTTGGTAGGGTGGCACAGAGGAGGTTCACATGATTGATTCCAGAGATGAGGGCTTTATCTCATAAAGAAAGATTGAGCAATTTAGCTGATACTCCTGAGAGTTTAGAAGAATGAGAGGAGATCTTATTGAGGTACATAAGATAATAAAACATATTGACAAAGTAGACGTAGGGTGGATGCTTCCTCTTGTGGGGCAACCTAGAACGAGAGGTCATAGCTTTAAGATAAGGAGTAGCAGATTTAAATAGAGATGAGGAGAAATTATTTCTCTCCAAAGGTCATGAATCTGTGCAATTTATTACCTCAGAGTGCGGTGGATGACGACGATATTGAGTAAATTTGTGGAGATAAACAGATTTTAAATTAGTAATGGGTTGAAGGGTTATGGAGAACGGGTAGTAAAGTGGAGTTGAGGACGTGAGGAGATCAGCCATGATCGTATTGAATGGCGGAGTGAGTTTGAGGGGCTGAATTGCCTACTCCTGCTCCTAGTTCTTATGTTCTTATGTTCTTTGGGCACAAGGCAATACAGAACAAAGGTATCATTTCTAATTTTGCTCACTTCATGCGACAGCCCTATCAGTCGCTCTCATTCCCTGGAGCAAAGAAGATGTAGGTCAGTGTTATATTACTTGGAGTAATATTTGTTACTCATTTGTTTAGCTGAGTTTTACTTAACTTTGATGATGATGAATTCTCGAAGTCGTCCAGTGATAACAAATAATTTATTGAGTAACTAATCACTAACTTGTGAGTTCGATTCTTCAATATTCTTCTTGGTTGTCAAACTAAACAAGATAGAATTAGATTAACTATGAATAATATACTTTGCACTCTGAGCTAACTATACACTTCTGTTCTCTAGCCACAACACACCCGAAGAGAGCGGGAAAACAGATGGAATTGCATGTAGATCATAATACTGACGTTGTTGCGTTGTTGTTTGATCTTACTCAGTACACACGATTGATCTGGATTGCTGATTTGTAGTGTGAGTAACGTTGCTCTCACATCACCATTGAGCAGCATTTGAGCCAGAGACAGCCCTGAGCTTAATGATGAGGCTCCATATGAAAGCAAAGCCAAATAAATGTCAGATTGCGAATCATTCACCTTGCTTATTAGTTGCTTTACAATGTGCACACCCTTTTCCACACTGCCATTTGACTGAGGAAAGTGTGGACTCAAGGTGATATGGTTAAAATTGTATTGTTTGGAGAATTCTGTCCACTCCCTCCTCCCAAGGACCATTATCGGACATAACCGTTTGTGGACTCCCATAACTTGAAAAGGTCTCCCTACAAGCCTTAATTACTGATGAGGAAGTGAGATCCGGTAGTTTCATCACTTCAGGAAAATTGTAGTAGAAGTCTATGATGAGAACATGGGGTTGGATTCTCCCAAAATGGGGCTATGTCCTCACACCAGCGTAAAAATGCAGGTGTTGCACTCCTGAGTTTCCAGAAACAAATACCAGGTGATTTACTTATGTTCAGGGGGCTAGCAGGGACCCAAAGTGCTTCAGACAGATTCGGCTGCAGATACAGGTCCTGCACGTCCGGTTCCGGTTCTGTGCATGAGCATGGTGGCGGCCTCCTGAATTTGATTGGGAAATTATTTGCTTGCACTGTCAATATCCATCCAGAAAAATCCACATGGAGGCCCCACTCTGCCGACTTTAAGATCCAACCCCAGGAGCGCCCAGGGAGGGAACAGACCATGGGACCCAGCCCAATCTGCCCCAGGAAGCTCCTGCCCACGACCCAGGACCCCAGAAACAACGGAGACCGCGCGCAAGGACCCGAACACGCTGCAAGGTATTCTCGCGCCCGCAGAATGCCGGGACCCATCCGGATCACAAACTCACCCCCCCCAGCAACCCCGCTACCTCAACCAACGCCCGGGACCCTGCCAGACGTGACCCCGGAAATGTAAACAGCGCCCTGGACCTCGCTAGCGCCCTGGACCCCGCCAGACGCAACCACCTACCTTCCAAAAGGGCTGACGTCTCTCATCGGATCCCAGGATCATCCAGCAGCAGCCGCCGACTGAGAAAGCGAGGGAAACGCAGCGGTCTGCAGGTTAGACTGAAGCAACGCGGTTTCGAGACCCCTCTCCCCAGCATACTCCTGGCAAACGTCCAAGCAATTGAAAACAAGCTGGATGAACTTAACGGCAGACTTACCTCTCAGAGGGAAGTAAGAGACTGCTGTGTGCTCTGTTTCACAGAGACATGGCTCAGCCCCACCTCACCGGACTGTGCCATACAACCTGAAGGCTTCTGAATTCACCGGGCGGACCGCACGGCATCTTCAGGCAAAACGAAGGGTGGAGGGGATTGCCTCCTCATCAACTCGTCCTGGTGCTTGGATGTGGTGACCCTGGCGACCTACTGCTCCCCAGACCTGGAATACTTGACCGTAAAGTGCCGCCCATACTATCTTTCACGTGAGTTCACTTCAGCCATTATCACAGCGGTCTACATCCCACCCCAGGCAGAAGTGAGGAAGGCGCTGGATGAACTGTACACAGTCATAAACAACTATGAAACAGAACACCTGGAGGCCTTGTTTATTGTGGCCGGAGACTTCAACAAAGCCAACCTCAAGAGTGTACTGCCAAAATTCCACCAGCGCATCTCCTGTCCCACCAGGGGCGACAACACTCTTGACCACTGCTACTCAAAAATCAAGGGCACCTACCGTTCCATCCCCCGACCGCACTTTGGGAAATCAGACCATAAGACTGTGCTCCTTCTCCCGGCTTACAAGCAGAAACTCAAGCGGGAGAATCCAGCTAAGAAGGTTGTGCAGTGCTGGTCCGAGGAGACAGAAGAGCTCTTACGTGACTGCTTAGAGACAGTGGATTGGTCCATATTTAAGAACTCAGCGACTAACTTAAATGAGTATGCCACCACCGTCACAGACTTCATCAGCAAATGTGTGGACGACTGCGTGCCAAAGAAAGCAGAACGTGCGTTCCCCAACCGGAAACCATGGCTCAACCGCGAGATTGACTCCCTACTGAAGGACAGATCTGAGGCGTTCAAGGCAGACGACCCTGTCCTATACAAGAAATCCAGGTACGACCTCTGCAAAGCCATCCGAGATGCCAAGAGAGAATATCAAACTAAGCTAGAGTCACAGACTCTCGGCGGTTGTGGCAAGGTCTAAACAACATAACGGGCTACAAAGTGAAGCTGAGCAGTATCTCTGGCAGCAGCGCACCCCTCCCCGATGAACTTAATGCATTCAATGCTCGGTTTGAGCAGGTAACCAACAATCCGCTGTCGAGTGCCCCAGCAACACATAATTCACCCATACCCACCATCACAGTTTCCGAAGTCAGATTGGCCTTCCGGAAAGTGAACCCACGGAAGGCGATGGGCCCGGACGGGATCCCTGGTCGTGCACTCAGAGCCTGCGCATACCAGCTGGCAGAGGTATTCACAGACATCTTTAACCTATCCCTACTCCACTCCGAGGTCCCCACCTGCTTCAAGAAGACCACCATCATACCGGTACCAAAGAAGAACCAGGCAACGTGCCTCAATGACTACCGCCCGGTAGCCCTGATGTCAGTTGTAATGAAGTGCTTCGAGAGGCTGATCATGAAGCGCATCACCTCCATACTCCCGGAATGCATTGACTGACTTCAATTCGCATACCGTCGCAACCGGTCCACATCAGACACCATTTCCCTGGCCCTACACTCATCCCTAGAGCATCTCGAAAACAAGGACTCCTACATCAGACTCCTATTTATTGACTACAGCTCCGCCTTCAACACCATAATCCCAGCCAAGCTCATATCAAAGCTCCAAAACCTAGGACCAGGCTCTCCACTCTGCAACTGGATCCTTGACTTTCTGACCAACAGTCCACAATCAGTAAGAATGAACACCAACACCTCCTCCACAATAGTCCTCAATACTAGTGCCCCGCAAGGCTGCGTACTTAGCCCCCTACTCTACTCTCTGTACACACACGACTGCGTGGCAAAACTTGGTTCCAACTCCATCTACAAGTTTGCTGACGATACGACCATAGTGGGCCGGATCTCGAATAACGACGAGTCCGAATACAGGAGGGAGATAGAGAACCTAGTGGAGTGGTGTAATGACAACAATCTCTCCCTCAATGCCAGCAAAACTAAAGAGCTGGTCATCAACTACAGGAAGCAAAGTACTATACACACCCCTGTCAGCATCAACGGAGCCGAGGTGGAGATGGTGAGCAGTTTCAAATTCCTAGGGATGCACATCACCAAAAATCTATCCTGGTCCACTCACGTCGACGCTATCACCAAGAAAGCACAACAGCGCCTATACTTCCTCAGGAAACTAAGGAAATTCGGCATGTCCACATTAACCCTTACCAACTTTTACAGATGCACTATAGAAAGCATCCTATCGGGCTGCATCACAGCCTGGTATGGCAACTGCTCGGCCCAGGACCGCAAGGAACTTCAGAGAGTCGTGACTACTGCCCAGTCCATCACACGAACCTGCCTCCCATCCATGGATTCCATCTACACCTCCCGCTGCCGGAGTAAAGCGGGCAGCATAATCAAGGATCCCTCCCACCCGGCTTACTCACTTTTCCAACTTCTTCCATCGGGCAGGAGATTCAGAAGTCTGAGAACACGCATGAACAGACTCAAAAACAGCTTCTTCCCCACTGTCACCAGACTCCTAAATGACCCTCTTATTGACTGACCTCATTAACACTACACCCTGTATGCTTCAACCAATGCCAATGCTTATGTAGTTACATTGCATATCTTGTGTTGCCCTATTATGTATTCTCATGTATTTTCTTGAATTTTGTTTAATTCCCTTTTCTTCCATGTAATGAATGATCTGTTGAGCTGCTTGCAGAAAAATACTTTTCACTGTACCTTGGTACACGTGACAATAAACAAATCCAATCCAATCCAATCCATTCACTGTTGGAGTCAACATAATTTATTTGTTGAGGAGCCTTGGTCTTTGCTTGAGGTTCCTGTATTATGTCTATGATTCCTACAACAAAAGTGTTTTCCAAGGAAAAATAATCCTCTTTGTCTGAAAAATCTTTCTTGGATTTGTGAATTTCCATTTTATCAATGCAGCAAACATTGATATGTTGTTTTAGTTTTTGAGGCTGATATGTCGCTGTGATTTGCATTGGGAAGCAAAGTGATTAAGCTTGGAGCACTTTAAACATCTTTTCCTTGTGTGGGGCATTTCCCCTCTAAGTGGGCGTTACCACAGCAGTGGCACATCATGATGTCGGCTCTCTGACACATTATGCATGGTCGCGCATGCGCAGACTTCTTCTCTTGAGCCCCGCATCTTTGTGCGAACTGCGCATGTCCCAAGCTGGAGTGCGCACGTGCAAGATATCTGCAATCCAGAACATGCTTCTTTGCTGCCTGCGACACCATTTTTACACTCTCAACCTCGTGGTGGACTTTCGTGCCCTTTTTCCGGTGATAAAACTCCAAATATTGATTTTTGCATTGCTCATGCGAAATCCATTTTTCGATCGCAATTTTGAGCGTTAGATCGTTTTGTCTCAATAATGCTTCTCTCAAGCTTTCATCCTTAAGCCCGTAAACCATTTGATCCCTTATTAAAGAATCATGCAAATCAGCAAAATTAGAAGTTTGTGCTCGCAGTTTTAATTCGGTGACAAAGTTTGTGATCAGTTTGCCGTTTTTCTGTAACCGCGTGTGAAACCTGAAATGCTCCAGTATTTCATTAGTCTGCATCTTGTAGTGGTCGTCAAACTTCACGATTATCACACTAAATTTGTTTTTGTCCTCTCCTTCAGAGAATATAAAGGAATTATATATCTCTATCGCTTGCTGACCTGCCATTGACAGGAGCAGTGCTATTCTTCTGACTTCAGAGGCTGTATTTAAATCATGTGCTTCCAAATAAAGTTGGAACTGCTGCTTAAAGAGTTTCCAGTTTGAATTTAAATTACCGGTAGTTTTCAGCTGCCGTGGAGCTTGAACATGGTCCGTCGAGTCGATTGGTTGTCGAGGATCCAATTGCTGCAAAGTCTTCCACAGTTGAATAGTCAGTATTGGAATTTTCTCTTTTCTTGCCTAACCTTACTGTAATCTTTCTTAAAGCTAGTTTCCTGTTATATTACTTGTGTAATATTTGTTACTCATTTGTTTATGCCGAGATTTACTTAACTTTGATGATGATGAATACTACAAGTCGTTTAGTGATAACAAATAATTTATTGAGTAATTAATCAATTAACTTGTGAATTTGATTCTTCAATACTTTTACTAGTTGTCAACTTAAACAAGATAGAATTAGATTAACTATGATTAATATACTTTACACTCTGAGCTAACTATACATTTTTATTCTCTAGCCACAACACACCCTGAGAGTGGGAAAACGGATTGAGCCTGTATTTATACTCCCTGTTAGTGTTGCCCTCTAGTGATCTTCCGACTGTACTGACTACAGATTAACCCTTCATGTATATACATATACAGAGATCACTACAGTCAGCAGCCCAGTTGTAGATAATTAAAACAAGGTGTTAAATAGAAGTATAATCGGATTCAGATATGGGCTTTAATATAAATGTGTTCTTCATCAACCAATAAACATCTATTTCTTTTTTGTTCTGATTTTATATCTTTTTCGAAGACACAGCTTTTGACTTCCAGCCTTTTGCTTTTTCAAATCCATTTTTGCCAGTTCTATAGTCTTCTAAAGCTTCAGCAATTTCCTCTTGAGAATTCATCACAAATGGACCTGGGCACAAAAAAGGAAATGCTTTAAATGGACTTTATCAATTCTTTAGTTAATATGAAATGTTAAAACAAATCTCTTATTGCTGCAAAAGACATGTTGTTGAAGTTGATTGTCTTGCACTCATTAGGACAGTTTGCAATGCCAACAGTAAAGGGAACAACAATTTACACTGCATGAGAAGAGAGTGTTGATTGGCTGGTCAGTGGGTTTTGATTGGTTGGGACATTGCCAAGGAGTAACCATCAGATAACAATAAGCTGCCAAGTTTTTGTTCAAATTCAAACCAGGCAGGTGGACTCTGATTGGTCAAGTCAATGCCGTGGGGAATGGACCAGGGAATGGCTGTCCTCAAAACATTTGTTTAGTTGAAAAAGGCACAATGCGTGGACCTGTTCCTTCTGTCTGCAAAGAACAGGGCCCTGTGTGAATGTTGAAATGAAATGAAATGAAGTGAAAATTGCTTATTGTCACAAGTAGGCTTCAAATGAAGTTACTGTGAAAAGCTCCTAGTCGCCACATTCTGGCACCTGTTCGGGGAGGCTGGTACGGGAATTGAACCGTGCTGCTGATCTAGCTTGGTCTGCTTTCAAAGCCAGCAATTTAGCCCTGTGCTAAACCAGCCCCAGAACCACATTGTAACTCTAGCATAAGTGATCCGCGAGCAAGCCCGACTGATAATCTTACATTGATTGTCAGCATAATTTTTAGCACAATCAGGATTGTTAACAAGTGTTGTCAAGTTGCGGCACCATATCTAATGTTGAACACTAGTTTTGACTTTTGCACGCATGGGCTGGTTGGGTACGGTTTTTACTCTGTTGCAAACAACCAAGGGACATGCTGTTTGATACGATCTGCTACTCACTGGGATGTACGGCCTAAATACCTGGCATCACATTGGCATTGAAATTCATATACCACATTGCTCATTTGTGTGAACCGCAGAATGATTCTTTTGGTTTGACGGTAGCATCCTATTAGTGGGGAATACCACTCGTGTTGCTAATGTATAGTGGCAACATGAAACAACTAGCTTCACCTGTTGCTCAACATTTTGAGTTACTTTAACATTCTGAGGTAGACTGGGGAATTTTCAAGACTAAAAGTGACGGCCTTCGATCCCTTTATGAATTTGTGTGATATATTGTGAGCAATGATCTAATCAGGGTAGCATCAGGCTTGCACAGTGAGCAAATGGCTCGGGCCAGATTTGCAAGATTGTCGATAAGGTCAATCCTGTAGCGTGTGGAACTGTAGGTATCCCAATGCATGCATTGACCAGTGAAGGTGGGCTTGTGGTAGGCAAAACCCATTGGCATATTTCTCAACTAGTACATCAAGGAAATAAAGCTCATTCAGCTGCTCCATTTCAAAAGAGAATTTGAGCACAGGATGAAGCCCATTAAGGAGTGTAAGGAAATTCTTACATGCAACTGCGGATTCAAATAGAGCAAACGTATCATCTACGCATTGGAAACATATAAGAGGTAATAGGTTGGGTTTCATTCCATCAAAGGATTGGACGAAGATCATGACCTTTGGTCCTGAAAAATAGACTGTACCAACCAACCCATGCTTGCAAAAGTTTAAACGTATGGCGAGATCTTCTGGCTGTTCACATCAGCGGGATCTTCTGGTCCCGCCGATGGCGCACCCCCACCATGGGTTTCCCGGCAGTGTGGGGGCGGATACAATGGGAAATCCCGTTGACAATGGCAGGACCACAGGATCCCACTGCCGGTCAATGGTGGGCTACCTCACACTGCTGTGAAACATGCCACGGGAGAGGTCAGAGAATCTCACCCATAATGTCCAATATTAGATGTGATATCACAGATGGATAACAGTTGTTAAACAATCCTGATTGTGCTCGGTATTACACTAACAACCAATTTAAGATTATCAGTCAGGCTCACAGTGTGGCTTACATATGCTATAGGCTACACATATATAGAGCGGCATGGTAGCGCAGTGGTTAGCACTGTTGCTTCACAGCACCAGGAACCCAGGTTCGATTCCTGGTTTGGGTCACTGTGCAGAGTCGACACGTTCTTCCCGTGTGTGCGTGGGTTTCCTCCGGGTACATCGGTTTCTTTCTACAAGTCCCAAAAGACATGCTTGTTAGGTGAATTGGACATTCTGAATTCTTGCTCATTGTACCCAAACAGGCGCCAGAGTGTGGTGACCAGGGGCTTTTCACAGTAACTTCATTGTAGTGTTAATGTAAGCCTACTTGTGACACTAATAAAGATTAATATTATATATTCATACACAGGACCCTGTCCTATGCAGACAGAAGGAGCATGTCCACACATTGTGGCTTTATCAATTGGACAAAAGCTTGAGGGAAAGCCATTCCCTGGTACATTCCTCATGGAAATGCCTTGACCAATCGGAGTCGACCTGCCTGGTTTAAATTTAAACAAAAGCCTGGCAGTTAACTATTCTCTGGTGCATTCTCCATGGTAATGGCTTTGGTCAGTCAGGGTCCAATTGCCAACCAATCAGCACTCTTTTCTCAAGGAGAGTAAAGTGTGGTTCCCTTTACCATTGATATTCTTGCAAACTGCCCTGATGAGTGCAAGATGAAAAGCTTCGAAGCATGTCTTAGCTATACTCAAATTCTGTATACCAAATCTGTTTTTATTTCTAAACTTGGCTCATGACGGTTTCTTAACCAGTGCCCCCTTCAATTTAAAGAAACACAGAAAATGTAGATAAATCCAGGTGCTGAGAAAGGAATGATTACTGAACAATACTATGTTTATATTTTCTATCTAAAACCTATTGTGATATAAATCCTTTTGGAATGACTGCATGTTTGTTCAGTTTGTCCTGTTTGATTTTTTTGTGCTGTGATTTGTTTTAAATTGCCTTTCTCTCGGCACAGAGCAAAGCACATGTGACACAATAATTCTTCTGTAAATTTCTTTTTAAATTAATTTTTACCTGATGTCAGCTTTGCTGGCTGGGCCAGCAGTTGTTGCCCATCCCTAACTGCCCATGAGAAGGTGTTGGTTAGCTGCCTTCTTGAACCGGTACACCCACAGTGCCGATTGGGAGGGTGTTACAGGATTCTGACCCAGCGACGGTGAAGGAACGGACAATATATTTCCAAGCCAGTGTGACTTGGAGGCGAATTTCCAAGTGGTGGGGTTCCCATGTATCTGCTGCCCTTGTTCTTCCAGATTCCAGTGGTTGTGGGTTTGGAAGAAGCTACCTAAGGAGCCTTGGTGAGTTCCTGCAGTGCATCTTGTAGATGGTACACACAACTGCCACTGTGCATCAGTGGTGGAGGGAGTGAATGTTTGTGGATGGGGGAGTGATCAAGCGAGCTGCTTTATCATGGATGGTGTCGAGCTTCTTGAGTGTTGCTGGAGCTGCACTCATCCAGGCAAGTGGGAGTATCGCATCACACTCCTGACTTGTGCCTTATAAATGGTGGACAGGCTTTGGGGAGTCAGGAGGTTAGTTACTCGCTGCAGGATTCCTAACCTCTGACCTGCTTGTGTAGCCACATGCCAAAACCAGTTCAGTTTCTGATCAACGCCCAGAATGTTGATAGTGGGGGATTCAGCGATGGTAACACCATTGAATGTCAAGGGCTGATGGTTAGATCCTCTCTTGTAAGAGATGGTTATTGGCTGACACTGGCAAATGTAACTTGCCACTTGTCAGCCGAAATCTGGATATTGTCCAGGTTTTGCTGCATTTGGACATCTGCTTCATTATCTGAGGAGTTGCGAATGGTGCTGAACATTGTGCAGTCATCAGCGAATGTCCCCACATCTGACCTTATGTTGGAAGGAAGGCCATTGATGAAGCAGCAGAAGATGGTTGGGCTGAGGACACTACCCTACAGTGATGTCCCGGGACTGAGATGACTGTCTTTCAGCCACCAAACCACCTTCCTTTGTGTAGGTATGACGCCAACCAGTGGACTATTTAACCCGATTCCCATTGACTCCAGTTTAGCTAGGGAGCCTTGATGCCATACTCGGTCAAATGCTGCCTTGATGTCAAGGTCCGCCACTCTCATCTCATCTCTGGCATTCAACTCTTCTGTCCATGTCTGAAACAAGGTTCTAATGAAGTCAGGAGCTGAGTGACCCTGGTGGAACCCAAACTGAGCATCTGTGAGCAGGTTATTGCGGAGTAAATGCCGCTTGATAGCACTGTTCACCACTTTACTGATTGAGAATAGACTGTGAGGGTAGTAATTGGCCGGGTTGGAATTGTCCTGCCTTTTGTGTACAGGACATACCTGGGCAATTTTTCACATTGCCGGGTAGATATCAGTGTTGTAGCTGTACTGGAACAGTTTGGTCAGGGGCGTGGTAGGCTCTGTAGCACAAGTCTTCAATACTATTGCTGGAATATTGCCAAGGCCCATAGCCTTTGTATTATCCAGTACCTTTAGCCATTTCTTGATATGATGTGGAGTAAATCAAATTGGCTGAAAACTGATATCTGTTATTTTTCCAGAGAATTTACAGTGCAGAAGGAGGCCATTCAGCCCATCGCGTCTGCACCGGCTCTTTGAAAGAGCATCCTACCCAAGCCCACACCTCCATCCTGTCTCCATAACCCAGTAACCCCACCCAATCTGCACATCTTTGGACTGTGGGAGGAAACCAGAGCACCCAGAGAAAACCCACACATACACGGGGAGAACGTGCAGATTCCGCACTGGGGACCTCTGGAGAAGACAGATGGATCATCCACTTGGCACTTCTGGCTGAAGATTATTCTGAATGCTTCACCCTTGTCTTTTGCACAGATGTGCTGGGATCCTCCATCATCGGGCATGGGAATATCTGTGGAGCCTCCTCCTTTTTCTAATTGTCCACCACCATTCATGGCTGAATGTGGCAGAACTACAGATCTTAGATCTGGTTGTGAAATCGCTTAGCTCTGTCTATTACTTGACGCTTATGTTGTTTGGTATAATAATAATCTTTGTCACAAGTAGGCTTACATTAACACTGCAATGAGGTTACTGTGAAAATCCCCTCGTCATCACATTCCGGCGCCTGTTCGGGTTCACAGAGGGAGAATTCAGAATATCCAATTCACCTAACAGCACGTCTTTCGGGACTTGTGAGAAGTAACCGGAGCACCTGGAGGAAACCCACGCAGACACAGGGAGAACGTGCAGACTCCACACAGATAATGACCCAAGCCAGGAATCGAACCTGGGCCCTGGAGCTGTGAAGAAACAGTGCTACCCACTGTGCTACCGTGGTATTCAAGTAGTCCTGAGTTGTAGCCTTCAAAGGTTGACACCCCATTTTTAGGTATGCTTGGTGCTGCTCCTAGCATGCTCTCCTCCACTCTTCATTGAACCAGAGTTGATCCCCTGGCTTGGTGGTAATGGTAGAGTGGGGATATGCCGGGCCATGAGGTGGAATACAATTGCGCTGCTGGTGATAGCCCACAGCGCCTCATGGATGACCAGTCTTGCGTTGCTAGATCTGTTCTGAACCTATCCTATTTAACAGAGTGGTATTGCCACTCAATGGTATCCTCAATGTGAAGAATGGACGTCGTCGCCACAAGAACTGTACAATGGTCACTCCTACCGGTACTGTCATGTGCAGATGCATCTGTAGGAGGCAAGTTGATGAGGATAAGATCTGGTATGTTTTTCCCTCTTTTTTGTTCCTTCACCACCTGTCGCAGACCTTGTCTACCAGATATGTCCTTTAGGACTTGGCCAACCCAATCAGTAGTGCTGCTACCAAGCCACTCTTGGTGAATGATGTCCCCCATACAAAGTGCACTTTGTGCCCTTGCCACCTTCAGTGGTTCTTCTAAGTGGTGTTCATCATGGAGGAGCACTGATTCATAAGCTGACGGTGGACAGCACATGGTAATCAGCAGGAGGTTTCCTTGCCCAGGTTTGACCTGAAGACATGAGGATCCAGAGTCAATTTTGAGGACTCCCAGAGCAACTCCCTCCCGACTGTATACCACTGTGCTGCCACCTCTGCTGGGACTGTCCTGCCGCTGGGACAGGACATATCCAACGGTGGTGAAAGTGGTGTCTGGAACATTATCTGTAACATACGATTTCTGAGTATGATTATGTCAGGCTGTTGCTTGACTGAACTGTAATACAGCTCTCCCAACTTTGCTCAACCCCAAGAGGAGGACTTTGCAAAGGGTGGGTTTGTTGTTACCAGTGCCTTGGTCAATGCCGGGTGGTCTGTCCCGTTTCTTTGCTTTTTGTTGACTTTGGAGCGTTTTTTATACAACTGAGGCTTTGAGGCGATTTGCCATGCATCTGGAATCGCATGTAGATAAGAATGACAGATTTCCTTCATTAGTGAACCAGATGGGTTTTTACAACAATCAACAATGATTTCATGGTTATTATTAGACCTTTAATTCCAGATATTTATTGGATTCAATTTCCACCACCTGGCATGATGGGATTCCATAATAAGTCCACGGAGGCAGAGGTCCCGTCACCAGATTTTCTTTTATTTACAAACCCAACAGCTGAACAACCATGACCATTCAGTCTGCTGTCTACACCGGGAGTGCAGAGGATCTGACACTCCCTGTTATATACACAGAAAGGGGTTCCCTGATTGGGCCACTAATCAGGAAACTCTTATTCTAATTGGTCAATCTCAAAGGCCTGGACAAAGTCATTACACCCCTCCCCCACAAACACAGAGGAATTCCCGTGGTCCTCGCGACTCACGGGTTTCCTGCTTTGATTCTGCGGCGGGTCTGGATCCTCCACTTCGGCCTCCAACGGAGAGGGGGGGGGGGGGGGGGGGGTGGTGGTGGGTGTATAACAGCTAGGCGCCCGTCTTTTCCGATGTGACTGTCTGAGGGGCGGTTCAACTCCGGTGGCAGGGGTACAGCTGCGGCATCATCCCCGGCGTCCATACCCGAGTCTAATATCCTCACCAGCGGTGCCGGAGGGACATGAACAGTTTGTCGGGGAGGACTCTCCACGGTCCTTGGTCTGCTGGTCTGAGTCAGCTCCGGGGAGGAAACGATTCTGAGGCCCGCACCTTGTCCAAGTGTTTCTTTATTACATGTTTTTCCACACGTATCTCATATGACACAGTGCTTTGAGAATAAGAGTGCTCCAACCAGCTTTGCAACAAATCCTCAATCCGGGGAATTGGGGATTTGTCCAGTGGGTATAGTGATTAATCATTTGTTTGAAATCGCCACAATGGCAGACTGAGGCATCTGGCTTACGGATAGGCACCACAGGTAGTGCCCATTCTGCAAACTGGACCGGTTTTATTATTCCTTCCCACTCCAATCTTTTGATTTCCGTTTCAGCTTTCTGCCTTAATGCGCACTGGTCAGGCCTTGTAGAATTTTGGGACTGCCTCTGGATCTACGTGCAATGTCGCCTTTGCTCCCTTTCTTGTTCCGAGCCCTTCTCGGAAAACCTCTGGGTATTTGCACAGGAGTTCGCTCAGGCGACCATTTTCCATCTGGGAAATGTTTACCCAATCCAGCTGGATCTCTTTTAGCCAGTTTCGTCCCAATAAGCTTGGTCCCACACCTTTCACTACCATCAAAGGCAGCCTAACCAGTTGCTCTCCATAAGCCACAGTTATAGTTGCGCCCAACACTCTTGGTGGTTTCCCTGTATATGTCCTCAGTTCTGCCCCGTCCTGGTTAGGAATAAGGGTTGGAGTCCAGTGCACATTTTATTAAATACTGTTTCCCCCATCACTGATACGGCTGCTCCAGTGTGGCTTCCATTAATGTGGGACGTTCATTCAACCTTATGATTAATTTAATGGGTTTTGATTTTATCATCGTTACACAATTTAGTTGTACCTCGTCGGAGGTAGGTGGGGTTTCTAGGGTATGCATTCTCCTGTACCCCGGCCTACGTGTTCTTCTCCAAGATCTTGGAATTGTGGCTTATATTTCTTATCTCTGGCAATAACTACAATATCTTGTCGGGCGAAAGGCTGTAGGGGCTGCCGTCTGCCAGGTCCTAATTTTCCCTTGCTTCGGAGTGGTTCTGCAAGTGGGTCTGGGTAATATGGTACCCGAGTCGTTCCTGAGGGTGGCTATGCAATTGCCTGTCCCCCACCAGTAGTCCCTTAACTCAGTTTCACTGGTGTGGGCGTCTACCTCCATCCGAGTACCCTGTAACTCAGGTGCTCCACTTGCAGCTTTTTCCAAGGACAAAGCCAGCTGCAATGCTTGTTTGCAATCCAGCTCGGCCTCTGCTAACAGACGTTTCTGTATTGCTAAATTATTTATTCCGCACACCAACCAGTCTCGGAGGATCTCATTTAGCATCAGGCTAAATTCGCAAGCCTCTGCTATTCACCTTAATCTTGTTAAAAAGTTAATGACTGATTTCCCCAGTGTCTCGGAATGCTGTGTAAAACCTGCACTTTCGCAGGTTAAGAGGTGGCTTTGGGTCACAGTACTCTTACAAAGTCCGTCAATTACTGGAAATATTTTGTGTCTTGTGCCTCCAGAAAAGTGAGACTGCGCATAATGGCAAAAGCTGCTGGCCCACACGCAGTCAGCAGAATGGCCCGTGCTCTCCATCCAGAATTGTATTTGCTCTAAAAAAGTACTTAATCCGCTCTACATATTGGGTCCAGCCTTCAACTGCAGGGTCAAAAGAATCCAACTTCCCAAATAAAGGTATTTTGCCTGTCAGTGGCTTACCCTCAATATGTGGTAGCTGCTAATGAGCAGGTTTCTTCGGGTCATTCCGTTTTCCTCATCGCCACTGTAATAAGTTCATGGAGGCAGAAGTCCCTGCACCAGAATTCTTTTTATTTACAAAACCAAGAGCCGAACAACCAGGCGCATTCAGCTTGCGGTCTACACTGGGAGTGCAGAGGATCTGACACCCTGTTATATACAGAGAAAGGGGTTCCCTGATTGGGCCACTAATCAGGGAACTGGTATTCTAATTGTATTCAATCTCAAAGACCTGGCCTAAGTCATTACAGATTCGAACCTGGGCCCCCTGGGTCTCTGGATTACTAGTCCAGTGACAATACCACTAGGCCACTGCCTCCCCACTGTCTACTGAAATAGAGATCTTCAATATTCAAAATACTGTTATATTTGAGATAGCAAAAGCCTAGTGAAACATGTCAAAAAATCTGGGATGGGATTCTCTGTTAGTCGATGCTGAAATCAGGAAGTGCGATCGAACGGAGAATAGGCTCCAACGCCAAAATTGCGACTGGCGCAGGTTTGACGGCAAATCACGATTCTCTGTCACCTCAAAAATGGCGTCAATGCACTTTACTTCGCGTGTACTCTAATTACCGTTTGTATATCATTAGTGGGCCCACCCACGATTCTCCGCCTCCGATGGGCTGAGTTCCCGCCGGCAGGGTTCACTTGTGCTTTTAAAAATTGTGAACCTGCCATGGTGGCTGAGAGAGAGAGTATGGACGGTTTCCAGCATCGCCGACAGTTGTGCCGCTGGTCGGGAGGCTTCTTCAAGGGCCGGGCAGTCGTGGGGTTGGCCAGGAGGTGGGCTGTGGGGTCGGGGTGGACGGGTATGAAACGCCATTACTGCCGCCGGCAAGGTAGCCATGCAGCTGCGAATGCCGCTGACAGCCCGCTTTAAACCTAGTGCCATGGGTCGTATGGGTATCCCTCTGGGGTACCCCCCGGGTGCCTTCTGGCCCAGCTGACCCATCAGCTGTCTGGGTGCTCCAGCACAACCTTTTTGGCTTTGACAAGTGTGTAGGGAGTGTGTGGCTGCAGCTTGTCAACCCTGCAAATGTCAATCAAGGACCTGGCAAATCCCGCACCGTTTTTCATGGAAATCGAAGGTGATACACGTGACACCAGTGCTAGCCCCTCGGCAGTATACGGAATCTGTGCAGATGTGGTGCCGATATTTCTGTCATAAAATTCCAAATTTTAATCAGTCAAGACGCATCCAATTTAGCCTTGAATGACTGATTAAAAAGCTTAAAGCCATAGAATTTCCAGCACTTTCTCATCAATACCCAAAAAGATTGTCATTCCTGTTCTCCTTTGTGCCTACTGTGTTAGCTGCCCCACCAGCAAAGGAATAGCCTCTTCATATTGTGGTCGGATTATTTTTAACTACCTCCTTTCAATCCTCTAGTTGTTTGTATTTTGCTTTTTTGCAACGTGTGATTTATCAAGAGAAGGCTATGGAATGGAACAAAGTGAATTGCTCATTTGGTGAGCCAGTACTGACACAATGGGCCGAATGGTCTCCATTTCATAGAATTTAGAATTTACAGGGCAGAAGGAGGCCATTCAGCCCATCGAGTCTCCACCGGCCCTTGGAGAGAGCACCCTACTTAAGCCCCATGCCTCCACCCTATCCCCTTTATCCCTGTAACCCAGTAACCCCACCTAACCTTTTTGGACACTAAGGGCAATTTAGCATGACCAATCCACCTAACCTGCACATCTTTGGACTGTGGGAGGAAACCGGAGCACCCTGAGGAAACCCATGCAGACACGGGGAGAACGTGCAGACTCCGCACAGACAGTGACCCAAGTTGGGAATCGAACCTGGGACCCTGGAGCTGTGGTGTGCTAACCATTATGCTACCGTACTGTCCTGTAATTTGCACTGTAACAATTCTGAGTTGATGATGATAGTGGAGAGGAATGCTGAGCCAAGCTTATAAGGCTGCAGACTGGAAGAATGGTAAAATGTTTGGTGAAAATCTTAATTTGTCATGCTCATGGGCAAAACCTAGCTCGTTGAGAGTAGTTGTCAGAAATTCCATTCCAAATCCCCATGGATTTTCTGTCCACTGTCTATTCAAAGAAGACAAGGATCTTCTCTAAATATCTCCCGAGGATATCACTAAATCTCTTTATTTCAAAAGAAGGTCACCCATAATTCCAGACAGAAGGCTGTCCGTATTCAGCAGGAAACTATAATGGTACATCACAGGCAGGGGAAGTTATGGTCGTGATAATGCCAGAAGAGACATCACATGTCACATCGAGAGCGCGTTCCCATCTTTATTCCATTTTGGGCTGGTTTAGCACACGGCTAAATCGCTGGCTTTGAAAGCAGACCAAGGCAGGCCAGCAGCACAGTTCAATTCCCATACCAGCCTCCCAGAACAGGCACCGGAATGTGGCGACTAGGGGCTTTTCACAGTAACTTCATTTGAAGCCTACTTGTGATAATAAGCAGTTTTCATTTAATTTCATACAGCATGACAGATGGTAGATGTGTTTACCAGCCACTCATGTCTCTGCTCCAGCTTTCATGCCACAAACTCACCCTCATCTCTCTTTCCTTCCAGGCCGTGAAGATTTGGGATCCCGCTGGTATGGGGTGTGGTTTTTGGAGGTAGCTACTGGCCATCCCAGGTTGCACCTTCAGCAAGAGGAGACCAGACATCTTTAAGATGGGGTGCTACTCAATATCATCCTAGCAATCCCACCAGATCAAATACTGGCGCCATGAGTCTATAGGCAGTAGATAAGGCAAAGAGGTCCTCACATAGTGAATCCATGGGCATCAAGAGTCACCAAGTGACACCTGGAAAGAATTCTGGCATTAACGGCAAAAGCCTTATCAGCCATGTCAGAAATAAGATGATTATAAAGCGCCATTTAGGATTACTGAGGGAGAGTCAAACTGACTCTCAGGTTGCAGAGCTGTCGAAAGATATTTTGCATCAGTCAAGACATAAATTACTTATGCCCGAATATATTTTTTTGCTGTGCTGGTTGAGATTCACTTCATCAACACGATGGCACAAATAATCTCAGGAGAATCTGGTGAAGCTTTTTTCAAAATCTTACAGCATTAAGATATTTAAATGTTGTTGTGCCAATTAATACATTGAGGGAATGGATCTTTCTACTATAAAAAGATATTATTTTGCAGGATGTGGGCTTTGCTGGGTAGGCCAACAATTATTGCCCATCCCCAATTGCCCCAGAGAAGTTGGCGGTGAGCTGTCTTCTTGAACTGCTGCAGCCTATGTTGTGTAGATACATCCACAGTGCTGTTAGGGAGGGAGCTCAAGTCAGGTGACCCAATGACAGTGAAACACAGAGTTGCCCACACAGGCAGATTCTACCAATCATTTCAATGCACACCTTTCTTCTAAAAGTTTGTGTTTCATTTGTGACAAATCAAGGAGAATTAACCAATATATAATGTGAACTAAAAGGAAGAAGTGTTAGAAATGATGTCCAAAGACGTGCAGGTTAGGTGGATTGGCCTTGATAAATTGTCCTTAGTGTCCAAAAAGATTAGGAAGGGTTATTGGGTTGCGGGGATAGGGTGGAAGTGAGGGCTTAAGTGGGTCGCTGTAGACTCGATGGGCCAAATGGCCACCTTCTACACTGTATGTTCTAAATGCATCAAAGATCAATTAGTGTAAAGGGTAAGATCCTGGCATGGATAGAGGATTGGCTGACAGGCAGAAGGCAGAGAGTGAGGATAAAGGGGTCTTTTTCAGGATGGCAGTCGGTGACTAGTGGTGTACCTCAGGGGCCTGTGCTGGGACCACAAATTTTCACAATATACATTAATGATCTGGAGGAAGGAACTGATGGCACTGTTGCTAGGTTTGCAGATGATACAAAGATCTATAGAGAGACAGGGAGTATTGCTGAAGCAAGGGGGCTGCAGAAGGATTTGAACAGGCTAGGAGAGTGGGCAATGAAGTGGCTGATGAAATACAACATGGAAAAATGTGAGGTTATGCACTTTGGAAGGAGGAATTTAGGAATAGAATATTTTCTAAATGGGGAAATGCTTAGGAAATCAGAAACACAAAGGGACTTGGGAGTCCTTATTCACGATTCTCTTAAGGTTAACGTGCAGGTTCAGTTGGCAGTTAAGGAGGCAAATGCAATGTTAACATTCATGTCAAGAGGGCTAGAATACAAGACCAGGGATGTACTTCTGAGGCTGTATAAGGCTCTTGTCAGACCCCATTTGAAGTATTGTGAGCAGTTTTGGGCCCCGTATCTAAGGAAGGATGTACTGGCCTTGGAAAGGGTCCAGGGGAGGTTCATAAGAATGAATCCCTGGAATGAATAGCTTGTCATATGAGGAACGTTTGAGGACTCTAGGTCTGTACTTGTTGGAGTTTAGAAGGATCAGGGGGGATCTTATTGAAACTTACAGGATAGTACGAGGCCTGGATAGAGTGGACGTGGAGAGGATGGTTCCAGTTGCAGGAAAAATTAGAATCAGAGGACACCATCTCAGACTAAAGGGACAATCCTTTAAAACAGAGATGAAGAGGAATTTCTTCAGCCAGATGGTGGTGAATTTGTGGAACACTTTGCCTCAGACGGCTGTGGAGGCCAAATCACTGAGCGTCTTTAAGACAGTGATAGATTGGTTCTTGATATGTAAGGGGATCAGGGGTTATGGGGAGAGTGGTCTAATTCTGCTCCTATGTCTTATGGTCTTAGTACCTGAAAGTCAAGATAGGTCAACTGCCTGATACCTGATGCAAACCAATTTCTGTTTAGATAGCTAGCTTTATGTCACTGCATTCAATGACAATATTCTCACAACAAAGAACAAAGAACAATACAGCACAGGAATGGGCCCTTCGGCCCTCCAAGCCTGTACCAGTCATGCTATCAACCTTGGCCAAAACCTCAGCACTTCCTAATGCTGTATCCCTCTATCCCTGTATTTGTCGAGATGCCATTTGAATGCCGTTAATGGATCTGCTTCCACAACCTCCCCGAGCAGCGTATTCCAGGCACCCACCACCCTCTGTGTAAAAAACCTGCATAGCACATCTCCTCTAAACTTTGCCCCATGGACCTTAAACCTATGCCCCTTGTGACTCACCCCTCCACCCTGGGAAAGAGTGCCTGCCCATTCACTCTATCCGTGCCTTTCAAAATCTTGTGGACCTCTATCAGGCCGCCCCTGAACCTCCATCATTCTAATGAAGGCAGGTCCGATACTATTCAGCCTCTCCGCATTGCTAATACCCTCCAGACCAGGAAACATTCTGGTAAACCTCCTCTGCACCCTCTTCAAAGCCTCCACATCCTTCTGGTAGTGTGGCGACCAGAATTATGTCCAATATTCCAAGCGCAGCCTTACCAAGGTTCTACACAACTGTAGCATGATTTACCTGTTTTTACACTCGATGTTCCATCCAATGAAGGCAAGCATTCCATATGCTTTCTTGACCACCCTGTCCACTTGTGTTGCCACTTTCAAAGATCTGTGGACCTGTACACCCAGATATCTCGGACTTTCTATATTCCTAAGAGTTTTGCCATTTACTGTATATTTCCCTTTCGTGTTAGACCTACCAAAATACATTACCTCACATTTGTCCGGATTAAACTCCATTTGCCATTTCTCTGCCCAAGTCTCCAACCTATCTATGTTCTGCTGTATCGTCTGACAATCATCAACACTATCTTGCACTCCACCAACCATGGTGACATACGTGAACTTACTAATCAGACCAGCTACATTTTTCTCTAAATTGTTTATGTACACGACAAACAACAGAGGCACCAGCACTGATCCCTGTGGAACACCACTAGCCACAACCTTCCATTCAGAGAAACCCTAACACTAACTGCTACCTTCTGCCTTCTGTGACCGAGCCAGTTCTGTATCCATCTTGCCACCTCACCTCTGATCTCGTGTGACTTCACCTTTTGTATCAGTCTGCCATGAGGCACCTTGTCAAAGGTTTTACTGAAGTCCTTGTAAACAACATCCACCACCCTCCCCATATCAATCAGCTTTGTCACCCCCTTATAAAACTTGCTCAAGTTAGTGAGGCACAATCTCCCCTTCACAAAACCATGCTGTCTATTGCTAATGAGTCCATTTGTTTCCAAATGGATATAATTCCTATCCCTGCAAATTCTCTCCAATAATTTACCTACTACTGACATGCCTCCTACTACTAGTTTCTAAATAGGCTAAAGTACTATCAAAATCAAGCCACCAAATTCAGGGAGATGAGGCCTATTGGGTGTTCAGAGCTTCGAAGTGTGTATGTCTTTTTGTGTGCAGGTGCATGCATAACCAGATAAACTAAATCAACAAATCAAGGGATAAATACAAAGGCAGCCCTTTAAAGGGATACTGCATCAAAGTAAACTGAATCTCAAAGGAAACTTAAAACATCAAAACAAAATATGATTAAAGGGATTGATAAAAGACCCCAGGCCCCTAGGTGCCCACTGATCCAGGGACACCCGGCAGTGAACATAGCCACAGAAGAGGGGCAGAGAGTCAGAATGGATGACCCTTCGTCCACACAATGCCTGATCCTACCAATGGCCAGTTTGGCCAGGCTCAAAAGCAGGCCCATGAGGAGGTCCTCCTCCATCCTCCATCACCCAGGTGGCCAAAGGTCAGGAGGGTGGGACTGAAGTGTAACCTAAAAGAAAGTGACAATTTTTTTCAGAAAAATAAAAAGGGGGTGCAACTTCGGACATCTTACATATGAGTGGCCAATGGACCCAGCAAGGCCCAAGGCTTTGTGTGTGCAGTGGGGGAGGTGTGGGAGTCAGTATATTGGGTGTGCAGAGAGATGGGCTCTGTGTTTGGTGGGTGGGCAGAGCATTGAGTCAATGGGTGAGGGGTCAAGGGAGCAGTTTAGATTAAGCTCTGTTGTTGGTGATAATGGTCATCTTGCTGAAAAAACTGGCAACAATGTCAGATGATTGAGTGTTGTGGTCAGTGGAACAATGCAGGTCCTTGAGCAGCACACAAACCACTTAGCCAATATTACAGACCACAGAGGCTAGAAACACCTGCTCAGAATTATTGGGTATCCTAGAGAGACATGGAGTCACTGTTCTAATTAAACACACAGACCCACAGTTGTAAAAAGAGTACCATTAAACTCTCTTTTGTACTTACCATGTTTCACAACAGGTTCATTAATAGGTTCACCCGCAATCAAAACAAACCGAGAAACTTCATGGTCCTGAAGAATAATTGAATAGTGAAAATATTACATATGAATCTCTCCCAGGAATAAAAGGATTAAGCAAGCTTGAGAAACATGAGCAATAAATGGTCCAACGTGATGCTGAATGAAAATACACAGAAAATACTCATGACAAAATTCTTTATAAATTACAGATTATAAACAACACTGAGGACAAATGTTTCAAATGATGCAGTTTGTAGTATAAGCGCACACACTCAGCAAGCTTCACTCAGAGGGAGCATTTTGGTGACCTGGGGCTACAGAGCATTACCCTGTCTCTAGATCGGGGATTATGGGCCATGATCTTGTCTCTAGATTGCGAATTACAACGTGTTACCTATCTCTAGATTGGGGATTATAGGCCGTGATTCTATCTGTAGATTGGGGATTATACAGCATGACCCTGTCTCCAGATTGGGGATTACAGGGAATGATCCGGTCTCTAGATTGGAGATTATAGAGCGTTACCCAGTCTCTTGATTGCAAATTACAGGGAGTGACACTGACTCTGAATTGGGGATTACAATGGGTGACCCTGTCGTTGGATTGGGGATTACAGGGCGTGATCCTGTCTCTACACTGGGGATTACTGGGTGTGACCCTGTCTCTGGATTTGGGTATTCAGGGAGTTATCCCATCCCCAGGTTAGGGATTACAAGGCCTGACCATGCCTCTGAATTGGAGATTACAGGGTGTGACCTTATCTCTGAATTGGGGATGATAGGGTGTAACCCTGTCTCTATATTGTTGATTACAGGGCATGACACAGTCTCTAGATTGAGGATACAGGGTGTGACCATGTCTCCTATTTGGGGATTATAGGGTGTGACCCTGTCTCTAGATTGGGAATTACAAGGCTTCTTCTCCCTGTCTCTATATTGGAGAATACAGGGCATGACCCTGTCTCTAGATTGAGGATTAAAGGGCGTGACCCTGTCTCTAGATTGGAGAATACAGGGCATGACCCTGTCTCTTCTAGATTGAGGATTAAAGGACGTGACCCTGTCTCCAGATTGTGGATTTCAGGGCGTGACCCTGTCTCTAGATTGGGAATTGCAGAGTGTGACCTTGTCTATAGATTGAGGATTACAGGGCCTGACCCTATCTCTAGATTCAGGATTACAGGGTGTGACCCTGTCTCCTATTTGGGAATTAACGAGTGCGATCCAGTCTCTAGATTGGGAATTACAGACTGTGACACTGTCTCTAGATTGGGGATTACATTCCGTTGCCCTGTCTCTAGATTGGGAATTACAGACTGTGACTCTGTCTGTCTCTAGATTGGGGATTACAGGGTGTTACCCTGTCTCTAGATTGGGAATTACAGACTGTGACCTTGTCTCTAGATTGGGGATTAAGGGCGTTACCATGTCTCTAGATTGGGAATTACAGGGCATGATCCTTGTTCTAGATTAGGGATTACAGAGTGTGACCTTGTCTCTAGTTTGGGGATTACAGAATGTGACCCTGTCCCCATATTGGGGATTACAGGGCATGATCCTATCTCTGGATTGATGATTATAGGACATGACCCTGTCTCTAGATTGAGGATTACAGGACTTGACCCTATCTCTAGATTCAGGATTACAGGGTATGACCCTGTCTCCTATTTGGGAATTAACGGGTGTGATCCAGTCTCTAGATTGGGAATGATAGACTGTGACCCTGTCTCTAGATTGGGGATTACAGGGTGTTACCCTGTCTCTAGATTGGGAATTACAGGGCATGACCCTTGTTCTAGATTAGGGATTACAGAGTGTGACTTTGTCTGTAGTTTGGGGATTACAGAATGTGACCATGTCCCCATATTGGGGATTACAGGGCATGATCCTATCTCTGGATTGGTGATTATAGGACATGACCCGTCTCTAGATTGAGGATTACAGGACGTGACCCTATATCTAGATTAGGGATTACAGGGCGTGACCCTGTCTCTAGATTATGGATTACAGGGCGTGACCCTGTCTCTAGATTAGGGATTACAGGGCGTGACCCTGTCTCTAGATTAGGAATTACAGAGTATTACCTTGTCGCTAGATTGGGGACTCTTTTTTCATTAAATAGCACCCATTAAATCAATGTGTTGGGGAAACATGCACATTTTTGCAGGTAACGAGCGCTTGCAGATTGTTCAAAGCGGCACATTTTAAATTCTGGACCGAGTTGTGACCAAACGACAATGAAAGTGAGCTCCATCTTTCCCTAATTAGATAGTAATGCGAGGAAATGACTCGACTCTGCTCATAACCTCTACTACCATAGGCAGACAACATACATTGATAAAAGCTACCTTCATGACTCCAAAGAGCTGTGCAGCCTCTTAAAGTGTAGTCACTGTTGCAACGTAGGAATCGTTGCAGCTAATTTGTGCACAGCAAGCTCCCACAAGCAGTATAGTGGTACCGACTAGATCATTTGTTTTTGTCGATTTGGCTTTAGATAGAAATATTAGCCAGAAATTTCAGGGATAGGTCCTTTGCTCTTCTTCAAAATGTTGTCATGGGATCCTTTACATCCACCGGAGAGGGCAGACAGCTTGGAACTCAGTTTAATGCCTCATCAGAAAGATCGTACCTCAGGCAGTGCAACATTGTGAAAGAAAGAGTTCTGATGAAAGGCCCGTGACCTGAAACATTAACTCTGTTTTCTCTCTCTCTATAATAAGACTGCCAAAGCTGATGAATTTTAGGTTTTTGATGTTATAAGCCCCCTCCACACCCGCCCCCTCCCACCCCTTTACCCCACACACTAGGAGTTTTGGCCGAAATGTTATGCTCATGTGTCTGTAGCAGGACCTGATCCACAACATTGTAACTCAAAAGTAAGACAGCCGCCCACTAAGCCACGGTTCACAGTAGAAATAAGATCTTGGGCACACAATCATCTCCATGATTTTCTCTGTCACGGCCATGTATCTGTTTCCTCATCACTGCTGGGCCAAAATGCTGGAACTCCCTACTTTCAAAACCGAGGGAGGATCATTAGCACAAGACCGTAACAGAACCAGAAGGCCTTTCATCAGCAGTTTCTCAGGTTATTGAAGAATGCTGGCCTTGCCAGAACCCACCTCATCCTGAGAATACCAATTTTGAAAAGGGTTTGAAAGTTTTCTGGTCATTTTAAAAAAGAAACCTTATCATCGTCACAAGTAGGCTTACATTAACACTGCAATGAAATTACTGTGAAAATCCCCTAGTCGCCACACTCCAGCGCCTGTTCGAGTACACAGAGGGAGAATTTAGAATGTCCAATTCACCTAACAAGCACGACTTTCGGGACTTGTGGGAGGAAACCGGAGCACCCGGAGGAAACCCACGCAGACACAGGGAGAATGTGCTGACTCTGCACAGACAGTGATCCAAGCCGGGAATCAAATCTGGGACCCTGGCGCTGTGAAGCAACAATGCTACCACTGTGCTACCATGCTGCCCATTTGAGGATTTTGGAGATGTTTGCACTGTAATTTTAATTCATTTTTAAAGTCACATATTTTTGATTGGAGTTCTGTTGGTCACTTACGTTAAAATAAACCAGAGAAACCATTATAAGGTTGTCACAGAGCTTGGAGTGAGTGCGGGTTGAATCGCCATGGCAATGGAAGTTGAGAATTTGGTGATGATAGCATTACAGTGGAATAGAGGAATACACTTTCTGATGCTCAACTCCAAAGGAGTGCAGCCACTCAAAGCCCTGATACTTGGGTAACTTTCTTGGTTTAACACCGAGATATCTATTCACTGGGGAGGCAATAGTGAAGTAGTTATCCAGAGACCCAGGGTAATGCTCCGGGGACCTGGAACCCACCACAGTAGATGCTGAAATTTGAACTCAATAAAAATGTGGAATTAAAAGTCTAATAATGTCCATGGAACCATTGTTGCTTGTCATAAAACAATCATCTGGTTCTCTAATGTCCTTTAGGGAAGGAAATCTGCCATCCTTACCTGGTCTGGTCTACATGTGACTCCAGACCCACAGCAGAGTGGTTAACTCTTTAAAATGCCCTCTGAAATGGACGAGGAAACCACTCAGTTCAGAGCAATTAGGGAAGGACAATAAATGTTTGCCCAGCCAGCAATGCCCATATCCCATGAACAAATAACAAACATTTTAAAAGACAAACCCAGCACCCCCCTCTCCCCACCGCCACCCATCCAGCAAAAATGTGCTATGGCAGCTTGTCCTGCAGGATTTAACTGGAGGGGAAATCATTCCCTTGAAGCAGAAGGTCCTGCCTCTGAGAACTGTTAGCCAATCAACCGTCTAGCACCTCTCAGTCCCAGCGGCGCCACTGGGAGCAGTGGCCACAGCTGGGACTACAACAGTCCCCGAGTATGAGGAGCTGTAGAGGAAGGGGTGAGTTGGCGGATAGGAGGGAGGCATGGGAGGGTTGTGGTGGGCTCTTGCCAGTGCCATGGTGGTAGACTCCTGCGAGAGGAGAAGGGGTAGAGGGCCTACATAGGCAGGCCGAGGTGGAGCTTGGACCTGTAGGCCCCTCCAGTGACCAAGGGGCTGATTAAAGAGGAGCCCCACCCTTGTCCGCTACCAGACCGAACACGAAAAGCTACCGGGCTGGATGTAGGCCTCTCCTGCTAGTGTTAAATCTCAGAGGGGAAAAGATGAGGCCCTTAAGGGCCATTAATTGGTCCCTTAAGGGCCTCAACTAGCTGACAAGTGGGCATGTCGCACAATACCCTACCGCGAGCGCTGGTAAAATTGAAGTGGAAGCTGCAATTTTGGATGGTTCGGCAGTAGCACTGTGCTGTCCCGCTCACCTGCAAACCCACTGCCATGAACCTCATTTAATCCAACATTTTCTTAACAAGAAATAATTCTTGTTAAGTTTGAGTAAATAATTTAAGTGTTCATTTACGCTGAGGAGAAAATAGAAAAATAGCTGAGTTCTGAGCTAGTTAGCAACAATTGCACAAATCTACTTATATCAAAGGGGTTTAGGTTAATGTGTACTGGAAGTGTCTCCAGCTGCTTGAACTCCTGCTCAGCAGGAGTCACTGCATTTCATTCAGGTGGCTGAATGCTTCCTGGATCACATGCCCCAGGAGGTAGCACCCCACAGTCAGCTAGTCTTCAGACTAGCAAGGCGGGGGGGGCAGAAATAGCCAAAAGGCATGGTCAATGAAACTTCATAAGGGTGGAGGTCCCACAGTCAGGGATTAAAGGGCTTGGGAAGAAGTTAAAGTTAGAAATCTCTGGATGACTCCCACATTGAGAGTAAAAATAGGAGGACTTTGCAGGTTATTGTGTGATTATAGATATTGGACAGGATTTTCCCTTTGGGATAGGAAACAATGGTTGGGACTATTTCCAGGTCCCAAGTCCACCCCTGGGTGCAATAGTCATTCATTGTGATTATCACAGGGACCATTAATTAATGGTGGGAAGGCCCTCAAAACTGGAAGGCCAATCTACAGAATCAGCTCTTGCTGCTACAGCACCCAGGTAGGTAGGAAGGGCATTTAGGCCTTCTCAGAGATCTAGCTTCCCCCCCCCCTCTCCACCCTACCAGTATGCCTCCACCTATCTTAACTGGCCCCCATTATCCTGCAGATTAGACTATATCATGATGAACGGACCAAAGACCGTCATTTATGGCCACCAATCAGCACTTTCTTCTTTTATAAATTGTTGTTTCTCCTGACATTGGTATTCTTGCAAAGTGTCCAGATGAGTGCAAGATGAAAAACATTAACATGTCTCTACCCTTTTCAGCAATACTCAAGTTCAGGACTACCAAATGACTATCTTTAATTACTCTTGAGATGTGAGCATTACTGGCAAGGCTAGCAGTTATTGCCGATCATTAATTGTCTTTGAGAAGGAGGTGTCTGCTGTCCTTATCCTTCTAGGTAGTAGGGCAGCACGGTGGCACAGTGGTCAGCACTGTTGCCTCATAGTTCCAGGGACCCAGGTCCAATTCCGATCTTTGATGACTATGTGGAATTTGCACGTTCTCCCCATGTCTGTGTGGGTTTCCTCCAGGTGCTTCAGTTTCCTCCCTCAGTCCAAGGATGTGCAGGTTAGGTGGATTGGCCAGGCTAAAATTGTCCCTTAGTGCGAAGAAGCGGGGATTGTTCTCCTTAGAGCAGGAGGGACTAAGAGGAGATTTCATAGAAGTGTTTAAAATCATGAAAGGTTTTGATAGAGTAAACAAAGAGAAACCTTTTCAAATGGCTGACGGGTTGATAACCAGGAGACACAGATTTAAGACAATTGGAAAAGAAGTAAATGTGGCAAGAGGCAAAATCTTTCATGTCAGCAGTGGCTCAGTCAGTGGTACTCCTTGCTTCTGAGTCACACGGTTCTGGGTTCAATTCCCACTCCAGGCTTCGAGCACACAAATCAAGGCTGATGTTCCAGTGCAGTACTGAGAGAGTACTCCACCACCAGAGATGCCAGGCTGGACTCTCCGTCGGCAGGATCCTCCGCTTCGCCGGCAGCGCACTCATGCCCGTGGATTCCCGGCGGCTTGGGATGTCCACAATGGGAAACCCCATTGACTGGCTGCCCGGATGGAGGATCCCGCTGCTGGCGGGGGTGCGCTGCACCAGAAAATGGGTGCAACAGGACATAGAATCCCGCCCGCCATCTTTCGGATGAAATGTTAAAATTAAAGTGGATATCAAGGATTCCATATCACTATTTCAATGAAGAGAAGAGCAGGTACATCCCGTATTCTGGCCAATATTTATTTTCAATCATCATCACAAAAACAGATTCTCTGGTGATTATTGCATTGCTATTTATGGGACTTTGCTGTGCGCAAATTTATTGTTGCATTTCCTACAATGCAGCAGTAACTCTCCGTCAAATGTACTCCAATGGCTGGAAAGCACTTTGAGGTGTCTGGTGGTACCAAATCTTTCCTTTCTTTTTTAAGCAAAACCCTGTCTTCAGGGTTTGGAATACACTGTCTGATAGTTCCAATAGTTGCCTTCTCAAGGGTATTGAATAAATACTTGAAGGGCGAAATGAAAGGGACAATGGGAAAGAGCAGCAAAATGGGACCACCTGGATTGCTTGTGGGAAGATCCAGCAGAATCGAAGGGCTGAATGGCCTCTTCTTCCATTGCACTATTCTATGATGCACTATGAGGTTTATCTGAAATTCAATACCTTATTTTCCACTTGGACATTTTCTCCATCATCAAGTATAGCTACATGGTGAGGCTCAATTCTTTTCTTCTCCTTATCTGGGCCTGTAAGATATTTGTTTTTAAGAAGTCAGTGTGTTGACAGAAGTTCCTTAATTTTAACCATCGCTGACAATTTTTTGGACCCATTATTATTTTCTGTAAAAAATCCCAATAAAAATTATATTAAAAAAAAAAAAGTTCTCAAATCTCAAGTGAAGACAATTAATTATTACTAAGGATAATGCGAAACAGTGTAACCGTAAGCTTACAGAGCTGCTGCAGAAAGTACAAGGAAATGTCGGTCATCCTCAATTGATTATTTTCTTCTCAAAATCTGGAGCTACACTGGGTGAGAAAGTGTCACTAAAGAAGCAGGAGAATATCTTTGCGACAATGCGCAATATGATTAGTGGGGAAATACGAGTTACCCACACAAACATTTTTTAAAAATCACGCTCAAATGGTGATCGGCAACGACCTGTCATTAGCTACCCAGGGAAAGTTATCACTCTGTGAGGTAAGGAACAATTATATCTCATTTGCTAACGTAGGGTCAGTTTGATGGAAGGAGTGCTCAGTTCAATGGCACTTTCCACATATTCCAGAAAATGCAGTCAAATGCATTGACGATGGGTTTTGGTGCTCGATCAGAATTGTGTGGTTGATGCCCTGTGACAACAGGACAAAACAGTCAGAGAACTTACTTTCATAACAAGGTCATTATATGCATGATCTCATTTTGGTTCAGTATAAATGAAGAAAACATGGCGAAATGTGGGCAGTACAGCCCAAACGTGTGGCATGATTATAGAAATTCAGTTTCATCAATTTAAAATTTAAACTCTTTCCTGCTCTTTTTTCTCGTTCCTCTACATTTTGGGTTCCTCACCATCTGTACCGAAGGTTGGGTGCTTTGAGCAACTCCATCCCTACCTCTACAACTGATCAACAGAACACAATTCAAACATGTGAGATGGGCTGCATGCTGGATAATGCCTGACTCGCATCTTTGCTGCACAGTTCCATTTAACGGCCTGGCTAAGAACCTGGTACATCCAATGGAGTCTGAGGAACAACCAGAATAAAAAAAATTGGGAACTGGAAATATATTGGGCTATAACTTCCTGGCTCCCCAGCATAGAATTTGGGGGGTACCCCAATGATGCACTGGGGTATCCCTCACGGAAGTTCCCATGTAATTATTCACTTGGGAATTTCCCAGAAGTGCGAACTTCCCTAGGTAATTGCGCTGGAGTACCTTCCGACAGTAACAATTTAAATTATTAATTTCAGATGGTTCTCCCTGTTTTACCCTCATAGTTACTCTGAAAAGAGTTAGAAGGAAAAAAAGAACTTCTAACTCCAGAGTAACTATTTTAAACACCTAGACAGAGCCCCCATGGGACAACCCCACCACACACACACACACATCCGACTCCGCCAGGTGACCAATCACAATTTCCCCCAATTATGCACCACTCCTTCCCCCAGCCCAGTCTGACTCCCCCCACCCCCAGGCCCGATACCGGTGAACCAGCTATACTCTATCCCAGTATGATATCTGAACCCCCACACACCTTTAAAACTTACCTTTGCCTTTTCAATAGTCCCTTTAAACACCTGCTTTGCCACAGCTAGTGCCGTCAAAAGGGGGCGTATCCCTACGTCGTGCTCCATTCACGCGGGGAGGGGAGGGTTCGCTGTTCCTGTCTCGCCTGGCCTGTATGAGGAAGATCGGGCGAGACAGGGGCTTCACAAATCCAGTGAAGGTAAGTCCCTGTGGATAGGCAATCCATCGATGATTGCCACTCTGAGGAAGTTACAGGAAGGATATGTCGCCCATTCTTCCAATTTGCATTGTAATTAAATTAATTATTGTAAATGCAATAAATCCACCTATATTTCGACCAAACTTTAATTTCTTGTTCTCACTTCCAGCAGAACAATGAGGGAAGAGGCAGGTGGCGAACCATTTTATGCAGGAGTGTAACTCCCGCTGCTAATCTAGACTTCTTTCTCTTATCTGTGGCCTTTAACCTCACTCCACATTATAATCTTTCTCCATTAACAAGACCAAGGCATTAATCTGCTGAACCTTCTGAGGACCCAAAATACCACCCACCACATTCTTTCTCCTCACCTTGCATCCTTATTATGTTGAAAGCAAGATCCAGCACATGTTTCCTCCTATACTGCATCTTTTGCATGACTTCCAAATAATGGAGCTCCTTTATTTAGGCCCCCTTCTATTTTATAGATAGTGTGTTTTTAAATCTCAAGGTTTACATGAATTGCTAATCTTTTCTCATCTCTGCTGCACTTTGCAATCCTGGTGATGCTTTGAACCATAGAGATTGGTCAATTTGGTCTCTTAATTTTAGAAATAGATTCTAATTGGTAACTGGTTAAGAGTTAAGTGCTGCCCACTTGTAGTGCCGGACTATCTTGGGAGTGATGAAATATACCCCCTGATCAGAAATGCAGTAAGAAATGATAGGCTTTCTTTCCCTTTTTTTGGCCGGAATCCTCCAGTTGTTTCGATTTGTTTTGCCTGCCAGCAATGTGACTCTGCCCGTGGGTGATACGGCGGAGTGGGGTGGTTACAATGGGAAATCTTATTGACAAATGATGGGCGGTTAGAATCCTGCCGCCAGTGAATGGTGCGCGGCCATGAAACACGTGGTTGGGGGACCGGACAATCCAGCTCTTCATTTTCATTCAAATGACATCTAAAAATGTGAAGGGTGTTCAGGAGATGCAGGAAAGTTTCCTGTGGGCCTGAAAATACTTTTGCAATGGCACAATGTGATAATGATGGAACATGGAATGGGAGGCTGGACTGTGTTTACTCTGAATTCATGAAATGAGTGATGGGTTCACTTCGAGATCAGGGTGCAATGAGAACCCCAGCTTCCTTTGATGGACAGGTCAACAAGGCTGTTAGAAATATTTGTGCACAATTTGTTTGAAACACTTTTTGCTGGAGGACTAAGTACAGGAAACAAGTGTAAATTTGATTTGATTTGTCGTCACATGTACCGAAGTACAGTGAAAAATATTTTTCTGTTGCCGAGGGAACGTACACAGTACATACATAGTAGACAAAATGAATAATCAACAGAGCACATTGACAAATAGTACATCGTGATTGGTTACAGTGAGGAACAAGAGGCCAAACGAAGCAAATACATGAGCAAGAGCAGCATAGAGCGTCATGAATAGTGTTCTTACAGGGAACAAATCAGTCCGAGGGGGAGTCGTTGAGGAGTCTTGTAGTTGTGGGGAAGAAGCTGTTCCTGTGTCTGGATGTGTGGGTCTTCAGACTTCTGTACCTTCTGCCTGATGGAAGGGTCTGGAAGAAGGCAATGCCTGAGTGGGTGGGGTCTCTGTTAATGCTGTCTGCCTTCCTGAGGCAGCGGGAGGTGTAGACAGAATCAATGGGAGGATGGCAAGCTTGTGTGATGCTTTGGGCTGAGTTCACCCACTCTGCAGTTTCTTGCGATCCTGGACCAAGCAGTTGCAATACCAAGCTGTAATGCAGCCGGATAGGATGCTCTCTACCACACATCTGTAGATGTTTGTGAGAGTTGATGCAGACATGCTGAATTTCTTTAGCTTTCGTAGGAAGTAGAGACATTGTTGGGCTTTCTTGACTGTTGCATCAATGTGAGTGGACCAGGACAGACTGTTGGTGATGGTGACTCCCAGGAACTTAAAGCTATCGACTATCTCCACTTCGGAGCCATTGATGCAGACAGGAGTGTGTGTCGTGCTACGCTTCCTGAAGTTAATGATAAATTCCTTGGTCTTTCCAACATTTAGAGAGAGGTTGTTTTCATTAGACCATGCAACCAAGTGATCAATCTCCCTTCTGTAGTCTGATTCGTTGTTATTTGAGATACGGCTCACCAAAGTCGCATCATCCGCAAACTTAGATTGAGTTGTAGTTAAATCTTGCCACACAGTCAGGGTGTATAGAGAGTACAGTAGAGGACAGAGCACACATCCTCGCGGGGCCCCGATGTTGAGGACTATTGTGGAGGAGGTGCTGTTGCCTATCCTGACAGAATGCGGTCTGTTGGTGAGGAGGTCGAGGATCCAGGGAGGAGTCAAGTCCAATATTGCAGAATTTGGTTATTAGTTTCGTCGGGATAATGGTGTTGAAGGTGGAGCTGTAGTCCATGAACAGCAGTCTTACATAGGTGTCCTTGTTATCGAGGTGTTCGAGTGTTGATTGCAGAGCCAGGGAGATAGCATCTGCTGTGGACCGGTTACGGTAATAGGCAAACTGCAATGGATCTAGACCATCTGGGAGGCTGGCAGTGATCCGTCTCACGACTAGTCGCTCGAAGAATTTTATGATAACAGACATTAGGGCCACAGGTCAGTAGTCGTTGAGGCACGCTACCTTGTTCTTCTTTGGTACTAGTATTATGGTGTTCTTTTTGAAGGAGGTGGGGACCTCAGAGCGGAGGAGTAAGGTAGTGAATATATCTGTGAATACATTTGCTACCTGGTCTGTGCAAGATCTGAGTGCTGACCCAGGGACTCCGTCGGGGCCCGTCGCTTTCCGTGGATCCGAGTTGCAACAAAAATTACTTTTAATCATCTGTGGCAGCTCAGGAAGAAGTGTTTTCGGTACACCATGCAGCCATGTGATTTATCTCCCTTCTGTAGTCTGATTCCTCTTTATTTCAGATACGGCCCACCACAGTTGCATCATCCGCAAATTTATAAATTGAGTTGAAGTTAAATCTTGCCACATAATCATGGGTGTATAGGGAGTACAGTAGCGGTCTGAGCACACATCCTTGTGGGCCCTGGGCTGCGTGTAAGTACACAGGTAGAATGACCCAATCAAATAGGGTAGAATAAAACTGTGATTGCATCAATTTAACGATGATTAAGGGATAAGGGCGACAAAAAAAAATGACAGAGGAGCGACTGAAATTGTGACAGTAAATGAGACAGAAATAGAAAAGTGACTGAAGATGTGATGGAAAGAATGGTAGAAAGAGTGACAGGGATGACTGGAAGTGTGACTGGAAGCATTAGAAAAAGGGTGACTGGAAGTATGACGCAAGGATGGCTGATGTCTGACAGAAAATGTAACAGAGGAGCGACAGTAAGAGCGACGGGTCTTACTGGAAGTGTGACTAAAGGGGCTGGTTTAGCTCACTGGGCTAAATCGCTGGCTTTTAAAGCAGACCAAGGCAGGCCAGCAGCACGGTTCAATTCCCGTGCCAGCCTCCCCGGACAGGCGCCGGAATGTGGCGACTAGGGGCTTTTCACAGTAACTTCATTGAAGTCTACTCGTGACAATAAGCGATTTTCATTTCATTTCATTTGCATAAAGATGTGACAGAAGAGTGTTCCAGTCAGTGCACTGTGCATGAAAGTCCACACCTCTATGTGTATATCTGAGGGATTTTAATGCAAAAGTATTTGATAAATTAATGCAAGTCGATGAAGATGCTAATTGAAGATATTGGTATATCAGGCACGATCTAACAGACTCGGGATGAGGCTTGACTGGTAAATCTCGCGAGCGAATGATGCTCATTATGCCTCGCAAGATCAACAGGATCTCACGCAGCATTGCGATCTGGATCTCGCCCTCAGTGGGCATGAACCAGATTGGAATATTCAAGAGAGCAGTTAAGCTCACTGAAATATGTTCACGCTGATTTACCAAAGGTGCAAGATCGAACGGCCTTGCCTCGGAGACCTTCACCGGCGCCAATTTGCACTGGTCTCCACAAATGTGGACCACTTGGAGGGTCTCCAAAGCTATCAAGGCCTTTCAGGTGATTGGAGGGTACCCTTGCACACCTGATGCCACCTGAGCACCATGACACACCCTGGCAGTGCCAGCGTACCCTGGTGGCACCTTGCCCATGCCGGGGATTGAGCCCAAGGGTGCCCTGACTTTGAGGTGGGGTTCAGGGGCTCGAGGGCCCCCTAATTGGTAAGTTGGGGAGTTGGGGGTCTGGAGATCATGGTTGGCAGTCCAAAGATCGGGATACCATTGAAAAATGGCACCCTGATCTCTTTCTGCTCTGGCGAGCTCAGCTTGTTAGTGCTGGAAATGAGCCTAAGTGGGGCCTCAGCAGGGCGTTCTTTGCCGAGGCCTGAAAATGAAGCAGAGTCCTGTTTACATAGAATTTACAGTGCAGAAGGAGGCCATTTGGCCCATTGAGTCTGCACCAGCTCTTGGAAAGAGCATCCTACCCCCTACCCAAGGTCAACACCTCCACCCTATCCCCATAACTCAGTAACCCTACCCAACACTATGGGCAATTTTGGACACTAAGGGCAATTTGTCATGGCCAATCCACCTAACCTGCACATCTTTGGACTGTGGGAGGAAACCGGAGCACGCGGAGGAAACCCACGCACACACGGGGAGGATGTGCAGACTCGGCACAGACAGTGACCCAAGCCAGAATCGAACCTGGGACCCTGGAGCTGCGAAGCGATTGTGCTATCCACAATGCCAAAATAGCAGGGTCATTCTCTGCACTGCCAGTGCCAGGAAACACCCTGCTAAACATGCCCGGAACAACATTCTGTTTCATTTCCAGTAAATTGTTCCCAACGTCTCTGGTTCGTGTCCAAAAGTGTTTTCTATTTCAGAAAGGTTTGCAAGGTTTCTGTGGAGAACACAAATAGCATTTTGTGGGTTCTCGAGAAGTTTTAGCGGAAAGCTTGAATTTAACAGCACTGTACATCGTTCATTGGCTACCAGTTAAATGCTGTAGGAGAAAACAAAGAAAATAGGAGCAGGATGAGGCCATTTGGCCCATCGAGCCTGCTCCGCCATTCATTATGATCATGGCTGATCACATGGCTATTTTTACACTCATCTGTCATTATCATGGATGGTAGCGCCTGATTTGGATTATCCACTGGCACCATTGTGCCAAGGGATTTTGCTCTAATTTATTGAGTTTTGATTCAGAATGGCTCATAAAAACCATCTTGAGTTCAACAAGAAAGGTTAACTTAACAAGACTTCCGTTTGTTTACCCCTTCAAATGTCACAGAAAATATTAAACTATAACGGGGCACTTAAACACAACTGACAGCGAAAAAGAGGAGAAAATTACAATCAGACTGGTATTGAATGTACAAGCGGGAGAAACAGCATCAGCAGAGATTATATGAAGCAATTCCCTTACCCACGTGGACATATCCTGCGAGTGTATAAATAAAAGCTGTCCAGCCTGAAAGAGGAAGGAAAATAAAACATTAAATTATATTGTGGCTAAATTGAGCTCTATAAATATCAGTTTTAAATTTAATACTGGCATGACACTGTTTAAGTATTCCAGGAAGATTCTTTCATCAGAAGTAAAATTGAAGCTCAGAGGGCAAATTGTGCAGTGATTCCGGAGGTAAAAATAATTTCATGAAGTATGTGTAATGGTCGTCACTCCAAACCACAGGATCATCTGCTTGGTATGCCATTCTGGAAAATAATACATTGCCTCAAAACTCTTCAGGGAGCAGAACAATTTTACATCCTGAGGCCTATGCAGCTCAGGAGATGTTAAGGTGGGCAAATGGATTGAATTGGTCCTGAATTAAGCTATTTTTCCTGTAGCAGTTGACATTACCCAAGATTTTAAAAAAGATCATTTTGGGATAGTCATGTTGTGACCATGCCATAAACAGGAAATATGTCAGACATTGTTTGCCAATAATACTCACCCAAAGGGCAGAAAAAACATGATTGACTTTAGCATAGAAACAGAGAAAATAGAAGCAGGAGGAGGCCATTTGGCCTTTCAAGTCTGCTCCGCCATTCCCATACCAGCCTCCCCGAACAGCCGCCGGAATGTGGCGACTAGGGGCTTTTCACAGTAACTTCACTGAAGTCTACTTGTGACAATAAGCAATTATTATTATTATTATTAATAAGATCATGGCTGATCAAGTTCAATACTCTACTCCCCCCTCCCCCCATATCCCTTGATCCCTTTAGCCCCCAGAGCTACATCATAGAATTATAGAATCTACAGTGCAGAAGGAGGCCATTCGGCCCATCGAGTCTGCATTGGTCCTTGGAAAGAGCACCCTATTTAAACTCACACCTCCACCCTATCCTCGCAACCCAGCAACCCTACCTAACCTTTTGGACACTAAGGGGCAATTTAGCATGGCCAATCCACCTAACTAGCACATCTTTGGACTGTGGGAGGAAACCGGAGCACCCGGAGGAAACCCACGCAGACCCGGGGAGAAAGTACAAATTCCACACAGCCACCCGAGGCCACAATTGAACCTGGATCCGTGGAGCTGTGGAGCAGCAGTGCAAACCACTGTGCCACCGTGCCGCCCTATCAAATTCTACAGTGCAGAAGGAGGCCATTCGGCCCATCGAAATTACACAGCGTTTTGGCCTCAACTACTTACTGTGGTGGAGAATTCCGCGGATTCACCACTCTCTGGGTGAAGAAATTTCTCCTCTCCTCAGTCCTAAATGGTTTACCCTTATCCTCAAACCATCACCCATATTTCTGGACTCCTCCACCATCGGGAACATTCTTTCTGAATCTACCCTGTCTAATCCTGTTATAATTTTCTAAGTTTCTATGAGATCCCCTCTCACTCTTCTTCTAAACTCCAATGAATATAATCTTAACTGACTTAGTCTCTCTTCATGTGACAATCTCGCCATCCCAGGAATTAGCCTGGTAAACCTTCGCTGCACTCTCTCCATCAAGAACATCCTTCCTCAGATAAGGACACCAAAACTGCACACAATACTCCAGCTATGGCCTCACAAATGCCCTATACAATTGCAGTATAACATCTCTATTCCTATACTCAAAACCTCTCTCTATGAAGACCAACATACCATTTTGCCTTCTTTACTGTCTGTTTGGACCTGTGCGCTTACTTTCAGCGACAGATGCATGAGGACACCAAGGTCTCGCTGAGTATCCACCTCTCTCAATTTACACTCATTCAGATAATAATCTGCCTTCCTATTGTTACTACCATAGTGGATAACCTCATATTTATCCACATTACACTGCATCTGCCATGCATATGCCCACTCACTCAGCCTGTCCAAATCCCGCTGAAGAATCTTTTTTTGAATAGTTTGGCTTAAATGCGAGTACTCGTGGCATAATTATGGAAAGTGACTCAGGACAATGAGAGTGCTGAAAACACAGCTGAAGACAAATTATTATGAGGGCTGACAACATAAGGAAACATTCAATGAGAAATGCTCAACTTGCCCAATGAACTCACTCGCCCCCCTCCCCCCCCCCCCCCCCCCCCCGATGATTTTAGACCATCATCAGAACTGTTCGATGTTTATTTACCTAAAAGCAAAGGCACAGGCGAATTGGAATCCTAGATTGGCAGATAAAACAGTGACTGAGTGATGAGAGGCCGACAAAGAGGAGATCATTCCAGGACAGACTGGACACATTCTGGTTTAGTGAGGAGTATAAGAGAGCAAGCACAGGCATACCGAGAAATTAGGTGTCAATCTACCGATGAGGGGAGGTGGCGGCGTAGTGGTATTGTTGCTGGTATTGTTACTGGACTAGAAAACTACTCTGTGGTCCCAGGTTCAAATCCCACCACTGCAGATGGTGAAATTTGAATTCAATAAAAATCTGGGATTAAAAGTCTAATGATGACCATAAAACCATTGTCGATTGTTGTGAAAACCAATCTGGTTCACTAATGTCCTTTCGGGCAGGAAATCTGCCGTCCTGACCTGGTCTGGCCCACATGTGACTCCACACCCACAGCAATGTGGTTGACTCTTATCTGCCCCCAAAAAGGCAATTAGGGATGGGCAATAAATGCTGGCCCAGCCTGCGACGTCCACGTTTGATGAACAAATAAAAAATGTAAGGGCTACTTTCATGCTGAACATCAAAAGCAGCATGTAATACTGAGTTAAGAGTTAAGAGATCCCACAACCAACGGACCTACGGTACTGCCACATTCAGTTGTGAATGGTGATGGCTAATCAAACAACTATACAGAGGAGGAGGCTCCACAATTATCCCCAATCTGAATGATGTTGTGAACTTAGAACATTAGTGGAAGGCTGAATATTTGTAAACATCCTCAGCCAGAATTGCCACGTGGATGATCCATCTTTACTCCTTCCTGTGGTCCCCAGCATCACAGATGTCAGTCTTCAGCCCAATTCAATTCACTTCACATGATATCAAGGAATGGCTGAAGGCACTCAATACTGCAAATACTTTGGATCATGACAGTATCCTAGCAGGAGTACCAAAGACCTCTTCTCCAGAGTGAGCCATGCCCCTAGAAACCTGATCCAGTATAACTACAATACTGGCATCTGCCTAACACTTTGTAGAAAACTGCCCATGTCCTGTCCATAAACAACAGGACAAATCCAATCTGACCAATTACTCCATTAGTTTACCCTCGTTCATCCGGAAAGTGGATTTTGTCAGTACAGTCAAGTGACACATAAACAGCAATAGCCTTCTCACCAATGTTCAATTTGCGCTCAGTCACTCAGCTCCTGACCATTACAGCCTTGGTCCAAACACGGACAAAATATCAAATTCAAGGGGTGAGGTGTGATTGACTGCCAATAACATCAAGGCAACATTTGACCGAGTATGGCGGAATGGTGGCACAGTGGTTAGACCTGCTGCCTCACAGTGCCAGGGACCTGGGTTCAATTCTGGCCTTGGTTGACTGTGTGGAGTTTGCATGTTCTCCCTGTGCCTGCATGGGTTTCCTATGAGTGTTCCAGTTTCCTCCCACAGTGCAAAGCTGTGCAAGTTAGGTGGATTGGCCATGCTAAATTGTCCCTTAATATTCAAGAGATGTGTAAATTAGATGGGGTTATGGGGGATAGGGCGGGGAAATGGGCCTAGGTAGGGTTCTCTTTCAGAGGGTTGGTGCAGATTTCACTGGCTAAATAGCCCCCTTCAGCATCTTACTTTGTGCTATGTATGACTCCAACCAGTAGAGAGTTTTCTCCTCAATTTCCATTGACTCCAGTTTTGCTCAGGCTCCTTGATGCCATACGTGGTCAAAAGCTCCCTTGATGTCAAGGGCAGCCACTCTCATCTCACCTCTGGTTTTCAGCTCTTTTGTCCATGTTCGAACCAAGGGTGGAATGAGGTCAGGAACATGCACCTCTTCAAATCACATACCATCTTTTAAAAAATAAATTTAGAGTACCCAATTCTTTTATTTTCAATTAAGGGGCAATTTAGCGTGGCCAATCTACCTACACTGCACATCTTTGGGCTGTGGGGGTGAAACCCACGCAGACACGGGGAGAATGTGCAAACTCCACACGGATAGTGACCCAGGGCTGGGATTCGAACCCGGGTCCTCAGCACAAGTCACATCCCATCCTGACTTGGGAATGTATCACTGTGCCTTCAGTGGATCAAAATCCTGAAACTCCCCCCAAGCACTGTGCGAGTACATACACCACATGGACTTTTGAAAAATGTTCACAAGATGTGGGTGTTACTGGCTAGACCAGCAGTTATTGCCCATCTTTAATTGCCATTGAGGGGTGGCAGTTGAGCAGCGGTATTGTCACTTGACTAATATCACAAGATCATAGGGCCCGGGTGCAGCCAGGGTGCCCGGGTGGCACTTCCTACTAGCAGGGTCTCCGAGGCACCTGAAATGATCCCTAACACCCCCCCCCCCCCTCAGCTTGAACGCACTATGGGAGGGTCCCTGGTCCCCCCGCACCCTCCCAACACCCACACCGGGCACCCATGGCCCGTTCGCATGCATGCAAAAAGTATTGGCACCGCCAACCTGGCACACTGTCAATGTTGATGTCAACTGGCAGTGCCACATGGGCACCTTGACAGTGCCATGCTGGCACGCAGGTGGCACTGCCAAAGTGCCGAGCTGGCACTGCCTGGGTGCCACACTGGCACCGCCAGAGTTCCCAGGTGGCACCAGCAGTGTCAGAGCACCGTCGTACCCAAACCACGGGTGCACAGTGGTTTGAGGACGAAGTTCTTCTTTCAGAGGGTCGTGAATCTTTGAAACTTTCTTCCCCAAAGAGGAATGGAGGCTGGATCATTGAATATATTCAATGCAGAATTGGACTTTTGATTGAAAAGGCAGCCAAAGATTATGAGGGGCAGGTAAGAAAGTGGGGTTCAGGCAACAATTAGGCCAACCATGATCTTTTTGATTGATACACACAGGCTCCAAGGGCCTTAAGTTCTTCAGGATACTGAAGTGAAGTTTGGCCTGCGGTTCAGCGGACTGGAATATCAGATAACTGAATTTAATCAAGACTCATCTTTAGGAACAGGCTGTATATGGCTGGCTCCATTCTTCAGTGTAAAGTCCAAGTACATCATTGGGGTGTGGGTGTAGACCTGTGACTGAAAAACAGAGGAAGAAAGCGCCATGTCAATGAAAATGTTGTTATTTGTATTGTAACCTAGTACAGTTCAATATAGGCAAAGATTGGGGCGCGATTCTCCGCTCACCACGCGGCGTGGGAGAATCGAGGGAGGGCCCCCCGCCAAAATTCACGCCCCCCTCGCGCCCCCCCGCTCGGAAGAAGTGCCGCTCGCCATTCTTCACGGCGAACGGCGATTCTCCGACCCGGATGGGCTGAGCGGCCTGCCGTTCGCGACCGTTTCACGATGGCGGCAAACACACCTGGTCGCTGCCGTCGTGAAACGGGAGTGAGAAGCCCGTTTGGGGCTTGTAGGTGGCCTAGAAAGGAAAGAGCACCACGACTGTGCTCGGGAGGGGACAGGCCCGCGATTGGTGCCCACCGATCGTCACGCCGGCGTCCAAATCAGACGTACTATTTCCCCTCCGCCGCCCCGCAAGATCAAGTCGCCACGTCTTGCGGGGCGGCTGAGGAGAAAGACGGCCACCGCGCATGCGCAGGTTCGTGCCGTCAGCGTCATGACGTCAGCCGCGCATGCGCGGGTTGGAGCCGGCCAACCTGCGCATGCGTGGCTGACATCATTAGGCGCGCCGGCCGCGTCATTCTCGCCGCAACGCTCCCGCGGCCGAGATTTACGGAGCGCCGCTTCTAGCCCCGCCGGGAGGGGAGAATAGGGGGTGAGGAGCGGCCTCCGAGGCCGTCGTGAAACTCGGCCGAGTTCACGACTGCCCTCCCGATTTTTCCTGGGAACGGAGAATTCCGCCCCCTAACTGTGCAATGATCAGACTCCGTAATCCTTAATGAACGGGAATGACTCTTACATTCTTTAAATGTGAACAAAAACAGAAGAAAAATCACATTAAATGAGAGCTAACACTTCATGCATACAATAAATGGAGCAGGGCCGGCTGCTGTTTTTGTTTCTTTGCATTCTTGTCTCATCTGGGGTAACAAAAAGATTAAGAGAGTGATTAACAACCTAACGGTGACATTTTCTTTGCATTTGTAAATGTGTGCTCTTCCCTGCAAATATAGAGTGAAGACATGTGCAGGCTAATTAACTGAGGATCGACGCAAGCTGTCATGCTACAAAATGTAGCAACACTGATGTTAGCAACATCATGTCAGCGAGGAAACAGAGACGGAGGTTTTCAGTTGGCACAGCTGTTGGTGACGGTGCTGATCTCTATTTCCACAGCTGATTAGTATCTGCTGTATGGACAGTTTCCTCCCTTCAACCACATCCGAAGGTGTGGTGCTCATTATATATGAAGGATAAAAGACAGAAAACAGATTTTGCCAGGATTCAAAAACAGCAGCTTCTGGCTTTTATGAGGCACATTGAGTGAGCTGACTAGCTGCCTGCTACATGAGGCACCAGGATTTGTGGAGCACTGTGTGCATCATCCTGTTGTATAATTACACACTTTTGGGTCATCATATTTGTTATAGAACACATTACAAAAAATCAAATGAACTTTTAAAAAGTCAACTTCCTGTATCAATACTAGAAAATAAAGCCCTTCAACAATAAACAGCAAAAGTGATGGGAAAAACGGGAAAACTCACTAACAGAACATTGATCTGAAGGGTCAAGAGCCAAAAACTGGGGCTTTAGATGTGCCCACCGGGACTTTGAAAGATTCAGCCAATCAAAAGGCTTGTTATACAATTATGTTTTGTTTTACAATGGTATGGCTGTCTGACTATGATTCTGGAGGCGATAACCCTCCAGGGGATGGCCACAGGCTAAATCTGTGGACCAGCAGCCATTATAGGGTGCAGTGCAGGTGCCTCGCATGAACCATCATGCCCCTCATCTCCCCCACATTGCCCCACTTTCGGGCCTGACCCCGGCATGTTGGCCTGGATAGGTTCCAGGTTTACATGGACTGCCGGTATTGCAAACTGCCGATCCCAGTCAGCACAGGAATGGGGCCTTTTTAGGCCTCTCCATTACATTTCATTAATGGCAATTGGCTGCAGGGCCGGTTTTAAGCCTATTTGATCAATTTCACCAAATTGGGCCCCGCACCTTAAGGGGGCCCCGTGCCAGCGGCGACAGAGTTACCGTTTGAAGCCTTTTCTGTATTCTAAGAGGAACTATAGGGTAGTTTTTACTTTTGGGGAACGCACCGCATTACCGTCGACAAATCCTTCAGCCCTGCGCCGCCAAATCCTTCCGCCCGGGTAAGTAAGTTTCAAAATTTTAGTATATCAAGCATTTAATGTTTTTTTTTGGTTAAAGACGAGCATACTACACGAAATATAAACATACATAAATTTTTACTTTTGTAGAGTAGGGGCCCCGCCATCACTTTTCTAATTGGGCCCGCAATTCCTAGCACCGGCCCTGATTGGCTGTCTGTTGCTTCGGGGGCCTCGGAGATTGGGATGCCGTTTAAAAATGGCGTCCCAATCTCTCACTACACTGAGAAGCTCCAGCGAGCGGAGCTCCTCAGTGCACAAATTGGGTCTGTGAGCGGCCACGGCCGCGCATTCCCTGTTGAGGCCCCTCAAAGGCGAGTCACGTTTTATAGCCTTGTGTTTCTCAGTGCTGGGAGAATATGAAGGCTAGCAGATGTGAACACACCCCCTGGAGGGTAGTGAAGATATTAAAGGTGTGACGTATCCACTGCCCATCACATTAAGCATCACCTGAGAGTACTGAACATAAATACCAAACCGTGTTTGACCTCTGTGGCAAGAGAATGGGTTGGGGGAATGCGGGAGTTTACCTGTGATGCTTTTTGATTGTGTTTCTAGACATTGTCAGGCTTGTTGGTTGTAAGAAATCAAAAAGCAGGGACAGACTGATAATTGAGCCCACTTCCTCCCCAACTTATGAAATAAACCTAGTATCATGGTGAGTCCTCCTCATTATTCACTTCCCTGCAGTTAGTTGTGCTTACTCTCAATCTCGTGTTTCAACTGGAATAACCTTTCGCCAACTCTGTTTTACTTGGCACCATTCCCCTTTTATTTATTTCTAACACTAATAAACCATTGGATCTGTCTCCAGTCTGATGGTTAAAGGGAAGAAGCAAATTTCCCTTCCCCTTAAATCACGCCAGACCCGGCCAATCTTTGGTGTCTTTTGTTATTGAACACGACGAATAAACTTGTTCTTCTGTCTGATTCCTGCGACGGGTAAAAGTTTCAGCTGTTTAACTTTTGTTTGGAATCTCTTGTTAATTGATAGATTTAACCACCCTCAATGTGCAAATCATTTTCAAAGGCTGCAGAACATTTCCAAAATTGAACGCAGGCATCCATCTTCTGGACAAGGTTAAACTGAATCGCCGTAAGTCAATGCAAGACTTTACAAGTTCAACAAGATAGCCTGGCATCTCTCACAACCACACCTTTCCAAAGCAACTCTCACTCATATCATTGTGGTTACTATCTTCACTTTCTGATAAGATGTTTGTCGAAACCCATCATCAAAACCTACTCATAGAATCATAGAATCCCTACAGTACAGAAGGACTGACCCTCCAAAAGAGCACCTTACCTAGGCCAACGCCCCGGGCCTATCCCTGTATCTCCACCTAACCTTTGGCCACTAAGGGACAATTTAGCATGGCCAATCCACCTAACCTGCACATCTTTGGGCTTCGGGATGAAATGGGAACACCCGGAGGAAACCCACACAGACACGGGGAGAACATGCAAACTCCACTCAGCCTCCCAAGGTCAGAATTGAACCCGGGCCCTTGGTGCAGTGAGGCAGCAGTACTGGCTTGGGCACAGAAGACAGAAGGTAGCAGTAGAAGGGTGCTTTTATAAATGGAAGGCTTTCCACAGGGATCAGTTCTGGGGCCTTTCGTGGTGTATATAAATGATTTGGAAGAAAATGTAGCTGGTCTGATGAGTAAGTTTGTAGACGACACAAAAATTGGTGGGAGTTGCAATAATGAAGAGGATTGGAGTCTTGAGCGTAGAAATGGCAGATGGAGTTTAATCTGGACAAGTGTGAGGTAATGCACTTTGGAAGGTCAAATACATGTAGCAATTACACAGTAAATAATAATCTTTATTATCACAAGTAGGCTTACATTAACAGTGCAATGAAGTTACTGCGAAAAGCCCCTATTCACCACATTCTGGCGCCTGTTCGGGTACTCAGAGGGAGAATTCAGAATGTCCAAATTACGTAATAACACATCTTTCGGTACCTGTGGGAGGAAACCGGAGCACCCGGAGGAAACCCAAGCAGATACGGGGAGAACATGCAGACGCCGCACAGACAGGGACCCAAGCCGGGAACCGAACCTGGGATCTTGGCGTTGTGAAGTCATAGTGCTAACCACTATGCCACCATAAATGGTAGAACTCCTACGAGTATTGACAGGCAGAGAGATCTGGGTGTGCATGTCCACCGATCACTGAAAGTGGCAACGCATGTGGATAAGGTGATCAAGAAGGCATACAGCATGCAGGCCTTCCATCGGTCAGGGCATTGAATATAAAAATTGGCAAGTCATGTTGCAGCTGTACAGGACCTTAGTTAGGCCTCATTTGGAATATTGTGTACAATTTTGATTGCAACACTACCAGAAGGATGTGGATGCTTTGGAAAGGGTACAGAAGCACTTTACTAGGACGCTGCCTATATGGAGAGCATTAGCTATGAGGAGAGGTGAGATAAACTCGGTCTGTTCTCACTGGAATGGCGGAGGTTAAGAGGCAACCTGCTGGAGGTCTACAAGAGTATGAGTTCATGGATAGAGTGAATAGTCAGATGCTCTTTCCTAGGGTAGGAAAGTCAAGTACTAGGTTTAAAGAGTGTGGGGAAAGGCTTAGAACTGATGTGTGAGGCATGATTTTTACACAGAGGGTGGTAAATATATGGAATGCACTGCCTGGGGAGGTGGTGGGAGCATTTTTACATATATAGAATTTACAGTGCAGGAGGAGGCCATTTGGCCCATCGAGTCTGCACCGGCTCCTGAAAAGAGCACCCTACCCAAGGTTAACACCTCCACCCTATCCCAGTAACCCCACCCAACACTAAGGGCAATTTTGGACACTAAGGGCAATTTATCATGGCCAATCCACCTGACCTGCACATCTTTGGACTGTGGGAGAAAACCGGAGCACCCGGAGGAAACCCACGCACACACGGGGAGGATGTGCAGACTCCGCACAGACAGTGACCCAAGCCGGAATCGAATCTGGGACCCTGGAGCTGTGAAGCGATTGTGCTATCCACAATGCTACCGTGCTGCCCATTTAATAGGCATCTAGACAAATATATGAATAGGGTGGGAATGGAAGGATATGGACTCCCTAAGTGCAGATGGTTTTAGTTTAGGCAGGTACCATGGTCGGCGCAGACTTGAAGGGCCAAAGTTCCTGTGCTGTATTGTTCTTTGTACTCACCACTGTGCCACCATGTCACCCAGTTGTCAAGCTTACTCCCATTGTACTTTCAGTTAGGAAGACAGTGATCATCTCTCCCTCCTCCTCACCAACCTTTGAGAAATGGTTCCATTTAAAATCGAGCCGTGAACATAAATTGTCTGATTCTTCGTGATAAACAATAAAATCTGTCTCTTCCTGACTTGAGCCATTGCCAGAACTTACTTCACTGACCCCTGATTCATTCAATCTCGATAAAATCAATACTGTTCTTGGAACGGAATAAAAGACAAGAGATTCTGTCCTGATGTGCAGTTGTCCAGAGAAAGACCTCTGACTTTACATTCCAGCTGTTTAACAGGCTGTTTTTGTAGGTCAGGGCAATCTTATTCCTTTGTTTGCTCCTCATTTTTTTCTTTTCTTTTTCTCTAATACACAAGCCCTATGGAAAACAAGCAACCACCAGCGAATCATCCAGAGTGGACAAAAAGGGGAGGAGGACCACAGGTCAAGGGTCAGCAGAGTTTGTGGGGGTTAGGAGAGGAAGTCGGGTGTCAAGGCAGATCCTTGGTTGAGAGAGGAGGACAGAGGTTGACCTAGGTGTGATTGGATTTGGAAGACGGATGCTGGGGTAGGGGAGAGGCTGTGTTGCTGGAGAATCGAGGGCATGAAGAGAACATTGTGGGAAGATGAGGTCAGGCGGGGATTAAGGATTTATCGATTTTGCTTCAAATTTCCACCTCTCTCTCATCCTCACATGATCGATCACAACACTTCTCTTCCTTGACCTCACTGTCTCTTTTTCTGATGCTAGACTGACCACCAATATTCATTACAAACCCACTGACGCCCACAGCCACCTTGACTACAGCTCGTCACACCCTGCCCCCTGTAAGGACTCCAACTCATTCTCCTAGTTTGTCTGCCTCTGTCGCATCTGTTCTGTTGATGTCACCTTTTTAAAACAGGGCTTTGGATATGTCTGCCTTCTTCGTCAACCGAGGTTCTACCCCACTGTGGTTAACAGGGTATTCAACCATAGCTGACCCATCTCCCACACCTCTGCCCTCACCCCTTCCCCTCCCTCCCAGAAACATGAGAGGGTCCCCTTGTCCTCACTTTTCATCCCACCAGTCTCTGTATTCAGATGATCACCCTCCGCCATTTCTACCAAATCCAGCTTGATGCCACCACAAAACACATATCCCCCAATCCCCCCCCTCCCTGTCAACATTCTGCAGGGACTACTCCCTCCATGACACCCTGGTCCACTCCTCCATTACCCCGAACGTTTCATCCCCTTAGCATGGCACCTTCCCATGCAATCGCAGAAGGTGCAACACCTGCCCCTTTACCCGCTCTCTCCTTACTGTTCAATCACCCAAGCTCTCCTCTCAGGTTGAGCAGCATTTCACTTGCACCTCCTTCAATTTGGTTCATTGTATTCGCTGCTCCCAATGTGGTCCCCTCTACATTGGGAAGACTAAATGCAGGCTGGGTGATCACTTTGCATGGATACACCCATTCAGTCCACAAGCATGACCCCAACTTTCCAGTCACTTGCCATTTCAACCCAACACTGTACTCTCATGTCTGTCCTGGGCCTGTTGCAACCCAACGCAAACTGGAAGAACAATGCCTCATCTTCCAATGAGGTATGTTACAGCCCTTTGGATTCAACAAGAGTTATCCAGACTCGAAACGTTAGCTTCCTTCTCTCTCCACAGATGCTGTCAGACCTGCTGAGATTGTCCAGAACTTTGTTTTCATTTGAGTTCAACAACTGCAGACAATAAATTTCCCCCTCCATCTTAACACCCCCCACATTTTGTAGTGTGTTGCCCATTGTTTTCCAGCTCCCTGGCCTGCCGCACCCCTCCCCCACTTGGCCACCTGTCCCTGGCAGCTCAGTGGCTCAGTTGCAGAATTAACACATTCTGCTGTCACACTTATTGTCATGATGTGGAGATGCTGGCATTGGACTGGGGTGAGCACAGTAAGAAGTCTTACAACACCAGGTTAAAGTCCAACAGCATGTTGAAACAAACATGTTGGACTTTAACCTGGTGTTGTAAGATTTCTTACTACACTTATTGTCATCATTAGCACTCTTCATCTCTTAATGGCACCATTAACACTCTCTTATGATTTATGTCCAGGACACACTTGTCCATATCTCCTTTTCCCTGACCTATCCCTGGTCTTCTATTCTGCCCCACCTTCTCCGCGGTCATGATTTACTCAGGCTGACTGCAGGTCACTCAGGAAACTGAATAAGTCACGGCGAATACACAGCAGTGCAAGTTGTCTCAAAGAGTGAACTCTCCGTTATTTATCCAAGGTCTTCTTCCGTAATCAGATACAGCAGGACAGACTGTGAATGTGCCAAAACCACCTGTAAAAGCTGTTTGCAATTAATGGAGATCTCCATCAGCCCAATTCCCCAGGAACACCAAATCCATTGGGCAGGATTCTGCGGTCTGCCAGCCGGCCAATGGGATTCCCACTGTGGCAACCCCACACCATCGGGAAACCCCCAGGTGTGAGTGCACTGCTGGTGGAGCAGAGGCACCTGCCGATGGAAAATTCCGCCGATTGTCTTTGTTCTCTTCTCCCTTCCTGACTCACTGACCCCATTCACTCTACCTGGCAACTGAGGTCCAGCCACATTGTTTGCAATCTTGGTCTCAGATGAACTTGTAATGTCATATTCACACCACCATCCAGACATCCAGTCACTCACTGAGTATAATATCGCCCGACTCTATTCCTGCCTCAGCTCATCTGCTGCTGAAACCCTCATTCAAGCCTTCGTTACTCCTGGCCTTGAGTGTTCCAATGTGCCACTGGCCGGCCTCCCACGTTCCACCTTCAATAAAATTGAGAGTTCATCTGAAACTCTGCTGCCCATGTACTAACTCTCACCAAGACTGACTAGCGTCCCCTGTCCGAGCTGACATACTGTGCCTCCTGGTCAGGCAAGGCCTCGATTTTAGAATGGCCACACTTATTTTCAAAGGCCTTCATGGGGCTTCCCTCCTCCTTATCATTTAGTCTGAGAAGCGGAGTATCCTGCCCGTTATATGAGTGCAAGTTGTTGTCATAGGGAGCCCTGGTCACCATAGCAACTTGGAGAGCCTGGCTCTAGGCTGGCTGGCCCAAAAGATTGGTGGCAGCTAAGACAATGGGGGGAATTTTCCATTCTCTGCTGGCTGAAGCAGGACAACAGATGTGCAGCTGGCAGGCGGTACAGGTGGCTTTTCTCTCCAGATAATCCAGCAATCCGTGCAGATAAAATCTGGAGGTGTGGCCCATTCTGTCCCGCGGCGGGGAAGGGTTGGATAAAACCAACACCCTGATCTCAATAGACAACACAGGAACTCCCCCCCATCCCACATGCAGACACAGGGTCCACCCGCTCCCCACCCACCCCGCACCTCTATGGACACGGCCTAGGCATGACCCTTTCCACAGTGGTTATCAGGGATCCAGGTTCAATTCTGGCCTCGGGTGACAGTCTGTGTGGAGTTTGCACTTTCTCCCCGTGTCTGCGTGGGTTTCCTCCGGGTGCTCTTGTTTCCTCCTACAGTCCAAAGATGTGCAGGGTAGGTGGATTGGCATTCTAAATTGCCCCTCAGTATCCAAAAGATCAGGTGGGGTTACTGGGTTACAGGGATAGGGTGGAGGCATGGGATTAAGTGGGTGCTCTTTTCAAAGGCTGGTGCAGACTCGATGGGCCAAATGGCCTCCTTCTACACTGTGAATTCTATGATTTGGGGGCTATATATACCTGTGCGCCCCTGGAGGTTTCCCTCCACCTGGTTCCCGTTTTTAAAAAGCAGCTATAAACCTCGCCCACGTCCAAAAGTGGGTGGAGCGATAAGGCGGGAAAGCCTGCTAATTATATTGCTTAAATGAGGTTTCCAACCTTCCTGGGGAGGGGAATCTTGTTACGTCACCGGCGGTGGATGGGGTGGGGAAAATCGGAAAGCCTGTGAGATTCTCATTTTCAAATGTTGAGATATTTTGCACCCAAGTTGCTGTTTGCGCTCATGGTGAACGCGGGCACAAAATGGTGAGCTGCACCCCAACTCCGCTCCCTCATGATATTGCAGGATCTCAGCAAAGCTTGAGGCAACCATGAGCCTAAAGACCTGTGATAAACAGTTAGTCTAAGACAGGCCTTCACTTCCCACTCTCTTCCCCGGAAAAGGAAGGTTAGCAGCCAAACCTCTGCATGCACAATATTCTGGGCTCTGCAGCTGATCCATTTGTTTTGTTCTTTACTGATAATTTTGTGAATGGTAACAATTAAAGTGAAGAGATTCTATGACCACATGCAACCCACTTTAGTGAAATGGTTCCCACAGAGTGTTTGACCGGAAGAGAACTGAAAATGCCCTCGTTACTACACATTATAATATTTTACGACTGCTAAAACGGAGCAGGCTGTGGTTAGGCTCCCCAATTATGTCTGACATTCTAACACCACACATGCTATTTAAAATAGAGACTGGCACAGTATGGAATTTTTTGCAACGCTGTCACTACATTGTGTCCAGAAGGTTTGCAACTCGTCTCTCCGAGCTTCTATGATGATTCTATGATTCTTCACCAGTGTTGATGTGGTACGCAACACCCATGCCCTGCACTGCGTATCTCTCACCAACACATTGAGATTGAGTGGCACAGAGCAGGAATAGAGAATTATGATTTGTGAGTAACCCTTCGCTCACTTATAGGTGTGCACATACAGCATTAAATCCATGCCACTTGCCAATTCCTTCCCGTATTGTCCAATGATTGCACCCAGCAAAAGGGAGCCATATTAGGAAGGAGGCGACGTTGTTTGAAGGACCAATGGATCATTGCTGGAATAGGATGAGAAGTGAATCTTTCTTTGTGAAATAACAGCAGAAGCTGACAGAGATTGGGCAATAAGGGAACTGAAGTCTTTGATGCAAGATATGATGGAGAAGAGAGGCATCTTGGGTGGGTTTCTCCGACCCCCTGCCGGGTGGTAGAATGCCTGGTGGGCGGCGTGAATCCTGCTCCGTCACTCTGGCGCCGGCTGCCATATTCTCCGGCGGCGGTTTTTGGGCAGGGGTGGGGACGATGCCACGCCGGATGGGGGCCGTTGGCAGCGCGCCCCCCCCCCCCTCCCCCCAGCAATTCTCCGGGCCCCGATGGGCCGAGCAGCCGTTGGTTTCTGGCCAGTCCCGCCGGCGTGAAGTGGACATGGTCCCACTCGGCGGGACCTGGCAGGTAAGTCGGCTGGTGCGGTCCTTGGGGGGATGCGGGGGATCCGACCCCAGGGGGGCCCCCACGGTGGCCTGGCCGCGATCGGGCCCACCAATATGCGGGTGGGCCTGAGTCGTGGGGGCACTCCTTCCTTCCGCGGCAGCCACTGTAGGGCTTCGCCATGGCCGGCGTGGAGAAGACATCCCCTTGCGCTTGCGCTAGAATACGCCAGCCGGTCTGCACATTCGTGGAACCACGCCGGCGGTTCTGCGCATGTGCTAACTCACGCCGGCCCTTCAGCGCCGTTTGGCGTGGCGCCAACCCCTCCGGCACCAGCCGAGCCCCCGGAAGTGCGGAGGATTCCGCAACTTCCGGTCAGCCCGACGCCGGAGTGGTTCGCGCCGTTTTTTACGCCGGCGTCAGGCCATCCTGGGGATTCGGGAGAATCCCGTCCCTTATGTTCCATGATAGGGTTGGTGGTGGTAGGGGGGGTAGGTTGAAGAAGGGAGATTCTGAATCCCCAGAGGAGGGATGCGGGAAAATCTTCTAAACCCACAGGGGGCAGGAAACATTCACGTCACATGATATAGAGCCAGTGGCTTCACATACCTGGGTGTGGTGCCACAAGAAGTTCAATGCTCCGACCAGGCTTGTCAAGGCAAAATCAATCCTCAGTTTGCTGTCAGAGCAATTGCTCCATTTGCCTCTTATTCTGCCGAATTCACTTGGCCTAATACCCCACCCACCTATCACCCAAATTGACATGTTTCACACCACTCTCTCACACTCAGCCCCACAGAAAATATCAACCTCACAACGCCCCCACCAGCAGCTATTCAACCATGATAGCCTCATGCAAGGTTCTCACTAACACATTTCCCTCTTTATTGCAGATGGTGTTATATTACAGTAGAAACATCCCAGTGCTCCATATACTCATCCCACCGAAGGAAACAAGCAGCATGGAGGGTTTTGGCACAGGGCTTTGCGCAGAGCCGGAGCCAATTCTTTCCAATGGGGATTGAGTTAGGTGGATTGGCCATGCTAAATTGCCCGTAGTGTCCTAATATAAGTAAGGTTAAGGGGGGGGTTGTTGGGTTACGGGTATAGGGTGGATACGTGGGTTTGAGTAGGGTGATCATGGCTCGGCACAACATTGAGGGCCGAAGGGCCTGTTCTGTGCTGTACTGTTCTATGTTCTATGAGTGGTCACCTCCATCAGCAACCCTGGAGGGCTCACCATGATGCAGCATCCAATGGCCAACATCCATTGCAGCACAAGCAGCTTTCAGTGATTCCCAGACTGCAATAATCGAGCTTCCGAGAACTGCCATCGTGGCTCTGCGCGAAGCGATTCAAGGTCATCCGACAAAGCTACCTGCAAGCTCGCCAGTGAGAATCAGTGAATGAGGGATAAATATTTAGACATTACGCCAGAAGAACTTCCCTGCTCTTCTTCGAATGAAGGACACTTTCTACACCCACCTTAAAGGGCAGATGGGTCCTCAGTTTAACATCTAATCCGGAAGATGATAGCAGCATGAGAAAATTACTACACAGGAGGGTCAGCAATGATTACATGCTCCAGTTTCAGGAATGGAACTCACAGCTACAACCTCCTGACTCAGAGACAGGAGTGTGACCAACTGATTCCCTGACAACAACCGTTCCCCCACACTGGATGGTTGACAATGGTAATCAAAATATTAATGATAATTCAAATGTTTTGAGACCAAATGTTGGCCACATCGGCCACATATTTTCAATACTTTTCGACCAAGGAGCAATGGGTTATTTCAGCGACAATGGTCTATTTTTCAAATAGAAAGAATGGCAACACATGGTAAATACAAAAAAATGCAATGGAATTTTAAAAAAGTAATGGGCTTGCTTCTCCAGTCTGCCAGCCGTGTGCTTCATGGCAGCGTGCCATTTACTGGCAGCGGGATTCTCTCTTCCTGCCACTTGTCAATGGAATTTCCCATTGTGACCACCCACGCTACCGGAAAACCATGAGCAGGTGCGCACTGCCAGTGGGAAAAGTGAATTCGCAATGACCAGAGAATTTAGGCCAATAACTTTTTCCAAACAATTTTTACGGGTAAGATTACAGCTGTTTTATTTGTGTGTTTTCAAGAATTTCCAAAGGAGATCTCATCTTCCTGCTTGAATGGTGGTTACAACCCATTTCAAACCTGGGTTGACCTTGTGTGTGATGCACATACCAGTTATGATCATAAGACCATAAGACATAGAAGCAGAATTAGGCCACTCGGCCCATTGAGTCTGCTTTGCCATTCAATCATGGCTGATATTTTTCTCATCCCCATTCCCCTGCCTTCTCCCCATAACCCCTGATCCACTTATTAATCAAGAACCTATCTGTCTCTGTCTTCAAGATACTCAGTGATTTGGCCTCCACAGCCTTCTGCGGCAAAGAGTTCCACAGATTCACCACCCTCTGGCTGAAGAAATTCCACATCCACTCTATCCAGGCCTCGCAGTATCCTGTAAGTTTCCCCCTCATCCTTCTAAACTCCAACGAGTACCGTCCCAGAGTCCCCATACGACAAGCTGTTCATTCCAGGGATCATTCTTGTGAACCTCCTGTGGACCTTTTCCAAGGCCAGCCCATCCTTCCTTAGATACGGGGCCCAGCACTGCTCACAATACTCCAAGTGGGGTCTGACCAGAAGCCTCAGAAGTACATCCATGGTGTTGTATTCTAGCCCTCTTGACATAAATGCTAACATTGCATTTGCCTTCCTAACTGCCAACTGAACCTGCACTTGAACCTTGTTAGCGGAAGAAATTGCTATATGTGTCAGGATTGGTATAATAAAGATGTCTCTAAGTATTGTAATAGCACAGGTCAAGGGCAAACCAGCAGGCAAAGGGTTAAACATATACCAAGGGAAAACCAGCAAGCAAGGGGTTAAAGTCACCCACATTGGAAATTATTTAATCATCTCACATAGCATTTAAATATTAAAAAGGAAACACAGGAGGCCCCAGTAAGTCTAAGGGATCCATTGTCCAACACATTCGCACCTCTTCTAGAAGTTAAATATGTTAAGCACAAACCCATGAGATTGTGAGGAAACATTGTATTCTTTAATTGTTTTCCCATTACGGGGACCAGAAAATATGCACACTGATCACTTTGTATTGTTCCGAATGATTCAGTGACATCAATACCTGCTTGTGACTCCGAAGAACTTTAAATATATATGCATGTGATTCCGAGGACAGGCAGAGCTGACTTTTGCGAGCGACAGGATGGTCGCGGAGTCTGTCTCTCCTGTGTGCACAGTTTTTCCGAATTAAACAAAGTTTTACCAACACCACGCAGTCGAGAACAGACTTTGAGGTTTTTCTTCCCTCCAACAACCCTAAGAGAATCGTGAACAAGGACTCCCAAGTCCCTTTGTGCTTCTGATTCCCGAAGCATTTCCCCATTTAGAAAGTAGTCTATGCCTAAATTTTTCCTTCCAAAGTGCATAACCTCACATTTTTCCACATTGTAGTTCATCAGCCACTTCATTGCCGACTCTCCTAGCCTGTTCAAATCCCTTGCTTCCTCAATACCACCTGACCCACTACAAAGCTTTGTATCATCTGTAAACATAGCAACAGTGCCTTCAGTTCCTTCTTCCAGATCATTAATGTATATTGTGAAAAGTTGTCCCAGCACAGACCCCTGAGGCAAACCACTAGTCACCTGCTGCCATCCTGAAAAAGTCACCTTTATCTCCTCTCTCTGCCTTCTGCCAGTCAGCCAATCCTCTATCCATGCCAGGATTTTACCCTTAACACCATGGGCCTTATCTTATTTAACAATCTCCTATGCGGTATCTTGTCAAAGGTCTTCTGGAAATCTAAATAAATCATGTTGATTCGCCTTTGTCTAACTTCCTTGTTACCTCCTCAAAGAACTCTAACAGATTTGTCAGACATGACCTCCCTTTGACAAAGCCAAGCTGACTCAGTCCTATTTTACCATGCACTTCCAAATACTTTGCAATCTCATCTTTAATAACGGTCTCTAAAATCTTACCAATGACCGAAGTAAGGCTAAACGGCCTATAATTTCCCGTCTTCTGCCTCCCTCCCTTCTTAAACAGCGGTGTTACATTAGCCACTTTCCAGTCCTCTGGGACCCTTCCTGCCTCCAGTGATTCCTGAAAGATCACCACCAATGCCTCCACCATGTCCTCAGCTATCTCCTTTAGAACCCTGGGGTGTCCTGACACTCTCCAGCAGTAATGGTTTACAGGTTGGGACAAATGGCTGGGTCTAATTTACTGTGACAAATAGCTGGGTCTAATTCACTGTGACAAATGGCTGGGTCTAATTCACTGTGGCAAATGGCTGGGTCTAATTCACTGTGGTACCTCCGTGTGAGTTCAGTATAGGATTTGCACTTTAACCTAACAAGTTGAAATAATTTATTTATACAATGCGACTAACTTATTACAGCTACAGACATCCCCAATTTTACTTAAAATCTTCTGCAGTAAGGAGTATTATGATCAGGGACACACAAAAAGTTTCTTGTGCATTTGAAATGTGACTGATTTTGATGTGTGGATTTAATTTTTATTTGTCCAAAGGATATGGGGCGGGATTCTCCGCTGGCAGGATTCTCCATTGCACTGGCTTCGCATGCACACCCAGGGATTTGCGAATAGCATAGGGGTGCCCACAATGGGAAACCCCATTGGCCGGCTGGCAGGATGGGGAATCCCCAGGGGGACATGAGAATCGTGCCCCGTCGCCCTGACGCCGGCTTCCCCGTTCTCCGGCGCTGATTCTCGGGCGCCCACGGGATTCCCGCTGTGCTGGTCAGGGGCCGTTGACAGCGGGCCCCCCCTGCCGATTCTCCGGGCCCCAATGGGCCGAGTGGCCGGCGAGTTTGGCCGAGTCCCGCTGGCATGGATTTCTCGGGTCCCACACTTGAGGGGCCGTCCTGGAGGGGGGTTCGGGGGGAACCGACTCCACGGTGGCCTGGCCAGCGATCGGAGCCTACCAATCAGCGGGCAGCCTGGTTCCGTGGGGGCCTATTTTACTCCGCGCCAGGCCCCTGTAGGGCTCCGCCATATTGCCCGGGGGCTGGCGCGGAGAAGGGAACCAGCGCGCATTCGCGGAAATATGCTGGCCGTTCGGCGACGGCTGGAGCTGCGGGGACCACCCCGACGCCAATCTAGCCCCCGAGGAGGGGGTGATTTCCCCATTATCGGGGACCGTTGACGCTGGAGTAATTGACGCTGTTTTACACGCCAGCTTGGGGACATAGCCCCATTATTGGAGAATCCTGCCCATGGTCTTTGCTGGCTTGGCCAGCATTTATTGCCCACCCCTAACTGCCCTGAAGAAGGTGGTGGTGAGCCGCCTTCTTGAACCCCTGTGGTGTAGGTACACCCATTGGGGTGTAGCTATTAGGATTTTCACCGAGCAACAGCGAAGGAACGGCCAATATATTTCCAAATCAGGATGGGGTGCGGCTGGGAGGAGAATTGGAGAAGATGATGGTCCCAAATACATTGTAATAATTCATCAACTGAAATAAACAAAAGATAAATCATGCTCATGGTTTTGATGGATTAAAGAAATGGTCAGAACAGAGGATGGCAGCTGGATTGCATTACATGTTACCTCTGGCACCATATGCTATTCCCCAGACTTTTGTAACTAATGGAAAAAAACTTTAATCTCCTGTCCCAATCAAAGTTCAGGAGTGCAGTAAGAATGTTGACACTCTTTTATTAAAGACAGGCACAAAGAAACTGCTCCCCCTTAGCTCTAGTACAAATGCTTTTTAATCTTATAGGCACTGTGAGCCAAAGGATGACATTTTTGACACGCAGCTCAAAACATGAACTACACCCAGAGTGCCTAATGGATTGGAAAAACTGCAATCCATCCCTTTTAAATCAACATCCTTGTGTAAAGATTTAGAGTAACTGTACTGAAAAGTTCTTCTGTCCTGTAAAACAAGTGTCTGAATAATGTTGTAGCAGGCAATGACACAAATATTAAAATAACAGGATTACTCAAGTGTCCTTGCTTTCAAATCCCTTGTTCCTTCCGATTACTGTGTTCACCTCCAGATTCACAACCATCAAGAAAGCTGTGCTTCTCTAAATTCAGGCCTTTTGAGAGTTTAATTGTTCCGCCATTAGTGACTGTACCTTCTGTTGCCTGAGCCTTCACTCCCGATATCCTCCCATAAAACCCGCCACCAGCTCGAATTTACCATTCCCAGTGAAGCAGTTGAGGCTCCTTCATTAAATGTTTTCAAGATAAAGATCGTAGTTTTTTGAGGAATAAAGGAATAAAGGGTTATGGTGTTCGGGCCGGAAAGTGTAGCTGAGTCCACAAAAGATCAGCCATGATGTCATTGAGGGGTCAGATGGTCAGATGGCAGCATGGTAGCATGGTGGTTAGCATAAATGCTTCACAGCTCCAGGGTCCCAGGTTCGATTCCCGGCTGGGTCACTGTCTGTGCGGAGTCTGCACGTCCTCCCCATGTGTGCGTGGGTTTCCTCCGGGTGCTCCGGTTTCCTCCCACAGTCCAAAGATGTGCGGGTTGGGTGGATTGGCCATGCTAAATTGACCGTAGTGTCCTAAAAAGTAAGGTTAAGGGGGAGGGGTTGTTGGGTTACGGGTATAGGGTGGATACGTGGGTTTGAGTAGGGTGATCATTGCTCGGCACAACATTGAGGGCCGAAGGGCCTGTTCTGTGCTGTACTGTTCTAAGTCTAAGTCTAAATCTCACCTCTTTAGCCGAGATTTTGATGGTCTGACCTAATATCTCCTCATGTGGCTTTGCTTCATCCTTTGTTTTATATCGGTCCATCTCAAAGCTCCAACTTCAACCAACACCCTCTCTTACCCTCACACTACTGAAAGTGTGCTCAGCAAAAGGAAGGACCCATATCTCCCCAGCAGGTCTATTTAAAAGGGTCATCACCTATTTCAGGTTGGTTATTGATTGATTACCACTGGTGCTTGCTGTGATTGCAGAAACGTTTGATGCATTCCAGAATTATTTCAAGTTGCTCAGATCTGCAGGGAGTGGTGTGGCCAGTGCTAAAGAGCTTGGTCCCTCCTGACCTCAATGCTTCTGTGGAGACCAGCTGCCGTCAGACATGGGTGCACCAGTCAGCATTCCCATGGGAAGCATAGGATGACTGGAAGACGGAGCAGAGGTCGTGACAAGCAGGATAATCTGCTGGAAGAGGAAGGAGACAGGAATAGGAGGAGGGGGAGAAGTGTTCTAATTCTGCTCCCATTTCATATGAATATAAGAACTAGGAGCAGGAGTAGGCAATTCAGCCCCTCGAACCGTCTCCATTCAATACGATCATAGCTGATCTCCTCTCAGCGTCAATTACACTTTTCTTCCTGTTATCCATAACCCTTTAACCCATTACTAATTTAAGATCCATCAATCTCCTTATATTTACTCAATGTCCCCGCATTCACCAGACTCTGGGGCAGTGAATTCCACAGATTACGACACTTGAGAGAAGTAATTTCTCCTCATCTGTGTTTTAAATCTGCTACCCCTTATCCTAAAACTATGACCTCTCATTCCAGGTTGCCCCACAGGAGGAAGCATCCGCTCTACATCCGCTTTGTCAATACCTTTTATCATCTTATATACCTCAATCTGATCTACTTTAATTCTTCTAAACTTTAGAGAGAATCGTCCTAAACTGCTCAATCTCTCTTCATAAGACAAACCCCATATCTCCTGAATCAATCTAGTGAATATATTTGTGTGTTCATTAGATAAGCAGGTTCATGGTTTCAAGAAGCTGAATCTAGGTCCTTGGGGTTCAATCCCTGGTATTATGCACCACAATTATCTGCTTTTGCTGTCTTCTGGGAATTTACCTGGAGGGCCACCAACCTTTTCTCAACACAGCACTTCTCTCCTCCTTTATACTTCCTCTAGCAAGGCCTCGTGTGCAGCATCCAAAAACCTTGGACCACACTCCCTCCCATTTTGTGTCAGTATTCAATCTTTTCCAATGTCAGTCTGACCTGTACAAAGACTCCCACCACCCACTCCAGCCACCCTGCACCTTCCCTTTAAGAGGAGCAGGCTAACTAAGTAGTGCAGGTCTCCTATTGAGGTATGCAACCACTGACAGCCTGGTTAGCTCAAACTGCACACTACAATCATGGTGAAAATAATCGTTATTAGTGTCACAAGTAGGCTTACATTAACACTGCAATGAAGCTACTGTTAAAATCCTCTCGGCGCCACATGCCGGCACCTGTTCGGGTACACGGAGGGAGAATTCAGAATGTCCAATTCATCTAACAGCACGTCTTTCGGGACTTATGGGAGAAAACCAGAGCGCCCGGAGGAAATCCACAGAGACACGGGGATAACGTGCAGACTCTGCATAGGCAGTGACCCAAGCAGGGAATTGAATCCGGGTTCCTGTAGCTGTGAAGCAACAGTGCTAACCACTGTGCTACCATGTCACCCTGACGAGAAGGTTGTGTGAAGTTGACATACTATCTGAATCCAATTGAACCGGGACAGGGCAGTCCTATATCATGATCCTCAAGCCATTTCCAGGGGCTATCCAACATAGCCACCAGAACCAAGATTTGATTTGATTTATTATTGTCACATGTACTAGTATGCAAAATATTGTTTGTTGCATGCTATATAGACAATGCATATCGTATATAGGGAAGGAAGGAGAGACTGCAGAATATAATGTTACAGTCATAGCTAGGGTGTAGAGAGTTTAAATGAGTTAGAATGAAGTTTTAAAAGCATAGAATGAGAGTAAAAGATAATATTACAGGGTATGCTAGGCACAGCTTGCAAGAAGTCGCCTCGCTCCAGCTCCACCTTGAGGGAGAGGCGATGATGCAGTGATATTGTCGCTGCATTACTAATCCAGGGTTCCTCTGGGGACTTGAGTTCAAATCCCGCCACGGGCAGATGGTGGAATTTAAACTCAATAAAACGTCTGATCATCATGAAATAATTGTTGTAAAAACCCAACTGGTTCAATATGATCTTTAGCGTAGGAAATCTGCTGTTTTACCTAGTTTGGCTTACATGTGACTCTAGGCCCCCTGAAATGGCCTCGCAGGCCACTCAGTTGTATTCAATCGCTACAAAGAAAACACAAAGGAATGAAACCAGACAGACTACCCGGCATTGTCATAGGCACTAGAAACAACTAACGACAAACCTGTCGACCCTGAAAAGTCCTTCCTTATCACTAACATCTGTGCCAAAGTTGGGAGAGCTGTCTCACAGACTAGTCAAGCAACAGCCTGACATAGTCATACTCACAGAATCGTACCTCACAATGTCCCAGACACAATCATTATTCCTGGGTATGTCCTGTTTTACCGGCAGGACAGACCCAGCAGAGGCAGCGACATAGTGGTATACATTTGAGAGGGAGTTGCTTGAGGAGTCCTGAACATATGCTGTGGACACAATGAGGCCTCGTGGGTGCAGGTCAAACATGGGCAAGGAACTCTCCTGCTGATTACCACTTACCATCCCCCATCAGCTGATGAATAAGTGCGCCTCCATGTTGAACACCACTTGGAGGAAGCACTGAGGGTGACAAGGGTGCAGAATATACTCTGGGTGGGGGACTTCAATGTTCATCCCCAAGAGTGGCTCGGTAGTACCACCACAGACCAAGCTGACCGGGTCCTAAAGGACATTGCTGTTTGACTGAGTCTGCAGCAGGTGGTGAGCGAACCAATATGAGAGAAAAACATACTTGACCTCATCCTCACCAATCTGCCTGCTGTACTTGTGTCTGTCCATGACAGTATTGGTAGAAGTGACCACCGCACAGTCCTTGTGGAGACAAAGTCCCACCTTCACCGTGTTAAATGGGATAGATTTTGAACAGATCTAGCAACTCCAGACTGGCATCCATGAGGCACTGTGGGCCATCAGCAGCAGCAGAATTTTATTGAACCACAATCTGTAACTTCATGGCCTGGCATATCCTCCCATTCTACCATTGCCACCAAGTCAGGGAATCATCCCTGATTGAATGAAGAGTGCCAGAGGCATGGCAGGAGCAACATCAGGCATACCGAAAAGTGAGGTGTCAACCTGGTGAAGCTACAATGCAGGACTACTTGTGTGCCAAACAGCATAAGCAAGTTTTAGAGCTATGCGACCCTGCAACCAACATTGAGGATCAGGTCTAAGATCTGCAGTCCTGCTACATCCACCCATGAATGGTGGTGGACAAGTGCACAACTCACTGGAGGAGGAGGCTACACAAATAGCTGTATCCTCAATGATGGGGAAGCCCAGCACATTGGTGCAAAAGATAAAGCTTAAGTTTTTGCAAGAACTTTCAGTCAGAAGTACCGAGTGGATGATCCACCTTGGCGTCCTCCAGAGATCCCCAGTATTGCAGATGTCCGTCTCCAGCCAATTTGATTCACTCCATGTGATATAACAGCTGAAAGCAATGGGGACACTGCAAAGTCTATGGTCGCTGCCAATAGTACTGAAAACTTGTGCTCCAGATCTTGCCACACCCCTAGCCAAGCTTTTGCAGTACAGCTACAACACTAGCATTTACCCAGCAATATGGAAAATTGCCCAGGTATGTCCTGTACACAAGAAACATATCAAATCCAACCCGTCAATTAGAACATAGAACGGTACGGCACAGTACAGGCCCTTCAGCCCACGATGTTGTACCGAGTACAGGCCCAAATTACTTCCCTATCATTCTACTCTCAAACATCCGCAAAGTGATAGAAGGAGTCATTAACAGTGCTATTAAGTGGCACTTACTCAGCAATAATCTGCTCACGTGCGCTCAGTTTGGGTTCTGCGAGGGTCACTCAGGGCCTGACCTCCTTACAGCCTTGGTCGAACATGGACAAAAAAGCTGAATTCCAGAAGTGAGGTGAAAATTACTGCCCTTGACATCAAAGAAGCATTTGACCGAGTATGGCATCAAGGCACCCTAGCAAAACTGGAATCAATGGAAATCATGGGGGAAACTCTATGCCGATTCTAGTCATTCCTGGCACAAAGGAAAATGGTTGTGGTGGTTGGCGGTCAATCATTTGAGGTCCAGGACATCACTGCAGGAGTTCCTCAGGGTAGTAGCTTAGGTCCAAACATTTTCTGTTGCTTCTTCAATGACTTTCCTTTCAACATAAGGTCAGAAGTGGAGTGTTCCCTGATGACTGCACAATGTTCAGCACCATTCGTGGCTCCTCAGACACTGAAGCAGTTCTTGTCCAAATGCAGAAAGACCTGGACAATATCCAGGCTTGGGCTGACAACTGGTAAGTAACATTTGTGCCATATAAGTGCCAGGCAATGGCCATCTCCAACAAGAGAGATTTAACCCCTTGACATTCAATGGCATTACCATCATTGAATTCCACACTAACAACATCCAAGAGGTTACCATTGACCAGAAACTGAACTGGACTGGCCATATAAGTACTGTGGCTTCCAGGGCAGGTCAAAAGCTAGGAATCCTGCAGCGAATAACTCCTGACCCCCCAAAGACTGTCCACCATATACAAGGCACAAGCCAGGAGTGAAATGGAATACTCTCCACTTGCCTGGAGGAGTGCAGCTCCAACAAAACTCAAGAAGCTTGACACCATCCAGAAAAAAGCAGCCTGCTTGATTGCTCCCCCTTCCACAAAACCTTCAAACCCTCCACCACGACGAACGGTGGCAGCCGTGTGTACCATCTACAAGATGCACTGCAGGAATCCACCAAGCTTCCCAGGCAGAACCTTCCAAACCCACGGCCACTACCATCTAGAAGGACAAGGGCAGCAAATACATGAGAGCCCCAGCACCTGGAGGTTCGCCTCCATGTCACTTACCACCCTGGCTTGGAAATATATTACCATTCATTCACTGTCCCTGGGTCAAAATCCTATAACTCCCCTCCTAACAGCACTGTGGATGTACCTACACCACATGGACTGCAGCAGTTCAAGAAAGCAACTCACCACCACCTTTTCAAGGGCAACTAGGGATGGACTGCTAGCCTTGCCAGTGATGCTCACATCCTATAAATGAATTTAAGAAATGAATTTAAGGAACATTAGGCGGGATTCTCCCTTCTGGGGACTAATTCCCCACGCCGGCAGGAAAACCGGTGCCAACCACTCCAGTGTCAACAGCTCCCGAAAGTGAGGAATTTTCCAAATTTTCGGGGGCTAGGTGGACGCTGGAGGGGTTGGCGCCGCTGCAGCCGGCGGCAAAAGGCCGGTGCAGCCGGCGTGATCTCGTGCATGCACGCACCGGCCGGTGTATTTCCGCACATGTGCGAGGGTTCTCTTCTCCGCGCTGGCCCCCGGACAATATGGCGGAGCCCTACAGGGGCCTGGCGCGGAAGAAGGAAGGCTCCCATGGAAACAGCCCGCCCGCAGGATCGGTAGGCCCCAATCGCGGGCCAGGCCACCGTGGGGACCCTGCCCTGGGGTCAGATCCCCCCTCAGCCCCCCTCCCCCCCACCCCCAGGAATGCCCCCGCACACTTACCTGCCAGGTCCCACCATGCGCGAGGTGAGTAATTCACGCCAGTGGGACTGGGAAAAACTGGACGGCCACTTGCCCCATCGGGGCCTGGAGAATCGTTGGGGGGGCCGCTGTCAATGGCCCCCGACCGACGTGGCAGGAATCTCGCCGGCCCCCGAAAATGGCGGCGGAGAATAGGGCAGCCAGCGTCGGGGCAGGATTTGCGCCTCCCCCCGGGATTCTCCGACCCCGCACAGGGTCGGAGAATCCCGGCCATTAGGGTTGAAGTTGAATGTTACACATCTTTGTGTAACTCAAAGTCCACAGTTTCATGATATTTTAACTGATAATCGCCCCTCAATCAAGACATTAAATATATCACATCAAAGCATTTCATACATGCAGCATGCTGGTGGGGGAGGAGGGAGGAAGGGCCTGGATATCATTTTGTAACACCAAAACAATTATTTCTTTAGAATACAGCTAGTTCGTTGCATAAAGTATCGGAAATTCGAATACTAAAAACATTTTTTCTGAAGCTACTGTAGTAGCAGTGAAAATTCCTGTTTAAAGAGATAATAGTTGGGAGAATGCTGTTGACGCACTGTTGATGGGGTTAACTGAGTATTTGGCGGGGACGAAGAAAGTTGCTTAAGAGGTTTTATAACATTTCCGGGAGCTGTGCTGAATCATCCACTTCAACTCCCACACAGCAGGACATTGAAAGAAGCAGAAAAATAATAGCTCAGAAAACCAGATGTGAACAGCCGTTGCAAGCCAGTTAAATTGTTGGTGTAATATTGTGCCAAGGTAGGGCAGCTGTTAACCGAGCAACTGAGCACAGTCCAGGATGGAAAAACCAATATTCCGATCGGGCATTGGCTAGCTGCCTTGAAAGGAGGCAGAGAGGGAAGGTCCCATTCTGTGGGCTGGCAGACATGCCCACTTCCAGTTCTCCATTAAGTACAGAGAGGTGGTAGAAAGTGTCCAGGACCCGGGGAACTAGAAAAGGATAACCAATCTCACAAAAACTGCGATGGTAACTTCAACAGTACTGCTCCACATGACAAACACCAGGCTCAACAGATGTACAAAAAAAAAGCCCTTTAATGTTGGACAGCGCAAAGCAGCAAGGCGCGTTACTGAATGCAGCTGGAAGCAATTTAACCCATTGGCCCATTTCAAAGAGGCCACAGTATGAATCGTTAGCTGTGAAGAGCATCAAGCCAGTACGGAATGGGGAGGCTGGGGGCCTCACTGAGCTCAGGGTTTCGACATTAAACGTTGCGTCATGTCATCGCGCAAAAGCAAAATACTGCAGAGGATGGTGATCAGAAATAAATCCCCTCTCCAAGACCAGCCCAGACCATCTCCACTCCCTGTGGTTATGGTGCAGCCATGAAATCAGGAGTAGGCATTAAGATCTAAAGTTGTTGAACTCAATGTTAAGGTCCGCTGGGTGTTGAGTGCTGAGTAGAAAGTTGGCTGTTGTTCTTGAGCTTCCCATAGTGCGTCATTGGTACACTGTAGGAGACCAAGGACAAAGAGGTCGGAGGTCATGGGCATAGGAGGAGACTGTTCAGCCATCCAATTAGATCATGGCAGAGTGGAAGAGGGACAGATAATAACAAAGGTATGTGGCCAGAAGCTCAGGATGCAGTTTGCAGTCTGAACGGAGGGATTCAGCAAAGTAGTCAGCTGGTCTATGTTGGGCCTCAGTTTAGCCAAGACCACATTGTGAGGAGTGAATACAGTATACTGGAGTTGAAAGAAGTACAAGTATTACAATCCCGGACCAGACCCCAACAGTGGCTAGGATACTGGACAGAAACCCCAATATTTAATTTTAATTTTGTATGACTAAGGAAATTAGACCTCGCTCCAGGAGCAATTTCACAAAAAATGGGGATATGGTATATTAAAACAAACTTTATTACAAACGCAGTATTGAAATATCTTTAACATCACACCAGAAAATAGCTTACAATTACGTCTCAAACAATACTATTCAATACAGTGACACGATGGGCGGGATTCTCTGACCCCCCGCTGGATCGGGGGCTGTCGAATTCTCCGGCGCTGGGGTTTTGGCAGGGGTGGGAATCGTGCCGCGCCGGTCAGGGGCCATGAGCAGCGCCTCCCCTGGCAAATCTCCACCCCACGATGGGCCAAGCAGCCGCCCGTTTTCGGCCGGTCCCGTCGGCGTAAATCATGCCATGTCCGTACCGGCGGGACCTGGCTCTACGGGCATCCTGCAGAGTCCTGTGGGGAGTGGGGGGGGGGGGGGGGGGGGGGGGGGGGGGGGGGGGGGCGTGGGGGGATCTGGCCCCGGGGTGGCCTGGCCCGCAATCGGGCCCACCAATCCGCAGGTGGGCCAGTGCCATGGGGGCACTCTTTCCCTCCGCGCTAGCTGCTGTCAACCTCCGCCATGGCCGGTGCAGGGAACAACCCCCCTGTGCATGCACTGGGATGACGCCAGCACACGCTGGCACTCCCGTGCATACGCCAACTCATGCCGGCCGGTGGAGGCCCTTCGGCGGCGGTTGGCATGGCGTCAAGCCCTTCCGCGCTGGCTGGCGCGGCGCCAAGCCCTATCCCCTGAAGGTGCGAAGGATTCCGCACCTTCCAGGCGCCCGACGCCAGAGTGGTTCACGCCACTCCTCGGCGCCAGTACCGGGCCCCACCGGGTAAGGGAGAATCCCGCCGAATAACCCTCAACTGCTATCTGTACTTCCACTCAAACAACAAATCCATCTCAGATCCCAATTCACTTTTAAATATAGTTAGCATTCAGGAATACTTGATGTACAGAGATATCTTTTGAGACTGTTTAAAAAGATAGACCCGAACTGTGTCATAATAATGCAGAACCTCTGGATGTATTTCTTCAGAAACGTCTCAGTTTGACTTCTAGCCACAAACTAAATCTCTCAAAATGTCCAATTGACTGCTTCAACCCCTGGCTCCTCCCATTAACATTTCACTAAACTGAACACAATATGTCCCTCATTAACTACTCTGCAGGGAACCTTCTTAATATAAAATCCATCAGCCCAAACTTTTTACAATGCTTTAATTGCAAAAAACCTAGCTTTCAACCCAGTGTTTTTAAAAACAGTACTGCCGCAGTCACACACACTAACCCATGTTTTTAACCCTCACTGCACCAAATACACACAATACCATATATCTGAAATTCCTACATTCATCACACAAGTAAATTTCTGCTTCACGTAGATGGTGTGTTTTGGGCCTGGATGGGGAAGAGAGAGGAAGTAGAAGAGCAGGTGTTTTCTTCAACAGAGACCATTCTCATTGGTTGAAGGGTCAAGAACTGGATGACATTGATATTAGGTGACATGAGGAGAACCTTTACTCAGTTTGTGTGGTTAGGACCTGGAATGCTCTGCCTGAGGGTTTGATGGAGGCATATTCAATAGTACCTTTCTAAAAAGGACTGGATCACCCCCTGAAGAAAGCTAATTTGCAATGCGACAGGGAAAGGACCCCCCCACCCCTCCCGGGGTCTAGGTTAGGTTGATTGGCTATGTTAAAATTGCCCCTTCATGTCCAAAAGGCTAGGTGGGGTTACTGGGTTATGGGGATAGGATGGAGACATGGGCTTAAGTAGGGTTCTCTTTCCAAGAGCTGGTGTAGACTTGATGGGCTGAATGGCCTCCTTCTGTACTGTAAATTATATGATTCAATGATAGTTGGACTAGCTGAGTTGCTCATGCAGAGAGCTAGTACGGACACAGCAGACTAAAAGGACCCTTCTGCATTGTAACCATTCAAATTCCCTCAGTCTTTCCATTTTTGTCTCACATTTAAAAATCTTCCCGATCTTCCTTTTATCAATGCAGGTTTTAGCCATCTCTCTTAGTCATTTGGTTCATGATCAGCTTGTGTTTCTTGACATATTTCTCTTTCGAATCATAGAATCACTACAGTACAGGAGCCCATTCGGCCAATTGTGCCTACACTGCTGCACTGACCCTCGAAAAGAGAACCCTAAAGAGGCCCAATCTCCCACCCAAGCCCATAACCCCACCTAACCTTTTGGACACTAAGGGGAAATTTAGCATGGCCAATCCATCTAACCTGCACATCTTTGGACTGTGGGAGGAAACCACATTGAGGGACTGGGTTTGGGTAACTGCAAAATAAGACATCAATAAAGAATGGATGTGTAATTAGCAAATTAATTTCAATATAAATAATTGTGAGGTGATGTCCATTTAGAAGGAAGCAGAAGAGATTGCATGTTCCGTGGGGAAAAAATTGTCTAAATGGACTGGAGCCATCTGGAGGTATCTGGAGGTGCAGACACACAGACAAAAGTAGCAACATAGGTTAGTTAAGTCTGGAAAACAAGTGCTGGGTTACATTTCTAAAGGGATAGAATTGAAAAACAGTGACATGCTAAATTGGTTGGAGCACATTTAGCATACTGTACACATCATTAGTTTCTATATTATCAAAGGGATATAAATGCCCTGAAGAAGGTGCAAAAATGATTGACAGAATGATAACCAGAACCAAGAGCTTACCCATGAATAGCAACTGAATTGACGGGTCTTTTTACTTTAGAAAAGAGAAGCCTGAGGGGTAACTGATAGAGGTCCTTAAGGGTTTGTAGGGTAAATGTCTGGAAGAATTTTTTGACTTGTGGGCGCAACTTGAGCTAATGGCCACAAATATAAGATAGTCTTGCTGCAAAATGAGACATGCTGATGAAGCTCTTTATCTTGTCATCATCAGGACAGACTCAAGAATGCCAAATTTCAAAAGGAACAACATTTTACACTGCATGAGAAGAGAGTGCCGATTGGTTGACAAGAGAACTCTAATTGGTAGAGGTGTCACCATGGAGAATGCATCAGAGAGCAGGTAACTGGCAAGCTTTTGACCGTTAATTTATGCCTGCCGCAATCACAAATGACAAGGTGGGTGCAAAATCTTGCGACACTTGGAAAACGAGATTCTGGCTGGTGAGATCTCGGGCGGGATTCTACCATCGGACGGCTAAGTGCCGCTAAGTAAAAATGGGAGTGTTTTACTCCGGCGTCGGCGCCCGTTCCGGGGCCCCATTCTGCGGCCCACAGGGGGCTAGCACAGCACTGGAGCGGCCCACGCCGCTCCAGCTGCCGATCCCGGCCTGAACCCGGCACTGCGGGGTTCCCCACGCTGGCCCCGACGCCAAATGACACAGGGCAACAGGAGCCAGGACGGAGGAAAGGAGGACCCCTGACAGAGGCCGACCCACCGATCGGAGGGCCCCGATCGCGAGCCAGGCCACTACGGAGGCCACCCCGGGGTCGGACTCCCCTCCCACCCCTGCAGGCCGCTCCCAGACCCTTCAATGCCGAGGTCTCGCCAGCTCAGAGCATGTTAGAACGTCGGTGGCGGCACTCGGCTTTTTGGTGACAGCCGTTCGGCCCGGAGTATTAGCACGCCGGCTCTGGCCGGCCCGGGATGGAGAGTCGGCACATACTCCGACCGGCACCGCGCCGACCATGCCGGCCCCAGTGGCGCAGATTCTCCACTCTGTGAAAAATCACGTCCCGGCATTGGGGCAGCGTGGCGCGATTCGCGCGGCCTGCCGGCGATTTTCCGACCCGACAGGGGGGTCGGTGAATTCTGCCCGACGTTTTCTGATTTTCCCCACCCCTTGCCAGTGATGTCATGAGGACCCAACCCATAAGGGCAGGGACCTCATCTCCATACATTTTAACATAATTAGGGACCTTTCGCGCCATATCGTCCCACACCACCAAGTGGCAGTTCCAAAGGCATTGCCAGGAGGCCAGGAGGCAATGCTTGGGGCAGGGCCTCCGGGGGCTCCATGTGGGGAGCGGAGGTTTTGCCTTGGAAATGGAGGTTCCCTTTTTCACATTGGAGATTGGGTGCCCTTTAAGAACAGTGTCCCGATCTGGGGATTCCCAGTTGCCGACTTTTTCTGGCCCCGCCAGTGTGGCAGTGTAAGCTACGCCTCCAGCATTTGTTTTATCAAAGTGTTTAAAAGGTGACACGGTGGCACAGTGGTTAGCACTGCTGCCTCACAGCACTGAGGACCCGGGTTCAATCCCAGCCCCGGGTCATTGTCCATGTGGAGTCTGCAAATTAATTTCGATATAAATATTGAATATAAATATGGACACATTCTCCCCATGTCTACGTGGGTCTCACCCCTACAACCCAAAGTGTCGGTGGTCTGGCCACGCTAAATTGCCCCATAATTGTAAAATGTTTTTAATAATCAAAATGTTTAAAAATATGGTGGTAAAAGTAGGCAGTGCAGTTGGTGAGCTATACCTACACACCATTTTTCTCGCCTGACCCAACACGTTGAAAAAAGAAAAGAAAATACCGCCCTTTGTTTAAATTCAAATCATGCAAGTTGACTGATTGGTCAAGGCATTGTCATGGGCATTGAACCAAGGAACGGCTGTTCCTCTTTGAGATTTTGTGTTCTCTTATCTGTCCTGAAGAGTGTATGGTGAAAAGCTTCGACAGCATGTGTATTTTTCCAGCAATGCTCAAGTCTTCACTGCCACACAACTATTTATAAAATAGTCAGTAATAAATCCAACAGGTAATTCAGGGGAAATGTCTTTCCTGAGAGAGTGGTTAAGTTGTGGAAATTGTAATGGCAAGGAAAGGTTGAGGTGAGGAGTTTGACGGCAAGCTAGACAAACACATGAGGGAGAAAGGAATAAAAGACAATGTTGATCGGGTGAGATGAAGGAAGATGGGAGGACACTTGTTTGGAGGAAAACCATTGAAGTGGACCTGTTAGGTTGCATGGCCTTTTCCTGTGCTTCAAATGCTGTGCTTCAAATACTATGTCGCAGTGGGATTAAGGGAGGATTGAGTTATTGTAGCCCAAGTAGGCAAAGATGACACAGCTGGAAATGATGGCCTGCTGAGGGATTTTGAGGAGTTTGGGTAGAAATTAAAAGGTAGAACCACACATGTAATAATCTCTAGATTTCTACCTGATGTACACTCAAGGAACACATAAGGGACACGATCTACCCGAATACAGGAAGAGTCCTGTCATGCCTGTCATCTAACGTCCATCTGGGTAGATCGGGGGCCTGAGTGGGGAATGCGCGACCGAGGCTGCATTTAACCCTCATTTTTAAATGGCGTCCCGATCTCGAGCCCCTGTCGCAATCCCCGAACTCCCCCAAGCCCAACTCACGTATAAGGGGGTCCTTGGCCCCCCCAACATAGTGAGACTAGCTGTCTCACTCTAATATGCAGATTTGCCAGGAAGTGTTCCCACCCACAATGAGTGGGATTCACATCATGACATCTCGTGAGATCTAATGCAATCTCGTGAGGCGTGGTGAGCCGGGTAGATCCCGGAAGTGCAGTTCACCAACTGCACCGCCTACTTTTCCCACCATATTTTTAAACACTATGATTTTTTCTGGACAAAAATGTTAAGGATCTTACTAGTTATTGTTGATTTGGGATTGTGTAAAGAGACAGGATTAATTAGTGATCTTACAGCAAATAATTTGTTGGGGAAGAGTGATGATAATATGATAGGATTTCACACTAATTCTGATATGGACATGAATAAGTCCAAAAGCAAGATCTTAAATTTAAACAAAGACAAATGTGGAGATAAGTGGAGTGAGTCAGCTGAGATAAATTGAGAAATTTGATTTTAAGATATGATCAATAAGAAATGGAAAACATTTAAAGAATTAATAATTTACGGCACGGTGGTTCAGTGGTCAGCACTGCTGCCTCAGAGCACCAGGGACCCGGGTTCAATTCTGGCCTTAGGTCACTGTCTGTGCGGTGTTTGCACGTTCTCCACTTGTCTGCATGGGTTTCCTCCAGGTTCTCCGCTTTTCTCCCACAGTCCAAAGATATACATAGATTGGCCATGCTAAATTGCCCCTTAGTGTCCAAAGACGTACAGGTTAGTTGGGGTAATGGCCTGGGTGGGGATGTTCTTTCAGAGGGTGGTTGCACACTCAATGGGTAGAAAGGCCTCCTTCTGCACTGTGGGCATTCTATGATTCTCACGGAATCTAGATTCATCTGAGGCATGAAGACTCCACTGCAAATGTGGTGCGCCATAGCTAACAAGAGAAATTAAGGATAATATTAGATTAAAGGAGGAAGATTACAATGTTCCCAAGAAACATTCCAAAATTGAGGATTGGGAATGTAAAAAAAACCAGGACTAAGAAATTAATAAAGGCGGGGCAATAGAATATGAAAGTAAAGCACGAGACAGATGTAAGAGCTTTTAGAATTCAGCAAAGGAGGAATATAAAAATAAATGATATTTTTCTATTGATACATTAAAAGGGAAAGATCAATAAGGAAAAACAAAGGTAGAGACAGGAAAACTACGAGGGGAAATGAGAAAATGATGAAGTTGATAAACGAATGTTTGCAGGAAATAAACTGGCAGGTCTGTGGAGATAAATCAGGAGAATGGGACTGACTAGGTTATTCTACGGAAAGCCAGCGCAGACTGGGTGGCATGATAGCACAGTGGTTATCACTGTTGCTTCACAGCTCCAGGGTCCCACGTTCGATTCCCGGCTTGGGTCACTATCTGTCCAGAGTCTGCACCTTCTCTCCGTGTCTGCGTGGGTTTTCTCCGGGTGCTCCGGTTTCCCCCCATAAGTCCCGAAAGACGTGATGTTAGGTGAATTGGACATTCTGAATTCTCCCTCTGTGTGCCCGAACAGGCGCCGGAATGTGGTGACTTCATTGCAGTGTTAATGTAAGCCTACTTGTGACACTAAAGAATATCATTATTAGACCCACATGACCTTGCCCTGTGTCATAAATGACACGATGGGCCAGATTTCCATGCTTCTTTCTGTGCAGAATGGAGGTGGGGCTGATTTAAAAATTCCTGCCCTCATCCCAATGGTGTGGGATTTTTATGGCCCTGAGTTAAGGGTCCAGACTGCGATCCCACACGCTAAAATTCTGTCCTTGTCTACTCTAATGAGGGAGTGTGAATTTTACACCCAACACTATTTCCACAGAGCTGGGTGTTTCTTTCAGGTCTGTTTGGTTCACGGTATCTCAGTGGTGTTGTGAGCCATGGGGGAATCTTTGTCTTGAGTCAACTAGCTTCTGACAGGTAGGTTCAAAAGGTGTTGGCAAACTCACATGCCATAATGTAATGTACAATAAATTAAATATGTTTTTAATAGTGATTTATGGTAGGTATGTTTAGAAAAGGTAAGTGATGTTTATATTGACTAGTATTACGAAAGCAGATGTGTTAATTCATTTATCCAGTGGATAAAGTGGTCTTCTTTATTCAAAAGTACTGAGATTCAGATTAAAATTTTTCCTGTAAATTACTATTTTCTTTCATTGAAAGTCCAACCACCTGTTGAGATTTTGAAGCATTGAAATAGATAGTGATCTGTTCCATTACTTCAAAGGTCTTTAACATATTCAGTCCAGCCACCTGTTCAACTTTTGATGCCACACAAATGATAAACATCTGTTCAATTACTTCAAAAGTCTTTAATGTATTCAGCTCTGGATGCTTTGGTGACACAGCTATTCAGTGGAATCTCATTATGAATGCTTGGCTGATTTACCTCATCCGGGGTTATTAATATAGCTTTCAAGAGTACAGTGAGCTTTACACTGATTGATATTTGAATAGATTTTTTAATGCCGTTGTTCTGACAGTTTCATGAGCATTTCAAAGATTTTCCAATGTTGTTATAGGGCTCCTGATTTTTGTCCATTTTTGTGGATAGTGGGTGAGTGGACATTGGGATTTTTCGGGGATCCCGGAGGAGGAGGAAGAATATGGATATGGAGGGGGCATGGGCGGCATGGAAAGAGCATGGGTTATGGAAAGGACATGGGTTATGGAAGGGGCATGGGGCATTGAAGGGCATCAGGGTTGAGGGCTAGTATGTCTAACAGTCGTTTAGAGAACTGGTCTCATGTCTCACAGAAGAGGTGGGCTTTTACACTGCCTGCCTCAGCATCCATTTGCCTCCATTCCAGCCCTGAGCCTGCTTCAGGAGGCAGCAAGTTCCTGCTACACTGCCATGAGAATAGCTAGGGCGGGTACTACCAGGCAGGAGATGGGATTGTGACACCGGGGAATAACCCAAGCCGTGATTCCCACTTTGAGGATATACATTTACGCCCATTCCTCCAGGCCTGAAAATACAAAGGAATACCAGAAATTGTGGGAAATCAAAGGATGAATGAAAGTGGGGAAATTTTAAATTCAAATTGAAGGGTATGACATGGAAGCCTTAACTGAACCTCGGCTGCAAGTCATTCAGGATTGGGAACTAAATGCACCAGGTTATCAGGTCAACAGGAAGGATACAGGAACATGTTAGAGAAGGAGGGGTAGCCTGTTGATAGGATCCAAGCCGGTTAGTAAAGCCAAAGTCAAGGCACAAAGCTTTTCTTTATTGAGAGTTTACTGATGTGTTTAGTCTTACTGCTCTACTCCCATATAGCCCAGTGTCCCAGATATCCCTTTTTTCTACTCTTTTTAGATAAAAGAAACAAAATTTAAACTAAGACAAGGTGGCAGCTCCTGGTGGGGCACTGCAAGTAAACAAAACATCAAAGGAATCCCTTATTTATACGTGCTCAGAGTTAATTAATGCCATCACCTGTTTTTCTGAACCATAACAATATAATTGACAGGGGGCTGTTTAGCACAGGGATAAATTGCTGGCTTTGAAAGCAGACCAAGGCAGGCCAGCAGCACAGTTCGATTCCAGTAACAGCCTCCCCGAATAGGCGCCGGAATGTGGCGACTAGGGGCTTTTCACAGTAACTTCATTTGAAGCCTACTTGTGACAATAAGCGATTTTCATTAACAATGACTTATGATTTAGAATGAAATTACTTCAATAGAAAGAGAGGATATAATCAGAGGTGCGCACGCAGCGGGAATTTAATGGGTACAATTAAAAAATAGAAAAAGATTTTCTATTTCCCATGCTGTAAACATCTATGACTGTATGAGTCTATTTAGTATTGTGGTTTATATGAGATCTGAGTAGCAGTTGCGCAGTGGTAGACTTTGGAGGTGGTGGTGTTCCCATGCATCAGTTGCCCTTGTCTTTCTAGAGGTAGAGGTCAGGGGTTTGGAAGCTGCTCTCAAAGAAGTTTCGGGGAGTTGCTACAGTGCACCTTGCAGATGGCACACAATGCTGCCACCGTGCGTTGGTGGTGGAGGGAGTGAATGTTAGGGGTGGATGGGGTGTCAATCAAGCATGCTGCTGTGTCTCAAGTTGGTGTCAAGATTCTTGAGTGTTGTTGGAGCTGCACTTATTCAAGCAAGTGAACAGTATTCTATCACACTCCTGACTTGTGTCTTGTGGCTTCTGGTAGTCGGAATTTGAGCTGCTTGCTGCAGAATTCCCGGCTCTGACTTGCTCTTGTGACCACTGGAGTTATATGGCTGGTCCAGTTAAGTTTTGTTGGAGGATTCAGTGATGGTAATGCCATTGAATGTCAAGGGACGATGGCTTGATTCTCTCTTACTGGAGATGGTCATTATCAGGTACTTATGTGGCATGAATGTAACTTGCCACTAATCAGCTCATTCCTGGATATTGTCCAGGTCTTGTTGCATTCGGACATGGACTGCTTCAATGTCTGAGGATTCACAAAATGGTGCAGTCATCAGTGAACATCCCCATAGTATGGGCCGAAGTTGGGTGTAGGAAACTACCATGATAACAATGCAACAATGTCCCAGGGCTGAGATTATTGACCTCCAACAGCCACAATCATCTTCCTTTGTGCTAAGTTTGACCCCAACCGGTAACATGTTTCCCCCGATACTCCAGTTTAGCTGGGGCTCTTTGAAGCCAAACTTGGTCAAATGCTGCCTTGATGCCAAGGGCAGTTACTCGAAACTCACCTTTCTTATGTGCAAGTTTTGAACCAAGGCTGAAATGAGGTCAGGAGCTGAGTGACCCTCATGGGACTCAAACTGAGTGTTAGTGAGCAGGTTATTGCTGCTTGATGGCACTGTTGATAACACTTCCCATAATTTTAATGATGCTCAAGAGTAGACTGATAGGGCAGTAATTGGTCCGGTTGGTATTTCCTGTTTTTTGTGTACAAGACACATCTGGGCAATTTTCTGCATTGGCGAATAGATGCCAGTGTTGTAGCTGTTATGGAACAGCTTGGCTAGAGGTGTGGGCAAGTTCTGGAGCACAAGTTGCACAACCCTTCAGTACTCCAGCCGGTATATTGTCAGGCCCATAGTTTTTGCAATATCCACCGCATTCGGTTGTTTCTTGATATCATGTGGGGTGAATCGAAGTGGGAACTCTGGAGGAAGCTGAGATGGATCATCCACTCGGCACTTCTGGCTGAAGACTATTGCGAATGCTTCAACCTTGTCTTTTGCACAGATGTGCTGGGCTTTTCCATCATTGAGGATGGGAATATTTGTGGCGCCTCCTCCTCCTGTTAGTTATTTAATTGTCCACCTCCATTCATGGCAGGATCTGGCAGGACTGCAGTGCTTAGGTCTGATCACTGGTTGTGGGCTCTGCCTATGACATGCTGTTCCACGTTTGGCACACAAATAATCCTGTGTTGTAGCTTCACCAGATTGGCATCTGATTTTCCAGTATACCTGGTGCTGCTCCTGCCATGCACTCTTATACACTTCATTGAACCAAGGTTGAACCCCAGCATGGGGTTTAGGGCAGTACGGTAGCACAAATGGATAGCACTGTGACTTCACAATGCCAGGGTTCCAGGTTCGATTCCCCGCTGGGTCACTGTCTGTGTGGAGTCTGCACGTTCTCCCCGTGTCTGCGTGGGTTTCCCCCGGATGCTCCCGTTTCCTCCCACAGTCCAAAAATGTGCAGGTTATGTGGGTCGGTGCAGACTCGATGGGCCGAATGGTCTGCTTCTGCTCTGTACATTCTATGTTCTACTATGATGGTTATGATAGAGTAAGGAACATACTGGGCCATGAGGTTGCAGATTGGGGTTGAATACAATTCTGATGCCCCACAGTGGGCTGGCCAGTTTTCGCCAGTTTTGAGCTGTTACATCTTTTCAAAATCTATCCCAATTATCATGGTAGTAGTGACAGACAGTTTCCTCAATTTGGAAGTGGCATTTGTCTCCACAAGCACTGAGCATTGATCATTCCTACCGACACTGTCATGGACAGAATAATCTGTGACAGGTATATTGATGAGGACAAGGCCAAATGTGCTTTTCCTTCTTGTTGGTGCCCTCACCAGCTGTCACAGACCCAGCCTAGCAGCTATATCCTTTAGGACTTGGCCAGCTCGCTCAGTAGTGATGCCTCTGAGCTGCTCTGAGTGGTAGACTTTGAAGTCCCCCACCCAGAGTCCATTCTGTGCCCTTGACACCCTCAGTGCTTCTTCAAATTTGTATTCAACATGAAGAATACTGAGAAGGGGGCAGTAGGTGGTAATAAACAGGATATTTCGTTGTCCACGTTTGGCCTGATGCCATGAGACTTCATGGGGTCCAGAGTGTGAATAATGTTTCCACAGAGGTCTGCCCTGATTATAGATGGTCTGGGAGATGTTAGAGATCCCATTTCACTGAAAGCATCGCGTGACTCTGACAAGAGGACAGAAATGCTTTTCTGTTCAGCTTCAGACAAAATGGAAGAATTTTTAAATGCCGCAGAGGTTTGTTTGTCCCAGATGTTTAGGCAGGAACAGGAGGGAACTTGACAGTTGGCCAGTTTCTGGGTAGATGCTGTTCTTCTGCTTCACAATTCATTTGATTGTTCCCCCTGGGCACTGGCTTTACATTTTCAAAATGTTGGATTTCTTACTGCAGAGTTGGAAAAGAACAGCCTTGAGTCTGCTTATAGCTTGGTGCACAGAGTAAATGGAGTATACGTAGAGTAAGTACAGAGTAAACAGATTATAAGCAGAATAAACAGTATATAGGCAGAGTAAAAAGAGAATACACAGAGTAAACAGAGTATACGCCGAGTAAACAGTGTATATACACCATATGCAGAGTAAACATAGTATATACACAAGGTAAATGAGTGTATGCAGAGTAGGCTGTGTAAATGCAGAGTAAAGAGTATATGCAGCGTAAACAAAGTATACACAGAGCAGGGTATATGGAGTATATGCAGAGTCAACGCAGAGTAAATAGAGATTATGCACAGTAAGCAGAGTACATGCAGAGTAAAAAGAGTATATGGAAAGTAAACGAAGTATATAATAAGGATAACCTTTATTATTGTCAAAAGTAGGCTTACATTAACACTGCAATGAAGTTACTGTGAAAAGCCCTCAGTCGCCACATTCCGGCGCCTGTTCGAGTACACAGAGGAAGAATTCAGATCTGGGGACTAAGTTCCCACACCGGCGGGAAAACCGGCGCTAACTACTCTGAACTTTTGGGGGGGGGGGGGGGATGGATAGACGCCAGAGGGGTTGGCGCCACTCCAGCCAGCGGCGAAGGGACGGAGCGAGTTCGTGCATGCGCAGAACAGCCGGCGTGATCTCGCGCATGCGTGGACCAGCCAATGTATTTCCGCGCATATGCAGGCCGGCCGGCGTATTTCCGCGCATGCACAGGGGTTCTCTTCTCCGCGCCGGCCCCCGGGAAATATGGCGGCATGGCACGGAGGAAAGAAATGCCCCCACGGAACAAGAATCGGCAGGGGGGCCGCTGTCTATGGCCCCTGACTGGCGTGGTGGGAATCCCGCCTCCGCCCGAAAAACAGCGCCAGAGAACAGGGCAGCCGGTGTCGGGGCAGGATTCGTGCCTCCCACCAGGGATTCTCAGATGCGGCGGGGGGGGGGGGGGGGGGGGGTCGGATAATCCCGCAGAGAATATCCAATTCACCTAACAGCACGTCTTTCGGGACTTGTGGCAGGAAGCTGGAGCATCCAGAGGAAACCCACGCAGACACGGTGAGAACGTGCAGCCATCGCACAGACAGTGACCCAAGCGGGAATCGAACCTGGGACCCATGTTCTGTGAAGCAATGGTGCTAACCACTGTGATACCATAGTAAGCAGAAAATAAGCAGAGTATATAGAGTATATATAGAGTAAACAGAGCATATCAGAATAAACAGAGTATATACAGAGTAAATAAGTATACGCAGAGTAAAAAGAGTATACGCAGAGTAAACAGAGTGTATGCAGAGTAAGCAGAATATACGTGTGGTGAATATAACATGGTAAATTCACAATGTATATTTGTAAGCGCAGTAGCGTTACCCGGCCACTAGGGGGAGTAGCTCTGGGAATGCTCAGGAGCTTGTACAGGGCTTCACCCTTGGCACCGCCCACGACTCCTCCCCCTAGTGCTGCTGTATAAATACCCTTGTCCAGAGTCAGCCTGCAGTTCACAGAGAGTTCATCAACGGGTAACAGGCTGGCTCTGAAGTAAGTTGATTAAAGCCTAGATTCATATCGGAAACACGTGTCTGGTGAATTGATGGTCCCATCAATTTAATCAACTTAAGAACAGTAAAGATCGATCATGGAATCGACCCTCAAGCCTGGACCCCTGGAACTCGACCCGCAGGATGCAGAGGCAAAAGAAATCTTCTCCCACTGGATGCGGTGCTTTAAGGCCTACCTGGCAGAAGCGAGCACAGCCGAAACGACAGAGGAACAGAAGCTAAGTCTACTGCACGCGAGGGTGAGCCACAGAATCTCTACGCAACTAAACTCGGCCGGTTCATATACCGCAGCGCTAGCAGTTCTTGATAAGATATATGTAAGGCCTATTAACGAAGTTTCCGCACGCCATGTGTTCACGACCCGCCGCCAGCGGCCTACAGAATCACTCGCCGAGTTCTTAAGGGAACTCAATAATTTGTCAAATGACTGTAATTATCAAGAGGTTACCGCGGCTGAACACAGAGAACTTGCTGGTCTAATTATGTGCGCCAATGGCTGCTGGAAAAGGGGGCCCAAGACTTAGAAGCGACTGTGGAAGCTGCAACCACGATGGAGGTCTCCTTCCGCAGCCTTAACTCGTTCCCCGCGGACCCCACGACCCAATCATGGGCCCCCGACCAGCGACTCCCCCAGGCCTGTGCCATGCGGCCGCCCAGCCACTACGCTGCTCCAGCCAGCCACTATGCTGCTCCAGCCTGCCACTATGCTGCTCCAGCCTGCCATTTCTGCGGCCAGAACCAGCACCCGCAGCAGCACTGCCCGGCCCGCAACGCGACCTGCAGCAGCTGTGGGCGGAAAGGCCACTACGCCAGAGTGACTCTCTAAAAGGGCCCCAGCTTCCAACTCCCCAGCGGCACGAAGTAATCGCCCCCCACTCCCGCAGGCCCACGGGGCCCGAAACGCTGCGGCCGATGCCCCGACTCCGCCCCTTTCCGCCACATGTGATCCATGGGGGCCGCCATCTTGGAAAACCTCCACCACGCGGCCGGCCACGTGCGACTCATGGGGGCTACCATCTTGGACTCCATCTTCCTCGCCGCCCGCCACGTGCGATAAAGGCGCCCGACCGGCATCTCCATGCTCGGCCAACCCATCGGAAGAGTACGACTACGAACTCAGAGGGCAGTCATCACGGGGCCACCGCTGATCGAGCCGCCGACTACCCGCAACTCAGCGCAGTCACTCTGGACCAATCACGCCCGAAGCATCTGCGAAATTCGATGGCAGAGGTCCAAATCAACGGGTACAAAACGCCATGCCTCTTCGACTCCGGGAGCACTGAGAGCTTCATACATCCAGATCTGGTAAGACGCTGTTCGCTCCCCGTTTTCCCCGCGTGGCAAACTATCTCGCTCGCTTCAGGCTCCCATTCGGTCCAGATCCAGGGACGCACCACCGCGACACTCACAATCAGAGGCGCTAGCTACTCAAAATTCAAACTCTACGTTTTGCCCGAACTCTGCGCGCCACTATTATTAGAACTAGACTTCCAATGTAACCTTAAGAGCCTCACCCACAGCTTCGGCGGGCCCCTGCCCCCACTCACTATCTGTAGCCTAGCTACGCTGCGAATCCCCCCCCCCCCTCCTCTCTTCGCCAATCGCGGCAATTCTGGACAAGGTGAAAATAGATAAGTCCCCGGGGCCGGATGGGATTTATCCTAGGATTCTCTGGGAAGCCAGGGAAGAGATTGCTGAGCCTTTGGCTTTGATTTTTAGGTCATCATTGGCTACAGGAATAGTGCCAGAGGACTGGAGGATAGCAAATGTGGTCCCTTTGTTCAAGAAGGGGAGTAGAGATAACCCCGGTAACTATAGGCCGGTGAGCCTAACGTCTGTGGTGGGTAAGGTCTTGGAGAGGATTATAAAAGATACGATTTATAATCATCTAGATAGGAATAATATGATTAGGGATAGTCAGCATGGTTTTGTGAAGGGTAGGTCATGCCTCACAAACCTTATCGAGTTCTTTGAGAAGGTGACTGAACAGGTAGACGAGGGTAGAGCAGTTGATGTGGTGTATATGGATTTCAGTAAAGCGTTTGATAAGGTTCCCCACGGTCGGCTATTGCAGAAAATACGGAGGCTGGGGATTGAGGGTGATTTAGAGATGTGGATCAGAAATTGGCTAGTTGAAAGAAGACAGAGAGTGATAGTTGATGGGAAATGTTCAGAATGGAGTTCAGTTACGAGTGGCGTACCACAAGGATCTGTTCTGGGGCCGTTGCTGTTTGTCATTTTTATAAATGACCTAGAGGAGGGCGCAGAAGGATGGGTGAGTAAATTTGTAGACGACACTAAAGTCGGTGGAGTTGTAGACAGTGCGGAAGGATGTTGCAGGTTACAGAGGGACATAGATAAGCTGCAGAGCTGGGCTGAGAGGTGGCAAATGGAGTTTAATGTGGAGAAGTGTGAGGTGATTCACTTTGGAAAGAATAACAGGAATGCGGAATATTTGGCTAATGGTAAAATTCTTGGTAGTGTGGATGAGCAGAGGGATCTCGGTGTCCATGTACATAGATCCCTGAAAGTTGCCACCCAGGTTGATAGGGTTGTGAAGAAGGCCTATGGTGTGTTGGCCTTTATTGGTAGAGGGATTGAGTTCCGGAGCCATGAGGTCATGTTGCAGTTGTACAAAACTCTAGTACGGCCGCATTTGGAGTATTGCGTACAGTTCTGGTCGCCTCATTATAGGAAGGACGTGGAAGCTTTGGAACGGGTGCAGAGGAGATTTACCAGGATGTTGCCTGGTATGGAGGGAAAATCTTATGAGGAAAGGCTGATGGACTTGAGGTTGTTTTCGTTAGAGAGAAGAAGGTTAAGAGGTGACTTAATAGAGGCATACAAAATGATCAGAGGGTTAGATAGGGTGGACAGCGAGAGCCTTCTCCCGCGGATGGGGGTGGCTAGCACGAGGGGACATAGCCTTAAATTGAGGTGTAATAGATATAGGACAGAGGTCAGAGGTGGGTTTTTTACGCAAAGAGTGGTGAGGCCGTGGAATGCCCTACCTGCAACAGTAGTGAACTCGCCAACATTGAGGGCATTTAAAAGTTTATTGGATAAGCATATGGATGATAAGGGCATAGTGTAGGTTAGATGGCCTTTAGTTTTTTTTTTCCATGTCGGTGCAACATCGAGGGCCGAAGGGCCTGTACTGCGCTGTATCATTCTATGTTCTATGTTCTATGTTCACAAAGGACTGTAAACCCGTAGCCACTCGTAGCAGGCGGTACAGCCTGCAGGATAGGTTATTTATCAGAACAGAGGTCCGAAGGCTACTCAGTGAGGGGGTTATAGAGGCCAGCAAAAGTCCCTGGAGAGCTCAGGTGGTGGTCGTTAAGACCGGGGAGAAATTCCGCATGGTTGTCGACTATTGTCAGACCATAAATAGATTTACGCTCCTCGACGCGTATCCCCTCCCCAGGATTGCAGACATGGTAAGCCCAGCTCTTTTCCACGGTGGATCTGAAGTCTGCATACCACCAGCTCCCAATCCGCCCGGACGACCGCCACTACACGGCATTCGAGGCCGATGGCCGCTCTTCCATTTCCTCCGGGTCCCTTTCGGCGTCACTAATAGGGTCTCGGTGTTCCAACGAGCAATGGACCGAATGGTGGACCAGTACGGGCTGCGGGCCACGTTTCCGTACTTGGACAATGTCACCATCTGCGGCTATGACCAGCAGGACTACGTCGCCAACCTCCACCGTTTTCTCCAGACGGCACAGAAACTGCATCTCACTTATATCAAGGAGAAATGCGTTCTCCGCACAAACAGACTAGCCATCCTCGGCTATGTCGTGGAAAACGGAGTCCTGGGCCCAGACCCGGACCATAGAACTCCCCCTCCCCCATTGCCCCAAGGCCCTCAAACGGTGCTTGGGCTTCTTCTCCTACTACGCCCAGTGGGTCCCTCAATATGCGGACAAAGCCCGCCCACTCTTTAGGGCCACACAATTTCCCCTGTCAGCCGAGGCACTCCAGGCCTTCAACGGCATCAAGGAGGACATCGCCAAAGCGGTCATGCGGGCGGTGGATGAATCCACTCCATTCCAGGTTAAGAGCGACGCCTCAGAGGTAGCTCTAGCAGCCACACTAAATCAGGCAGAGAGACCAGTCGCATTTTTCTCCTGTACCCTCTCCGCTTCAGAACTCTGACACTCCTCAGTCGAGAAAGAAGCACAAGTCATTGTGGAGGCTATTCGTTACTGGAGGCACTACCTCGCAGGTAGGAGGTTCACCCTCATCACCGACCAAAGATCGGTTGCCTTTATGTTTGACAACACGCAAAGGGGAAAAATTAAAAACGACAAAATTCTGAGGTGGAGGATCGAACTCTCCACCTACAATTACGATATTAAGTATCGACCCGGGAAGCTCAACGAGCCTCCGGATGCCCTATCCCGCGGGACATGCGCCAGCGCGCAGATTAACCGATTTAAAGTCATCCACAATTACCTCTGCCACTGGGGGGTCACCCGGCTCGCCCACTACATCAGAGCCCGAAACCTGCCTTTCTCCAATGAGGAGGTAAAAGCGGTCACCAGGGACTGCCCGATCTGTGTGGAGTGCAAACTGCACTTCTATAGACCAGACAGAGCCCACCTGGTCAAGCCTTCTAGGCCCTTTGAACGCCTCGCGATTGATTTCAAAGGGCCACTGCCCTCAACTAACAAGAACGTTTACTTTCTAAACGTCGTAGATGAGTTCTCCCGTTTCCCATTTGCTATCCCGTGCTCCGACATGACCTCCCACACAGTCATTATGGCCCTGCATAGCATCTTCACCCTGTTTGGTTTCCCCAGCTACGTACACAGCGACCGGGGTTCGTCCTTCATGAGCGACGAGCTGCGTCGGTACCTGCTCGACAAGGGCATTGCCTTGAGCAGGACTACCAGCTATAAACCCAGGGGGAACGGGCAGGTGGAGGGAGAACGCGACGGTCTGGAAGACCGTCCTACCACCCTCCGGTCTAGAAAGCTCCACGTCTCCCAGTGGCAGGAAGTCCTCCCAGACGCGCTCCACGCTATTAGGTCCCTTTTGTGCACAGCGACCAATCTGACCCCTCACGAGAGGCTCTTCATTTTTTCCAGGGGCACTACCACGGGGGTCTCACTTCCGGCATGGCTGAGGACACCGGGCCCCGTAATTCTGAGGAAACACGTCAGGGCGCACAAAAGCGACCCCCTTGTTGAGGAGGTGCGCCTGCTCCACTCCAACCCCCAGTACACCTTTGTCGAGTTCCCTGACGGCCGCCAGGACACAGTATCCCTCCGGGATCTGGCACCCGCCAGATCCAGCGCCCCCTCGACCCCCACAGAAGGACCTCTCACCCTACACCCCATGCTGCCGCCCCCTCGTGCTCCCGAGCCCACGAGCTCGCCCCACCAGTTCCGCGCACCCGCGCCGGCCAGCCCCCAGCGCCCCCAGTCCCCAGTCGAACCAGGAGAGTATGAAGCTCGGATACAACCCTCCCTGGAGTCCGCCATAATACCCCAGCACACAACACCCATCCAGCCACCGCAAGAGGCTGCAACCCCGGTGCTCCGCAGATCACTGCGGACAGTTCGACCACCGGACAGACTGACTTTGTAGACCACCAACCCCGGCGGACTTGATTTTTTTGCAGGGGGTGAATGTGGTGAATATAACATGGTAAATTCACACGGTATATTTGTAAGCGCAGTAGCGTTACCCGACCACTAGGGGGAGTAGCTCTGGGAATGCTCAGGAGCTTGTACAGGGCTCCACCCTTGGCTCCGCCCACGACTTCTCCCCCTAGTGCTGCTGTATAAATACCCTTGTCCAGAGTCAGCCTGCAGTTCACAGAGAGTTCATCAACGGGCAACAGGCTGGCTCTGAAGTAAGTTGATTAAAACCTAGATTCATATCGGAAACACGTGTCTAGTGAATTGATGGTCCCATCAATATGCAAAGTAGAGTATACGCAGAGTAAGCAGAGTACATGCAGAGTAAAAAGAGTATGCAGAGAGTAAACCAAGTATATGCAGAGTAAGCAGAGAATAAGCAGAGTAAATGTAGAGTAAACAGAGCATACTCAGAGTAAACAAAGTATATACAGAATAAATGAGTATATGCAGAGTAAGCAGAGTGTATGCAGAGTATAAGTAGGGTAAGCAGAGTACATAGAGTATATTTAGAGTAGACAAAGCATACTCAGAGTAAATAGAGTATATACGGAGTAAATGAGTATACGTAGAGTAAACATAGTATTCACAGAGTAAGCCGAGTATGTGCTGAGTAAGCAGAGCTTCTGCAGAGTAAGCAGAGTATACATAAAGTATATGCAGAGAAAACAGAGTATATGCAGAATAAATGAGTGTATGCAGAGTAAACAGAGTGTACGCACAGCAAACAGAGTACATAGGAGTATATGCAGAGTAAACACAGAGTTAATAGAGAATGAGCAGATTAAGCAGAGTCCATGCAGAGTGAAAAGAGTATTCTGAGAGTAAACCAAGTATACTCAGAGTAAGCAGAAAAAAAAGCAGAGTAAACAGAATAGAGTATATACAGAGCAAACAGAGTATATGCAGAGTAAACAGGGTATACGCAAAGTAAGAGAGTCCATAGAGTATATGTAGAGTAAATAGAGCATACTCAGAGTAAACAGATTGTACACAGAGTATGCAGAGTAAGGAGGACTTTGTAGGATCGGCAGGTCTGGGTTGGCCGTTGTTATTTCCAGTGACTGGGTTGATGCTGGGTGGTCCGGCCAGTTTCAATACTTTTTTGTGTTTTTGTAGTGGTTCAATACAACCGAGTGGCTTGCTCGGCCATTTCAGAGGGGCATTCAAGAGTCAACCACATTGCTGTGGATCTGGAGTCACATGTAGGCCTGACCAGGTAAGGATGGCAGATTTCCTTCCCTAAAGGACATTAGTGAACCAGATGATTTTTATGACAATCGATGATGGTTTCATGGACATCATTAGACTTTTAATTCCAGATATTTTATTGAGTCTAAAAGTGCTGGGATTCAAACCGGGCCCCCAGATCATTATCCTGGGTCTCTGGATTACTGGGCCAGCGACAATGCCACTATGCCACCTCCTCCCCGAAACAGAGTATACGCAGAGGAAACAGAATGTATGCAGAGTAGGCAAAGGAAACAGAGTAATCAAAGTATACGCTGTGTAAACAGAGTAACCAGGACATACACAGAGCATGCGCATATATATTCAGAGTATATGTTGAATAAGCAGAGTATGTTTAGAGTATACACTGAGTAAATCATGTGTACATAGAATATATAGGATGCAACGTTCCAATTTGTTTTCTATGTCTTGTCTCTGAGGGGCACAGTGAAGTGTAGCGGGCCAGCTACCTTGCTGGTAGTTCTCGCCGTATTATTAAACACTGAGGAAAAAAGTGAAGATGCGAATCCCATGACATCATCCAGGTGGGGTGGGCTCTGAAAAGCAACCTGGGCCCATGAAAAATGAAGAAAACACATTCCCTCCGGAATCACCCCTCCCCATGGACAAGGGATCCCCCCCCACAGGGAACCAAACCCATGGACACGGAAACCCCCCCTGTCCTCAGTAAACCCCCACCCTGCTGATAACCCCCTTTGAAGGGATACCATCCTGAACCTCCCCAATTACATAGAATTACATAGAATTACATAGAATTTACAGTGCAGAAGGAGGCCATTCGGCCCATCGAGTCTGCACCGGCTCTTGGAAAGAGCATCCTACCCAAGGTCAACACCTCCACGCTATCCCCATAACCCAGTAACCCCACCCAACACTAAGGGCAATTTTGGACACTAAGGGCAATTTAGCATGGCCAATCCACCTAACCTGCACATCTTTGGACTGTGGGAGGAAACCAGAGTACCCGGAGGAAACCCACGCACACACTGGGAGGATGTGCAGACTCCGCACAGACAGTGACCCAAGCCGGAATCGAACCTGGGACCCTGGAGCTGTGAAGCGATTGTGCTATCCACAATGCTACCATGCTGCCAATGGAAGCCTCTACCCAACTGTGCCCTCTATCAGTGTCCAAGCACTACCCGGGCATGACCCTCTCCCCCTTAATAATAATCGTTTATTGTCACAAGTATGATGTTACTGGGAAAAGTCCACATTCTGGCGCCTGTTCGGGTAAGCCGGTACGGGAATTGAACCTGTGCTGCTAGCCTTGTTCTGCATTACAGCCCTTGGGACTGTATTCACCTGTGCACCGCCAGTGGGTTCTGTTTCCCATTTTTCCAAACCGATTACAAATCCTGCCAAAGTGACATTGCACCATCAAATATGGAATTCCCTATGTGGTGTAATGATACAGTGGGCAGGCTCGCTAAGTATATGTTAATGTGTTATAATGGGGTTTCTATCATTGCATAGCGTGAACCCTGTTGCATTACTGGTGGGGGAGGCGAGGACAATTAACTGGGCAAATCCCTCAATCATCTGCCCCCTCTGCCATTCCCACTCACCAAAACCGGGGGCAGAACCCCCCCCCCCACCCCCCCCCCAAACTTTAAAACGAATAGCAGAGCTCTTAAAAAATACAATAGAATATAAACAAAGCTCTGTATGAAACTTAAACAATTTGACTCGTTACAACAGTTGGAAAAATCAGTTTCCATTTAATCTGTTAATGTAATAAAAAGTAATGCCACATGATCAGAAAATATTTTTTTTAAATAGAGACGAACGGTTGCACAGTTCTTATATTCGTCAATATTATGATCCCAGTCCAGATCCCAACAGTGGCTAGGATACTGGACCAAAACCCCAATATTTTAGTTTATTTTTCAGACTGTGCGGAAAAAAATATTCACTCCAGGAGTGATTGCATGAAGAAATAGGGCTTTGGTATTTTTAAAATAAAAACTTTGTTATGATTACAATATTAAACTTTTAAACGTCACACTTAAAAAAGAACAACTTACAATTACCCCTTAACACTACTACTCAATTTCCCATTAAACAATTACAAACGACACATACAGTTAGGACATAGACATAGAACAGTACAGCACAGAACAGGCCCTTCAGCCCTCGATGTTGTGCCGAGCAATGATCACCCTTCTCAAACCCACGTATCCACCCTATACCCGTAACCCAACAACCCCCCCCCAACCTTACTTTTTTATTAGGACACTACGGGCAATTTAGCATGGCCAATCCACCTAACCCGCACATCTTTGGACTGTGGGAGGAAACCGGAGAACCCGGAGGAAACCCACGCACACACGGGGAGGACGTGCAGACTCCGCACAGACAGTGACCCAGCCGGGAACCGAACCTGGGACCCTGGAGCTGTGAAGCATTTATGCTAACCACCATGCTACCGTGCTGCCCCACGGTTCTCAATCCAGTCGGAAATCAGCAGGGCATATAGTAATACTTGCTTTATAGAACAGATTCTGGCTTTTGTTAGAACCTCTTCGGACTCTGGATGAATATCTTCAATTACTTTTAAAATGTTATTGTTCTTTTTCCCCCTTATCCTGCTGGGAAAGAAAACTGCCTTCACCTGTGGTCTACCAAACCCAAGAGCTGTCATATCAGACTTCAATTCCAAAAGCCTTTTCTCCAAAACCCTGGCTCTCTCCACAGCTTCTCAAAATGTCTCTCTTCATTCCTTGGTTCCACCCAGCAATTACCTAATTTCCCCAAGCTAACAACAACAAATCCTCTCTGCAGGATGCAAAGCATTTTCACTCCCCAGGCAAACCACTAGGCATTAGCCCAGATTGAAAAACGCATTCCTTGGTTAATGTCTCATGCTGGCGGCTAACACTGCTCAGACTCTGTAGATCAGAATTCTTTTTCAAAAAACATGACGATTGCAAATCAAACACATTCTAAGACCAGGATTTTAACCCCTAAATAACCCAATATATTTATATATCACCAGGATGCTGCCTGGAATGGAGCATTTTAGCTATGAAGAGAGGCTGGATTAGCTTGGGTTGTTTTCTTTGGAGCAGAGGAGGTTGAGAGGGGACCAGATAGAGGGGCATGGGAAGGCTGGATAGAAAGCAACTGTTCTCCTGAGTTGAAGGGTCAATAATCATAGACTCTCTACAGGAGAAGACCATTTGGCCTATCGAGTCTGCACTGACCCTCCAAAAGAGCACCCTATCTAGATCCACTCCACACACACACACACACACACACACAACTGTATTCCCCGTAACCTAACCCGCACATCCTTGGGCACTAAGGGCCAATCCACCTAACCTGCACATCTTTGGACTGTGGGAAGAAATCAGAGCACCTGGAGGAAACCTACACCGACACTGGTAGAACATGCAAACTCCACACAATCATCCAAGACCGGAATTGAAACCGAATCCCTGGGACTGTGCCACCATGCCGCCCACAATAACAATTATTTTAAGGTGAAAGGCAGGAGGTATATAGGGTAATTGAGGAAAATATTTTCACCCAGAGGGTGCACTACCTGGATGAGCATGTGACCCATTGCCTTGAATGATATGAATTTCAAGTGCTGGGAAGTGGGATTAGTGTGGGTTTTTTCCTCGGAGTAGGCTTGATTGGCCAAAAGGCCTTTATTGTACTATATGATTATATGATCTATTTTATCTCGAGAAATTTCTTTTGAAATCTCACGAGTACAGGGAGTGGGTGAACTGGATCAAATTGATGCATTTGAGGGCAGGCTTCATAACACCTTGTATTTATATAGCGCCTTTCATCACCACCAGTCGTCTCAAAACATTTGAGTATCAATGAAATACTTTGATCGTGAGGTCCTGTTGTAATGTAGGAAATGTAGCAGCTAATGTGCCGACAACAAGCTCCTACAAACAGTAATGTGATAATGTTGGCTGAGGGGTAACTATTGGCCTGAAATCAGGGATTACCCCCCTGCACTTCTTCGCAATTGCACCTTGAGTTCTTTGACACCCAGCTGAAAGGGCAGATGGGGTCTCATTTTAACATTTCACCCAAACACCCGCGCCTCTGACATTGGAGTGTTCCCTCGGAACTGAGCATCAGCCTCGACCTTTGTGAAGTGGGAGTGGGATTTGGACGCAGGGCATTCTGACTCAGAGCTGAGTGTTGCTGCTCAACTGAGTCACAGCTGAACACACAAGAATTAAAGGGAATAAAATTAGTTGATCAGACAGTATACAATCTTCAGGAGTCCCGAGAAGATGATATAAATGAAGCTTTATTTGCAAAGCAAAAGTAAAGGACGCATGCATACAGCATATGGGTCCCAGCCCAGACTACCAATCATGCCAGTCCCAATCTGGGCTGGCTTTTTGGCATTAGCTTCACGGTCCCGGCTGCTAGGCCTCTGCCCCTCAGCAGAGGAACTCATATTCCCCGAGCCACTCGGTGCGATCAATTGGGTCATCCCCATGGGTGTCGTGTGGGTTATTACAGACACGATGGGAGGCAAGGAGAGTGGGCAGAGGCCTTGTGGACAATAATCACCAGTATAGGACAGCTGGGCCTAATGGTCTATTTGATGTGATATCTAAACATCTAGAAGGACAAAAGAGGTTTGACCAGTACTCTTATTTCCCTGTTTTACTGTATTTTTCTCCGAAACAGAACTATTTAAAGTACATTGAAGCTTGTGACCTGCTGTGGCGTTTTCTTTAAATTTGATGATTTTTTTTGATTGTATATCAACATTTACACTGCTGGCTATAGATTGCAATTGTCAGTGTGCTGTCCTACATCCTCTTCCCCATCACCACCAGGGTAGTGGGAGATTGTGTGCCAGTATATGCTGACTGTGGTAATATGCATCACTGTAGATACACAAGGGGTTAATGTAAGTATACGTAGACTAACTAGACACTAGAGGGAGCACCAGAGACATGACACACAGACACTCAACCAATAGGTCAGTTAGATAGGACACGACCCATGAGCATTCACGATACGCACAGAGGTGACACTACCACAGGGGGGCATGACACCAACCCATATATAAAGGACACAGCACACATGGGGCGCAATTCTCCCAAAAGGAGACAAAGTGCCGATGCCAGAGTGAAAACTGGAGTGTTTCACTCTGGCATCGGAGGCCGCTCCTTGCCCCCTATTCTCCCACCCCCAGGGGGCTAGGGGCGGCGGCGCATCAATTTTGCGCGCTGGGCCTTGGCGCCTGCATCAAAGCGGCGCCACCTGAATGACGCGGCCGGCGGTGCCTAAATGATGTCACCCTCGCACGAGCAGGTTGGCCGGCGCCAACCCGTGCATGCGCGGTTGCCATCCTCCTCACGGGCGCTCCGCAAGAATGGAAGATTGATTTTGCTGGGCAGCAGAGGGAAAAGAGTGCGTCTTTCAGAGACGCCAGCCTGCCGATCGGTGGGCACCGATCGTGGGCCTGACCCCTCCTGAGCACCCCCCTGGTGCTTGATCCTCCCTCCCCCTCCCCCCACAGGCCCCACATGCAGTGTTCGCGCGCTGTTCACGCCGGCAACAACCAGGTGTGGTTGGCGCTGGCGTGAACCGGTCGGATTGGGCAGGCCGCTCGGCCCGTCCGGGCCGGAGAATCGGCGCTCGACCGTTAGAAACGGCGAGCGGCGATTCTCCGAGCGGCCTGTCGTAAAACACAACACGCCGTTTTGGGGGGGTTGGGAGAATCGCGCGCGGGCGCCAGGGCGGTGTGGCGTGAATCACCTGGCACTCCCGCGATTCTCCCACCTGGCGTGGGGGTCGGAGAATCGCGCCCATGATCTTCCTCTTTCCAGTGGAGACACTTAGTGAGTACAGACACAGGGCTTGATTCAACATCACACCCAGCACGTGGATTGTAGCAGACTGGTTCGTTAGTCTGAGTAGCTATAGAAGGATTAACAGTAGTGGTGAATCCGAGTAGGAAAATTGTAAATAGTTTAATAAATGTGTTGAAGTTATCTCCACGTCTGAACCTTCCTTTGTCAGAGTGAACATCAATGAAGCAGCTTATGCTACGCCAAGAGCATAACAAGACACTGACAGGAATCAATATTGATAGGGTCCTTACCAACATTCCCCCCCACCCCCACCCATGCCCACCCTGCACCCACTTCCTCCTCAAAATAAGTGTTATACCTTGCTGCAAATATCTGTAAAGAACTAGGAACTAATTGTCTGTGTGTTTTGGGGGGCCATATTTCATGGCTGCACTGGAGACTGATGTGATTTGGAATAGAAAATGTTCTTTTTTACAAGGTGGCATGAAAGGTTAAAGCTAAAGAGCTGTCATCTTTCTGAGCTTAAAGTGTGATTATTACCAGCATCAGGGTTCAAAGAGGCAAAGGAACACAGAGCAATATGTATACTCCCAGTGGCAGGGATTGCAGGCTCTGTAGACACTGTAGGCAGGGGCTCTGCTGGGAACAGGAGTTATTGAGTATGCTGTATGGGGGCCATTATACAGGTGGTTAGAGCTAGAAGCAGCGGAGAGGCATTATCTAATGCATTATTAGATAGAAATGGTTCTCAGCCTTCATTATTTGGATTTATTTCTCACACATTTCTGTGAGTGTTTTTGGCCTCTTCCATGCAGAAATACGTTGTGTTGATCTATAATGAAGTCAGGAAGCGCAAGTAACTCTGCATTCATGTTGTGGCCCTGTTTAAATTCCTAACACGTCTGAAGGTGCTGGTTTTCTAGCCTGACATGTGCAACGTCCACCTCTAATTCAGACTTGGCACCATCTGAACTGTCTGGCAGCTAACACAATATCATTGGACCATGGAAGAGGCCATTTAGCCCCTCAAGCCTGCTCTACCATTCATTGAGATCATGTCTAATCTGTGATCTAATTAGTTGATTCGAACACTACCGGCCATTGGGATTCTCTGATCCCACCGGCAGCATTCCCCCACCCGTGGGTTTCCCGACGGAGTGGGGAGGCTTCAATGGGAAATCCCATTAACAAGCAGCGGGAAGAGAGAATCCCTCTGCCATCGAATGACGCTGCTGAGAAACACATGGCTAGGGGATCGGAGAATCCAGCCCTATGCTTTATTTTATAGTGAAGCGTGAAGTAGTCCATTTTGGCAGGAAGAATGAGGAGAGGCAATATAAACAAAATGGTGTCATTTTAAAGGTTGCGCGGAACAGGGTGATGGGAGAGTGCATGTGCACACTTCTTTGAAAGTAACAGAATGAGTTGATAAGGTTGTCAAAAAAGCATGAGAGATCCTTGGATTTATAAAGAGGTTACAGAGTACAAAGCAGATTATGCTAAACTTTAATCAATCACTGGTTCGATGTCAGCTGGAGTAGTGTGTCTAGTTCTGGGTACCACACTTCGGAAAGGATGTCAAGCTCTGTGAGGGAATACGGGGGGAGGTTTTCAAGGATAGAATCAGGAATTAAAGTTAGGGTTATGTGGATAGATTAGAGACGGTGGGATTAGCACAGGTGAGTTGATGGGGCGTCAGTATGGACACCTATTTGTGGCAATCACCGGTTTGCAGTGGGGAGGCTGGATGGGGGGTTTCGGATGTGGCAACGTGCGGGATCGAGTGGTTCGGGCACCTGCTTTCCGTGCTTGGAGGAATCGGAGAAAAATTTGTGCTGCCCAGTAGGAATTTACTCCTCTAACCGCAGGTGAGGAACTTTGCACGGAGGCCGGTTTCGGCCTTTCCGCACCTACTGGCCCAGGGGATATAGGCAAGATAATGTTGAAAACGGGAGTGGGAGAGGGGAAGGTCTCAGAAATTTACAAAGAGCTCATGGAATGGGAGGGAACCCCGATAGGGGAGGTAAAGCGAAAATGGGAGGAAGAGTTGGGCAAGGAATTAGAGGCGGGATTGTGGGAGGATGCCTTGAGTAGGGTTAACGGGTCCTCATCGTGTGCCAGCTCAGCTTGATACAATTCAAGGTGGCCCAAAGGGCACATATGACTGTGGCCCATATGAGCAGGTTCCTTGTAGGGGTCGAGGATAGGTGTGTGGGAGGGCCCGCGAATCATGTCCACATTTTCTGGACAAGTCCGATGCTTGGGGGATTGTGGCAAGGATTTTCTGATGTCATGTCCACGGTATTGACTGTATGGGTGGTTCCGAGTCCAGGGGTGGTGGTTTTTGGTGTGTCGGAAGATCCAGGAGTCCATGGGGGCAAGAGAGGTTGATGTTTTGGCCTTTGCCTCCTGGTAGCCCGGAGACAGATCTTACTGGCCTAGAGGGACTTGGAACCCCCGAAATCGGGGGTATGGGTCAGTGACTGGCCCAATTTCTCAGGCTTGGGAAGATCAGGTTCGTCCTGAGAGGATAGATGCTAGAGTTTGCCCGGAGGTGGCAGCCGTTTATCAACATCTTTGGGGTAAATTAAGCTGTCAGCAGATACAAATGGTGTGTGTGTGTTGGGGGGGGGGGGGTGTTAAGGCAGGAAATAGTTAGTGGGAGATTGTACTCTGAACAGCAGAAAGGTTTAAGTGAAGATTTAATTAAAGCATTTCAAATCATGGAGGGTTTTGATACAGGAAATAAGGAGAAACAGTTTCCACTGGCATTGAGGTAGATAACCAGAGGACACAGATTTACGACAATGGACAAAAGACCAAACTGGGGAGATGAGAAGAGTTGCGTTTGTGCGGTGAGTTCCGTCTCGATACTGCACTGTCTGAAAGGGTAGCAGAAGCATATTCAATAATAACTCTCCAAATGTTTGCAGAGTCAAGGAGATAAAGCAGGAGAGTGGGACTGCTCTGTCAAACAGTCAGCAAAGATGTGATGGTTCTCTTCTAGAATTCCAAAGGCACTCAATGAGTGTGGGAATGAAGGTAATGCTTTAATGATTGGTTAGTCTAAGTTTCTGTTTAGGCAAAAGCCATCTTCATGGTGACTTTGTATTACAAGAAACTAACCAAGAATAGACTGCCTGAAGAGAGGGAAGAATGGGAAATTGGAAACTATCTTGCTCCAATGTACATACATGATAACATAAGAGTGTAAGAAATGGGAGCAAGAGTAGACCGCAAGGCCTATTGAGACTGCTCCATTATTCAATATGATCATGGCTGACCTCGGACTTCAACTCCATTTTCCCGCTCTCTCCCCATGCCCCTTAATTCCCCAAGAGACAACAGAATTATCTCTATCCCAGCCTGAAACATGTTCAACTATGGAGCATCCACAACCCTCTGGGGTTGGGAATCCCAAAGACTGCAGGGTGGTTCGCGATGCTGCCTCACAGAGCTAGGCACCTGGGTTCAGTACCAACTTGGGTGATAGTCTGGAGTTTGCACGTTCTCGCCGTGTCTGTGTGGGCTTCCTCCGATATTTAAATTATGTTTTTTAATAATCTTTATTGTCAGATGGAGGCTTACATTAACACTGCAATGAAGTTACTGTGAAAAGCCCCTAGTCACCATATTCCGGCGCCTGTTCAGGTACATGGAGAGAGAATTCAGAATGTCCAAATTACCTAACAGCACGTCTTTTGGGGCTTGTGGGAGAAAACCGGTGTACCGGGAGGAAACCCACGCAGACACGGGGAGAACGTGCAGACTCTGCACAGACAGTGACCCAAGCCGGGAATCGAACCCGAGACCCTGGTGCTGTGAAGAAACAATGCTAACCACAGTGCTACCATTTCCTCCCATAGTTCAAAGAGGTGCAGGTTAGGTGGATTGGCCATGCTAAATTTGTCCCTTAGTGCCCAAAGATATGCAGGTTAGGTGGGGTTACGGGGATAGGGCAGGAGAATGGCCGAGGTAGTGTGTTCATTCGGAGGGTCGGTGCGGACCCTATGGGCCGAATGGCCTCTTTCTGCATTGGAGGGATTCTATGGTTCTACTCTATGGTTTTATGAAGGAAGCTCTCCTCATTTCTATCTTAAATGATCAGCCTCTTATCCTGTGACCCCCCCTTCCTCTGTGCTTGTTAATCACAAGAGTCAGATCGGTTTAATTCAGTTCAAAAATGTACCTTGCTTCCCAGGGCTTCTCCTGAGATAACAGCCACAGTTACCCCATCCGTGCTGGGTTTGGGAATGGTTTTACTCTGCAGTTCCTGGTACCGAGGCGCCACCATTTTATTCAAACTTTTCAAATTGACCCAAAGCTGGAGTCCATGTCCAGGTTCATCAGATGATGGCATCTCACAGTGGACTATACCTCGACCAGCGGTCATCCACTGTCAAACAATCAAGAATGAATTGTACAAAATTACCCAATGATGTCTTTCTGTTCACTCTTCAACAGCTATCACAATACTGCAAAGTGACTAATTCCAAAGATTTGTCATTGGCAGGTTTATCTCTGATGTAGTCTTTTTTTACTAATTATCCTTGGCTGACTGTCATTCCTGTCAAATATCTGTGGAAAGAACAAAGTAACAAAGCAAACAGAGGCAGGAGCATCATAAGGAGGCGGGATATGCGATTATACTTTTTAACTATAAATCATTCTGCCACATGCTGCTCCAGTCCAACAGTGCTGCCTCATTGAAATTACCCAGTTATTATTTTGACATTTCTGGTGGAATTCAGTTTAAATCATAGACAGTTTCATTTTTCTCTAGTTGGATTCTGTATAATCATTGTTTTTTCATTTTACGGAAGAATCACTGAATAGTTAGTGACAGCACAGAAGGAGGCCATTCAGCCCATCGTGTCTCTCCCAATGGGCAGCTTTGCCGTGCCCCCATCCTCGCCCCGTAACTCTGCACTTTCTTCCTTTCCCAATAACAGTCTAATTCCCTTTTGAAAGCCTCAATTGAGCCTCCACCACATGCTCAGGAAGACCTCGAACACTTGCTGTGTGGATAGGTTTTTTCCTGCGTTTGTTTCTCCGTCTTCACTCGGTCCAGATACCTCAGGATTTTGAACACCTCCATCAGACCTCGTCTCAACCTCCTTTCCTCGAAGGAAAACAAGTCCCAGCCTCTCCAATTCATCTTCACAAAGTGAAGTTCTTCATCCTGTCACTGGTCTCATTAATCTTTTCCGCACTCTCTCCTATGCCTTTAATTCCTTCCTAGAGTGTGGCTGCCAGAACTGGATGCAACACTCCAGCTGAGGCCTAACTAGTGTTTTATACCCGTTCAACATAACCTCCTTGCCCTTGTATTCCATGCCCCCAGCCCAGCATATCACATCCTTCATTAACCCACTCTGTCAACCTGCTCTGCCACCTTCAATGAGTTATGCACATTTACACACCCAGGTTCCTTTGCTCCTGAACCCCCTTTAGAATTGTACCCTATATTTCATTTTGGCTGGAATTCTCCGGTCACTCATTGGCAGCGAGATTCCCTGGTCTCGATGGCTGTGCACCCCCACCCCTGGGTTCCCCAATGGCATGGGGTAACTTCAATGGGAAATCCCATTGACAGCGGCAGGAGCAGAGAATCCTGCACCCAGTGAACAGTGTGCCAAATAGTCCATTCTCGCTAGCAGTAACGTGGCAGTCTGGCAATGGAGAATCCTGGACAACATATCTCCATGTTCTTCCTACTAATATAAATCACTTCACATTTTTCTGCATTGAAGTTCATCTGACAAATGGTCGCCCATTCCACCAGTATGTTCTTTTAACATTATTCTTAAAGTTCACAATTCTTCCAAGTTTCATATCATCTGCAAATTTTGAATGTGAGCTGTCTGCATCAAGTTCTAAACCATTAATATATATCAGGAAAAGCAAGAGTCCCAACACTGATCCTGGGGAACTCCACTACAAACCTTAATAGAAATAATAATAATCTTTATTGTCACAAGTAGGCTTACATTAACACTGCAGTGAAGTTACTGTGAAAAGCCCCTAATTGCCACATTCTGGCAATTCTTCGGGTACACCGAGGGAGAATTCAGAATGTTCAAATGACCTAATAGCACGTCTTTCAGGACTCGCGGGAGGAAACTGGAGCACCCGGAGGAAAGCCACACAGACACGGGGAGAACGTGCAGACTCAGCACAGCCAGTGACCCAAGTCAGGAATTGAACCTAGGGGCAGCACGGTGGCTCAGTGGGTTAGCCCTGTAGCCTCACGGCGCTGAGGTCCCAGGTTCAATCCCGGCTCTGGGTCACTGTCCGTGTGGAGTTTGCACATTCTCCCCGTGTTTGCGTGGGTTTCGCCCCCACAACCCAAAGATGTGTAGGCTAGGTGGATTGGCCACACTAAATTGCCCCTTAATTGGAAAAAATGAATTGGGTACTCTAAATTTATAAAAAAAAAGGAATTGAACCTAGGACCCTGGCGCTGTGAAGCCATAGTGCTAGCCACTATGCTACTGTGCTGCCCACTCCTTCCTCCAGTCTGAAAGACATCCATTAACCACTACTCTAACTTTATATTATTATGACATCCTGGCCTGGTGCCCGGTCAATTCCAGTCCCACAGGTCCTGGAGTCCCAAAACAAGTGAATTAGTCAATAATTTGTGTAAGTTTCTGAGATCTTTGATCCTTGACTGCTCCAATGACTTACAGTCACCATATTTGTAAAGAAAACAAAATAACTTTATTTATAACAAGAGAGATAAGGCATGCAATAATTATAATAGAATAATGGTCAACTAATCTGCTACTCCCCCCATTTTGCCAAACACACACAAGGCAGACACATACAAAGGGATAAAATGACAGGGATTAAAATGGAAGAAAGAAACTTGTGTCATGTTTGCTGATATTGAAATCATTGTAGCTGGCTATCGTCTCAGGACACGGAGTGTTGAGACCACAAGTTGAATTGCTAATGAGGTTCTTCTGGCAGGAACATTCAGGCAGGACTCTCAGGCTGGGGGATCCCCTCTGGGGAATCACATTCGCTTGTATTAACCTGAACCTTCACTTGGAAGATCCACCTCAGGTCTGTTTAATTCTAATTTGCTTCCACGTCCACCAAATTAACTATCAACATCATCGAGATAAGATTAGAGTTCTCCACATGAGAGTTTAAAAAGGATTTTCAAACAACCCACCCTGCCTGCAGCTGGACTGGATTTCTCTGAAGGTTTAACTGGCTGTGCAGAGAGAAAGTTTTTTTCTTCAGGTACATAGAGAGAGATCATCAGTTAAGAGAGGGATCAAAGCTGTAGCCCTCTGGCTTCTTGAACAAAATGAAACTGCTCCTCAGAATGAGATCTGCCTGCCTTTTCAGAACATTCTGTAATGGACAGCACCAATCAGCATCGAGTGTTAGTTAAGACTCGGAAATTTAAAACAGTTTATTGCTTGCGAGCCAAGTCCATCAAGATGAGTCATCACTGATGTCAGCACAACAATGCAGCATGTCGGGGAATTTATTTTTTTAAATTAAAGGTGAAGTCCAACTTAAAGGTGCAGGCCCTATTAATTGTCCAGGTGCAAAATTCATAAAAGCCAGAATAACAGAAAATGTAGTGAATACACAGGGAAAGCAAGATTTAAACAGGAAAATCCTCACAATGTAGCAATTCTCTGGTCTCATTGCGCTCTCGCTCTGGGGCAGGAGGGCCCCATCTCACTTGTCGGTGGCACATGCACAGCTGTGCTGCCCTATCCCATGTGCTGGCTGCATGACGTGACATCATCAGAGGGATGGAACTCCAGGGAGCTGGTGGCCACCGCCGCCACTCCATGGGACGGGTCCAGGTTGGCACCCAACGCCCCCTTTTCCTGTTTGGTGCCCATATGACCCTGGAGTTCACCTAGGGACAGAGGGGCAGGTGGTTTGAACCCCAGTTGCCCCTATATTGTCTGGCTCTGCCAGCCCTGGTGGTTCCCCATGGTCCGTAGTATCTTGCTGACGCCCTTGGCGATGCTCCTCAGTGACTGGAACACATCACCCAGTGTCAGGGACATATCCCCCAGCGCCTCAGCCATGCCCACCTGTGACTGGGACATGTCCTGTGGAACCTCCTCAAGGTCAGCCTGGTACTGCCCAGTGAGGCAGATATTCTGTCGTGACCCTCAGCCATGGCCATCACCGACTGCGCAATGTCTTGGACACCTTCATCAATCGTGCTGACATTGTGCATCAGGCTCTCCACTGAAGTCGCCACCCTAGCAGTGTTGGCCTTGGTGCCACGCATTGCCGGTGACATTTCCAGCACCCGCAGCCTCTGGGACTCCTCCATTGACCATATGTCCATTCTCCAGCAGGTTCTCCAACCGATGGCTGGAGCAGCCATGGATCTGCTGGAGTGATGCTGACATCTCCCTCAGGCCGCACTTTAATGTCTCCATCATCTCCGGGATGACGTCTTCCACAGGTTCAGCATCTGGCTAGGATCCAGCTAGATCTTGGGATCCAGCAGACCTCTGACTGCTACCTCGCCTGGGAGTTCCTGCCTCCATCTGATGTGCATCATCAGCTGTGTAGTGCTGACCAGATTGTTCCCCGGAAGCCTGACCATTAACATTTCCCATCGAGATGTGTGTATCTGCGCTGGTGGATGGTGGAGATGACAGCGGTAATGCAACTATTATGGTGACATCCTCGGGAGTTCTCCGAGGTAGTCTCCTGGGAGGCTGGAGAGGGGGCCACCTGGGATGGGCAGGTACCATTGGCTAAAGGACCTGCGGGAGAATGAACATGTGGTCAGTGGGAGGGATGGGTCAGTCAGGAAGGCAATAACAACTCACGTTTGACAGGTCCTTGGGCCGGGGCCCAATGATTCTTCAGCTCTGCAGCATCTGCCAGCCTCCGCCTTGGTGACCGCTCTGTCCTCGGCCACAGCAGTTATTCTCCAGGGCACTCGCACGCTCCTTGAAGGAGGTGAGGATTCTAATGTCCGGAACACCACTGCCAGTCTGGGCCCTCTCCCAGCGATTGTGGGAGAGCTTTTCCTGAGGTGACACAGAGAGGACATCATTAGCCATACGCATGGTTCAAAGTGATGGAGGGGAGGAGGGAAGGGGGTGGGGAGTGCTGTAACGGAAGGGTTGGGGAGGGTGAAATGGGAGGCGGGTGGAGGGAGGGTTGGGGGCCGCAAGGGGTGTTGGGGGAGGATGCTTGCATGGGAGCGGAAAGGTCTTGGTGGGAGGAAAGGGGGAAGGGGTCTACTCACTGATGCTACCCGGTGTAGGTGGCTGACCGTTTTCCTGCACTGGAGGCCAGTCCTGGTCACACTCCTGGTGCTCAGAGCCACTGCACACCTCCCAGACTGCCCTATGGCTGACCCTCTGGGACCCTCATGAGAACAGGACAACTCTCCTAAACTTCACTGCATCTGACAGCCTCCCCAGATCAGCGTCCATGAATCTTGGGGCAGGTCTCCTGGGCGCCATTGTTGTGAGCTGGCTGGGATTGGCTGAGCAAGTGCTGCTTAAGTGCTGCTCGACCTTGTTAGCAGGAGGCTGGAGAAACTTTATTTGCGGCGAGAAGCCCGTGGGGCCTCGTTTAGTGGACCAATTAATGTTGAATAGCATTGCCGGCCCTGCCAGGCCGAGTGCCGATAAACTCGCGGCAGTTCCCTCTCAATACAACACTTAAAAGATTTGTCCGCAGAATCATGCCAAATATGTTCATTTCTCTTGAGTTGTCCCCATATTTAAATATTTGAAAGTTCACGGTAGATCTTCAATGCATAGTTCTCGAATACATGATAGCCCCTGTGCGTGGTTACAGCTTTTATGGTAACAAGCTATGTTTAAAGTTTCAATCAATTTGCTCTCGGTTTCAGGATTTAGGTTGGGTGAGGAAAGGGAGACAAATAGCCCTGATGGGTGGCTATCGTATTGATTACCCATTTGAGGTGATGTTGTTTGCATTCAGAATGTGAAACGGGTATGTTAAACCGTGTCACTGATTCAGAATGTGACACGAGTATGTTAAACAGTTTCACTGATTCAGAATGTGACACGAGTATGTTAAACAGTTTCACCGATTCAGAATGTGAAACGGGTATGTTAAACAGTGTCACTGATTCAGAATGTGACACAAGTCTGCTAAATAGTGTCACTGATTCAGATTGTGACACGAGTCTGCTAAACAGTATCACTGATTCAGAATGTGACACGAGTCTGCTAAACAGTGTCACTGATTCAGAATGTGACACGTGTATTAAACAGTGTCACCGATTCAGAATGTGACACGCGTTTGTTAAACACTGTCACCGATTCAGAATGTGAATTGAGTCTGTTAAACAGTGTCACTGATTCAGAATGTGACACGAGTCTGTTAAACAGTGTCACTGATTCAGAATGTGACACAAGTCTGCTAAATAGTGTCACTGATTCAGATTGTGACACGAGTCTGCTAAATAGTGTCACTGATTCAGAATGTGACACGTGTATTAAACAGTGTCACTGATTCAGAATGTGACACAAGTCTGTTCAACAGAGTCACTGATTCAGAATGTGACACGAGTATGTTAAACTGTGTCACTGATTATTGATTCAGAATGTGACATGAGTCTGTTAAACAGTGTCACTGATTCAGAATGTGAAGAGTATAGAACATAGAACGATACAGCGCAGTACAGGCCCTTCGGCCCACGATGTTGCACCGACATGGGAAGTCAAAAACTAAAGGCCATCTAACCTACACTATGCCATTATCATCCATATGCTTATCCAATAAACTTTTAAATGCCCTCAATGTTAGCGAGTTCACTACTGTTGCAGGTAGGGCATTCCACGGCCTCACCACTCTTTGCATAAAAAACCTACCTCTGACCTCTGTCCTATATCTATTACCCCTCAATTTAAGGCTATGTCCCCTCATGCTAGCCACCTCCATCCACGGGAGAGGGCTCTCACTGTCCACCCTATCTAACCCTCTGATCATTTTGTATGCCTCTATTAAGTCACCTCTTAACCTTCTCTCTAACGAAAACAACCTCAAGTCCATCAGCCTTTCCTCATAAGATTTTCCCTCCATACCAGGCAACATCCTGGTAAATCTCCTCTGCACCCGTTCCAAAGCTTCCACGTCCTTCCTTTAATGAGGCGACCAGAACTGTACGCAATACTCCAAATGCGGCCGTACCAGAGTTTTGTACAGCTGCAACATGATCTCATGGCTCCGGAACTCAATCCCTCTACCAATAAAGGCCAACACACCATAGGCCTTCTTCACAACCCTATCAACCTATGTGGCAACTTTCAGGGATCTATGTACATGGACACTGAGATCCCTCTGCTCATCCACACTACCAAGAATTTTACGATTAGCCAAATATTCCGCATTCCTGTTATTCTTTCCAAAGTGAATCACCTCACACTTCTCTACATTAAACTCCATTTGCCACCTCTCAGCCCAGCTCGGCAGCTTATCTATGTCCCTCTGTAACCTGCAACATCCTTCCACACTGTCTACAACTCCACCGACTTTAGTGTCGTCTGCAAATTTACTCACCCGACCTTCTGCGCCCTCCTCTAGGTCATTTATAAAAATGACAAACAGCAACGGCCCCAGAACAGATCCTTGTGGTACGCCACTCGTAACTGAACTCCATTCTGAACATTTCCCATCAACTACCACTCTCTGTCTTCTTTCAACTAGCCAATTTCTGATCCACATCTCTAAATCACCCTCAATCCCCAGCCTCCGTATTTTCTGCAATAGCCGACCGTGGGGAACCTTATTAAACGCTTTACTGAAATCCATATACACCACATCAACTGCTCTACCCTCGTCTACCTGTTCAGTCACCTTCTCAAAGAACTCGATAAGGTTTGTGAGGCATGACCTACCCTTCACAAAACCATGCTGACTATCCCTAATCATATTATTCCTATCTAGATGATTATAAATCGTATCTCTTATAATCCTCTCCAAGACTTTACCCACAACAGACGTGAGGCTCACCAGCCTATAGTTACCGGGGTTATCTCTACTCCCCTTCTTGAACAAAGGGACCATATTTGCTATCCTCCAGTCCTCTGGCACTATTCCTGTAGCCAATGATGACATAAAAATCAAAGCCAAAGGCTCAGCAATCTCTTCCCTGGCTTCCCAGAGAATCCTAGGATAAATCCCATCAGGCCCCGGGGACTTATCTATTTTCACCTTGTCCAGAATTGCCAACACTTCTTCCCTCCGCACGTCAATGCCATCTATTCTAATAGCCTGGGTCTCAGCAGTCTCCTCCACAACATTATCTTTTTCCTGAGTGAATACTGACGAAAAGTATTCATTTAGTATCTCGCTTATCTTCTCAGCCTCCACACACAACTTCCCACCACTGTCCTTGACTGGCCCTACTCTTACCCTAGTCATTCTTTTATTCCTGACATACCTATAGAAATCTTTTGGGCTTTCCTTGATCCTACCTGCCAAAGACTTCTCATGTCCCCTCCTTGCTCGTCTTAGCTCTCTCTTTAGATCCTTCCTTGCTTCCTTGTAACTGTCAAGCGCCCCAACTGAAACTTCACACAATGTTAAGTATGTTAAGCAGTGTCACTGATTCAGAATGTGATACGGGTGTCTTAAACAGTGTCACTGATTCAGAATGTGACACGTGTATGTTAAACAGTGTCACTGATTTAGAATATGACACGAGTCTGTTAAACAGTATCACCGATTCAGAATGTGACGAGTATGTTCAACAGTATCACTGATTCAGAATGTGACACGAGTCAGTCAAACAGTGTCACTGATTCAGAATGTGACACGAGTCTGTTAAACAGTGTCACTGATTCAGAATGTGACACGAGTCTGTTAAACAGTGTCACTGATTCAGAATGTGACACGAGTCTGTTAAACAGTGTCACTGATTCAGAATGTGACACGAGTCTGTTAAACAGTGTCACTGATTCAGAATGTGACACGAGTCAGTCAAACAGTGTCACTGATTCAGAATGTGACACAAGTCTGTTAAACAGTGTCACTGATTCAGAATGTGACACGAGTCTATTAAACAGTGTCACGGATTCAGAATGGGGCACGAGTCTGTCAAATAGTTTCACTGATTCAGAATGGGGCACGAGTATGTTAAACAGTGTCACTGATTCAGAATGTGACACAAGTATGTTAAACACAGTGTCACTGATTCAGAATGTGACACGAGTCTGTTAAACAGTGTCACTGATTCAGAATGTGACACGAGTCTATTAAACAATGTCACTGATTCAGAATGGGGCACGAGTATGTTAAACAGTGTCACTGATTCAGAATGTGACACAAGTATGTTAAACACAGTGTCACTGATTCAGAATGGGGCACAAGTATGTTAAAAAGTGTCACAGATTCATATTGTGACACAAGTATGATAAGCAGCATTACTGATTCCGAATGTGACTGGAGTATGTTAAACAGTGAATGTGACACGAGTCTGTTAAACTGTGTTACTGATTCAGAATGTGACACGAGTCTGTTAAACAGTGTCACTGATTCAGAATGCGACACAAGTCTATTAAACTGTGTTACTGATTCAGAATGTTGCACAAATATGTTCAGTGTCACTAATTGAAAATGTGACACGAGTATGTTAAACAGTGTCACTGATTCAGATTGTGACACGAGTGTGTTAAGCAGCATTACTGATTCAGAATGTGACTGGAGTTTGTTAAGCAGTGAATGTGACACGAGTCTGTTAAACTGTTACTGATTCAGAATGTGACACGAGTCTGTTAAATAGTGTCACTGATTCAGAACGTGACACGTGTATGTTAAACCATGTCACTGATTCGGAATGTGATACAATCATATTAAAATGTTTTACTGATCATGATCTACCGGAATCTGTTACATTAATGTTGTGCAATTTTCATGGAAACGATGGCTGTCATCACTAGAAACCAAATCTAATTTAGCACTGGGATAAAAATCACAACATCTTATATATGATTAAAATGCATTTAATTAATGATTTAAACCATTTATCTGTTTTAGCGTAAATAGTTTGTTATTTTGCAGATTCTAACTATTGTTCACACCTACATAATTAATCATAGGGTAGTTAATTCTTCATATGTGCTTCAGATATTAATCTTCAATCCTGTAACACAGAAACATGTGGCAGACAATTTATTTACCTGCAAATCCCCTGGATTTATGGTTCCTTTGTGGCCACAAAAGTCTTCATGTTCAAAACTTCCATTCAACATGTAGGTTACCTTTAATACAGAATCACATTTTGAACAGATTGATACTGATGCACCTGCAACTCTTTAATCCTGTATTTCCATTCAGATTGGTTTTGTAGTTTTACTCCCAAATATTTTGTCTGCTAATTCAGAAACATGTTCAATAGCCGCATGCTTCCCTCCATCATCTAGGCTGTGAGCTTCCCGTGCCGATGAGAGTGAATGAGAGTTTTGGCTGGAACGCCAAAGTTTCTCTCATAACTCACAATGGTTGAGATTGGAGAATCCCACCCAGTATTTTTGATGAATTGTTATTAACCAAATATTAAAGGCATTGAGTTCAAGTTTACAATACCATGGGAGCAGTTTCCAGGGCGACCCACAGCACAGAAAATCTGAAGCTATGTTCAGCTTGTCTGCCCAGGATTTCTCAATTCAACCTCCTCATTTTCCTTTTACTGCCAGGTTTTCGATGAGTATGAATTGGGAGATACCCAACTCCCCAATGTTACATGACATGCTCTAACTCGCCAAGCTTTGTAGCTTGGAAGGAGTTTGAGATGGGAAGAAAGGAGGTGAAAGTGTGATAAAAGATTCCAGGCTGGCAGAGGCTGTGCCTTTTTTCACTGAAGTCTTCCTGGATGAATTGCTGGAAGCTCTGTGGAGTTGGAGAGAGGCCCTGTTCCCAGGAACAGGACAAAACCTGCTGCTGCCACCAAGATGCGGCTGGAGGCAGCCCAGGAGGTCAACAGCAGGAGTATTGGACTGGACTCATGCAGGATGTGCTTTAAATGTCAAATCATTTCCCACCCACTTCTCCTTCAATCTACCATCATCACCCCAATCAAAACTCACCTTGACCCTTTCATCCTTGAAAACTATCATCTCATTTCTAACCTCCCTCTCCTTTCCAAAGTTCTCGGATGTCATAGAGGTCTCCAGTACAGAAAAGGCCCTTTGGCCCATCCTGCCTGCGCCGGTTAAACACAACCACCTAACTATTTGAATGCCATTTTCCAGCAATTTCCCTATAGCCTTGTATACATTGGCATCATATTTGCACATCTAAATACTTCTCAAATGTTCGGAGGGTCTCTGCCTCCACCACCCTTTCAGGCAGTGAGCTCCTGACTCCCACCATCCTCTGGGTGAAAAAAGGTTGTCCTCACATTCCCTCTAAACCTACTGCCTTTACCTTGAATCGATTTCCCTGGTCCTTGATCCCTCCACTAATGGGAAAGGTTTATTCCTGTCTACTCTATCTATGTCTCTCATAATTTTATACATCTCAATCATGTCCTCCTCAGTCTCCTCTGCTCTAAGGAAAACAACCGCAGTCTATCCAATCTCTCTTCATAGTTAAAACTCTCCAGCCCAGGCAACATCCTGGTAAATCTCCCTTGTACCCTTTCCAGTGTTATCACATCCCTCTTGTAATGTAGATTCCTGAGCTGCACACAATATTCTAAATGTGGCCTAACCATTGTGTTGTCACAACCAAAATAACTTCCCATTTTACCCAGAAATCCATGTTTGAATCGCTCCAATCAGGTTCTGCTCCTGTCATAGTCATGAAATGGCTCTTATCAAAGTCACAAAAACATCCTATATAATTGGTGAACTTTCCCTTCTGATCCATCTGGACCTCTCTGCAGCCTGAGACATGTTGGCCACACTAACCTCCTCCAACCCATTCCACCAACATTTGGCTGGTAGAGACTGCTGTCACCTGGGCTGGGATTCTCCCCTACCCGGCGGGGCGGGGGGTCCTGGCGTAGCGGAGTGGCGCCAACAACTCCGGCGTCGAGTCTCCCCAAAGGTGCGGAATTCTCCGTACCTTTGGGGGCTAGGCCCGCGCTGGAGTGGTTGGCGCCACGCCGACTGGCGCCAAAACCGGCACCAACGGCCTTTGACACCCACCGCCCGGCACCAGGGCTGGCTGAAAGGCCTTCGGCGGTTCGCGCATGTGCCGGTGCATCAGCTGCCGCTGACGTCACCACCGGCGCATACGCGCTGGGGGATTGATTTGCTTCCGCCTCCGCCATGGTGGAGGCCGTGGCGGCAGCGGAAGAAAAAGAGTGCCCCCACGGCAGTGGCCCGCCCGGTGATCGGTGGACCCCAATCGCGGGCCAGGCCATCGTGGGGGCACCCCCCGGGGTCCGATCGCCCCGTGTCCCCCCCCCCCCCCCCCCCCCCCAGGACCCCGGGGGCCTTCTCGCGCTGCCGATCCCGCCGCCACCAGAGGTGGTTCAAACTGTGGCGGCGGGAGAGGCCTCTCAGCAGCGGGACTTCGACCCATCGCGAGCCGGAGAATCGCCGCAGGGGGCTCGCCGATCAGCGGGGCGTGATTCTCGTCCCCGCCAATTCCCGGGTGGCGGAGAATTCCGGCCACGGCGGGGGCGGGATTTTTGCCGATCCCGGGCGATTCTCCGACCCTGCAGGGGGGGGTCGGAGAATTTTGCCCCGGTTCCATTCTTGTCAACCCAATGATAGTCAGAGAATCACCTTTGATGACTTCACTTCCTGCTCCCACACCTTGATTTCCATTGCCCCCTCACCCAAGGATCTATTTTTGCCCCCTTCCTAATTCTCATCCACATGCTGCTCCTCAACATCCGAAAACATGTCCAACTCCATATGTAGGCTGACCTCACTGTCTCTAAATTATATACCTCTCTGACCTCACTGTCTCTGAATTATATACCTCTCTGACCTCACTGTCTCTGAATTATCAGACTGCTGATTCAACATCCAGTGCTGGATGAGCAGAAGTTTCCTCCAACGCATTCCTGGTTGGTCTCATACATTCTACCCCTCCATATGCCTCCTTGGGGCCATCCAGAACACCAAGTCCAATTCACCCGTCACCCCTCTGTCTGTTGTCTGATATTGGCTCTCGGGTTAATCACTTCACCATTCCTAACTGTGCCTTCGATTTCCCAGGCCCCAGGCTCTGGAGTAACCTGGCTGCCTTCCTACCTCGCTTTCTTCCTGTTTAAAACTGATTTATCTCATCAATTCTTTGGTCATTTGACCCAATAGCTTCTTCTGTGGCTCAGTGTAACTCTCCTGTGAAGCACCTTGGGATATGTTGTTATATTAAAGGCAACACATAAATGGAAGTTGTTGTTGATGGATAGTTTATGAATAATGGAAGACCTTCGAACAGGAGGTATCGGAGTTCAGAAGGTACATTTTCACAAGAGAGAAAGGAAGTAACGAGAGAGCTCCCAGGATGATTAATGATACAAAGAATAAAATGAGAGAGAAAAAGTAGATGTCTGACAAATGTAAAGTCTATGGTATAGTAAGTGAGTACAGAAAGTGATTGTCTCCCTAGACAAAGAAAAGGCCTTCAACAGAGTCGAGTGGAAGTACCTCATAGAGGTACTGGAATGGTTCGGGCTTGGAACAGGGTTCACCTCCTGGGTGAAGCTCCTGTACAACGCTCCTATGCCGAGCGTAGAGACGAACAACACCAGCTCCCAGTATTTCCAGCTGCACAGGGGCACCAGGCAGGGATGCTCGTTGTCCCCATTGCTGTTCACCCTAGTGATCGAACCACGAGCAAAGAACTGGAGGGGGATCCAAAGAGCAGGCAGAGAGCACAGTCTTGTTCTATGCGATGAGCTGTTCCTCTATATTTCAGACCCACAAAGCAGAATGGAAGGTATCATTGTGCTCCTAAAAGAGTTTGGGGCCTTCTCGGGCTACAAACTCAACATGAGCAAAAGCGTGATTTTCCCAGTGAACCCGCAAGGGGGAGGGGCAGCACTGGTGGGACTGCCGTTTAAACAAGCCCGACACAAATTCCGCTACCTGGGGATCCAAATCGCTCATGACTGGATGGAAGTTTACAAATGAAATCTAACCAATCTGGCAGAGGAAGTAAAGAAGGACCTGCAGAGGTGGGACATACTCCCACCCTCCCTTGCGGGAAGAGTGCAGGCGATCAAAATGAACGTGATGCCTGGGCACCTCTTCCTGCTTAGATCCATCCCGATCTATATCCCCAAGGCCTTTTTCAACTCACTGCTAGGATCCGAAAGAAGGTCATACAGAAAATAAAGTCCAGAGGGGGTTAGGCCTTGCCAAACCTACAGTACTACCACTGGGCAGTGACAGCAGATAGAGGATGAGATGGATAAAGGAGTTAGAAGCCGAGTGTGTGCATGCGGTGAAGATCGCCTGCAGGGGCACCTCGCTCCGGGCCCTCGCCACGGCGGCACTCCCATCCCCACCCAAAAACACTCTAGCAGCCCAGTGGTGGTAGCTACCCTCCAGACCTGACTGAAATGTCTGACAAAGCCCCCATCTGCAACAACCATATGTTCATGCCAACACTCTCCCTCTGCCCTATGGGAAGCACCGAAGGTTGTCATTAGAGGAGAAATAATACCTTTTAAGGTCCACATAGAGCAGGAGGCAAGAAGGGAATGGGAAAAACTAGTCAACGATATCATAGAAGTAGATCGTAAGTATGTGTACACCTCATCCTAAGAACTATTAGCGGAAAGAAGTGTTATATTACCTTTGGTGGTAATATGTCGGTGTTCTTTGCCTTTTTATCCAGAATGGTCTGATGCGTTCATGACAAAGAAACCACCAATCATTAGATTGAATCAAAACTAATTTATGGATAACGATTAATTAAATGAAGTTTGCACACACTACTGAGCTCTAATTTATTTTAAATATAAATTTAGAGTACCCAATTCATTTTTTTCCAATTGGGGGTAATTTAGCGTGGCCAATCCACCTACCTTGCACATCTTTGGGTTGTGGGGGCGAAACCCACGCAAACGCGGGGCGAATGTGCAAACTCCACACGAACAGTGACCCAGAGCCGGGATGGAATTTGGGACATCGTCGCCGTGAGTCAGCAGTGCTAACCACTGCGCCACCGTGCTGCCCTTCGACTGAGCTATAATTAATAATAAAGTAATATTGAAAAATGTCTCGCAATAATCAATAATCTAGTAGTCAGTAATGAGATCCTTGTGTTAACTCTCTCTTATCTATTCTACTCCTTGTGCTGTACTCAGTCTTTCTCCTATGCTAACTACCCAGCATTCCCCGAGGTCTGATATTTATACTGAGAACTAGTGGTGCCTTCTAGTGTTTGAATTACACTGAGATGTAACAATTAACCCTTCACTGGTGCGCCTATATACATATCATTACAAGGAGAAAACTGCAAACATAGTTTATGATCACTGCAGATGGGGCAGTACGACAGCTGAGGTGAGCTAAATGGGCTATTTACGAATATGGGGAGAAGGCAAGTCAGCTTCTGGCATTTCAACTGAGGAAACAGGAGTTTGAGAAGGAGATTGCCCAGATTAGGACACAGGATGGTCTCGGATTTATACAGGTCGGACCCTCCATGAGATGGGGATGATATGGTGGAATTCCTGGGTGAGTTGGAGTTTCCCAAGGTGGGGGAGGAGTTACGAGAGGACCTTGAAGCTCCACTGGAGTTGGATGAGATCAAACAGGCAATGTAACTGCAGTCGGGGAAGGCACCAGGACCTGATGGGTTCCTGTTGGAATTTTCTAAAAAGTTCATAGACCTCTTAGCCCCTCTATTGTGAGGGATTTTCAGGGACTCCTCAGAGAAAGGTGCTTTGCCACTGATGCTGAGGCAGGCTTTGATTTCCCTGCTTTTGAAAAAAGACGAGGGCCCCTTAGACTGTGGGTCGTATTGTCCAATCTCCCTTTTAAATGTGGATGTGAAGCTGTTAGGTAAGGTGCGGGAATTAAGACTAAAACCTTATCTGCCAGAGGTGGTGGGGAAAGACAATACGGGTTTCTTAAGGGGAGGAGGTTGTCAGTGAATGTGAGACGACTGTTGAATGTGGTGCTTGCTCCAGGGGAAGGTCGGGTCCCAGAGATCATAATCTCGCTCCACGTGGAGAAGGCGATTGTCCGGGTAGAGTGGGACTATCTGTTTGCGGTTTTAGAAGAATTTGGATTTGGGCCGAGCTCTGTAGTATGAGTGCAGCTGTTAATTGCGACCCCATTTGCCAGTATTTGCACTAACAAAATGACCTCTGACCCCTTTTGTCTTTACAGAGGTACCAGGCAGGGATGACTGTTGTCACCTTTGTTGTTTGCTCTAGCAATAGAGCCATGGCCCTGGGGTCCTCAAATACATGGGGAGGAATAGTTAGAGGTCGGGTGGAACGCAGGGTCTCGCTGTACATCGACAACGTACTATTATATATGAGGGATCCAGAGGCGTCAATAAATAACATTATGGGAATCTTGCAGTGTTTTGGGATCTTTTCTGGTTACAAGATAAATATAGGAAAGAGTGAATACTTTGTGGTTGGGTTGATGAGGTGGTGGTGGTGGTGGTGGTGGAGGTGGTTTAGGGGAGTGTCGTTCCAGCTAGCTGGAAATCACTTTTGGATTTGGGAGTTCAGATGGCAAGGGACTGGGGGAAACTTCGGAGGTTGAAATTATACGAAGCTGGTGGCAAAGGTCACAGCGGACTTGCAAAGTTGGGGGGGGGGGGGGTCCCCACTATCCCAGGCGGGCCGCATTCATTCTGTTAAAATGAACATCTTACTAAGATTTTTATTCTTATTCCAGTGCCTTCGATATTCTTACCCAAGATTCTTTTCAGAGAGATTGACCATCTGGTGACTGGGTTTATTTGGACGGGTGAGAGCTCAAGAATCAGGAGGACGTTGCTCCAAAGGGAGAGACAACTAGGGGACTATCAATACTATTATTGGACAGCTAATACTGGAAAGGTGCTAAGTGGTTCAGAGATTTGGATAAACTTTGGGTTCAGGCGGAAGCAGAATCTGTGATGGAAGCAAGCCCAATGGCGCTGGTATCAGCTCCGTTACCGGTGGTACCAAAGAAACACTCGTCTAATTTGGTGGTCGTAGCACGTTAGAAATTTGGAGGCAACTCTGTAATAATATGTATAATCTAAGGAGAGTTAACAAGATGATGTTCATGTATATCAACACTAGATGGCATAATTAAGTAGTCTTATAAAAGGCTGTGTCTCTAAGCATTCAGGGAGAAGCTGAATGAGAAGGATAGTGTGAGGTTGAGTTAGAGTGTTAGTTGTATTAGAGAGACATAATAGATTACTGGAACATAGATTCAATACTGTTATTTTGTTAGCTATTACGCAGTAGAGTGTGCGAACCATTTAAAGTAGTGTAAAATAAACTAGCTTTGTTTTAAAGATATACAATCCAGCCTAATATTCAGAGAGGAAATAAAATCCTTAGTGTGACCTTGAGCCAAAAATACTCAAATTTAACAAATTTAAGTAAACTTTATGACTTTTAGCTATCTTGGAGAACAATGCAAGAAACATTACAAACTCCTCATCATTTTAACTTGAGAACCGCCTCCAGGCTGACTCCTACCTGTGCGAAACAGTTATTCGAACCCACTAGGTCAGATGTGAAATTTAGGGAATGGAAGGATAAAAGTTTACAGAATGTGGGAGACTTATTTTTAAAAGGTCGGTTCGGTAGCTTTGGGGAACTGAAAGAATAATGTGGGCTCACGGATGCTGACGGATTCAGGTATCTCCAGAGGCACAATTGGGTCAAAAAATACTTTTCATCTTTTCCGATGAAGAAGCCTTCAACCTTGCTCGAGAGGACCTTATCCTGTTCTAGTTCGGATATGGCCAGGTATATACCAGCGAATGACGGGAGAGGAAACAAGCTCTGTTCAGGATGTGAAGGCCAAGTGGATGGAGGAACTGGGCCCACTCTTGGAGGAGGAGGTTTGGAGCGCGGCATTGTGGAGGGTGAAATTGACCTCGTCCATTGCGAGGCTGAGTCTCGTCCAACTGAAAGTGGTGTTCCGAGCACACCTAACAAAGGCTAGAATGAGTCGATTGTTTGAAGAGGTGGATGATGGATGTGATCGGTACCTGGAGGACCCGGCACATCATGCACACATGTTCTGGTCATGCTCAAAACTGGTGGACTTCTGAAGTCCAATTTTGAGTCAGTCGACAATCCTGAACATTGGGTTGGAGCCTTGCCCATTGGTGGCGATTTTTGGGGTTTCGGCTGTGCCGGAACTCCGAACTGGGATGGGGGCAGATGCCCTGGCCTTTGCCTCACTGGTGACAAGGACGCAGATCCTCGTGGGCTGGAGGTCAATTACACCGCCAAGCATCTTGACATGGCTGGGTGACTTGATGGGAGTTTTTACACCTTGAGAAGGTTACTTTAATAGTGAGAGGGTCAGTGGAAGCGTTTTACTGTAGATGACAACCATTTATATTGTACTTTAAAGAGCTGGTCACTGTTAGCTGTTGGTGGGGAGGGAGGGGTGAATGGGAACAGGATGGGTGGGGGACTTAGTAACTAAATTCTACATTTGTAAGGGAAGAGTGGGTGGGGAGGGCATTCTTACTGTTTAATTGTTATTGTGTTTTTGTAGGTTTTGTCCTAAAATTGTGAAAAGGTTTCAATAAAATTATTTTTTAAAAACCATGTCAAAAACTGAAGACAGGCCATTTGTGAAATAAGTAAATCACTTACTACTGTATATACATATATACCTCCATTTAACCTACTGTCCACCTTGAACAGAGCTACGACAGGGTGATTGATATTATTTCAAAGACAATCAAAAAGAAAGGAGTAATTATTATAATTCTGATGTTAAATTAGAGTATTTTTGGCTCAAGGTCACGCTAAGGATTTTATTTCCTCTCTGAATATTAGGCTGGATTGTATATTGCTGCAGGTGCACTCTGAGGAGCTATTTGTACAATGGATCCATTGGCAGGTCACACAGCAATTCAGGGTCAGGGTTCACAACTTTTAGTTTTTCTATTGTCAAGGAAACTTGAATCCTTTTCCAGCTGTGAGGCCACAATGGTCACGTCCGCAGGCACAACTGGCCTGAGATCACTTCCTCTCTGACAGTCATGAGATACACTTGGGGTGAGACAGTCTAATACCCCTTCACAAGAAAACAAAACACTCACTGGCTCAGCAGCTACCATCCAGGGTCGGCAAAAGAGATTGCAACTGAATCCAAATATAGTAACAAACTCCTCTATAATTCCCCAATGCCAATCAGTCCAAGACAATTCACTTCTTGAAAGGACATTGAACAGAGAGGTGTACGAGAATGGGTATGAGGCTGAAAGAGAGAGGGGTAGAAATTGAGAATGTGTGTGAGAATGTATGTAAACGTGTTTTCGCCACAACATCTCAGCTCCCTCAGTTAACTGTAACTGTTTTTATTTTAATGAAAGGTCTTGTAACCAGAGGATTCTCAGTGAGCTGCAAGGCTTCTTGAATTTCCAGGGCATTGGTTCTCAGATGAACATGAAATCAAAACAGGTTTAAGAGAAACCTTCCACTTTCAAGGTATGGCTGTTTGTTGCCTGTCATGTTATTCACCCTGGGGTAACACGGACTGGAACTGGATGCAGTTAGACTGGAAAGCAGACACGAAACTTAGACGTTGGTTCAATATTATTTATTGAACTTCTGTAACAGTGCACACAGCTTGCTGTGGGTTGACACTCTACTACTCTAAGTGTGCTAACTATAACTAACTAGACCAGACTAGCTCTGAGCCATGTGTAAAAGGTGCTAACTGATATATACACCCTGACTGTCACTACAGTTGTCACCAGTGGAAAGAGGTGGAGTGCTGATGCCTCGTGAGTTTTATCGTGGGAAACCCCCCCCCTCTAGTGTTCTGTCTGGTGATTGGTTGTGTTCTGCCCTGTGTGTTGATTGGCTGTACTGGGTGTCTGTCACTGCCTGTCTGTATCTCATTATGTGCATGAGTGCATATTATGATATTACATTGGCTGTTTAGTTAGCTACAGCCAGTTCAATGACATTGTACTGTCTCTCTGCCTCAGAACAGTTCCTTCGGGAAACATGTGACCTGCTACAAGTCCAACGTCCTTTTCAAAATGTGATATTTTAGGCCAATAAACAACCTCAGGGGGCGGCGTGAATCCCGCCCCGCCACTCCGATGCCGGCTGCCGTATTCTCCGGCGCCGGTTTTCAGGCGGGGGCGGGGATCACACCACGCCGGTTGGGGACCATTGGCAGCAGCCCCCCCCGGCAATTCTCCAGGCCCCGATGGGCCGAGCAGCCGTCGGTTTCTGGCCAGTCCCGCCGGCGCAAAATGGACATGGTCCCACATCGCGGGACCTGGCTGGTAGGCCGGCTGGTGCGGTCCTCGGGGGGGGGGGGGGGGGGGGGCGCTGGGGAATCCAGCCCCGGGTGGGGGCCCCACGGTGGCCTGGCCCGCGATCGGGGCCCACCGATCTGCAGGCGGGTCTGTGCCGTCGGGGCACTCCTTCGTTCCGCGCCAGCTTCTGCAGGGCTCTGCCATGGCCGGCGTGGATAAGACACCCCCCGAACATGCGCAAGAATACGCTGGCCGGTCTGCAAATGCGCAGAACCACGCCGGTGGTTCTATGCAAGCGCTAACCCGCGCCAGCCCTTTGGCGCCGGTTGCCATGGCACCAACCCCTCCGGCCTCGGCCTAGCCCCAGAACTGCGGAGGATTCTGCAACTTCTGGTTGGCCCGACGCCTGAGTGGTTCACGCCATTTTTTTACGCCAGCGTCGGGACATCGGGGGTTTCGTGAGAAACCCACTCCCTCTGTTTGCACACCTTGAGAGCTTGATGAGGAGCCATCACAATGTAATGAAATGATGTGGAGATGCCGGCGTTGGACTGGGGTGAGCACAGTAAGAAGTCTTACAACACCAGGTTAAAGTCCAACAGGTTTGTTTCAAACGCGAGCTTTCGGAGCGCAGCTCCTTCCTCAGGTGAATGGCGAGGTATGTTCCAGAAACATTTATATAGACAAAGTCAGAGATGCCAGACAATGCTTAGAATGCAGGCATTTGCAGGTAATCAAATCATTACAGATCCAGGGAGAGGGATAATCACAGGTTAAAGAGGTGTGAATTGTCTCAAGCCAGAACAGTTGGTAGGATTTTGCAAGTCCAGGTCAGATGGTGGGGGGTGGATGTAATGCAACATTAATCCAAGATCCCTGTTGAGGCCGCACTCATGCGTGCGGAACTTAGCTATAAGTTTTTGCTCGGCAATTCTGCGTTGTTGCGTGTCCTGAAGACCGCCTTGGAGAACGCTTACCCGGAGATCAGAGGCTGAATGCCCTTGACTGCTGAAGTGTTCCCCGACTGGAAGGGAACATTCTTGCCTGGTGATTGTCGCACGATGCCCGTTCATTCGTTGTCGCAGTGCCTGCATGGTCTCGCCAATGTACCACGCTTCGGGACATCCTTTCCTGCAGCGTAAGAGGTAGACTGCATTGGTCGAGTCGCACGAGTATGTGCCGCGTACCTGGTGGGTGGTGTTTCCATGTGTAATGGTGGTATCCGAGTCGATGATCTGGCATGTCTTGCAGAGATTGCCTGGCAGGGTTGTGTGGTGTCGTGGTCGCTGTTCTGAAGGCTGGGTAATTTGCTGCAAACAATGGTTTGTTTGAGGTTGCGCGGTTGTTTGAAGGCCAGTAGTGGGGGTGTGGGGATGACCTTGGCAAGATGTTCATCTTCATTGATGATGCGTTGAAGGCTGCGAAGAAGATGTCGTAGTTTCTCCGCCCCAGGAAAGTACTGGATGACGAAGGGTACTCTGTCAGTGGTGTCCCGTGTTTGTCTTCTGAGGAGGTCGGTGCGGTTTTTTGCTGTGGCGCGTTGGAACTGTCGATCAATGAGTCGAGCGCCATATCCCGTTCGTACGAGAGCATCTTTCAGCATCTGTAGGTGTCTGTTACGCTCCTCCTTGTCTGAGCAGATCCTGTGTAATTACACAACGCAAACTACACAAAGAGAAACTACGACACCTTCGTAGCTCGTGTTTGAAACAAACCTGTTGGACTTTAACCTGGTGTTGTAAGACTTCTTACAATGTAATGAAAGGTTGATGGAATCTATTTCACCTTTCACACATAGGGATTTGATGTCCCTGGTGAACCAGGAAGACAAGCTGTCTGCCAACCGCATTGTCTGTATGTTCAGGTCCATCCTTAAACAATGATTCTCTGCCCCCCCCCCCCCCCCCCCCTTGGAACAAGGGCACATTGGCTCTGCCAGGCTGGCACTTTGGCAGTGCCCAGATGGCACTGCCAAGCTGGCAGGATCACTCCCAGGTGTCAGGGTGGCACTGTCAAGGGACTGAGGGGAGCCATGCCCATGTAAGGAGGGTGGAGGGGGGTTTGAAGGGTGGGAGTGTGCAGGGCAGAGAGGAGGTAGGGGCCTCAGGGAGGCTGGGGGGTGGCGGTTGACGGTCCTGGAAGGAGAGGGGGCTGTGTGTGTAAGAAGCCTGAATGGTGTGGTCCCCAGGGACCCCATAGCGGTGGGTCCTCACTTGAGGGGATGTGGGGTAGTGCCCACATGTGTGGAGGGGGGGGGGGGTGACATTGCCCATGGGTGGGGCATGTCTAAGCTCACTTAGAGATCAGGACATCCTTTCAAAATGGCGGCCCGATCTCAGAGTTCAGCTCCTCAGTGCTAAAACAAATTCTAAGGGCACGGTCTACTGGCCATGTCTCGCTGGAAAAGCAGCTCGGTGCCGCGCTGCGTGGTCGGTGAAAGCTGGGAGACCCCGCTCCAGGGATGTACCCAGCTTGCAATGCCTCACGAGATTCAATGCCTTGGTGCCACCTTGGTACCGCACCAGTGAAAGCCTGGTACCCTGGCGGTGCCAATGCTGTCAAGGTGCCAAGCTGGCATTTTTTTGCACCCTTGCCATCCCGGCATGGGTGTTTGGGGGGAAGGTGGGCAGGGTGGGGGACCAAGGGACCCACCCATGTTGCGTTCGGGCTGGATGGGGGGGGGGGAGTTTTTTTTTGTGGACCTCGGATATCGAGGCGTTCTGATTTCATAGAATTTACAGTGCAGAGGGAGGCCATTCGGCCCATCGAGTCTGCACCAGCTCTTGGACAGAGCACCCTACCCAAGGTCAACACCTCCACGCTATCCCCATAACCCAGTAACCCCACCCAACACTAAGGGCAATTTTGGACACTAAGGGAAATTTATCATGGCCAATCCACCTAACCTGCACATCTTTGGACTGTGAGAGGAAACCGGAGCACCCGGAGGAAACCCACGCACACACGGGGAGGATGTGTAGACTCCGCACAGACCCTGGAGCCGTGAAGCCATTGTGCTATCCACAATGCTACCGTGCTGATCTCTCGCTACAATGCGGAGTTCCGGCAGGCGGAGCTCCCCCTTGTAAAAAACGGGGCTATGTGCGACCTCGGCCGGCGGTTCTCCGTGTAGGCACCTTATTCAAAGCAAGTCGTGTTGAGTAGCCATATATTACTCAGCACTGCGAGTGCCGGTAACTCATGGCTAAATGTGCTCGCTCAGGGTCTTTGTTCGCTTTTGGGAAGATCGTGCCCAAAATGTGGGCTAAACCGGTGAGAAACTCCCCTGGGCCCAAAATAGTGACTAAGGGCAAGATTCTCCGGCTGTGTTTGCCCAGCAGATGGAGAATTCCGCCCCAGGTCAATGGTGTTCTCCATTGTACACGGCTTGCCCGTGGATTTTTTGCGGCCAGCGGGGCGGGAAAATCCAGCCCGAAGTGTCATTGATTAGCGGTGGGGGAGTCGCTGGCAGAGCCGGAGGGAAACTCACTAAAAAGCCCATCACAAATGAACTTCAAAATATTTTGGGAGAATTTTGCACTTTATTCCCTCGGAGAGTGAATCCCGTGCGAATCACATTTCTGTTGAGTGTGCTATCCATTCCATGGTTTAGGACATGCAAATGAGCCAGCACTCTGCTGGTGCAAATTGAGAGCAACTCCTGGCCCAGCGGCCGTTGTAACTGCTGGGGTCGGAATTAGCACTAAAGAGCCTGACAGTTGGAATTGATTTTAAGCACTCCACTCACCACACACTCAGTGTGGCAATGACGATGGCTCAGAGAAGACCTGAGTTTGGGGGCCCAAGGTGGACTCACAGCTCCATGTCAGTGAGGAGAGGTGGGTCACCTTCTTCCGCAAGGTGGGCCACACAATCATGTCTGCCTCCTGAACAGTGCCTGAGAGGTGGCGGCAGAGGCAGTCAATGGTACCAACCTCACCAGGAGGAGACAGCTTGTGTTCCTGAGGGCTAAGGGTCACTGGTGAGTCCGCTGTCCTGAGAGGGGCAGAGAAGCAGGGAGGGTATTAAATGCCATAGTGCAGGTGTCCTTTGTTTGGGTGAGCTCTGCTAATCCCCTGCTTCCTCTGTAGTGGGGCAACGCTTCTGAGCAGTGCCAACACCTGGTGGGTCCCTGATTGAGCTTGGCCACGCCCATCCCCTTGATGATACTGCTGGAATATGAGGCTGTCTAGAGGTGCGGCCTATGTGAGCTCCCACTTCACCAGATGCTCTCTGAATAGTCACAGGACACAGTGAACAGTCAGCGGTATGAGCAACCAGGAGCATTAAATCACATGGTGCAGCAATGACGGTCTGAACCAGGCCACCTCGATCCCGAAGGGGACACCCCAAGTCCATGGACTTGGCACCAAGTTGTTCCCCGTTACTACCCTGCCCTAGCAGCCACCCCCCAGCAACCCTGACCCATTTTTAGTTTTTTTACCCTCTTGCTTCCCTTCAACAGCGATAGTGCCCAGCCCCCGTTTGGAAATACCTGCACCAATTTGTGCCCGCGTGACTTCTGGCTGAGAGGGGCAGAGCTTAGCGAAGGGGTGGAGCATGAAGTGTCCAACCTACTAATGATATTTAAATCCTTCTTGTGGGGCACAAACTTCAATAACAGCACCAGTGAGGGATTGGAGCATGGCGACTGTTTCGGCGCCGTGTGAAAATTGCGATTTTTTTTCCTTGCATGCAATTCTCCGCTTGGTCTCAATTCTCGCTGGTTTTGGCGGGAAGGGGAGGTAGGTACTCAAAATTGTGAAGAGCTTAGATTGAGAATATAAGGATAAACTCTTTTCAGGGGCAGAGGGGTCAGTCATCAGAGGAACAGATTTAAGAGAATTGCCAAAGTTACCTTAGTCAGCACGTGGAAACATTTTTACCCAGGCTGGTGTGATCTGGACTTCATTCTCTGAGAGGTAGGTGGTAGATAATTCAATGATAAATTTCAAAAGGAAATCAGACAAACATTTGAAGTGAATAATGTTGCAGGGGAGTGGGAGTGGCCCATTCAATGAGCCAGCACAGGATATGATGGGCTGAATTCTCTTGTGTCTGATGTTCCTATAATTCTATCATACTAACGAGAAACATATATTTCTGAAATGAATGATTCACTCACAGTTTCAAACCCTCTGTGAGGATGGTCAGGAAACCCTGCAGGCTTGGAAACTTTAAATTCATCCAGCAGCAAGAATGGATCCAAATTCTTTAACTGTCAATAATAAGAATTGTTTAACAATACTGAGCCAACTGGACGCACGCACGTGATACAATAATGTTCAATGATTAAACGAACTGAGCAGTAAATCCAGGGCTGAATTGTTAAATAGTTGGCGCTGCCAGCTCTATCCCCGCAACGTACACGTAAAGCTAATCTGTGAAGAGCGAACAACGACACTGCACAAAAACCACTGATGGAACCATCAATTCACCAGACACGTGTTTCCGGTGTGAATCTAGGCTTTAATCGACTAACTTCAGAGCCAGCCTGTTACCTGTCGATGAACTCGTAGTGACCCAGGCTGACTCTGGACACGGGTATTTATACAGCTGCACTAGGGGGAGGAGTCGTGGGCAGAACCAAGGGTGGAGCCCAGTACAAGTTCCTAAGTGCTTCCAGCGCTACTCCCCCTAGTGGTAGGACAGCGCTACTGCGCTTACAACAACAGTGTGAATGAACATATTACATTCACCACAACCACATATTGAATTCCGTAGACCCACAAACATTGCAGCAGGAGCCAAGTAGGTATCAATTTGGAAACTCTCCATCTAAGGCAGCATTGCAGGCTGGGTAATTGGATATATTCAAGGTCGAGTAATAGAGAGTTCTGATCAGCAAGGGAGTCAATGGTTACCGGGGGTAGGCAGAATGTGGAATTAGGGCCACAATCAGGTCAGCCATGATCATATTGAATAGTGGAGCAGGCTTGATGGGCCGAGTAGCCTACTCCTGCTTCTATTTCTTATGATTCACATCTTCGCAATCCAAACGAAAGAAAGCCTGAAAGACTGATTGGTGCTGCTGTGATGTGCTGAGTACCAGGCTGGGATTAAGTGCCAGGGCAATATTATGGGATGTGTTGGCAATATGATGTGCTGGCATGACATTCTGGTGTGATGTTTGATGATGATGGGCGGAGCAGCATGTCTTCCAGAGTTTCCAGCCCACTGATGGAAATGACCATTGCTGAGGCTGCAGGGAGAGATAGAGGACACTCCCACATTGAGGCACGCCCTCAAACCCAGGGAAAGCTCTTTCTAACCATGTTGGGTAAAGGCAAGCAGAGAGACCTTGGCAATTGGGTAGGGGGGGGGGGGGGGTTTGCACCCCCGAGGTGTGACGCTGAAGTACCGGGGGGCAGCCACAACCCACAAAAACCCACTGGGGGGGGGGGGGGGGGGGGGTGCCAGGTTGCATCTGGCGGTCTCTTAATGCAGTGGTGGCAAATCCCGGAGCTGGTAAAATGCTGGCGGAGGGGGCAATGGCCAATAATTGGCCCACTTTCAGTCAGCAGGCAGTCTTGCTGCTGAGGCACCCACCAAGGTGACAGACTGAAAGATGTTGAGTGCCCCTCCCAAAGCCCGTGACTGCCATTTTAGGAGGCCTCCCACCTCCCGGCCTGGATCCAGGGAACTGGCCAAATCCAACCCAAAGAGAAGGAAGTAATACATTAAAAATGTCACATTTTTAAAAATCACTAAAAGGAAATCACTACTTGAAAAAATGAAACTCCAGAAGAATAACATCCTGAGCTCGAGTGGTTGACTGTAACTGCATTAACAATTACCATGTCATTATAAAGGTACTTACACAATGAAACTCTGATTTAGCTTTCTGAAGTGAGTTTAATAGGCAATTAATATGCAACTCCAACAGGTTCCTAAACAAAACAGTGGGCAAAGTCAGTGGGTGGGCAGCAGCATATTCTGCACCTTTTTCTTCACCCTATGACTAGTGCTGATTGATTTGCAAGTTAATAATGAGGTACTTCATGAAATAGCCCATTATTGCTCCAGCACAGCTTCCATTACTGGCGTTGGATCCATTGGGAATGGCCAATAGGATCTAACAACGAATTTCAATCAAGGTGGCCATGTGCTTCTACAATTGTCCGCATCTCTCTTGTATTGACTGTGGTGGAGAGGGTGTACAGTCAATCTGGGTTCCTGACCCTCCTCTGATAACAGGGACATACACTGGAAAGCATTTGCGTGCTTGCCAGGAAAAGGCCAATTTAAGTCGGCTCTGATTCTCTTTATCGTTAAAGAACAAAATGCCTCCATTAGCATGCTCGTGAGTATATTTTCAATTCCCAGTGAGCTGGGAGGACAAATTGAAATGCTGGTTAACAGCTCCACAATATTCCTATCGGTTTAAAGTTTGGGAATGTATGCCTGAATTTAATCTGGAGGGCCAGCGGGGAAAGCTCGACATTCCCTCAAAAGAATACTTTTGTGGTTTGAGGTAGACGTTCCCAATTCAAATCCAGCTGTGGTTTTGACCGGAACTCAACGATTTGTTATTGCATTATACAGAGATTGAACTGCACCAGGGGCTCGGTAGAGGCTGCCCAAACTGTTCACTTGATATCGGGTGGCTTGGTGGTTAGCGCTGCTGCTTCACAGCACCAGGGACCCAGGTTCAAATCCGACCTTGGGTCACTGTCTGTGCGGAGTCTGCACGTTCTCCCTGTGTCTGCGTGGGTTTCCTCCGGGTTCTCCAGCTTCCTCCCAGTCCAAAGATGAGCAGGTTAGGTGGATTGGCCATGATAAATTTTCTCCTTCGTGCCCAACGTTGTGCAGGTTAGGTGGGGTTGAAGGGGGGTGGGCCTGGGTGGAGTACTCATTTGAAGTGTTGGTGCTGACCCAATAGGCCGACTGGCCTCCTTCTGCACTGTAAGGATTCGATGATTCTGTGATCAGAACAGTTGTAAAAAGGTAGGCTTTAATTCCACCGATTTGTACTGGATGTAATAAATAAATTTAGAGTACCCAATTAATTTTTTCCAATTAAGGGACAATTTTAGTGTGCCCAATCCACCCACCCTGCACATCTTTTGGGTTGTGGAGGCAAAACCCATGCAAACATAGGAAGACTCCACATGGATAGTGACCCGGGACTGGGATCGAACCTGGGACCTCGGCACCGTGAGGCAGCAGTGCTAACCACTGTGCCACAGTGCTGCCCTTTCTGGTAGTCACCAATGTTGTATATATATATATATCATATATGAGGTGTCATTCGGTAAGGTATGGGGGTAGATCCCTGCCTGTTGGCTCCGCCCAGTCGGCAGAGTATAAATGTGTGGACTTTCCGAGCTGCAGCCATCCCCGTGTCCCCCCCTCTCGACTAAACGGTTCCGCCTTGTGGAGCCTCATGTGCTTGCTGAGGAGAACGGGTCCTGGAGCTGCCAGCCACGTTGGAAGCGAAACCCTGGAGGTGGACCTCCTGGGGAAGGCAAGGAGACATTCATGGGGGTTGCATTAGTCGCACTGCAAAGGAGCGATCGAATGGAGCGAAGGGCGTCGGGGAGGACCTCCTGCCAGTGGGAGACTGGGAGATTCTTGGACCACAGGGCCAGCTGGACAGCCTTCCAGACCATCCCATTCACCCGCTCCACCTGCCTGTTTCCCTGGGTGATGTAGATGGTCGTCCTGCTCGAGGTGATGCCCTTGCTGAGCAGGTACTGGCGCAGCTCATCGCTCATAAATGAGGATCCCCGGTCGCTGTGGATGTAGTTGGGGAAACCGAACAGAGCGAAGATGGTGTTGAGTGCTTTGATGATGGTGGCAGACGTCATATGGGACGACGAAGGGGAATCTGGAGTATTTGACGGCCACGTTAAGGAAATATGTGTTTCGGTCGGTGGAGGGAAGGGGCCCTTTGAAATCCACGCTGAGGCATTCAAAGGGGTGGGAGGCCTTCACTAGGTGCGCTCGGTCTGGCCGGTAGAAGTGCAGTTTGCACTCCACGCAGACCTGGCAGTCTCCAGTGATAGCCCTGACCTCCTCAATGGAGTAGGGCAGATTGTGGGCCTTTATGAAGTGAAAGAACTGGGTGACCCCTGGGTGACGGAGAGCGTCGTGTAGGGTCCGGAGTCAGTCCACTTCTGCGCTGCCACATGTACCTCAGGATAGGGCACGGGGGGGGGGGGGGGGGGGGGGGGGGCTCCTTGAGCTTGCCAGGGCGATACAATATCTCATAATTGTCGGTGGGGAGCTCGATCCTCCACCTCAAGATTTTATTATTTTTGTTCTTGCCCCGCTCTGTGTTGTTGAACATGAAGGCAACCGACCGTTGATCAGTAAGGAGAGTGACATACCCCCGACGGCCGCCAAGACACGGTCTCGCTCAGGTACCTGGTACTAGCTGGGTCCCCACCCATCCCCCTCTGCCCCGGCGCGACCCTTCCTCCTCTCACTGCAGCCCACCACAGCCCCCACTCCAGGACAATTCATCCTCCCCTTGGTCCCACCTGGGGATGAAGATGAGGTTGACATGCTCCCGGAGTCACCGGCGACCGAACCGACGTCTGCATCTCCACCGGGACTGCAGCACTCACAACGGAGGATCAAGGCACCCAATCGTCTTAATTTGTGAACTTTCCCTAAAATGTAAATAGCCTTCCACCACCACCGCAGGACTCTTTTTAACAGGGGGTGAATGTGGTGGTCACCACTATTGTATATATTACGTATATGAGAAGTAATACAGGTACGGGGGTGATCCCTGCTTGCTGGCTCCGCCCAGTAGGTGGAGTATAAATGTGTGGGCTCACCGAGCTGCAGCCATTTCAGCAGCAGCTGCGGGAGGCTACACATCTCTGCGTAATAAAGCCTCGATTACTCTCTACTTTCATCTCGTCGTAATTGATAGTGCATCACCCTTGTTCTGGATTTAAGTCAGTTCTTCAAAGGCTGAAAGGTCAGGTCACTGACCCAACGCTTCCTTGAACTTTTATTGAATCTGCATTCATGAATCAAGTATTAGGAAAATTACATGATTGTTACAATTGAAAGTATTTGATTAAAAAATTAAGCTCTAATAGCTGGCCCTGTCCTTTGATTTGCTACAAGACAGATAAAAAGTGTGACTTACCTCCCGCTGCCCAATACTCCTCCGAACTTGTGCACCAACACCTTCGGACTGTTCGATAGCCAGCACTATTTGTGTTATTTTTCTACCAGACATAGCGCCTTTTGGAATGAGATAGGTTGAACCTACAGTAATCAGCAATCAGTTATCCTTAATTAACATATCATGAATTAAATAGCATTTAGGAGCTATTGAAATGCATTGAATAAATTCTACTTAAAATATGATAAATACAATGCATGTGCAATGATAGTTCAACGGCTGTTAAATGGTTCCAATGGATGCATTGGGAACAGATTTTAAAAGACCTTGCAACAAAAACAAAACAACTTACATTTGTATGGTGCATCTAACTTGATAAAAAATGCTAAGGTGACTACAAAAAATGATGTTGATAAAACTACAGAGCCACATCAGGATACATGTGTGACTTGCTTCACGAGGTAAGTTCTAAAGAGAGACAGAGGGAGAAACTTAGGAAAATATTTCCAGAGGGTCACAGCAGCTCAGCCAACTCCCAAAGCTGGAATGAGTAAAATCAGGATGATCAGGAGACCAGAGTTAAAAGAATGCAGATATCACAGAGGGTTGTGGAGGGATGAAGGGGACAGGCTGATTGCCCCTATCCTCAATATCACCTTGACCCCTCTCCCATACCCCCAGGCTGACCTTTCCCCCTCACATCACCCTGGCCCCTCTACCTAAATAAACCTGACACCTCCCCCTCACATCAACTTCACCCTTCCGATCAAAACATCACCCGAACCTCACAGCACACCTTCCAAACCCACAATCGCTACCATCTAGAAGGAGAAGGGCAACAAATACCTGGGAACCCCACCACCTGGAGGCACACACCATCCTGAATTGAAAATATATTTCCGTACCTTCACTGTTGCTGGGTCAAAATCCTGGATCTCGCCTCCTAACAGCACTGTGGGTGTACCTACACCACGTGTACTGCAGGGATTCATGAAGGCAGCTCACCACCACCTTCTCAAGGACAATTAGAGATGGACAACAAATGCTGGTCTAACCAGCAAAGCCCACTTCCTGTCAATGAATAAAAATAAAGCTAACTCCTCAACCTCAGATCACCCTGACCCAGATTAACCCTTAATGCACCAGACCCTACAACCTGTTTTCTCTCTTACATAATGGAGCAATGTCGCATTGGCGAGCTCCTACAGCTCCTGGATCGAGATTGTTGGAAGATCATTTCCTCCTCTTCTCCTTTACATTCTCTCTGAGGTGTGTGGGACTTGACGGTGCTATGGGAGGGCGAAGTAAAAGCCATCAGGTACTGGAGATATGTAACTTCTAACTTTCTTCATTACCATTTTGTTCATTTTAACTGAAACCGCTAAGACTCTTTGCCTCGACTTATTTTCAGTCTCTTATGCACTGGAATTTTGCCTTCAGTCTCCACTATTAAAACAGAACTCTCATTTAATAGGCCATCATTTCCTGCTGGTAATTGTATTCTCTGCAGCATCAGTCTTTAAGGGACCCAAATCGCTTTTACCATTCCCTTTCTCAATATATTTATATAAACCTTTACTTTAAATTTCTGACGTGGCCTGCAAATTATTTCCAGACTCCCTGTTTGTGCCTTTAATTTGCTTTAGGTTTTTGTTGCTTTTGACCATTCTCCCCGTACTTTATCCCACTCGCTGATGTCACTGACCTCATCTGCCTTTTGCCTTTGTGGGGAATTTACTGGCACCAAATACGCCTGTGAATATTTTGCAGGTTGACCCAGTAAGAGCTCAGTATTCTGTCCTCACCAGATTTCTCATCACTTTACCTTAACTGAAATTTAAAATTCTGATTAAGATGCTCCCACTTGAACCTCGTACCAAATTCAGCTGTTACTATTTGTAAACCATTTCTTTCCCGTCAGATTGTTAGTTAAATCTGATTCATTGCTCATTCCCATTATGGCCTGGACCAGTGGTTTTCGAGGTTTTTTTCAGGCAACTAACTGAGTCCAATGGACTGCCCGTGCAACCTAACAATAATTAGCTAGCTATAAATATAAATGTAGGTTCAATCAAAAGGAAGTGCCATAAGAAAATTATATTTCATATATATAGAACCACAGAATCACTACAGTGCAGAAGGAGACCATACGGCCCATCAAATCTGCACCGATTATGTGAAAGAGCACCCTACCCGATGCCCCGCCCTATTCCCCCAACACCATAATCCCACCTAACCTGCACACTAAGGGGCAATTTAGCATGGCCAATCCATCTAGCCCGCACATCTTTGCACTGTGGGAGGAAACTGGCGAACCCTGAGGAAACCCACGCAGACACGGGAGGAAGTGTAAACTCCACACAGACCGTCACCCAAGGCTGCGATTGTACCCGGGTCCCTGGTGCTGTGAGGCTGCAGTGCTAACCACTGTGCCACTGTTGTCATGTTACACAGCTGTGTGCCGCATTCTCTGACTTAATATGACAGATCAGCCTGCTTAGTCATCACGATATCACTCCAATCAAGTTCGCAGGATGAGAGAGCGCTGCGCATATCAGGCGCAGAGTTAAGCCAGTTCTTTTGCGTTGTGTTCACCTTTTGTCAAAACTGAAAAACCCACCTCGCACATGGAGGTCGTCATGGAGGGCAATAGCAGCAAAATGCTTGTTTTACTCATCACTGGATACTCCTGGGAGATGTTAATCCAGAATGACAACAACCTTTTGGACAATTGGCATGTTTTTAAGATGCTGTCACAGGTCAGGTGCAGCAACTCAGTCTCCTCCGTAGGAGTCAGCTTTAAGGCAGTCACCGGCTCCGGGTTTTCATACTCACAACTGGCGCCAATTTAATGTAATTGCGTGCTGATCTGTTTATTGCCTCATGTGGTCATACTATGTACTGCAGAGAGAATATGGGGGCGATTCTCCGAGCCCCATATCGGGCCAGAGAATCGCCACAACCACGCCACAATGCCCCGACGCCGGCGCACGATTCTCCGAGGTGCGGAGAATCGGCGCCATTTGCGCCTCCGCATTTGATGCGACGTCGGCCGCTGGAATCGGCGGATGGGTGGCCGCGCGGATACGACAAGAGTCCCGCCAGCGCCGGTCACCTCTGGTCACTGCTGGCGGGAACGAAGGGTCGGAGGGTGGCCTGTGGGGGGGAGGGGGCTCCTTCACCGGTGGGGGGGGGGGCCTCCGATGGGGTCTGGTCTGCGATTGGGGCCCACCAATCTGCGGGCCGGCCTCTTCCCCCCCCCCCCCCCGGGCCTACTTTCCTGTGCGGCCGCCCCCTGAACACTGACGCCATGTTGATTCGGGGCCAGGGCGCGTAAGAAGTCCCCCACGCATGCGCAGGTTGTCATGACCCTGAATGTGAAAACCAATGACGTCAACCATTGACAGCTTTGCTGTAGAAAATGGCCCTCAATTCATTTTAAAAAATTACTGTCTTCAGGATTAGAGCAGTTCTACTTCTTCCAATCCATCTTGGAAAATCTCCTGTTCATGCTGTGAGCTTCCCTGAGCTCTTTATTTATACATCCCTCACTACATCCCCATTAGGAGGTCTCGTGGTATTGTGTGTGGTATCTCTGCCCTGAGCCGGACGTTCAGGTTCGAGTCCCACTCCAGGCCATGATGGCCAAGGAAGGTGTGTTTGTGATGCAGTCAAACAGGTTGAGTGTCAACCTATAAATCCACCTGACACATATAACTGGCAGGCGGTTGGAGTGGGAGAGAATCCTGGTCAGCCACATGACAGGAAGAACATTGGAGCCCAATATACCATCACCGTCCGCAGCCCCAAACAACAGAAAGCATGTAAAAGTGCATGTTGCCGCAGCAACCCGACTCGCTGAGTGAAATCTAACACACCAGAATTACTACTATCCGGAGAGGAGGATGTGGCACTGTGATATTGTCACTGGAATTGTAATCCGGATATCCAGGGTAATGCTCTGGGGACCTGGGATGGTGAATTGTGAGTCCAATTAAAAGCTGTAATTAAAAGTCGAACCATGACCACAAAACCATTGTCAATTGTGGTTAAAAAAAACTTCATCTGGTTCACTAATGTCCTGGAGGAGGAGGAATTCCATTGTTGATTAGGAAGAACATCACTGGAACGATGGAGGTTGCGTGTCGACTAGAGGTTTACAAACTTGTGAGTGGCATGGACAGTGTGGATAGTCACACCCTTTTTCCAAGAGTGGAAGGGGGTGGAAAGTTTTTAGAGATGCGCGAGGCAAGTTTTTTTACAGAGAGTGGTGAGTGCCTGGAATCCGCTGCTGGGGCAGGTGTTGGAAGCAGATATGATAGCAACATTTCAGAGGCATCTTGATGAATACATGAATAGGATGAGAATAGAGGGATATGGACCGTGGATGTGTAGAAGGGTTTAGGTTAGACGGGCAGCATGGTCGGTGCAGGCTGGGAGGGCCGAAGGGCCTGTTCCTTTGCAGTACTATTCCTTGTTATCACGGCCATGCGCAGTGATTATATCTTCGTAGGTTCTTCAAATTAAGTCATATGGGTAGAACTCACCAATCACATTGCTGGGAGTATACTATAAGCCCCCAAAAAGTCACAAAGAGATAGAAGTGCAGATATGTAGGCAATTCTCTGTGAATTGTAAGAAAAATTGGGTAATAATAGTAGAGGATTTCACCTTTCCCAATATTAACTGGGATAGTCAAAGTGTGAAAGACTTAGAGGGGGCAGAATTCTTAAAATACAACCAAGAGAGCTTTTTATGCTAATACACGGAAAATCCTGCACGGGAGGAGCCGATAGTGGATCTAGCTTTAGGGAATGAAGCAGGGCAAATGGATGAAATTTCCGTGGGGGTGCATTTTGGAAACAGTGACCATAACTCACGAGAATTTAAGGTAGTTATGGAAAGGGGCAAAGACTGAAAATTAAGGTTCTTAATTGAGGGAGGGCCAATTTTAATAAAATAAGACAGGAACTGTTCAAAGTTAACTTGGGGCAGCTACTTGTAGGAAAATCTACATTAGAACAGTGGGATTTATTCAAAAAGGAAATAGAGAGAGTACAGGGCCAACATGTTTCCATGATAGTGAAGGGTGGGAGCAATAAGTCTAGAGAACCCTGGATGTTAAGGGATGGGTTGGGTAAGGAAAAAAGGGAGGCTTATGGCAGATACTAAGGGCTCAAAACAGCAGAAGCCCTAGAGGAATATAGAGCGAAATTCTCCGACCCCCAGCAGGGTCGGAAAATCGCCTGGGGCTGCCGAAAACCCCGCCCCCGCCGTGGCAGAGATTCTCCGCCACCCGGGAAGTGGCGGTGGCGGGAATCACGCCACTCCGATTGGCGAGGCCCCTGCGGTGATTCTCCGGCCCGCGATGGGCCGAAGTCCCGCCGCTGGGAGGCCTCTTCCGCCGCCGAGGTTTGAACCACCTCTGGTGGCGGCGGGATCGGCGGCGCGACCAGGCCCCCGGGGTCCTGGGGGGGGGGGCGCGGGTGATCGGACCCCGGGGGGTGCCCCCACGGTGGCCAGGCCCACGATCGGGGGCCCCCGCTCAGACTCCGGGTCAGTGCCGTGGGTGCACTCTTTCTCCTCCGCGGCCGCCACGGCCTCCGCCATGGCAGAAGCGGAAGAGAAACCCACAGCGCGCATGCGCCGGTGGTGACGTCAGCGGCAGATGGCCGCTGACGTCACCGCCGGCGCATGCGCCGACCGGCAAAAGCCTTTCGGCCAGCCCCGCTGCCGGGGGCGCCGGTTTTTTGCGCCAGTCTTCTGGTGCCAACCGCTCCGGCGTGGGGCTAGCCCCCAAAGGTGCGGAGAATTCCCCACCTTTGGGGAGGCCCGACCCCGGAGTGGTTGGCGCCACTCCCCTACGCCGGCACCCTCCGTCACGCCGGGTAGGGGAGAATCCCGCCCATAGAAATTGCAGGAGGGTTACTTAAGCAATAAAATGGGAGAGCGAAGAGGGGGCATGAAAAAGCACTGGCGGATAAAATAAAAGAAAATCCAAAGGTTTTATAAGTATAGATAGATATCATAGATGGAGTACTGTATGTAATTCTGGTCACCACAGTATAGAAAGGAAGTGATTGCAGGAGAGGGTGCAGAGGAGATTCACGAGAATGTCGTGGTTTCATTGTGTTCTTTACTATACAACAATAACTTGCATTTATACAGTGTATTTAATGTGTAACATGCCCCAAGGTGCTCCACAGGGAAGCTATTAAACAGAATTTGACACTGAGCCAGAATTAGTGATTAAAATATTAGTCAAAGGAGCTGGTTTTACAGAGTGTCTAAAACGAAGAAAGTGAGATTGACAGGCAGAGAATTTTAGGAGAGACTTTCAGAGATTTGGGTGCAGGCCACTGAAAGCACATAGCTACCATGATGGTGAAGGAATTAAAGTCGGATCCAGTGATTAAAGGGGGAATGGATGAACGGGACTTGGGGCTGGATTTTCACCAAAGGGGAACAGGAGTTGGTTCTGATTTCACGAAAAAAAAAAATATTTCAGAGTACCCAATTCTTTTCTTCCAATTAAGGGGCAATTTAGCGTGGCCAATTCACCTAACCTGCACGTTGTGCAGGGTTGTGGGGGTGAAACCCACGCAGGCACGGGGAGGACGTGCAAACACCGCATAGATAATCATCTATGGCCAGAATTGAACCTGGGTCCATGGTGCTGTGATGCAGCAGTGCTAACCACTGTGCCATCGCGCCATCCCTTTTCTTTGGTGAAGAGCTTGAAGATTCGCCCCCCCCACCCTTGTAAAATTAAGGGGCAATTTAGCGTGGCCAATTCACCTACCCTGCACATCTTTGGATTGTGGGAGTGAGACACATGCAGACACGGGGAGAATGTGCAAACTCCACACAGATAGTGACCCGGGGCTGGGACCGAACCTGGGCCCCCTGTGCCGTGCGGCATCAGCGCTAATCACTGTGCTAACATGTCACCCCTTTTCTTTGTTTAAGAGTTTGAAATGTGTTTTGTTAGAGATATTCAAAATTATGAGGGGTCTGGACGTAGAGAGGAACTGTCCCCATTCAAATCAGAAGGCACAGATTTAACATAACTGACAAAAGAAGTCAAAGTGATGTGAGAAATATCTTTTTTAACTGAGTGGGTGATTAAGATTGGAATGCACTGCCTGAGAGTGTGGGGGATGCAGGTTCAATCGAGGCTTTCAAAAGGGATATCTGCAAAGGAAGAATGTGCAGAGTTACGGGTGATAGTGGGGAATGGAAGTCGGGTAGTTGCTCATGTGGAGAGCCGGTGCTGGCACGATGGGCCAAACGGCCTCCTTCAGCACCGTAATAATTCTATGATTCTGATTGAACAAGAAGGTGCCCTCTAAGAAAAGGCAGCAAAACCACTGCTGGTGATTCCCTAACAGAGTGGCCTGCGGTTGTACCCCCACCCAGGCGTGCAGAGAAGGCCTGTCGACTTTCATGGCACTCTGGGCCAGCTCCTGGGTGCCTACCTGCAAGCAGCGGATCTGTTCCCCGAGTTGAATTGCTTGCCTGACTCATAGGGTCATGTGGTGAACGTATTGTACTCACCATTCAACACTGTATTACATTGTATCACGCTGTTGCCTGTGTGGGCTCCACCTATGGACCATTGTACTGTACTACATGGAATGTATCATGTTGGTGCCCTTTGGGCTCTGCCCCTGGCTCCACCCCTTTGAGGGGAGGTATAAAGAGCAGCTGCCCTGTTGGCAGCTCTCACTTGCAGAGCAGTAGCAGGCAGGCACTGTTCTAGTCGATTGAAATGAAAATCGCTTATTGTCACAAGTAGGCTTCAAATGAAGTTACTGTGAAAAGCCCCTAGTCGCCACATTCCGGCGCCTGTTCGGGAAGGCTGGTACGATTAAAGCCATTGTTCACTTCAACTCTCTGTCTCGCGTGAATTGATGGTCTCATCAGGTTAGCCGGCTTTCCTGGGCCTAGAACCAGCCTCTCCCAAAACGGCCTGTGGGATCCTGCAACTGACACGCCGGTCAGAGTTTATATTTTCAGGCTTGCCCTATCTCTATTCCTGTGGGGGATCCTAAAGATTCAGTCCATGGTGTTAGTTGGGACAGAGTCAGCAGAATTTCGATTGACCCCAAGTTTCCATAGGCTCTGTGGCCAGGAGAGCAGGTGCAACTGGAAGGTCGTTGCTTCAAAGGCAAATATGATGAATGCCGGCACGGTTGTTCTTGGTAACTGGGCCATGCCACACTTCTTCACATTCACAGGATCACAGAGGGTGGGATTTTCCGGTCCTTCCAGCGTTGTTTTGCAGTGATGGAGGCAGCCCGCATTGGCGCTATAGGATTTTTGTAGTTCACACCCTCTGTTGCCGGGGAAACCGTGGCGGGAGTGGGGTTGCCGTTGGTGGGATTGGAAGATCCCACCTGCGGGAACGGCCGGAACATCTCGCCCATATTCTTTAAAATTCAGAATGAGGCCACTTGGCCCATCGAGTCTGCACTGCCTCTCTGAAGGAACATCCCACCCAGTTCCACTCCCCTGCCTTATCCCCAAATTGTTCATCTTAAGACCACATGCAGAGTATTACGTGCATTCCTAAGCTGAGAAACACAAATCACCTTGTCCCAAAAGCAGCTAAACTTCCTGCTGAATGTCGCTTCACATTTCTATACCATTTTGAAAAATAAACATTCACTAATTATATCTGAGCGTTTTAAACAACTCCTCCTGCAATTTCAAAAAATAATTCTGTGACAATTGGATCAATATTTTACTATAAATGACATCCTTCAGCTCAAGAATTATAAGTGTAAATCCACGGTGAACATCAATGTATCTGGCCTAACATTTCATCTACTCACTCTAGGCCTCTTGAGAGGCAGAACTCATTTTCACTTTCATGCAATAATTGCATTAAGTTTCGAGGTTTCACACCTTGTTTACCTGTTTCAAACAGAGGGTATAATCAGCAAAGCCCGTACTGTTGACCCTGAGTCAGCAACTTCTCAGAGTGTTCAGACGAGCTGACAGGACAGGCTGTCCACGACTTAGCAGAGAGAGAGTGCGCTGCCAGCCTAACCTGTTTTGCTGGTTTGTATCACGTGCAAAGCAATGGCTTACGTTGCTTGTTTGCAACAGTCTCCCAGCACCCCGCCCACAACTGAGCTCTGACTGAGCAGAGTCCACTCAATAATTGGGTACCACGTCAAGAGACATGGTTGAATTCCTTTTTGCAAAAATATACTTCATTCATTTTTGTAACTGCGGAAGCCAGTTTATTGGAAGGGTTTATTGAACTATGTACAATATTCTGCCCCCGGCAGTAACTCTCTCCCAATCCAATCCCCATTGGGACAACCAACAGCTCCTGGCCCCACTTGAGCCGGCTTTATAGGTAGGACTAACGAGCTCCTGATGGGTGGCTTCGGCCCCCTACCTGGGAATCTCGTACTCCACGAGTCCCAAGGGAAGATCGACAATGGTTTCCCCGTGGACCTCGTGCGTGTTGTCATTCATAAAATATCTGAAAGAGACATGACAAAACATTTTAAATTGTCATAGCAGGAAAGTGCAATGATGTTCACATTTTCTCCAGAGATAGCGATACTCTCTGAGATGCTTCAATTCAGTAATGAGAACATTACAAACATTTGGATATTTTAATTACAGAGAGTACAAATCTGTTCACACTATATATGTCAGTCATGTTGTATTCTGAGGTGCTTCAATACAGTCCGAAGGTTTTACTTAGTTACTATCCCCTCAGGTCTACATTGGTTGAAAGGCCTTACACAGTGGCCTTTCCCCATTGAGACTTGGCGGTGGCTGCCCCAGGCTTGAGTACATCCCTCAGAGCATAGTCCTGGACCTTGGAATGTGCCAGTTTGCAACACTCGGTCATGAACAATTCTTTGCACTTTAAGATCGATAGGATTGGGCAGACCAAAAATTGTCTTTCACCGAGTTGGTGATCCATCAGCAGCAGCTGATGTTTGTCTTGGTGTCCCCCCTGGGGAACAGGCCGTAAAGCACAGATTCCTACATCACAGAGCTGCTCGGGATGAACCTCGACAAATACCACTGCATCTCTCTCCAGACCATCTGTGCAAAGGCACTTTACCAAAGGAGGCGTGCAACCACTTCTCCCCCTCTCTGCAGCCGCTTGAAGGCAGCATCTGGTGCGTTATGACATCCTGGGCTAGTGCTCAGTCAATTCCACTCCCACAGGCCCTGGGTCCAAACATATGTGAATTGATGTACCATCAATTGAACGCGAGACGAGTTGCTGAACAAAAGTATGGCTTTAATCTACTAGATGTTAGCCCTGCGGTCGATTACAGTAGAAGGACGACCTCCGGGGGCACTGGGTATTTATACCCCGCCCTGGAGGCGGGGTTAACTCAGCCTCGCGACCAATGGGGGAGCTGTCACATGACTGGTCTCAACCAACCGGTCGAGAGGCACATGACCGACCAGGGCCAATGGTAAGCCAGTGTTCTGCACCAATGGCAGGCAGCTATGCTAATCATACCACCACATGAATTACCCAATAATTTGTGTGTTTTCCTGAGATCTTTGACCCTTGACTGCTCCAATGACTTACAGACACCAGGGCGTGATTCTCCCAGCCCTGGGCCGGGCCGGAAAATCCTTCTGAACGGGCCACGCCGCTCCGATGCCGGCATGGTTGGCACGGCGCCGTTCTCGGGCTGCTCACTGCGGCCGACCAGCCGATTCTCCGGCCCAGGCCGTAAGAAAAAAGCTGAGTCCTGCCGGCACTGTTCTAACTTGCTCTAGGCTGGCAGGACTTCGGCGTGAAAGGATCGGATGGCGGCCTGTGGCGGGGGGGGGAGGGGGGAGGGGGAAGAGGGTTCCCACCCCAGGGGCCTCCGATGTGGCCTGGCCTGCGATTGGGGCCCACCAAACGGCAGGCTGGCCTCTGTGGCTCGGGGCCTCCTTCCTACATGCCGGCCCCTGTTGTCCTGTGCCATGTTGCGTCGGGACCGGTGCATTGAAGGAGGCTACTACGCATGCGCCATTAGTGCCGGCGCCACTGCGCATGTCCTCGTTGGCGCTGGTGCAACTGCGCATGCAGGATCCTGCCTGTGGCACCCTGTTCGCGCCAGGATCGGCAGCTGGAGCAGTGCGAACCACTACAGCGCCATGCTGGCCCCCTATAGGGGCCAGAGTTAGTCCAGGGAGCGGCCCGTTCACGCAGTCGTAAAACGCAACAGCGTTTATGACGACGTGGACACACTGCCACGTGATTGGAGAATCCTGCCCCAGATTTGTAAGTAAAATATTTTGACAAACTGTTTATTTTTAATAAGAGAAGAGATAAACATGTAATGGAAATAATCGAACAACGGTCTACTAATCGTCCCACTCTCAACCCAGACAGACACATGGTGGGCGGTTAATCTTTGTAGTCAGCAACCTTGAGATCGGTTGGTTTGGATCTTTCAGAACGGGTTGCAGGGATTCCCCGGCACAGACTGTAGTGATCTCTGTATGTAGTAATACCTGATCAAGTAATGTTAAGCAAGTACAGGCAAATGGTCACTAGATGGCCATACTACCAAGACCAATAAAAAGGTTTTCCCGCTCTTTCCTGAAGGAGAGTGTGTTCGGAGTGTGGAGAGTGCAGAAGGGAAACAGCTAGAGAGAAGAAGTTAACAGATCTTAGTATATAGCATTATCTTATTTAATAGTTTAATCTATAGTTATTTGTTTATTTACTAGTTTAGTATTGACGTAAAAAGAACTCACGAGTTTATTTCATATTACTCCTTAAATTATTTTGTCATCACCTGGAAGACTGCATCTATATTTCAACAACTCAGCTAGACAAAAAATGAGTAGAAAATCATAATATAACATGTTTCCAGGAGTGGAAAGTGTTAAAATTAAATGTACGACATAATAACATGGTACCAGGTCAGAATAAGCTTTAAGAAAGACCAGTAATTAAATTCAAACAAAGAAAATAAAGTTCTGATACCGACTATTCGACTGGTGAAGTCATCGCAGCAAACAAATCCTTGACAACAAATCGATTTTGATGGACCAAGTGTAGGCCCCCAGACATCTGAATACAACCAGTAACCTTTATCTAAACAACAATTCCAGCTATATCTAGAAGCTAAAGATTTATATACAACTTCAGAAGCTAGACTCATCACTTTGCTTCTATAACTCATTTATTTTTGCTGCAGGCGAAGATAAAACTAAATTTGAACTGATATTTGCTAAATTTGATGATCACTACACAAACTAAATATTAGAGCGATTTAGATTTTATAAGCGAGTACAAAAGAATGGAGAATCTGTTACTACCTTCATAACTGATCTGAAACTTCTCGCACACCCCTGCAATTTTGTAATGCTGCATGATTCTAAGATTCATGATCAGATCTGGAATAAGAGATGACAGCTTAAGGCAAGAACTCTTAAGGCAAAATGATTTAACACTAAAAATAAAAATGGAAAAGTGTTTATATAATGAACAATCAAAGAATCAATATAATGAATACCTAGAGTATAAATTTCTTGAAAATGGCACAAAAACTTACCATGACCAAGAAGTAGTATCGCAGTCGATGAAGAAGCACATTTTGAAAGGCATCCATCTTGAGCGAGAGCAGTACGCACATGCGCACATCCAGAAAAGACGCAAACTGGCAGATTGTTGATACATTGGAATACAGCAACCTGTCAAATAACCAAGATGAAAAAAAACACCACATAGAGAGAGCATAGAATGATTCCGTTGAGAGAGCGCCGATTGTCTCCACAGAGAGAACACTACACGACTCCACACAGAGAGAGTGATGAAAGACTCCACAAAGAGAGCAATGGAAGCCTCCACAGAGAGATCATTGACAGACTCTAGAATGGAAGCAATTAAAGACTCCAGAGTGACAACCATGCATGAAGAAGACTATGCAGGTCTATCCGCCTTATTTGAGCAACAAGAAGAAGACTATGGAAGTCTACCCAGCTCATTTAATCAACAACACGAAGACTATGAATGTCTAACCACTGTATTTGAGAATAGTGACACAGATCATAATTCGCATACAAGATGTGCAACACCACAGTGAGACTGACAGATCTCCGCTCCACTGTACAAAAGAACATAGCAATCAAAGTGAAACCAAAATCGATGAAACATCAGATCATTTACACAAACCTCAAATCACAAAGCTCAATGAAAGATCAGATACCACAAAGGACACTGATACCAATAACTTTGAGAATGACTCAAACTATCACAAGGAAGAGCCATTGAGCACAACAAAAACAACAACAGAAACAACAACAACTACAACAACCTGTACAACATGGTACAACTCTGCACATAAAGGACAATGTTGCAGCACGGTCCAAAAAAATGGCAAGAGTAGAAACATAACATGGACATTGTCCACACAAAACAAATGTCATACCACCGAATTTCATGAATTCATTTTTGCTCCAAGACAAATAAGCAAAAGAGTTTTCAAGGTAAATGACATACAGAATTGATACCACAAACACAAGAAAAAGTCAAGGTCAGACAACAAAAGTGATTCGACCATTTAAACACCTCATGAAGACTTTTTGGTACTTAAACAACAACTAATTCAGGCTCCAAACTTGAACACTTTATCGATACAACGAAGCCCACGAAAACCAAATAGACTCAATCTATGAACTTTAAAGTGATTCAAATATTTGCTGTACTATGCATAAACCACTGTATTTCTAATGTACAATTTTCTTTGTGTACACAAGAAAAATTTATACAAAAAGGGGGGGATGTTGCGATCTCTGTATGTAGTAATACCCAATCAAGTAATGTTAAGCAAGTACAGGCAAATGATCACTTGATGGCCACACTATTAATACCTATAAAAAGGTTTCCTCGTTCTTTCCTGAAGAGTGTGTCAGGAGTGTGGAGAGTACAGAAGGGAAACAGCTAGAGAGAAGAAGTTAACAGATCTTAGTACATAGCATTATCTTATTTAATAGTTTAATCTATAGTTATTTGTTTGTTTACTAGTTTAGTATTGAAGTAAAAAGAACTCGCTAGTTTATTTCATATTACTCATTAAATTATTTTGTTATCGCCTGGAAGACTACGTCTATATTTCAACAACTCGGCTAGACAAAACAAAGAGTAATCAAAATCGTAATATAACACAGACAACTTCACTTGTACAATCCTCCACCAGATTGACTCTCAGTCTCACTGAGATAGTACAAGAATTCTCTGCCTGAGAGTTTACAGTAGGTTCACTGTCCACTCTGCCTCTGGAGCTAGACCCTTTTTGGATTCTCAGGTGAGATATCAGCCTGAGCTTTTCCCAGCCGGCGGCAGAGAATCCATGTTCCTGCAAGAAATCGGGGCCAGCGCCGGTTCACCGATTTTGCAAGCCATGAAAAGCGGCGTACTCTGGGAGTACGCCTTGCTGCCTGGGACCATTGCCAGAGGCCCTCTCAGCCATTCTCCACCCTCGACCAGCCGAGTTCCCGACGGCATGGAACTAATGTGCTCGAGCCAGTTGCGATACTTGCATGATGGCTGCGGACTCAGTCCGCGGCCGCCCTGGTCAGGGGCTGGTGGATCGGAGGCCAGAGGGGGCCTTATAGGTGGCCGGGGAATATTCGTGCGGGGGTTGAGGGTTGGGCGCGTGGCTGATCGGGGGGTCTCTTTTGTGGGTCTAGCTCCGCGGTCTGAGTCCACCATGGAGCACGGCGCGGTCGCTGGAGGCCGTCACCGTGCGCATGCGCAGCCTCTGACCCAGATGTGGGGGGGGCCATAAAGCTGCGAGATTTATTCCGGGTCCCTGCTAGCCCCCTGCACCACTGGGAATTCGTGTCCCTTTGATCCATGTTTTTCAGGCATAAAATCCTACCATTTTGACGCTGTTGTGGGGACATAGTCCCAATAATGGAGAATCCAGCCCCATATATTTACCACTCTCTGTGTAAAAAGCTTGTCTCACACATCAGTTGTAAACATTTCCCCATGCACTTTAAACCTATGTCTCCCAGTACTTGATTGTCCTACCTTAGGAAAGAGCATCTGACTATCCACCCTGTCCATGCCACTCATAATCTTGTAGACCTCTATCAAGTCGCCTCTCTACCTCCATCGTTCCAGTGAGGGAAGACCGGGTTTATCTAACTTCTCCTCATAGGTAATACCCCCCATACCAGGCAACATCCTAGTAAACCCTCTCCAAAGCATCTGCATCCTTCTGGTAGTGTGGCGATCAGAATTGGAGACTATATTCCAAATGAGGCCTAACTAAGGTCCTGTTCGGCTGCAACATGACTTGCCAATTTCGATATTCAATGCCCAGACCGATGAAGGCCAGCATGCCATACACTTTCAGTGATCGGTGAATATGCATGTCCAGATCTCTCTGCCTGTCAGTACTCGCACGAGTTCTACCATGTATTGTGTAATTCCAATTATTGGTCAGAGTCATCATCCCTGGGGTGAAGTATCCTATCCTCACAGTTTTACAAATTGAAAATACTGTTTGGGGTTCTCATCTGGTATTCTAACATGCTGCATATTTTTATTTATTGCAATCACACCAAATGGCCAGAATTAACCAAGTCATTTACATGTTTTTAAAAAACCTTTAACGCCAGCATATGTATAACAAAAATATCATCATTTGACAAGAAGTAATGAAAGGAGTAATTGTTTTCTTCTTCCTTCCTTTGTTCTTTTCAATTAACCCATCTAGTTCTTTTGTTTTCTGTCTGGCTATCTTCTTACTTTTCCATTCCCATTAGCTTGACTCTCTCAACATCTCTGACTGTGCTGTGACTGAATTCTGACTTTGACGATCATCTCCACTTCATTGTTGGGACTGTGGCATTGATTGAGTAGTTTTAATCAAAGACCCAGACTCACTTTGCTCCACTGGTTTATTTTATCATACCAGCTAACCCCCAGCATCTTTGTGACTTCCGTTTTCTTTCTGACTTTCACTTTGAACTGTCGGTGGAATTTTCTTTTTCTATTCGTTCAAGGGATATAGGCGTTCCAGGCTGTGCCAGCATTTATTGCTCATCCCTGATTTCCCGTGAGGAGGCAGTTAAGAGCCAACCACATTGCTCTAAGTCTGGAGTCACATACAGGCTAGACCAAGTAAGGATAGCAAATTTCCTTCCCCAAAGGACATTAGTGAACCAGATGGGCTTTTATTAAATTCCATCACCTGCCATACTGGGATTCAAACCCAGGTCGCCAGATCATTATTCTGGGTCTCTGAATAATGAAATGAAATGAAAATGAAATGAAAATCGCTTATTGTCACAAGTAGGCTTCAAATGAAGTTACTGTGAAAAGCCCCTAGTGGCCACATTCCGGCGTCTGTTCGGGAGGCTGGTACGGGAATTGAACCGTGCTGCTAGCCTGCCGTGGTCTGCTTTCAAAGCTAACGATTTAGCCCTGTGCTAAACCAGCCCCTTATCAGTCCAGTGACAATGCCATAGCCTCCCCCAATTTGGACTACGGGAGGTTAATCATACTCTCCTTTTGTCAGATTTCTCTCCAATCTTCACAAGATATGTGAATGCTCCTGGTCTCTTCAGAACTACCCTTTTTTTAAAAATATAAATTTTGAATACCCAATTCTTTTCTTCCAATTAAGGGGCAATTTAGCATGATCATTCCACCTACCCTGCACATCTTTGTGAGACTCATGCAAACATGGGAAGAATGTGAAAACTCCACAAGGACAGTTACCCGGGGCCGGAACTGAACCCGGTCCTCGGTGCCATGAGGCAGCAGTGCTAACCACTGCGCCACCTTGCCGCCCCAGCTTCACACCAAGTCTAATCACATATTTCTCCTCATCACCTCAGTGGGGTTTTTCATCTTTTGACCTTCTGATTAGCACCAAACACTTTACGTTTTATGTCCCGCGTATCACGATTCATCTTCATTTTGTGTTGCTTGTCTCTTATTTTGCCATTGATATCAGGCTTGCAAAATATAAACCTTGTCCGAGGGACATGTTTGAACACTAACTTGTAAGGTGAGCAACTGGTTGTGGGCTGTGGGGTTATTCTGTCAAAGATCAGAAAGTTGTCCAGCAGGTTTTAAAGAGAAACAGTCTCTGCAAAGACTTCTGAAACGATCACTTCATAACCTGTACACTTCTTTCTGCAGCACCATTACATGCTGGGTCATATGGCGATAATGGAGTGTGTTTGACTCTATTCTTACTCAGAAATGTTTCAAAATCTGACCTAAACTGTGGACCATTATCTGACACCATCAACTCTGGTAACCTATAAATTGCAAACTAATCTCTCAAAAGCTCAATAGTTTTTCCACTTGTTATGTTGGGCACAGACTCAACATTTTTCCACTTGCTATAGCTATTGAGCAAAACAAGGTGCTCTTCCCTTCCATTTCAAAGAACTCAACATGTATGCATTCACACACTTTTCTTGTGTTTAACCATGCAATGGATGGAACCTTGGGCAGACCATTTCTCACTCTGAGACGCACTTCAGAACCTTTTGCCAGTTCTTCAATATTACAGTCTACCTTTGGATGCCAATAATAGCTTCATACCGCTGCTTTTCTATTGACTACACCTGTAAAATCCCATTATGGCAGTCAGAGGAATTTAAAATCAATTAAATAAAAACCTGGAATAATGTGGTAGTCTCATTAACAACGATTGCCAAACAACTGGATCATTGTAAGAACCCATCTGCCCACTAATGTCCTTTTAGGGAAGGAAATCTGCCTTCCTTACTTGGTCTGGCCTACCCTTAACTGCCTTCTGAAGTGGGCCCAGCAAGACACTCAGTTGTATCAAACTACCACCAGAAATAGCACTGTGAGTGTACCCATACCACCTGGACTGCAGAGGTACAAGAAGGCAGCTCCACACCACCTTCTCAACGGTAGTTAGTGATGACCAAAAAATGCTGGCCTTTCCCATGATGCTCGCATTCCAAGAGCAAAAATAAATGCTTTGCAAACAGATATACATGCAGCACAGTATTAGCACTGCTGCCTCACAGTTCCAGGGACATGGGTTCAATTGCAGCCTTGGGTGACTGGAGTTTGTATTTTCACCCCATGTCTGCATGGATTTCCTTCGGTTTCCTCCCAAAGGTGTGCAGGTTAGGTGGAGTTACGGGGATAGAGCAGGGATTGGGCCGAGGTAGGGTTCTCTTTCAGAGGACTGGTGCAGACTCGATGGGCTGAATGACTTTCTGCACTGCAGGAATTCTGTGGTTCTATAATGGCAACCTATTTTCAACTCTGGGTTCCTGGAATTCTGGCATCATGTTACTTCTCAAGTGTATTTTGGGATGATTTCCATATGTTGCAAGATTATTACATCTTTCACATGATCATCACATCCGGCACTGAAGTAATCTACTTCTGATGAACTTGAACTAATTTAGAGCCACTTTATAGGAACTGGAATTTAAGCAGCGCTGAGACATATTTATGTACATTATATTTATTATAAAGCTGTGTTGTGGGAGGTAGCTCAATGTCTAAAAGGGGCTGGCAGACTAGGGGAGGAATATGGGCCTGAATTCTCTGCAGCCCCGCGTCGAAATCGCGTTTGGAGTGGGGGCAGAGAATTAACTTTCCCGACGGAATCGGGCCTGACACCGCTCCGGTGATTCTCCGGGCCCCGAATATCCCCACGTCTGCAAATTACGCCACGCGGCTGGGGGGCCATTGCCAGAGGACCTCCCAGCGATCCTCCGCTCCCGACCAGCCGAGTTCCCGATGGCATGGAACTCAAATGGTCTGGCCGGTCGGGACTCTCGCGTGGCGTCTGCGGACTCTGCCTGTGGCCGCCCTGGTGGGGGGCGGTGGGTGGGGGGGGGGGGGATCAGACACCGGAGGGGGGGGGGGGGCTTATGGGCGGCCGGGTACAGATCGGGCCGTTATAATGCAGAGGCGCGCGGCCGATTGGGGGGGACCTATATTATGGAGCTGCCTCCGCGGTCCGGATCCGCCATGGCGATCGCCGCTGCCGCTGGAGGCTGCCGCATGCGCGGACCCGGAACAGGATCTGCGGGGACCCGTAACCGCAGCCCAAGCTGCGTGAAGCTCTCTGGGTCCCTGCTCGCCCCCTGCAAGTGAGTCGACTTTTATTTTTCTCAGGCAACTGGGGAATGCAACACCAGCATTTTTACTTCGGTGTGGGAACATAACCCCATTTTGGGAGAATCCAGCCCATGGTCTGGCATTCTCAACGTCGTAATTAGAACTGTGCACCTCAGAGCTTTCTGTTTCCCACTTTCCATTCAATTCTTAATTAAACTCTAAGTGCCGGTGGCATACACGTGAACACACGTGTGATTGTGCAGTGGTGGAATCTTCCGCTGCACAAGACTGAAGTCGCCATCAGCTGACAATTTTGCACCTACTAGGGGGACTGTAAAAGAGCATCATGGACAAAGCGGGACCCTCAGCAACATTGGCCAAACTCTTCTGTCAAACGCCCAGTGCCCATCTTCTACACAGCCTTTCCTCCATGGCGGTATCCTGAATAGTCCCTCCATCCAGTGCTGCCTGCTGCTGGCATTGCTCCTGCTGTTGCTGACCAGGAAGAGCTCTCCTTTGTCGCATTGTCTCCTTCTGTTCCTGAGGTTGCAGGAATATCGGGTGTATGAGACCCATATGTATTCCAGCAATTGAACAGTGTGAAGAGGGCAGGCTGTGAGATGAGAACACGTGTCCATGGATTTCACCAGTAGAACTGATGAGCAAGGAGATTTTCAACTTGCCACACTGTTAGAACCGTAGAATTCCGATAGTGCAGAAGGAACCAATTCGGCCCGTTTGAAAGAGCACCCGGCCTAGGCCCACTGCCCTGCCCCGTCCCCATAGCCCACTTAACCTGCACATCTTTGGAGACTGACGGGCAATTTAGCATGGCCAATCCACCTAACCTGGACTGTGGGAGGAAACCGGAGCACCAAGAGGAAAGCCATGCAGGCACGGGGAGACGTGCAAACAGTACACAGACAATCACCCAAGGCCGGAATCGAACCTGGGTCCCTAGTGCTGTGAGGCAGAAGTGCTAATCACTCTGCCACAGTGCCATCTGTTCATTATCAAACCTCCATCCACCGCACACTGGATTTTTTCCATTTCAATCCTGACACAGCACTTGCTTCTGGAGATTTCATTGAGAAAACATTCATTGTAAGACTTGCGATAGAATCCATTCCGTGCCAGTTTCGTCATTAATGCTTGTCTTTATCAAGCACCCACCCCCCACTAAACTCATATTGCTCAGCCCATCCCACCTCTGCTCCTTGAAGCCCTGATCCCATTCCACACCCCCATTGACTCACCCTTGCCAGTCCCAAGCCTCCATCCAAATTGCTATTCTCCTTGTGCCGTCGAGATCAACCTCAACATTGTTCTACTTTTCAAGTCTGTATGATTATAGATTCAACAAAGGGCACTGTTAATCTTATGGGGGCATAACTCCATCCCAAAATGATGAAAGGGAACAAATTAGTGTCCAGGATAGAAATGACAAAATCTGGGCTAGTGTCAACTTCTTATTGATGTTTTGATTCAGCTTGTTCACACTAGGGTTGGGGGTGTACAGTGTGACGTTACTGAACAGTATTCACATGGAAACTCATGGGCGAAATTCTCCCATAATCGGCACGATCGCCGGAACCCAGCCAGTACACACGGGGCCTCATCGGGCGTCTCCGTCGCCGTGGCGCCACAACCTCCTCCTCCCCCTCCTCCTCCTCGTCCTGTCAGGCGGGCGGCCCTCCAGCCTGGGCGCCTGCCGCCTGCCCCTCTGCGGCATGCTCCTCTGCCTCCCTGGCACGCACCTCCTCCTACGCCCCCAGGGAACATGTAGAAGTGCACTTGCCCTCACCCCCCTCCCCGGCACTCGCCCTCTCCCCCCTCCCCGGCACTCGCTCTCTCCCCCCTCCCCGGCACTCGCCCTCTCCCCCCCTCCCCGGCACTCGCCCTCTCCCTCCTCCCCGGCACTCGCTCTCTCCCTCCTCACCCCGGCACTCACTCTCTCCCCACTCCCCGGCAGTTGCCCTCTCCCCCCTCCCCAGCACTCGCTCTCTCCCCCCTCCCCGGTACCCGCCCCCCTCCCCGGCACTCGCCCTCTCCCCGGCACTCGCCCTCTCCCTCCTCCCCGGCACTCGCCCTCTCCCCCCTCCCCGGCACTCGCCCTCTTCCCCCCTCCCCAGCACTCGCCCTCTCCCTCCTCCCCAGCACTCGCTCTCTCCCTCCTCACCCCGGCATTCGCCCTCTCCCCGGCACTCACCCTCTCCCCCCTCCCCGGCACGCGCCCTCTCCCCCTTCCCCGGCACTCACCCTCTCCCCCCACCCCGGCACTGGCCCTCTCCCCCTTCACCTCGGCACTCGCTCTCTCCCCCCTCCCCGGCACTCGCTCTCTCCCCCTCCTCGGCACTCGCTCTCTCCCCCCTCACCTCGGCACTCGCTCTCTCCCCCCTCCCCGGCACTCGCTCTCTCCCCCTCCCCGGCATTTTCCCTCTCCCCCCTCACCGGCACTCACCCTCTCCCCCCTTCCCGGCACTCGCTCTCTCCCCCCTCCCCGGCACTCGCTCTCTCCCCCCTCCCCAGCACTCACTCTCTCCCCCCTCCCCGGCACTCGCTCTCTCCCCCTCCCCGGCACTCGCTCTCTCCCCCCTCCCCGGCATTCTCCCCCTCCCCGGCACTCGCCCCCTACCCCCTCCCCGGCACTCGCTCTCTCTCCCCCCTCCCCGGCACTCGCTCTCTCCCCCATCCCCGGCACTCGCGCTCTCTCCCCCCTCACCCCGGCACTCGCCCTCTCCCCCCTCCCCGTCACTCGCTCCCCCCCCCCCCCCCCCCCCCCCCCCGGCACTCGCTCTCTCCCCCCTCCCAGGCACTCGCTCTCTCTCCCCTCCCGGCACTCGCCCTCTCCCCCCTCCCCGGCACTCGCTCTCTCCTCCCTCCCTGGCACTCGCCCTCTCCCCCCTCCCCGGCACTCGCTCTCTCCTCCCTCCCTGGCACTCGCCCTCTCCCCCTCCCCGGCACTCGCTCTCTCCTCCCTCCCCGGCACTCGCTCTCTCCCCCCTCCCAGGCACTCGCTCTCTCCTCCCTCCCTGGCACTCGCTCTCTCCCCCCTCCCCGGCACTTGCCCCCTCACCCCGGCACTCGCCCTCTCCCTCCTCCCCGGCACTCGCCCTCACCCCCCTCCCCGGCACTCGCCATCACCCCGGCACTCGCTCTCTCCCCCCTCCCCGGCACTTGCCCCCTCCCTGGCACTCGCCCTCACCCCCCTCCCCGGCACTCGCCCTCACCCCGGCACTCGCTCTCTCCCCCCTCCCCGGCACTTGCCCCCTCCCTGGCACTCGCCCTCTCCCCCCTCCCCGGTATTCGCCCTCTCCCCCCTCCCCGGTACTCGTCCCTTCACCCCTTTTGTAGCCCTGGGACATGGAAGGGAAGTGAAATTAGGGTAGATTGTTCTGAATTTCCTCTTTGTCTCAGTTGTGGCTGTCTCAATGGAGGCTGGTGTTTATTGGGCTGACTTTCGAACCTGTTTTCCCAACTATTGCCTAATTCCCATAGTGAGAGGAGATGACAAAGGTTACTGATTACTCAGATGAAGGATGGAAGGACAACCACTGCTGTGGTTTGTAGCCACAGTCTAATTTATCCAGCAGTGAGAGATGAAAACTTTTCTTCACATTTCAAACCATCTGAGCTTTCTTTTTTGCATAATGTGCTTGAGGTCACTGCTGGATCATTTAGTTAAATTCGACCCTTGACTTTTAGCATTGCAGCACACAAGTGGAATACTCCTATATGACCATGATTGTGACAACAAGCGTCCGCTGATCTATGCTGCGTTGTAAAGTGTCGCCCACATTTCCCATGGTGAATGCGCCAGGAATGCACCATGGCAGTGCCTTGACCAGTCGGAGCTGACTTGCTAACTCACAGCAACCCTAATCTGGTATTGAAACATAGGGCCCAATTTACCAGCCTCTTTGACCCTGACTTGGTGATGCAACGAGGCTGGTGAATCACATGAGAGGCCTCTCGTGAGACTCGCGACCCCTGAGGCGTCTCACGAGATTCATCCGAACATCACGATACGTACGGCTCATTTATATGTGTCTGCGCTGGATTCTCCCAGCACCCAGGAACTAACGGCCTCCCCAGCAAGGACAAACATGGATCAGGTTCCATTTAGTACTGGTCCACAAAAGTGCCATTTGGTCCTGGTCCCTACGAACAGGGACCAGATGGAACAGCACTCTCCAAGGAGATCAGAGGCCCCCCAGCTACATGCCCTTTGGGCATGGTGGTGTCCTGGCACTGCTAAAATGTGTCAATGTGCCAAAGCTGTCCATAACCCTTCAGCATTACCGATTCAACACGCCTGGAAAGTCCCCTGGGGAACCTGTGACAGAATTCCTCGCTAGATTAAAGAAGCTGGTAGATTATTGCAAGTACAGTCCATCCCTGACTAAGATGCTATGTAACTGACTAATGTTTGGGATCCATAATGTCGCAATAGAAAAGCAATTGTTGGCAGAACCTACCCTAGACCATAAAAGGGCTATAAAACTAACAACATCATTGGAGAATGCCGAGAAAGGGGCTGTTTAGCACAGGGCTAAATCACTGGCTTTGAAAGCAAACTAAGGCAGGCCAGCAGCACGGTTCGATTCCCATAACAGCCTCCCCGAACAGGCGCCGGAATGTGGCGACTAGGGGCTTTTCACAGAAACTTCATTTGAAGCCTACTTGTGAAAACAAGCGATTTGCATTTGCATTTGCAAGAACTCAAAGGGATGATGGACAGTAATTATGTCAGGCAGGGGGAAGTACAGACAAGCCAGCATTCCCAGTGATGGCTTCCACCTGCCCCACCCACCACCAACTCAACATTCAGCCATGGCATTCTGGTATTTCAAAAGACAGCTGGATAACCCTCGAGGTACTAGGGAAGGCGCCCCGGAGGACTACATGTGTCAGCCACAATGTGAATGTGACCAATGGACATGACCCTGGCAAGGCTTCCAGTACGTGTGCGGCCCAGGCCGGACGCCAAAGCCTCCTCAGGCCCGGGCCTTGCAAGTCTGTCAGCCCATTGCGGATGAAACGATGCAGCTAAAGATTGGCCTAAGGTTGGCCCAATAAAGATAACACTCTTGATCAATGGCATTCCCCAGAAACGAAAGTGGATATGGGAGCGGCCATCTCCTTCATCGTAGAACAGACCTTCAGGCATCTCCGAATGGGCATCTTGCCTTTACACCTGAAAGGCACAAGGGTCAGGTTGGCCAAATATACAGGGGAGACTTTGAAAATGATAAGGACCACTATGACTCCGGTTACCTATGGGCAGCAGATGGCCTGACTCCTAGTTGTACGCAGACCAGGATCCAGCCCCTTTTGCGGAGACTGGCTCCAGAGGATCCATCTGGACTGGCTACAGATTTTTAAATTAGGAATTGGTGGACTGTAAATTAGGAATTGGTGGACTGTACTAGCTCATTGGCAAATACCCCAAGATATTCCAAGACAGCTGTTGTAGAATAAAGGGAGCAAGGCAGTCATTTATGTGGAACCGATGCCCGGCCCAAATATATCAGGGCATGGCCAGTCCCATACGCTTTACTCATCAAGGTAGAGACCAAACTCAATCGGTTAGAGAGCCTCGGTATATTATAACCAGTGCAGTTTGCAGAATGGGCTGCACTCATCATCCCCATCCTCAAGCCCGGCAAGTCGGTCCGCCTTTGTGGGGACAATAAACTAACGGTTAATAAAACCTCATGTTTAGATCAATACCCCATACCACGCATAGAAAATCTATGTGCCAAAGTGGCAGGGGTCAAACCTTCACCAAACTAAATATTAGCCATTTCTACCTCCAGCTAGAACTAGACAAGTCATCCAGGAAGTAAGTGATGATTAATACATAAGGGTTTAAATGAATATTAATGCCTGCCCTTTGGAGTTTTGTCAGCATACATAATTTTTCAATGGGTGATGGAGAACATTCTCCAAGGGTTATTGAACATGACAGTAGATTTAGACAACGTACCAAATCACAGGAGCCACTGGCAAACCTGGAAATGTTTTCAGATAATATTCTGATGCAAGTGTCCATCTCAAGTGACAAGAATGTGTGCTCCATGCAGGCAAGTTGATGTACCTAAGTGATCGCTAAAAAAGGCCTCCACCCCATAGAGGATGAAGGTAAGGCCATCAAAGAGGTACCAACCCCATGAAATACGATAGAATTAAAATCATTCCTAGGCCTTGTATACTATTATGGGAAATGTATCCCAAACTCGCCCAGTTTCTTGTCAACCCTGCACACACTGTTTAAAACAACACCAGAAGTGGTCTTGGCTGGGGCGCCGGATGTAGCCTTTGTGAAGGTGAAACGATAGTTACTATCATCAAACATCCTGGCTCATTACAACACCAAGAGAGAACTGGGATTAACGTGTGATACCTCTTCATATGGAGTTGGGGCAGTGCTTTCCCATCTGTGGAACGATGGCGCAGAGATCTGTAGCATATGCATCCAGAACTTTGGCGGACGCAGAACAACGCTATTCTTAGATCGAAAAGGAAGGATTGACTGTCATTTTTGGGGTGAAGAAATACCACCCATATATTTACGGCCGACATTTCACAATTGTAAAAGACCATAAACCCCTGCTGGGCCTTTTCAAAGAGGATAAAGGGATTCCCCCCATTGCCGCTGCTCAGATCCAATGTTGAGTATTATTGCTAGCAGCCTGCAAATACTCTCTTGAACATACATTGCCAACGGGGTGCCCTGAGTTGCCTCCTGCTGCCTCCAAACCAGGCCCCTCTGCCAGCATTGGAAGAAGTCACCATGATCTTGGAAGTCATTGGTACCTTGCCAGTATCTGCAAAGCAGATTCAAGCATAGACTGAGAATGACCCCACACTGGCAAAATTGCACCATATGATCCTCAGAGGCGGATTCCGAAGACATCCCATGGATGACTGGAAGCCCTTCCTCACTAATCGACAAGTGTTTAGTTCAGAAGATGACATCCCCCACCCATGTCAGCGCCCAATCCTGATGGAATTGCACAATGATCCTCGGGGTATCCAAGGTGAAAATTTTAGCAAGGAAAAAGGTCTGGAGGCCTGGGCTCAATATAGACATCCTGGTGAATCTCCTTGAGCCAGGAGAACCAAAAGTTCCTATGGTTGGCCTCTTTGCTACCATGGGAATGGCCAGGAAGACCATGTATATGGTGCACATGGTCTTTGGTCACCTGTCCTTGAGATCAATATTCTTATTGTGGACGGCACCCACTCGAAATGGTTAGAATTACATTGTATATCCTCCACGACTTCTCATGCAACAATAGAAAAATTCCAGCAAAGTTTCTGTACCCACAGCATACCAGAGGCCCTCGTATCAGCTAATGGTTTCCCCTATACCAGTGGAGAATTTCAGGCTTTCATGAAGTCAAACGGCGTTAAACACAATGGCCCGGCCGAATGGACAGTTCAAACATTCAAAACCGCAATGAAGAAACAACCTGCTGGTTCCCTGGATACAAATTGGCCTGATTCTGCTTTGATTACAGAACCAGGCCGCACATTTGGGGCCTCAATGGAGAACTCTCTGCTGAGGCCACACTTTGTCCTGTTTCGAGCACTGAGGAGCTCCACTCGCCAAAGCTCCTCGGTGCAGGAAGAGATCGGAAGCCATTTTAAAAAGTTGGCCCAAGCTCCACCACTCCCTCCCCCCCCCCCCCCCCCCCCCCCACCCACCCTATGCGACCCCCAAAGCGAAAACTCTCCTATCAGGGATTCCTCAAGCAGTCCCCCTGCATCCCATCTCACACACGCTGGACACCCCCAGGCCCGATCCCCACCACTGGAAGAATGACAACCTTGCAGTCCCCCTTCCCGTGCCAACTAGGCACCTTGGCAGTGCCAGACCCGCACCCAGGTGTCACTAGCAGGGTGCCAGGCTGGCAGTGCCAAGGTACCTGGGTGGTAGTAGTGCCAGGGTGCACCGTGCCCAGAGGACAAGCACCTGGGGGCCTCCAATGCCCGAAGAGACCCCCCCACGAATGCCGTTTCATCTGGTCCCTGTTTATGGAGACCAGCATTGAATGGCACTCACTTGAGATCTCCAAGGCAAGGGGGTCAGATCCCATTGCCTTGGGTAGATCGTGAAGTGCATATTCAAGTGAGACTAGCTGTTTCACTCCAGTATGGAGCCTTGCCAAAAAGTGATCCACCCACAAATTGGCAGGATTCACATAGTGACGTCTTTCGAGATCGCATTCGATCTTGCCAGGCGTGGCGAGCCGGGTAGATCCCAGAAGAGGCATCTCCCAACATTGTGTTGCGCCACGCCACCTTTGGGTGTAATGCGGCCGATAGATCATGCCCTAAGTGTTCCCACTGGAACTGAATAGCATGCGATTTGCATTACCAGCAGAATTGTTAATGGGACAATGACTGTGCACCAGGCTCAGCCCGCTGTTTCCCAAATGGGGAGGAAGGTGGAGTCAAAGCAGGAGACTCAAAAGAGGAACTACGACATCGGAAGACCCAAAAGGACTTTCAGAACAGGATATGCCATCTATGTGCAGAAATATGGCGGTGGCTGCCAATGGAACCCAGGAGCCATGCTGGAAAAGACTGGTTCTTACAAAGTTAAGGTTCAAGCTGAGGCCATGAACAAACACCTGGACCACCTGAGAAGCAGGAAAGCCTCTCCAGCGGAGACGATTCAGCAGAGACGACATCCTTGACACCCATTGTGAATAACTCCAGCAAGGCGACTCAGCCAATGGGGACCCGAGAGTCATCCCCACGACGATGACAATTCAGAGTCCAAAATGGAGACTGAGGAGATTGATTCTCCGCCGCCAGAGGTCAGCACCGAGAACAAGCTTCCATCTGTGCCCCTTCAATGCTCAACAAGGAAGCAACGATTCCCCAGTCCGCTTCATACCCCTGACCTGGCTCCACCTCCTGCCAGCCCAAGGCCTTGTGCCTGACGATGAGAGAGGCCTCATTGCTGCAGGAGTGAGGGAGATGATTCAGACTTGGAGGTTGTGATAAACCTCATGAGGACCATGGAGGATCACTGATTGATGTCTTCGGGGGCTTTGTATAATACGAGTCCCCATGGTGAGCAAGCGGAGGCCCACCCACCTGGGTATCGTTAGCGGGACCTTCAAATGTAGCTCCCAGACCCAGACCGGCAGTCCCCCATAGGCCTAGGCTGGGACGTTTGTTCTGTGTGTCACGGTAGTGGCTTTATTTTCAGTTTAAAATAAACCCGTTTGGCCTTTCCCTCCTGGAATTATTACAGTGACCATGAAATTATCATTGATTTTTGTAAAAACCCATCTGGTTCACTAATGCCCTTCCTGGAATGAAATCTGCCATCCTTGCTCAGTCTGGCTCACATGTGACTCCAGACCCACAACATTGAGCAAGCCGCTCAGTCGAACTGTAACTAGGGATTGGCAATCTATGCCAGCCAGCCAGCCAGCGACGCCAGTAAAATAAATGGATATTTATTTAATTCCATTGTTTGTTAGATTTGTATTTAATTCCCATTAAATGTTGTTCCTTTATTTCTGTTTTCAGGCTGCTTGGAACTGTTTGGTTAATGAACACTGATAGTTAAAGTGTGTGATTTTGGGATGCCTGGGTAATTATACATAAGCTGAACAGCGTCCTTCCCTTTGACATTCTACCATCACTCTTGGATTTCCTTCTTGAAGCGCAGCAACAGCTCATTGTCGGTAACACATCCTACAATTAAAGTCAGTCATTGATTGGAGGTGCTTAAGTCACAATAGAAGCTCCACTGTTCCAATCTCTAGGTCCATGTTTGGGAAATGTTCAGGGCGGGGGTTGTCCTATTGGCTGTTTTGCAGCTGGTCCTCGGAGCTCCGCTGGTTAACATTGCCAGTTGACTTGAATGGGCACAGGGCGGATACTCGTGCTGACAGCTGAGAGCTTTTTTTCTGACATATAAAAGATAGGAGAGACATAAGAATGGACATTGGACCACTGGAAAATGAGCCTCAAGAAGTAGTAATAGGGAACATAAGAAACTGGAGGAACTTAACATGTACTTTGCATCAGTCTTCACAGTGGAAGACACCACTGACTCTCAAGTGAGTCAGAGGGCAGAGGTGAGTGTAGTGGGATTCACGAAGGAGAAGGTTCTGGGGAAACTGAAGGTGGATAAATCACCCGGACCAGATGGACTACACCCTAGGGTTCCAAAGGAGATAGCTGAGGAGAATGTGAAGGCATTGGTGGTGATCTTTCAGGAATCACTGGAGGCAGGGAGGGTCCCAGAGGATTGGAAAATGGTTAATGTAACACCTTTGTTTAAGAAGGGAAGGAGGTAGGAGAACAAGAAATTATAGGCCAGTTAACCTGGTAACTGGCCTATAACTGGTTAGCCTCGGAAATCTGAAGCACAAAGGGACTTATGAGTCTCTTAAAGTTAACGTGCAGGTTCAGTTGGCAGTTATGAATGCAAATACAATGTTGGCATTTGAGAGGGCTAGAATACAAGGGGAGGCACGGTGGCACAGTGGTTAGCACTGCTGCCTCACAGCACCTGGGACCCTGGTTCAATTCCAGTCTTGGGTGACTGAATGGAGTTTGTACTTCCTCCCTCTCTCTGCGTAGGTTTCCTCCGGATGCTCCGGTTTTCTCCACAGTCCAAAGATATGCAGATTAGGTGGATTAGCCATTTAAAATTGCCTTAGTGCCTGAAGGCTAGGTTAGATAGGCTCATAGGGTTACAGGTGTGGATTGGGCCTAGGTAGGGTGCTTTTTCAGAGGGTTGGTGCAGACCTCCTTCTGCACTGTGCGGCTTCTATGATCCTACGAGCAGGGATGTACTGCTGAGGCTGTATAAGGCTATGGTGAGACCCCATTTGGGGCAGCTCGGGGACCCGTATCTAAGGAAGGATGTGCTGGCCTTGGAAAGGGTCCAAATGAGGTTCACAAGAATGATCCCTGGAATGAAGAGCTTGTCGTAAGCGGAGTAGATGAGGACTCTGGGTCTGTACTCAATGGAGTTTAGAAGGATGAGGGTGGAAGCCTCACTGAAACATTCAGGGCGGTATTCTCTCCCCCCCCCACCTCCCCCGCCCATGCCAGATGGGAGAATCGCTGGGGCGCCGCGCGAATTGCGCCACGTCGCTCGACCCCCGCACGCGATTCTCCCAACCCCCTCGAAACCAGCGCTGTGCGAATCACGCCGGGACGCTCGGAGAATCACCGCAAACGGGTCCCGCTGGCGCCATCCACCCCTGGTCGCTGCTGGCAGGAACTCTGCAGGAACGCTCGGGGGGGCGACCTGTGGGGGGGGGGGGGGGGGGGCTCCTTCACCTTGGGGGGCCTCCGAAGGGGTCTGGCCCGTGATCGGGGCCAGCTGATCGGCGGGCCGCCCTCTTTCCCCCTCCCCCCTGGGCCTACATTCTGCCGCGGCTGGCCCCTGAACACCCACGCCATTTTGTGTTGGGGCCAGCGCGCATAAGAAGTTCCCCGTGCATGCACAGGATGGCGCAGCCCAACTGCGCATGCGCAGGATTTAGCTGCCCCAACTGCGCATGCGTGGGTTGGCACGGCACCCATTTGGCGCCGCATAGGGACGCTGGAGTGGCGTGAACCACTCCAGCACCGTGCTGGTCCCCTGTGGAGGCCAGAATAGGCCGTGCCCGAGCCGTGTTCACGCCTTCGTGAAACGCGACAGCGTTCACGCGGGTGGGCACTTGATCCACGGAGCGGAGAATCGCCCCCACAGAATACTGAGAGGACTAGATAGAGTGGACGTGGAGGGGATATTTCCATGAATAAGAGAAACTATAACCCGAGAACACAATCTCAGACTAAAGGGACAATACTTGAAAACAGAGATGAGGAGGAATTTCTTCAGCCAGAGGGTGGTGAATCTGTGGAACTCTTTGCCGCAGACGGCTGTGGAGGCCAAATCACTGAGTGTCTTTAAAACAGAGGTAGATAGGTTTTTGATCAATAAGGGGATCAGGGGTTATGGGGAGAAGGCAGGAGAATGGGGATGAGTAAAATATCAGCCATGATTGAATGGCGGAGCAGACTCGATGGGCCCAATGACCTAATTCTGTTCCTATGTCTTATTGTCTTATGATCTGGGTTATGATGGCCATTTATTTTCCAGATCTCCGTCAGATTCTGAAAACACACTCCGGTGAAGAAATATTCTCACAAGTTACAAAATGGAGCATCCTCTCACAGATATATGTTCCGGCAGGTGTGTTGCACATCTGAACAGGGTTGTGTATTTCCAACTTTATCATATTCAGCATCATATATCATTTATGACAATGCATTTTGGACCTGAACTTCCTCAGAGTGGCAGTTCGCAGGGGCAGCACGGTGGCCTAGTGGTTAGCACAACCGCCTCACGGCGCTGAGGTCCCAGGATCAATCCCGGCTCTGGGTCACTGTCCGTGTGGAGTTTGCACATTCTCCCCGTGTCTGCGTGGGTTTCGCCCCCACAACCCAAAAACGTGCAAGCTAGGTGGATTGGCCACGCTAAACTGCCCCTTAATTGGAAAAATGATTGGGTACACTAAATTTATTAAAAAAAAGAGTGGCAGTCCGCCATTCCATTCGAGATTTTTGCCTTAATATTTTTCCTATCCTGTCTCGGCTGACCTTCCGACCCAGAGTGGACAGGATGTGGGCAGTGCAGTGTGTCCCCAGAGCCTATTGTCGAAGGGCAGCTCTGTCGAGAGGAAAGATGCCACATCCCCATTTATCATGACACTAGCCGCCATAAACCAGGTTATTTTAAAGCTCCAGCCAAGTTAAAATGTCCTTGAATGGCCAGGGAGAAGGTAGGTGTATCAGGTAATAAGGGATTTTGGTGGGAGGTGGGGGGGATCAGCTCAAGTCAGGCGAGGCCTTAGGGGTGCAGGGAATGGTGGGGCCTCAGGGGGGAGTGGGGACAGGTTGGGTCGAGCCTGCAGAGGTGGGGTTGTCGGGCCAGGTCTCTGATGGATATCAGGTTGACCCATAGGGTATGGGAAGGTGGGGTCAATGTTGGGTTTGGTCAGATTGGGTCTGTGGCGGGGGAGGGGGGGGACGGGGGGAGCTGCTGGTGAGAGTCAGGCCCAGAGTGGGTGGGGGTGAGACTTGGGCCTGGAGTAGGAGGATGTGAGAGTCAGGCTTCAGGTTGGGGCAAGATGAGATTTGGGCCTGGAGTGGAAATGGATGAGTGTTGGGCCTGGGTGGGAATCGGCCTGGGAATGGGAGGAGGTGAGTGTCGGGCCTGGAGTGGGAGGAAGCGGGAGTCGGGTCTGGAGTGGGAGGGGGTCAGATTTGGGTCTGGAGTGAGAGGGACTGAGAGTCAGGGCTGGAGTCGGACCTGGAAATTGTATAATCCTTAATGCTTAGGTTTTGACAGAGCACTCTGATTCTTGGATAAACACCATAGCCGGGATTCTCCTTTCCAGAGACTAAGTCCCCACGCCAGCAGGAAAACCGGCGCGAACCACTCCGGCGCCAACGGCCCCCGAAAGTAAGGAATTCTCCACTTACCACCACTTTCTTGCAGGCTAGGTGGGTGCCAGAGATGTTGGCACCACTCCAGGCGCCGCCGAAGGGACTGCGTGTGTTCGAGCATGCGCCAATGGGCCCGCGTGATCTCGCACATGCGTGGAACCGCTGCCGTGTTTTGGCGCATGCGCGGGGGATTCTCTTCTCTACGCTGACCATGGCGGAGCCTTACAGGGGCTGGCGCAGAAGGAAAGAGAGCCCCATGGCACAGGCCCAGCCCGCAGATTGGTGGGCCCCGATCGCTGGCCAGGCCACCGTGGGGGCACCCCCGGGGTCGGATCCCCCCCCCCCCCCCCCCCCCCCCCCCCCCCGACGACCGCCCCAGCTGTCTCACCCGCCAGTTCCCGCCGGTACGTTGAGCTGAGTGATTCACGCTGGCGGGACTGGCCAAAAACAGACGGCCGCTCAGCCCATCGGGGCCCGGAGAATTGGTGGGGGGGCCACTGCCAAAGGACCCCAATTGGCGTGGCGGATTCGCGCCGTCCCCCGGGGATTCTCCGACTCGGCGGGGGTGTTGGAGAATCCCGCTGCATAAGTATTAAACTGTACTTCCTTTTTTTAATTGTCCACCTTAAATCTCTCATTCAGCAATGGAATCAAACTCCCTCCTCGGGCAAAATATTTTCTTATAAAACAAAACGTTTTCAGAACTATTTACATGGGACTGACTATTGGAGGACAGTGCATCAGCAATTACCCATTTTCTTTTTGTTGACTTCAAATAACTGATTTTGAAACTTCTGGAACATTCACATTGAACTGTTCTGAGTTCATCCAATTAAATGAAAAGCAAATAAACTGAGGGACAAATTAAAAGGGGCAGCTCCTTAAAGAGATATGCCTTAAACCAAAAGCAAATGAAACCTAAACCATCAAATCAACAGGTGGTTAAAAGGCACAATTAGCACCCCAGACCCGACGGTGCCCATTGAGCATGGAAGGCCTCGATGGTGCCGGTGGTCACTGCATGCTCCCTCTCCAGGGATACCCGCCGTGAATGAAGGCGCCAAGAGGGACAGACAGTCAGGTTGGACCGCCCCCTCGGTCGCCCGCTGCTTGGACCTGTTTTGCCAGGCCCAGGAGCAGGTTCACAAGGAAGTTGTCTTCCTTCCCTGCCCATCACCGCACTGGATGACCAATCACATTGAAGCTGCTGTACAAGAATCGCGCTGTTTGAAGTAGTTGTCTAAATCTGTACCATGCTCCGATTCTTATGTGTGGCCTACTCATTTGTTCCATACAGGAACCAGACCTGTCTTTGATATAGTGGAGAGGTGGACGGAAAGGTTGATCCCAAGCGTTTCCACTTGCAGGGGAGTTCAAAACTAAGGGCCATAAAAATTAGACTTAATAAATCCAATAGAGAATTCAGGCAAAACCTCATCACCTTTGTAGAGAGTGGTTAGAATGTGGAACTCACTAGCCATGAAGAGAAGTTGAGGTTAACAGTTACAGATGCATTGAAAAGGAAGTTAGACAAACACACAAGGACCAAGGAATTGGCAGATATATATGGACAGGGAAAGGGGTGGGGGGCTTTGTGTGGAGCCAAAACACTGTCACGGTACTGGGCCAGGCCCCCAATTTATATTAGGAAATCAAATGAGGAACCTCAACCATTTTTCAATTTGTAAACGGTGAAGAAAGAATACATCACTCCAGGAGTGATTCCACTGACAAATAGGGATAGTTTTATATTAAAACAAACATTATTAACCCCATTAATATCCAAGCGAAAAAGCTTTTCAATTAACAGTTAAACAGTTCTAAAACAATTGGATAAAGAAAGGACTTTGAGCTTATTTTCCCATCTACTTCTAAGATTTAAATTAAGCAAACTCCACGCACACAGGTCAAATGCCACTTATTGATACAGTTAACACTCAGTGTCTTACAGATTCATGCACACAGTCCTTGGGAGAGAAGCATTGAGAAGTCAGACTGAGAAACACATTTCCTCCCCTCAGAACCCAGAGCAGAACTCTGAAAATGAAACAAAAAACAGACACAGGGCAGGGCTGAAAATGAAACTAAAACAGACCCAGCCCCTCCCATGAGTGACATCATAACCTGCCTATTTGTTAAATCCTTAATCACAGCTTTAGCAGACATATAGGGCGGCATTCTCCCCTACCCGGCGTGACGGAGGGTGCCGGCGTAGGGGAGTGGCGCCAACCACTCAGGGGTCGGGCCTCCCCAAAGGTGGGGAATTCTCCCCACCTTTGGGGGCCAGCCCCGCGCCGGAGCGGTTGGCACCAGAAGACTGGCGCAAAAAACCGGCCGGGCAGCTGCCACTGACATCACCACCGGCGCATGCGCGATGTGGGTTTCTCTTCCGCTTCTGCCATGGCGGAGGACGTGGCGGCCGCGGAAGAGAAAGAGTGCGCCCAGGGCACTGGCCCGGAGTCTGAACGGGGGGCCCCGATCGCGGGCCTGGCCACCGTGGGGGCACCCCCCGGGGTTCGATCGCCCCGCCGCCCCCCCAGGACCCCGGGGGCCCGCTCACGCCGCTGATCCCGCCGTTACAGAGGTGGTTGAAACCTTGGCGGCGGGAGAGGCCTCCCAGCGGCGGGACTTCGGCCCATCCGGGTCGGAGAATCACCGCAGGGGCCTCGCCGATCGGAGTGGCGTGATCCCCGCCACCGCCACTCCCCGGGTGGCGGAGAATCTCTGCTAGGGGTCGGAGAATTTAGCCCATACGACGGGATTCTCTCAGCCCAGGGCCGGGTCGGAAAATCCCCGTGACCGGCGCGAATCTCCAGAGCGGAGATTCGGCACCATTGGTGCCGGCACGGTTGACGTGGCACCGGTCGGAGTCTGCTCTATTTGGCCGGCCGTCTGATTCGCAGCCGTCATGAAAACGGCAAGTCCCGCCGGCGCCATCCACACCTGCTCTCAGCCGGTGGGAACTCGGCATGGAAGGGTCGGGGGCGGCCTGTGGGGGGGGGGGGGGGGGGGGGGAAGGGGGGTTCCGACCCCGGGGGCGGGGGCATCCGATGGCCTGGCCCGCGGTCAGGCCCACCAATCGGCCTGTCTGGCTGTGGGCTTTGTTTCGTCCGCGCCGGCCCCTGTAGTCCTGCGCCATGTTGCGCGGGGTCGGCACATTGAAGGAAGCCACTGCGCATGCGCGCATTGGCGCCGGTGCCACTGCGCATGCGCGGATCCCGCGGTGCCCAGTTGACGCTGGGATCGGCAGCTGGAGGGGCGTGGGCTGCTCCAGTGCCGTGCTGGACCCCTGTAGACGTGGGTCGCTCCAGTGCCATGCTGGCCCCCGCGACGGCATTTCCGATGGCGCCAACACTTAGCCTCAGAATCACAGAATCCCACCCATAGGGTCCCATTTAATGACAAAACACAGTCCTGTTTTGGGCACAAAAAGCCGAAATAACACAATAAGTTTCTTGGTACCTGCAGTGCCGAAAGCGACTCCGCTATCAAATGGAACTTTGTTTTTGACCTGGACGGTGAATATCCTGCCAAGGCCTCGCTTACTTTACTTTCTGCATCGACTGGTAGCATTTTTAATAACACCCCGATCTCACGACCCCCTCAGTCACCCAACTGCAGCCTCCGGTCTCCTCAACTTACCTCTTAGGCGTCAGCGAGCCTCCCTCACCCCGCCTCTTAAGGCCGCGGAACCCCGGGCCCGATCCCTGGCATGGACAATATGGCACCTGGGCACCTTGGCATTGGCATCCAGGCAGTGGCCCTGCCAGCCTGGCAGTGCCATCTGAGCAGCCTGACTATGCCAGGGTGGCAGTGCCAAGGTGCCTAGGTGAAAGTGAAAGTGCCGGGGGCCTCCGATGGCCTGGGAGACACCCCCCCCCCCCCCCCCCCCCCCCCCCCACTCCCGGGGTGCCGTTATGCCCGGTCCATGTTTGTGTGGTCCAGTGCTAACCGGCGCCATGGCGAGGTGCCCCAGGCATGGACGTTCGTTCCCGGGTCTCGGGATAATCGGGTGCAGACATATTCATATTTAAATGAGCCATTAAATATGTTAATCTGTAACTCACAAAGCATGGGCAAGATCCAGATCATGACGCCTCGTGAGATCTCGTTAGTCTCAAACGACAAAAGTCTCACAAGACGCATCTCACGAGATTTACGAGTTTCAACTCGTCACCCTGTTGGATACCTTAACCTAAGTTATTGTGATAACATGACTGCAACAGACACATAATACAATAGATAAAAAATTCCCTGCATTCATCACAACTGACTATGTGTTGGAATCATAGAATCATAGAATTTACAGTGCAGAAGGAGGGCATTTGACCCATCGAGTCTGCACCGGCTCTTGGAAAGAGCACCCTACCCAAGCCCACACCCCCACCCTATCCCCATAACCCAGTAACCCCACCCAACACTAAGGGCAATTTAGCATGGCCAATCCACCTAACCTGCACATTTTTGGACTGTGGAAGGAAACCGGAGCACCCGGAGGAAACCCACGCGCACACGGGGAGAACAACCCGGAGCACTTTAGAAGAATAGGGACAAGGCACAGAGGGGAAGGGAAGGGAATAGACAGTTTAGGTCAGGGAACCAGAGACAGGATCCAAAACGTTTTTTTGAAAGCAGGGGAAGGAGATGGAAAGAGGAGAACATCAGGCTGAATGAAGAATAACTAATGGTGAAATAAAGAGAATGAAGGAGAAACCCAGGATCGGAATCTAATCAAGCTCCGGCAAGCATGAAACTGTCAAACTTCAGCCTCCCAATGGCGGGATGAAAGTAGGGAATTCGATTGGTGGCGGATTAAAGGCAGATTGTGCTTTCCGACAGCAAGCAACAGGAACATATTTTTAATGTCATCCTGATATTAAATATACGGACACCAGATTAAATTGCACCTTTGCGTTTAAGTTAGCGACAAACGAGAAAAACGAGGTGGTGTGCAGCAGGTGAAGTCATCCTTTTTTAATAAATAATAATCATAATCTTTATTATTGTCACAAGTAGGCTTGCATTAACACTGCAATGAAGTGACTGTGAAAAGCCTCTAGTCGCCACATTCCAGCGCCTGTTTGGGTACACAGAGGGAGAATTCACAATGTCCAAATTACCTAACATCTTTCAGGACTTGTGGGAGGAAACCAGAGCATCCGGAGGAAACCCACGCAGACACGGGGAGAACGTGCTGACTCTGCACAGACAGTGATCCCCAAATTGAAATCGAACCCAGCACCCTGGCACTGTGAAGCAACAGTGCTAACCACTATGTTAACATGCCTTCATTTCCTGGTGCATTTGGAGAGAGTCAGAGCTGATTTTGTTGTTTGAGGAATTTCGCTCAGCCGGTGAGGGGAGGATGAGCTCGAGTGGTGTTTGTCCACGGAGGCTGGGGCATGGCTGTCCGACTGAAGGAGGTCAGTTTGCGGTGGCTGGAAGGAGAGTTTGGGGAAGAGGGCATAAAACAGAGGGAGGGAGGGGGCAGTGGAGGCCACAGGAAAGGTCAACCTCTACCAAAGGCAGCTCAAGCATGCATGGTAGATTGGGGGATCAAGGGTAATTGAGGGCAGGTCAATGGTGAGGTTGGGATAAGCGAGGTAACCAAATCCTGGGAAGGCCAATGATGACGGTTCACAGGTTGAAAGTGAGGAGGGTCAGGCGTTCGGGAGGGAGGCAGCTCTAGGTTGTCAGACAGTTGATCGAGGGTGACGGGTGGGTGGCCAATTGATCACAGAAGACAGGAGAATAGTGATGGAGGGAGGGAGCAGGATGATGGAGAGAAGATCAAAAGTGACTGGCGAGGGTGCAGGGCGATGCATTGCAGTGCTGGTGTCAGAGCAGGAGTATCCAGGATTTTGGCAGTGACATTTTCAAGAGATGCCTGGAGACCAGGTTGCGGAGGGAAGTGACTACAGTGGAGTGGGTGGTTGGACAACGGGGTGTGGTCGATGCACAGCAATAGGCTCCCCATTGGTTAACGGTCATCAGGTCAGGAAGGAGGGCCATATTGACTATGCCAACTAGATCTTTGTTGACCTTCTGTCCGCAGTTTACATCAAGCAGACAGGATGGCTCCCAAACACCCCGGGCTGTATTCTCCGATCCTGTGGCTATCTCCGCAGGATATGTCTCGTCTTCCGACCAGAAAGCTGGCGCCACCCCTGCACCGATCCACTGTCCGGTGGGGCGGGCTCGCAACAGTGCAGCGTAAAGCCCCCAGATTTACCTGCCGATACAGCCCCAGAATGGTCGGGTCCGTGGCCGCCATGCGCACGGCGGCGGCGGCTCCGTACAGCATGGCGCCGGCCGCGCATAGACACGGCCTGGCAAAAACTGACCCACTGCAACCCCCCTCGCCACCTCTTGACCACCCCCCACTAGTCCCCCCAGGCCCCGCCGAAGCCCCCCTCCTGCCAGCGGAACAGCTTCCCCTCCCCCGACTGTGGCGGCGCTGGACAGTCTGCTGAAGCCACGCAAGGTCCCCGAAAGTTGTGAGGACACATGCCCCAGGCTGTCGGGGACTCGGTCCATTGGGGGCGGAGCATCGGGGGAAGGCCTCAGGTGATGTCCTGACGCCTTCCCAACGGCCTGTGGCATACTCCTTGAGAACGCCGTTTTTGAGGGGGCAATGTAAAAGTGGATTCTCCGGCCGATCATCGGTGATCGGAGCATTCCACCCCTCGCTTTCTAATGCTGTGATAGAGGGAGAGAGGAACTGGCAGAGGATGACCCAGGGCCAAGATGGCACGGCAATGCCCAGGACAAGAAGAGATGACAACAGAGGGTCAGACAGCTCAGAATGCTTGCAACCAGGAGTCAGTGTGATGCTGAGTAATAGCATGTAACCAAATATACTGCACACGGAGCAACTACCTGCAGACATCAGTGAGGCAATAGCAAAGATGGCTGAAGTTGTAACAAGTCAATCACCGACCCCTGGACTGAGAGAGGGAACAATCCTATGCCAGTAGCTTTAAATCACCAAGGCATTAAGCTTCTATACCAGCGGCTCATTGTAGGCTTTCATGGGGGGACAAATGTGTGGCATTTCACAGTCAACCATGAGAGCCAGGCAGTCAGGGCTATGGGTATTGCTGGCATTGCTGGATTTCCAAAGGTACGAGGGGAAAATGACTGTAGACATGTGGCACTCCGGGTTTCCGGGCACAGACAGTGGCATTCATAAACCCAAAAAGGGATTTCATTCCATCGATGTGCGGCTGGCCTGTTATCACTGAAAATGGATGCACTTGGGCACACGCTCACTCCCCAGGGAGTTGTGATGATTTGTACATCCTCACTAACTTCCCAGGAGTGCCACAGCTATTTGCTTCTCATGTGTGAATGTAAAGTGGTTCCTGACTGACAAGTAATATCTACAGATATCATGATACCTATGTGGAATCCACAGAGCACAGCAGAGATGATGTGCAATGTCACTCATAACGTAACCAGGGCAAAAATAGAACAGATATCGGACTGCTGAAGATGAGGTTCCGCTACGTGAACCATTCAGGTGGAGTGTTGTACGTCACAGAGAGTCACTTGCTTCATTGTGGTCTGCTGTGCCTTACACAAAGTAATGCAGAGGAATTTTCAGCAGGGGATGACCCTCTGACAGTACAGCAATCTCTCAGTTCTGACCCTCTAACAGTGCAGCACTCCCTCAGTGCTGACTCCCTAACAGTGTCACACTCCCTCATTACTGGCCCTCTAGCAGTGCAGCACTCCCTCAGTACTGACCCACTGACAGTGCAGTACTCTCTCAGTACTCTCTCAGTACTGACCCTCTGACAGAGCAGAACTCCCTCAGTTCTGACCCTTTGACAGTGCAGCACTCCCTCAGTACTGACCCTCTGACAGTGCAGCACTCTCTCAGTACTGACCCTCTGACAGTACAGCACTCCCTCAGTACTGACCCTCTGACAGTGCAGCACTCCCTCAGTTCTGACCTTCTGATAGTGCAGCACCCCCTCAGTTCTGACCCTCTGACAGTGCAGCACTCCCTCAGTTCTGACCCTCTGACAGTGCAGCACTCCCTCAGTTCTGACCCTCTGATAGTGCAGAATTCCCTCTGTACTGGCACCCCCTCAGTTCTGACCCTCTGACAGTGCAGCACTCCCTCAGTTCTGACCCTCTGACAGTGCAGCACTCCCTCAGTTCTGACCCTCTGATAGTGCAGCACCCCCTCAGTTCTGACCCTCTGACAGTGCAGCACTCCCTCAGTTCTGACCCTCTGACAGTCCAGCACTCCCTCAGTTCTGACCCTTTGATAGTGCAGAATTACCTCTGTACTGGCCCTCTAACAGTGCAGCACTCCCTCAGTGCTGACTCCCTAACAGTGTCGCACTCCCTCATTACTGGCCATCTAGCAGTGCAGCACTCCCTCAGTACTGACCGACTGACAGTGTAGTACTCTCTCAGCACTCTCTCAGTACTGACCCTCTGACAGTGCAGCACTCTCTCAGTACTGACCCTCTGACAGTGCAGCACTCTCTCTGTACTGACCCTCTGACAGTGCCGCACTCCCTCAGTTCTGACCCTCTGACAGTGCAGCACTCCCTCAGTTCTGACCCTCTGATAGTGTAGCACTCCCTCAGTTCTGACCCTCTGACAGTGCAGCACTCCCTCAGTTCTGACCCTCTGACAGTGCTGCACTCCCTCAGGTCTGACCCTCTGACAGTGCCGACCCTCTGACAGTGCAGCACTCCCTCAGGTCTGACCCTCTGACAGTGCAGCACTCTCTCAGTACTGATGGAAGGACAAGGACTGTAGATGCATGGGGTCACCACAACCACCACAATCCCCTCCAAGTCACCCACCACCCTGACTAGGAAATATATCGCCGTTCCTTTACCCCATCCCTAATAGCACATCGGGTGTACCTACGCCACATGGACCGCAGCAGTTCAAGAAGGCAGGTCTCCACCACCTTCTCAAGGGCTGTAAGGGAAGGGCAATTAATGTTGGCCTGGCCCATGAAGAAATAAACATAAAAAATGTTGCTAGGCAGCGACAAATTTTTGGAATTGTAGGAGAGATTTGAAACGGGGCAATAGTTGAAGAGATTTGGAATGGGTCCATGGGGTAAGAGCAGTTTAGAAGGAAATGGGGTTGAGTACTCGATAGGGGAGATGGATTGAAGTTAACGAGCAGAACGGAGGAGGAGAAGTTTGAGCGGTCAGGAACTGGATAGGAGGGGATTATGAAAATAAATAATGGGCATCAGTGATAAGGGACGAGATTTTCTGGCGCCTCCGCACCCCGATTTCCAATGGTGGATGCGGCTGCAGGTGGGATATTTCGGTCACGCTGATGTCCACAGTGCTTTGCGTAGCTCGCTCACCCTGCTGCTGGGAACCCAGCAAGGCCAGGGAGGGGGGGGGGGGGGGGGGGGTCACCTTTGGCGAGACCGGATGATCCTGACACCAGGAAGAGCTGGAAAATCCTCCCCTAGGTAAGTGAGCCGAGGGCTGAGGCGGAGGTTTGACGGAAGCTGCACACAGCAGTGAGTGTAATGGTGTGACTAGGGGAGCTGTGTGGTTTAACCAGGAGCAGTGCTAAGAAGGGAAGTCACGGTGGTCACAGGCAGAGAAGTGATGCCTGTGGTAGAAAGCAGACAGCCACAGCAAGCAGAGGATGACGTACGAACCATTTTATTTTTTAATTTCAATATGGCATGCCAATTAAAAATAACTTTGACGAACTTCCGTTTGTGATTGAGTATCGGGAAGTAACTTTCCTGAACTTAAAAACAAAATGCCAGTAACCATTCCCCCTTTAATGCTTAGGGCCTTTCCTGTAGACGGATATTAACTGTATAATGTCCAGTGCCATCCAACACTTGAGGAGTGTTTCTGTGGGCAAGTAGTGAATGGGTGTAGATGGGGGTGCCGCCATAAGTAGGGCAGCATGTTACGCTTTGGAGTTCCAAAGCCCATCCCAACCCACTGACTGCCCCCGATTAACGCGGGTGTTTTTGACTGCTTGAGTGGTGGTTTGTAATGATTTAAATGTTAGTTACTCAGCTGGAGGGATACCTCAACTGACAGTCACAATTAAGGATTCCTGGACTTCCTGCAACTCTCCATTGAAAAGAAAGTGAGAACACAGAAGAGCAAATTTAAATTCAGGCAAATAGTGGGTATCAGAGAAGGTTGGAAACTGAGTGGCTTGCTCGGCCATTTTAGAGGGCAATTGAGAGTCAACCACATTGCTGTGGGCCTGGGAGTCACATGTAGGCCAGACCAGGTAAGGACGGCAGATTTCCTCCCCAAAGGTCATTCGTGAACCAGATGGGTTTTTACAACAATCGAGTAGTTCCGTGGGCACTGTAATACCCTGCACGGAACCTATGGGGTGGAAGTGCTTGTCTTCCCCGTGCTCCTTGTGGACTACCAGCTCGCCCTCTAGGGGTGAGGTATCTCATGTAAAAAAGGTGAGCCAGTAAGGCACTGATCAGAGAAGAATGAAGTAGGGATCTAGGTACAGGGTAGCGTACACATCGTTTGTGTAAATAAAACTTAGTTTCTTATTTTACTCGGTGTGGACTCATGTCCTTATTAAAGTCACCCATATTGATCTATTTAATTTTCTGAATTTAAATTGCTCAGCTGGCGGAGCTGGATTCAAACTGACATTTTGTACGTCAGCCAGCCTGGGGCCCTCTCGTCCCTATAGCAACCAAGCCATTGTTGTCAGGCAGAATTCAGAGTGGGCCACGTGATCTCCTTCATTCCCCCATTTTACCTTGAGGGACAATCCTAAAACATAACAATCTTATAAAGATTCACATTTGCAACAGGACATGGAAGCAGGAACTCCACTCTGAGCACTCCCGCTTCTCACCTGTCACTCGCATCCCCTCCCCACTTATCTCCCGACAGGGGTGTTGGCCGCTGCACAGGAGCAGCTGGAACAGTCTCTGTCCGAGCACTCAGCACCTCCAAAACCCAGACAGAATCAGTCACAAATACCTGGTAGTCAGGGCAGGGATATGAGCAGCAGCTTCTTCATCTGCTGAAACCACAGGGGTCGGAATTTGTAGAAGCAGTAGGAAAGAGAAGAAGAAAGCTGTGTGGTTGTATGATTGACCACACATGAGTGTGTGGGAACAATGCTATGATGTGCTGTTTCTGCTTTTTGGTGGAATCATATAAAACTTATACATTGTACCACTGGCCTTTCCTGGCTCCGGGTGCACCTGCCGTCCGTTGGTTGAGAGCGCCATTAGCCACCTGCCTGGCAGCAGTGGTTAGCAACTTGGTGACTCTGCCTGGGCATCGCTGACAGTGGATGCCCCCCCCCCCCCCCCCCCCCCCCTCCCCCCATCTCCAAAGGCTGAGGCAGAATCTCAACTGTTTTCTGAAAGCCACCTTGCTGCTCCACCAGAGCAGCGGGGATGCCAGAGGTCACAACTGCAGCCATGGGAAATTTAACAGAGGGGGAACCCCTCCACCTTGTTGGCCTGGTAGCTGTGACCACAGTTTTATCTTGAACTTTTTTTTTGCAGACTTTAGACAACGGCTCCATCTCGAGGCACCACTGTGGTCTTCCACCTTCAGGTGGCAGCACCCACCATTCCCCTCAATTGACTGCCTCTAAGACGATTGTGCTGGCCGGTGGGACTCAGATTACCAGGGTCGGGGCACACGCTAGCCTCCGCCGGAAAAATAATTTGAAGGGTGGTAAGGTTCTGCTCACTGTTTTACACTGTCACACAGGGCTCATGATCCATAGGCCAAGTACATGATCGAATTATCACATGAGGAGTTCATTACCACATGAAGCTTCTAAATGGAAAATTGTTGGCTATCAGTAAGGTTTGTGAGAACATGAAAACAGTTGTTATCTAAGAAAGCCTAGTTAAACAAATTTGAATTGACATAAGCCCCACGAGGCCCACAGGGAATCCATTATCGATCTCCCTGTGGGGCTCGTGGAGTATGAGCTTCCCCGGCAGAGGGCAGAGGCTCATCCACCGAGGGCTCATAAAACCGAGCATAAAAGCTGGCCCGAGCCGGATCGTCTGAATTTCGAATGACATTGCCGAGTACCTTGTAGCATCTGTGTGTTGTCAATATGTTTTAATGTTTACAAAACCAATAGTTTAGAAATGCTTGCAGTCTCGGTTAATCCTTACCTTGGATCCCCTAAAGATTAAAGGGGAAGTTCAAAAGCCACACACTAACATTATCGTGGATGGTGTTGAACAATGACATTCACATTGATCAAATCAATTCTGCATCATTCAAAATAGTAGATAAACAGAACAACCTTGGGGATGCAAGTTCATTCATTCCTTATCATCAGTGTATCAAAACACTGGCTGGATACACATTGAAAAAATGGAAAATATCCATGATGATAAAAAGGGATGCTGAAAAAAGTCACGTGAGCACAGTTCAACAACCACAATGTGCCCGGCGGGGACCCGGGTAAGATGGGTGAATCACACGCAAGCCCCAAATCGTGCTCCGCATAGGTGCAAAACTTTGTGTGAGTCACCCAACCCGCTCAACCAGACCCGATCTGGATCGCACCCTCGCTGGGCAAGATCCAAATCTGAATATTTAAATGAGCTGTCATTCGGACACTGGATTCACCCGGTGCCCAGGACTCACCAACCGCACCTGGGACCTCGCCAGAGCACCGTTTACCACTGGGTCACACAAACGTGGACCAGTCGCAATGGCATCTTGTGCCAGCTTGGCACTGCCAAGGGCTGGGCCTGGGGATGCCTTGCCAGGAAAAGGGCACATTGGAGATGTGTGGTGGGGGGGGGGGGTGGGGTGGTCCTGGGGACCTCCCCAAGGTTAGGGTGAGAGGGGGGGAGTCAAAAGGGCGAGGGGGGCCTGAAAGAGGGGGGGATGATTGGGGCTGTCGGAAAAAATGACACCCCCCTCTGCAAGGATCCTTTCTTGTGAGCAGGAAATCCGTCTAATATGTGCGGCCTCAGTGGGAGCATCATCCCGAGACCAGGAAAAATAGTGAAGTGGCGTTGGATAGCGGAATGTTTCTTGGTGCTGCAGCTGCCGAGAAACACCTCGCTAAAAATGCCAATCAGTGGACTTTAACTTGAGTCCGCTAAATTGCACCCATGCTGTTGAAGCTTTTCATCTTGCACTCGTCAGGACAGATGCAAAAATACCAAGGGCGCAATTCTCCGCACCCGCGGAAAATCGCAAAGTTGGCCGTGAAAACGGCCGAGTTTTGCGACGGCCCGACACGGCCCATTTTCCGAGGTATTCACGTCCGGGAAATGGGCTAGGAACGGAGCCGCGTCAATCACGTGTGCGATGACGCCGGAACGCGGCGACGCTACGAACACGCCCACGTGACGCCGCCCAACGCCGTAAAAAGGTGCGGGCGAGCACAGAAACTATGCCAGGATGTCGGAGCTGAGGAGAGCAGCCCCACTATTCGTGGAGGCTGATGTTGAGATGCTGCTCGAATCCATCAAGCAGAGGAGGGGCATCATTTGCCCGCGTAGAGGGCATCGCCACCCTGCCAGCGCGGTGCGCCAGGGCTGGCGTGAGGTGGCTGCTGCCGTTAGTGCTGTGGGGCAGACACCTCGCTCTGCAGACCAATGTCGGAAGAAGATGCACGACCTCACCAGGGCTGCCAGGGTAAGTGCCAAGAGGGTGCCCCCGGGTCACAACCATCCCTCCCCCCCCTTTACTTAATCACCCACCTCCCCCCCTGGCACGGGGGGTGGAGGGGGATTGGGGCAGAGTGAGTTGAGGGTGGTTCACAAAGTTGTCACAGACCCAGCGCTCTGGCCCCCGTGGAGAGATGCAATGGTCTTATTACAACTTGACCCCCAAACTGTGACAGTATCTGAACGGACTGCTGATACCTGCCGTATTATTATGATCTACCTATGCCCCCTCCCCCAACAGGACAAGACCGCTCACAACACCCGTGAGTGGAACAAGACGGGAGGGGGTTCGCCCATCCTGCGGCCCCTCACCACGTTTGAGCAGAGGGCCCTGGACCTTGTTGGCGGATCTGCCACTCGGGAGATCTGCGTGTCTGCGTGCTGCGCCCGCCACTCCGCCAGCCTCCTCCTCCTCCTCCTCCCTCTCCTCCTCCTCCTCCTCCTCCTCCTCTGTGCTGGCACCACTGCCACTGGCTTCTCCCTCCGCCTCCTGCAGCAGGTCATCTCCCCTCTGCATCGCGATGTTGTGCAGCGCACAGCAGACCACTACAATGCGAGCGACCCTGTCGGGCTGCTGCTGCAGGGCCCCTCCGGAGCGGTCCAAGCACCTGAATCTCATCTTCAGGAGGCCAAGGCAGCGCTCCACCACACCCCTGGTTGCTGCATGGGCCTCGTTGTATCGTGTTTCCGCATTGGTCTGAGGCCTCCGTATAGGCGTCATCAGCCAAGACCTCAGCGGATAACCCCTGTCGCCTAGCAACCAGCCCCTCAGCCGGGGGGGACGCCCCTCAAACATCGCAGGGATGTACGAGTGCGCCAGTATGTAGGAGTCATGCACACTCCCTGGGAACCTTGCACAGACGTTCATGATCCTCATGTGGGGGTCACATACCACCTGGATATTCATGGAGTATGTCCCCCTTCTGTTTGTGAACACCTCCCTGTCCCCTGCAGGCGGGCACATGGGGATGTGAACACAATCGATTGCCCCCTGCACCATCGGTATCCCGGCCACACTGGCAAATCCACGAGCTCGTGAGTCTTGACTTGCTTGGTCCTTGGGAAAGGTGATGTAGCGATCGCCGATGGCATAGAGGGCGTCGGTCACATCCCGGATACACCTGTGCACCGATGACTGGGAGATCCCGGAGAGGTCCCCGCCCGGAGACTGGAAGGAGCCGGTCGCATAGAAGTTAAGAGCGACCGTCACCTTGATGGCAACCGGGATCGCATGTCCTCCCCCCGTTCCACGTGGGGCGAGGTGCGACAGGAGTTGGCAGATATGTATCACCGTCTGCCTACTCAGCCGGAGTCTCCTCCTGCAGGTGATGTCCGTCATTGTTAGGAAAGAGATCCGGGCACGGTACACCCTCGGCCTTGGTCGTCGCCTCTGGCGCCGTGGCTGTACCCTCACTCTCTACTCCTCCTCCTCCTCCCCCCCATGCTGCTCGACGACTGGCAACTCCTCGGCCCTTCCCTCTGCTGCTGCAGCTGGCCCTGCATCCACTGCGGGTTATGGCTGTGGATGCTGCTGCATCTCCAAATGCAGACAGCACTGACCTTTATTCTACTATTCACACATTCTTCTCTTTTTCTTTCAGGCAGCACTAATCTTTATTCTGCTATTAACACATACTTTGCTTTCAGACAGCACTGACTTTTTTTCTGCTATTGACACTGGCCATTAGCTCACTGGGCTAAATCTCTGGCTTTTAAAGCAGACCGAGCAGGCCAGCAGCACGGTTCGATTCCCATACCAGCCTCCCTGGACAGGTGCCGGAATGTGGCGACTAGGGGCTTTGCACAGTAACTTCATTGAAGCCTACTCGTGACAATAAGCGATTTTCATTTCATTTTTCATTTCTCTCTTTTTTCAGATAGCACGGATCTTTATTCTGCTATTAACACATTCTGCTCTTTTTCTTTTAGACAGCACCCCTCGCAGCCAAAATACTTTTTAAAACGGTGGGCGATAAGGTGCTTAAATCCTGTCCCCTCCCCGAGCTGGATTGGGCTCATCGCAGGCTGTGACCAGGACCTCGTGCAGATTAACCCCCTCGAGCGACGATCCTGAGGTTCCATGACTTCAAAGTAAAAGAGCAGATTGTGCAATGGTCCAGGGAGCACTGCAACATTAAATGCGAGGGGGTCACTCGATCTGGCTTTACCAGGACGTTAGTGCAGAATTAGTGAAGAAAAGATCAGCATTTAATGGGCAAAATCTGCCCTATTTAAGAAGGATATCCGGTTTGGGCTACTTTACCTGGCTCATCTGCGAGGTTCAGTCGAGGGAAAGGATCCCTTCTCCCCTTAGTGAGCTGAATACTCGGCAATTGCCATCTCAGACCACGCCCCTTATTTTGTTGAATTTTGCTTCGATTTTGGTGCCCCTGAGCGACCGCCTGTAAATTAGACACCACCTTACTGTCTGATGACAAACATTGTGAGCGATTGTCTGCTGCTATAGCAGACTTCATCAAATTTAACAAAACAGAGTCAATCTCTCCATCTACACTATGTAGAAACTCTAAACGCTGTCATAAGGGGGGAAATTATCTCACATAAATCTCACATTGTGAAAAAGGAGAGAGAGGATTGAATGACAAAGGCTGATGGACTCCATCTTGGATGTTGACCGCCAATATTCTGATACCCCAACGCCGGAATTACTGATGCGTAGAAACAAACTTGCAACTTCAATTTCAATTGATCTCCATGATCAAGCGGTTGTTACGATGATCTAGGGGCACCTTCTATGAACATGGGGAGAAGGCGATCCATCTGCTTGCGCATCAACTCAATCCCTGTAGTGGAGGAGTGCATTCAGCCCATCGAATCTGCATTGAACATTCAAACCACTCACCGAACCACCCCTCTCTAGTCCTTTAACTTCATAACCTAACCTTCGCATCCCTGGACACAAAGGGACAATTTAGCATGGCCAATCCACCTACACGTATTTCTTTGGACTGTGGGAGGAAACCAGCGAACCCGGAGGAAACCCATGGTGAGAACATGCAAAGTCCACACAGACAGTGATCCACGGCCGGAATTGAACCCGGGGACCTGGCGCTGTGAGACAGCAGTGCTAACCACTGTGCCACCTCTCTCCAGGTAAATGCGTCTTTCAGTACGTTTTACCATGAGCTATATGAGTCAGCATCTCTCTAAATACTTCATCATGATGAGGTTTCATATGGTTTACACAACCCGACCATTGAGGAAGGCAGGAAACGGGAACTGGAATCCCCCCTAAGCCCAGAGGAAATACAAAAATGTATTGGTCGGCTGGTTGGGAAATCCAGACCAGGGATCACAGTCTCAGGGTACGGGGTAAACCTGTTAGGACTGAGATGAAGAGGAATTTCTTCACTCAAAGGGTAGTGAGCCTGTGGCATTGCCGACCACAGAAGGCATGGAGGCCAACTCACTGAATGTATTCAAGAAAGAGATAATTTTTTAGATTTTAATGGCATCAAGGGCTATGGGAGAAAACAGGATTCCGGCATTGAGATAGAGGATCGGCTATGATCATATTGAACGATGGAGCAGGCTCGAAGGGCCGAGTGGCCTACTCTAGCCTCTCGTTTCTATTTTCGTACGAATGTAAAATCAATGTTAAACCTCCTTTTTTCACTGAAAACACACAGTGCAGGATCGCATTGAAACAATGAAATACCATTCATTATATTTGAAGAAAGAGGATATGAGCCCAAACATACATTTATACTTCCTTTCTTTACTGGAATCTCTTGTACAATACGTCCCATAAAAGGCAGGTTTCCTTTCAGTGGCTATTCCATTGCAGGCTTTTCCTCATCGCTTCCAGTTTCAGTTCAATACATGAAGCGCAAATACCTTTTTATAGCGAGGCTCTGTTCAGGTTCTGTTGACTGGTCACAGTATTAACTCTATGGATGTTGCCTGACCTGCTGAGATTATTGTCTTCCCTGGATACAGCGAGGTGCTAGAGAATTGGAAACTGACAAATGTGACACCCTTATTTAAGAAATTGTATGCGGACATTCCGAGGACATACAGGACGGTCAGTTTAACATGAGTGGTGGGAGAAATCAGCAGGCACTTGGGAGAGGTTTGAGTTAATTAAGGAGAGCTAGGACGGAGAGGTGGGAAAAAGACATTCAAAATGTTCAAATTCCAGTAAAAATCAGTCATACGGGCAATACCGGAGTTCCGTTTTAAGGCACCCAAGACAAGTTCCCACATGTTTTACTGAAACCCTACATTTTCAAGTTTTGGTGGGTTTTCTTCTAAGATCCGGGATTGATTGGATTGCTCTACAGGGAGTCAGAATGAATCTGATGGGCCAAATGGCCTCCTTTTGTGCTGCTGTTGCTCTCTTTTGTGGCTATAAATATGGCGGTTAATAAGGTCGCCTTTCTTAATCTTAATTATGAGTATGCTTTCAGAGTCGCCTGGTATCTCTTGATACCGTCACAAGGTTCAACCGAACATCGAACAAAGAGCCAATGCACGAGTTAGTTAGTTCAAAGTCAATGCTACTTTATTTACACACAGTATGATTTACTCATGCACAATAACACTACAGGCTAAACTATATCTATCACTAACACCTATACTTAACTTTGGTTGCCCACTTAGGTCAGAGGAGCAATGGCCGTTGTTCAGATCTGAGGCTGTTGGGTTCGAAGAGGTAACAGGAGTACAGCTAAGGTCGTCCGTCTGGTAGTGAGCGTTGAACTTGAACTTACTTGCTTCTGGTGGTGCAGGTGAAGGGGCCTCTCCAGTTGAGAGCCGATTCCAAGAGAGCGAATACATGGCGGGGGTTCCTTCTTATACTTGGAGGGGCTTTGCGCGCTTTTAGGCAGGCCTTAAACTTGGTCCCAATTAATTGGGCAGCTTCTCGATCACCGCCATCGATCTGAGCCAATAAAGGGGCGGGTGCCCTGATGGCTGGGTGTGTCCTAAGTGGCCGTTGGCCTTGTTTTGTTTGTATCTTCTTGCTAGGGTAGTGGCGCCGGACTGTCTGGGACGGTGTCGGCTACCTGAGCACTAGTCTTTTGTTTGTTGGAGATGGGCCATCAATGTGCAAATCGGCCAAAAGTTTTGGTTCTGTCTGCAGTCTGTCTTCTGAATACACATTCAGGCTCTGTGCCTGCTTGGTACTTTGCATTGTCCATTTTTCCCTGTATGCTCTGCGAGTGCCCATTTATATGCTGAAAGTGGCCATTCCAGATGGCTGCACTCCCTCCTTATGATCCTCAACGCGAAGTGTGAAGGATCATGTTACTGCATCTTTTTTGTTCTCTGCCTAAGTCAAGCACCCGCAATCAAGGACAGGCTCTACTCTACTCTGTCCTATGGATTGGAACCTTTACCTAAATTGCTTTTATTTACATCATATTATAAAATCCTAAGGGGCGCTATAACATTCAAGCATGCATTACATTTCTTTCTTTTTAAACACGTGAACCTCTAACTATCTTCCTCTAAACTACATTCAGGCTGTATAGCCAATAAAAAGAATTTACAAACAGTATAAAACTATACAAAACCAGCATTATATTTCTCTGTATCTTGGCGGTCAAGTACAGAAAATTCAAATCCTTTCTTTCATTAGAACAGATCAAAGAAAATAATCGGTGCACTTTATTTATTTAGAGAGGGTGGGGGGTTTGCTGAAGTCCGAAAATAGGGGGTCTGAAGGTATATACCGGAGTGCGGGAGGCTTTCCTTCGCCATTTCCGAAGTCTCAGTGTCTCGATGACACTGCAGAGTATCGCTATCACTAATGGGGCTTCCATGATGTATGAAAGGGAATACCATTTTATAAGGTTGTCACACCAGGTTGGTGTGTCAGTGGCTGTCTCTGGGTGTGGTGTATGGCAGTGATGGGATACATTCACGGCCTCTGTGGTGGGGGTCAGGAGGGTCGCTTCCGCGCGCAACTGTAGTGATCCCACGATGATCCAAACGTAGGTCATGATGTTCGTCTTCATCTTCCTCTTGGTCTTCCTCTGTCTTCTGGTTTTTGGATTTCTTGTGGACACAAGCATGATATCTGTTATTACCTTGTTTCATATCTCTTTTGTCTGTCTGTCTCTCCTTTTATCATCAATTGCCCATTAGAATTGTCACCATATGTGACTCCCTCATTTATTTTTTAAACCAAATATCTTTGGGGACAAAACATCCGAAAAAGAAAACTGTCACAGTGCGAGCAGTCTCGCAGCCTGTGTGGTTGATGAGCTGGGTGGGCGGACAATTTCTCCGTCCAGCAGCCAATCGTTTCACCCAAGTGTTTGAAGATGTAAATAGCATGTGGGGATAGCGACCTAAGGGTCACCGGAAAGCAAAAACTTGTTGCAAAGAGCATTCTTTAAACCACATCCTAAGAAACAGTAAAAGAGTTTCGAAATAAAAGTGCCGAGTGGGGTGCGTGTGGCCCACGACGGGGCAAGAATGGGTGGAATCCCTGGGTAGGGCGGTGCCGTAGGTGCACTATCTGAGCTTAGCTGACCAGATGGGAGTCCTCAGGCAGGGCGGGGACCAGTGCCGTTACTCCACTGCCTGGGTGACCGGACACGAATGTAAAGAATTTGTGTTCATCGTGGATAAACTGGCTCTTATGATTTCCGTCGAATCAGAAGAGTAGTTATGACTGTATCAATAAACTGTATCGTGAGTCGAACAACATATAAACATTCAACATTTTTTTTAAAAACAAGCTGAAACAAGAAAGCGGGCAGGCTCCATCAGAAAGAAGGATAGTAAATCACGTTTGGCTTGGGGTGTAACTAGCATATGGAGTCAATGTAGTGTGACCGAAGAAGAGAGGAAGGAGGAGAGAAACAAAAATGAAGTGGCATTGCTGAGGTGTCCATGCCATGAGAAGTGGTGGGGAAGCGCTCACAGTTTGCATGGGGCAGCAGGGGCAGGTGGTTTTCTCTTTCATATCTGGGGGCTAGTCTAGCTGGTGGTGGGGGTCTCCTGCAATCTCGGGCAAAGTGTCCTGACTGCCCACATTTGTAACATGACCCTGGGGCATGTAAGGTGGAGCAGGCTGTCTGTTGCATTGCTCCCTTGGGTATGGTTCCCTGGGTGGGGGGTTGGGCTGTTGGTGTCATTGCTGGTTCGGGGGGGGGAGGGCATTGGTGTGCTGATTCCGTTGCTGTTTCGGGGGTGCTTGACATTCTCGTGCGTAATGTCCTAACTGACCGCAATTTTAACACTCATGGGATTTAGGCTGCTGTGGGCTATTTCTTCCCTCGTTTACGCATGCGGGGTTCTGGTACGTCCTAACTGGATGCATGTTAGCATCTGCCTACTCTTCCTCTACTCTTCCTTGTTCTGACCTTCCCTGAAGGGACTGTTCCCAAACTCGGGATGGTCTCTTTACTACCCATTTCTTATTATGTGTGTCGTCTGAGGGGTCATAATTGGCACAAACTCTCTGTCCTGCTTTGGTCGCGTGGGAGACTAGGATACGAGTCCATTTGGCCATATTTTCTGGTGTCAAATGGGCGCGGACTAACTCTGCAAATACTGCGGTAAAGTGGGTCCAAAGGCGTCCAGCAAACGCTATTGGGTGCTTGGTCTTTTTCTGTCTGTATTTGTTGAATCCTTCTATGGGATCCCCCTTATTGTAGCCGATCGCATCTAGGATCGCTGCATGCATTTCTTAGAGGGTGCCTCCTTCTACATTCTGTGGGTCGGGAAGGGCTGCCACGACTGAGGGGTCGAGGCTCAAAACTGTGAGCTTCACTTGTTCTTTTTCATCCAGGCCATACATGGTCGCCTGTGGCTTAACTTTTGCAAAATAATGGTGCGGGTCCGATGTGGGTTGGAACGGTTCGATTTTGTCCCACGCGTCTCTTAATTGGGTGACGGTTAATGGGTTGGTGTACAGAAAATCGGGGTCTCCGTTTGTTGTGGCCCTGCGCTATGTGGTGACAGGGTTCATGGGATTGTGCTCTATCTGTGCAGTCGGGGGTGGGTGTGCTTTTCTTTTCTGGGTTTTATCTTGAGTACATGCTCCATACACATAGCGATGGGCAGTCCCATTTAACTCCTGCCAATGGGGGCCATTTTCCTGATCTAACTGGGGTCCAAATGTATCTTGGAAACCATTTGTACTGAGAGCAGGGATTGCAGGTCTGCAATTTGCTTTCGGCATTTGGCATGGTCCACCGAACTCTGCCTTTGTTCCGTGGTGGAACTGTGGAGTGCTCGTAGGGCTGCCTTTAAATCCTGACATTGCATCTTTAATTGTTCAACTTGAAATTCTGCCTCTTCTCTTACCAATACCGAGCGTTGCGTGTTTTGGTCGGCCTTATCGTACTGGGACTGAAAGCTGCTGAGGTGAGCGAGACAAGATTGGTGTGCCCGTTTGACATCAGCCATCTCCTTGTCCTTTGCCGCTAACTGTTCTCTGAGTTGCTTATTGACTTTGTTGCACTCGCTGACGTCTCCCTCACTATTCTTCTCTCTGTCTTGAATCTCTCTGCGGAGTGTCTTCACGACCTCCTCTGTGCCTCGCAATTATGCCAAGCAGGACACAATTGCCATTGGCTTACGGACTTTTCCTAAATTCATCTTCTTATGAATCCCGGTCGGGTTATCCCACTAAGTCTGTCCTATACTTCCGGAACCCTATACGCAGCTAAAGCTGCGTGAATTGCTCTGTAAGTCTTTGAATCGGCTTACCTTTTCTGAAAGAAACTCCAGAGTAAAACTCCAGTGTTTTTACGCCGGTGTGGGGACATAGTCCCATTTTGGGAGAATTCAGTCCATAACACTTAGAAGCATGGGGCGGGAGTCTCCGACCCCAGGCCAGGTTGGAGAATCGGCGGGGGGGGGGGGGGGGGGGGGGGGGTGCAATTCACATGTCGCCGCTCTGACGCCGGTGACCGGAGAATCGGTGCCATTGGCGGTCGGTGACTCTCCGCGTGCGGTGGGCCGAGTGGCTGCTGAGATAGGCCGAGTCCCGCCGCCGCTATTCACATGTGGTCCTACCCGACGGGACCTCGCCGTTCATCCAGTGGGGGGGGGCTGGTGGGATCCGGCTCCGGGGAGGCTTCCACTTTGGCCTGGCCAGCGATCAGGGCTCACCGATCGGCGGGCCGGCTTCTCCTGGTGGGGGCCTATTTTCCTCCGCGACGGGCCCCTGTAGCTCTCCGCCATGTTGCGTCGGGGCCGGCACGGAGAAGGCAATTAGTGCGCATGTGCGAGTTTGCGCCAGTCATAACGTGCATGTGTGAATTCGCGCCGGCCGTAGCGCGCATGCGCAGACCCGTGGTACCCGTTTGAAGCCGGTATTGAAGCTACGTGAGTCGCTCCAGTGCCGTGGTGGCCCCCTGTGAGGCGCAGGGTCGCTGATCCTGAGGGCCTGTTGACGCTGTCGTAAAATGCGATGACATTTACGACGGCGTCAACACTTAGCCTCAGGGTCAGAGAATCCCGTCCATGGAATCTCTACAGTACTTAACGAGGCCATTCGATAAATCGAGTCTGCACGAAACCTCTGAAAGAGCACCCTACCTTGGTCCACTCTCATGCCCAATCCCCGTAACGCAGTAACCCCAACTAACCTACACATTTTTAGACACTAAGGGGCAATTTAGCATGGCCAATCCACCTGACCTGCAAATCTTTGGACTATGAGAGGAAACCGGCGTCTGGGCGGTGTTGCGGTGTTGTGTGAATTGTGCCCCCCCCCCGGCGATTCTCCGACCCGGTCTGGGGTCAGACAATCCCCCCATAGCATCCGGAGGAAACCCAGGCAGACATGGGGAGAAAGTACAAACTTCACACAGACAGTCACCCAAGACTGGAACTGAACCCAGGTCTCTGGCACGGTGAGGCAGCAGTGCTAACCACTGTGGCACTGTGCTGGATTGCAAGTTGGATTGCAAAGGTCTACATGATAAAATGGAAAGGCTTTGTGTGGCTTTTTTCACATTCATGGATGGCTTCTGATGCACGATCAATTATACAAAGACGAAAGTTGGATGCAATCGAGGCTTTATTACACTAAGATGTGTGGCCTCCTACAGCAGCTGGCAAAATGGCTGCTGTACTGGGAGCGGACACATATTTATACTCCGCCTACTGGGCAGAGCCAGCAGACAGGGAACTACCCCCATACCTGTAGTACAGGGCCTTACCATAAAGCACCTACATTGACATCCTCTATATACAATATATACATCAGTGGTGACTACCACAACTCCCAAGCATTTCATCACCAGTGAATCACCGTTTGAAATGCGGACACTCTTACTGTGCATGCGAGTGTGGCCGTGAAGGTTTGCTCAGCAAGATTCCACAAATAGGAAATGAGATCTGTTGTGGTGTTGCAGGTTGGGAGAGACACGCAGAAAGGAGAAGAGCTCTCCTGATAATTTCCCTTTTCTATCCACTCGAAGGTGCAGGTAGGCTTTTGTTTAATAAAATCTCTGACAATGTGGCACCCTTGATCAGTAATATCAGCCCAAATTACACTTAAAATACAGTAAAGTGTGAATCCCTGACTTCCTACAGTGTTTTCTTGTATTGAAAATATCTGAGGAGAATATTTTGGCAGCAGAACAAGAGAAGTGAAAACAATGTGAGCGGCAAACACACAATCAAGTTAAAAGGCCTTTAAAGGGACCTCCTGTGGTGATGATGCACTGAATGAAAGGTGCCTCTCCTCTGGAAACTTTAATTTGGTCCCCTTTAACTTAAAACACGACCGCAAAACCATCAAAAAAAACTACCCACGAAAATGGACTCAAATCTGCCAAGAAACAGAAATGTCAGCAGGAGTGGTAAGAGTCAGGAGAGGAGGACGCAAACGGTGGACATGAGGAGTGAAGCCGAACAGAGCATGGCAGACTGAGAGGCATCGCCGACGTCACCACCGGCACCGACTCAGCCACCGATGTGGCAATGGATGGAGCTCCCAGCACAGGAGCACCCAAAACTGAGGGACTCCATCAAGGAAGACCTCATGGAGACTGTGAAGACGACCATAGCAATCACCTTGGCCCCGAAAAGGACCCTGAAAAAGAGAGAACGACGGATTGAAACCCAGGAAGAGGTGGTGTGAGAACTGGAGAAAACAGCAACGGACCAGAGCGACTAGATCGCCGCACTAGAAACGGATGTGGCAAAGTTGGTGGTGGCCCAGGGAGCGCTCAAGGGAAGGTCAAGGACAGGAGAATAGATCCCACCACCACAATTTGAGAATCGTAGGACTACCAAAGGCACAAAGGGCAGGAACCCAACAGACTACGTACTGCGAATGCTGGGGAAATTGGTCAGGACAGAAAGCTTCCCCAAATCCCCAGAAGTGGACACAGCCTACGGATCACTCAGACAAAGGCCCAATTCAGGGGAACTACCAAAAGCAATCATCACAAAACTCCACAGGTACCAGGACAAGGAGAGGGTCATCAACTGGGCGAAGAACACTAGGTCCTATAAATGGGAAGGCCACGCGATCCGTATATATCAGCACATTGGGGCCGACCAGGCCAACCACTGGGCTGAATTCAATGAATCCAAGGCAGCCCTAATCAAAAACAAAATACGTTGGGGATTCTTTACCTGGCAAAACTCTGGGTAACATTAAACAACAGGGAATTTTACTTCAACAGGCTGAGTGAAACAGGAGAATTTATCAGGAAAAACAGGCTGGAAAGGCAGCAGTAATGGACACAAATGATCCACAAAGATGTTCTTTGTCTTTCCATGCCTGATCTATCTTGTATGTTCAGGGCACTCACTGGAGCCTGTGCTTCCGGGGAAGGAAGGGAGCGATGGGGAAGTGAAGCCCATAGGGGTGGGAAAAGGGGGTAGTGGAGGGTACTGGGGCCAAGGGAGTGATTGGGGACTAGGTAGGGAGAGGGAGTAGGGTAGAATGCTGATTGCAACTTGTCGCACATGGCGAATACGGGAACAAAGAAACCGACGGTCGCCATCTTGGATGGCCCCCAAATGAAGGAAACCCCGGAATGCAAGGGCACATCCACATGGTGGATATTGCTGACCCTGCGGCGAGGTGAGGGGTGGGGGAGAAACCCTCGATCAGAACAGTCACCTGGAATGTCAAGGGGATATAACGGCCTGGTGAAAAGATTTAGAGTCTTCGCCCACCTGAAAAGTCTGAAGGCCGATATAATCTTCCCCCAAGAGACACACATGAGGGAGAAAGACCGACTGAGGGTAAGGAAGGGATGGATAGGACAGACCTACCAAGCCTCCAATGGGCAGAGGGCCGGGGAGGTGGCAATATTTTTCAATAAATGGACGAACTTTACAGCAACGAAGACAGTGACAGACCGGTGGGGGGGGGGGGTTGATATGTCATGGTTAGCGGTGTCCTGGAAGAGGCACCAGTGGTTCTTGTAAATACGTACGCCCCAGAACTGGGGCGACGCAGGCTATATAACAAAGACCGTGGCAGAAATCCCTGATCTAGAATCCTATCGACTTATCACGTGGGAGCGGACTTCAACTGCGTACAAGACACACAGGCGGACAAATCCGGCCCCAAATCAATGAAACAGTCAGGCATGGTGGGAGAGCTGAACACCTTATGGAACAGATTGTGGGGGTGACCCATGGACCCATGGAGGTTCACACGCCTGAAGGAGAGGAAGTTCTCCTTCTTCACCCAAGTCCACAAAGTATACTCCTGCATCAACTTCTTTGTAGTAGGGAATTGGTGCTTCCAGGGATAGTAGGGCTGGAATATTCTGCTATAGTAATCTCTGACCATGCTCCGCACTATATGGACATGAGGTTGGAGATGGGCCGGGTCCAGCACCCCCCATGGAGGCTGGACGCGGCCCTCCTCACCAACAAGACATTTTGTGTCTTGACCGGCGCCACGGCTGGCCGAAAGGCCTTCGGCAGTCGGCATGAGTCCGCGCATGCGCCGGAGGGTCAGCTGACGTCACCCCGGCGCATGCACGGTGGAGGGGGTCTCTTCCGCCTCCGCCATGGTGGAGGCTGTGGCGGCGACTGAAGAAAAAGAGTGCCCCCACAGCACAGGCCCGCCCGCCGAACGGTGGGCCCCGATCGCGGGCCAGGCCACCGTGGGGGCACCCCCCGGGTCAGATCACCCCGCGCCCCCCCAAGGACCCTGGGGCCCGCTCGCGCCGCCTACTCCCGCTGGCACCAGAAGTGGCTTAAACCATGTCGGCGGGAAAGGCCTGACAGCGGCGGGACTTCAGCCCATTGCGGGCCGGAGAATCGCCGCGGGGGGCACGCCGACCGGCGCAACGCGATTCCCGCCCCCGCCGATTGCAGGGTGGCGGGGAATTCCGGCCACGGCGGGGGCGGGATTTACGCTGGCCCCGGGCGATTCTCCGACCCTGCGGGGGGTTGGAGAATTCCGCTCCAGGTAACTATTGACGGAGAGGAAAATGTTACAAATGGAGTTTGATTTGCTCTCCACCGGGAAAGCAGTGAACCAGCTCCGCCAGACACGGGGGACCTTCGATGAACATGGAGACAAGGCCAGCCACCTGCTGGCACACCAGCTGAGGGAGCAGAAGCCTCGAGGAAAATAACGCAGGTGAAAGTTAAGAAGGTGGACTAGTCACGGCCCAGACGAGATTAATGAGGCATTCGTGACCCACTACCAAGGCTGGACACCACCAAACCCCCAGAGGGCAACTCGAAGATGAAACAGTTCCTCGATGGTGTGGACATATCAGTCGTCGGGGAGGATAGAAAACAGGGACTGGGGGAAGTCATGGAGAGTATCAACTCCATGCAGTCAGGCCCGGACGGATTCCCGGTGCACGTCTATAACATATTTGTGGCAGCAGTGGCCCTGCACCTGCGGGAGATGTTCAATCACTCGCTATCGAAGGGGACCTGCCACACACCCTGGCTCAGGCCTCAATATCGCTGATCCCTAAAAAGGGCAAAGAACCGATGGAGTGTGGGTCATACAGCCCCATCTCACTCCTAAACACTGACCCTAAAGTCCTGGCGAATGCCCTGGCAAGGTAACTGGAGAGTTCTATGCCAGAGGTAGTGGCGGATGATCAGATGGGCTTTGTGAAAGGCAGGCAACTAACAACGAACATTAGATGCCTGCTGAATGTGATTGTGACCGCACCCGGGAAAGAGACACCAGACGTGTCCACCTCCCTTGATGCAGCAAAGGCCTTTGACAGAGTGGAATGGAGGTACACAGTTTGGCTGCGGGCCAGGATTCACCACATGGGTGAAAATATTATACATTGCTCCCATGGCGAGCATACAGTCAAACGTCACCAGCTCTGGGTACTTCCAGCTACACTGAGGCACGAGCCCCCGTTATCCCCACTGCCATTTTCCCTGGCAATCGAAACACTGGCCATCGCCCTCATATCAGCAAAGGGGTGGAGAGGCATCCAGAGAGGAAACAACGAGTACAGAGTATCGCTCTGTGCAGATGACCTGCTCCTCTACACCTCAAACCTCCTAGCCAGCATGGGAGGAATAATGGAGCTGCCAAGAGAGTTGGAGCCTTCTTGGGATACAAACTCAGTCTGAGTAAAAGCAAAATATTCCCCGTGCATCAGCAGGGAGGGGAACCAGAGCTGGGGAAAATGCTGTTCAAGCTGGCATAAAGCCAGATTCCAATATTTGGGAGATCCAAATAGCCCACGGCTGGACATGGATCCACAAATGGAACCTGTTGAGCCTATTGAAGGATGTAAAGAAGGACCTGCTGAAGTGGGACGCACTCCTGTTCTCTCTGGCAGGGACAATACAGACTATAGAAATGACATACTGTCCAGCTTCCTCTTCCTGTTCAGATTCCTTCCGATCTTCATCCCCTAGGCTTTCTTCACCAACCTAGGCAAGACAATCATGGCATTTGTGTGGGGGAAAAATAATCCTGGGATCCAAAAGAGCGTCCAACGAAGTAGGAGCGCCATGGGGGGGGGGGGGGGGTGGGGGGCTAGCCCTCCCGAACTACCAGCTCTACCACAGGGAGGCCACCATTGAAGAGTACGAGGCTGGTCAAAGACCCAGGAGCAGAATGGGTAAAAATGGAAGAAAACCCCTGCACGGGGATATCTTTCCAAGCACTGGCAACGGCAATGCTCCATTCACTCCAGCCAAATATTCGAAGAACCTGGTGGAAGTGGCCACACTCAGAGCGAGGAACCAACTCAGACATTCTATGGATTGATAGCAGTGTCCACCTTGGCCCCCATCTGTAAGAAACATAAGTTCACCCCGGTGACACTGGATGACTCTTTCAAAAGCTGGAGACAGGATGAGGGAAGTCTGATGGTAGGGGACTATACATAGATGTCAGGAGAGTGACGCTGGGGGAACTGACAGACAAGCTACAGCTCCCAAAAGGGAACGATTGCAGTACATGCAATTTAGGAACTTCCTCTACAAGGAGACGGCAACATTCCCCCAATGACCAGGGCATTCCCTAATGGGCAAACCCCTAACCGCAGGTGAGCTAGGGGACAGTAACTGTGCTGACATGTATGGACGACTATTGCACAGTGCAAACTTCACCTCCTCATGGCAGGGCTGAGCTTAATGCAGCTGAAGGTAATGCACATGGCGCACTTGACCTTCACACTGCCAAATTGACATTTTCTGCGTCCATGTGATCGGGTAGAGAGTGCCCTGTGTGGGAGTTGGGGGGGGGGGGGGGGGGGGGGTGCCATAGTCCGTTCCGGCTGGGAGGGTCGGGGATCAGGACTCCACTTAAAAATGGCGTCCCGATCTCGCGATACTCTGGGGAGCTTCACTGTGTACAAAATAGGGCAATGTGCGTCACGGCCACGTGTTCCCTGCTGAGGCCCCTTATACAACGCGAGCTGGTGCGAGCGCCGGGAAACATGTGGCTAGATGCACTCACTATGGGACTTTGTTGCCATTTAGTTGAATCGAGCCCATGTTCTCCGGGTATTTGCAACAAATGCGTTCACTCCCAGTTTGCACTATCTTTTGTACTCAATCGGTCCCTTGTTATTTATACTTACTTCTTGTTAGTTTAAACACTAATGTAACAATGCTGCTGCCATCCAAATGTAAATAACAATTAGAAAGCAGTGTTAAAAGGGGGTGTGTGAGGGGAGAGAAGGGAAGGGGGAGGGGTCAGGTTGTGGGAGGGAGTAGGCTATGTTTCAGGGGTTTCATGTTTGCACCAATGTTTTATTCTGGCTTGTTTTGCAGTAACAGTAATCTTTATTGTCACAAGTAGGCTTACATTAATACTGCAATGAAGTTACTGTGGAAATCCCCTAGTCGCCACATTCCGGCGCCTGTTCAGGTACACTGAGGGAGAATTCAGAACGTCCAAATTACCCAACAACACGCCTTTCAGGACTTGTGGGAAGAAACCGGAGCACCCGGAGGAAACTCACGCAGACACGGGAAGAACGTGCAGACTCCGCACAGACAGTGACCCAAGCCGGGAATCGGACCTGGGATCCTGGAGCTGTGAAGCAACAATCTACCCACTGTGACCCCGGGGGTCCTGGAGGGTCAGTCTTGGGGCAGCCAGTGCCCCCTGGGGCGAGGTGGCAGCGGCTGTGAGCACCGGGTGTGTGACTAGTAGAATCGGTACCCAGTGTAGGGAGAAGGTCAATAACCTACACTGGGCAGCATGAGTGAGTAGACATCAGCGATTCCCCCCCCCCCCCCTCCCCCAGACCGCCCCTCCACAGGAGAATCTAACCCCCTCCCACTCCCACACCCCCTGAGCGTGCCCTGGAAGTGAGTGGTGTGGCCGAGGACAGAGCAGTCACCAATGCAGAGGCTGGTGGACGCTGCAGAGCTGAGGAACCACCGGGCTCGACCTGGGGACCTGTCAAACGTGTTTTTATTGCCTTACTGACTGACCCATCCCTCCCATTGACCACACGTCCATTCTCCTGCAGTCCTCCAGCTGATGGTGCGGCCCATCCCGGGTGGCCCCCTCTCCTTTCTCCCAGGAGACCACCTCGGAGGAGAGCTCCGAGGATGCCACCATAATAGTCACCGCAAAGCGGTCATCCCCACCCTCCACCAGCACAGCTACACACACCTCGGTGGGACATGTTAATGGTCGGGCTACTGGTTCACAATCTGGTGAGCACCACACAGCTGCTGATGTACATCAGGTGGAGGCAGGAACCCCAGGCGAGACAGCAGTCGGAGGTCTTATGAATCCCATGACTCAGCTGGGTCCAAGCCTGATGCTTAGCCTGTGGAACAGAGATATCCTGAGCTGATGGCGATGATAGGGAGCAGCCGGAACATTCAGAGAGAGATGTGAATATCACTCCAGCAGATCCATAGCCGCTTTGTGGATTCCCAAAGGCTATGGCCACTGGAGTTGTCACCGGAGTTGTCGGGGAGATGCCAGGACTGGCAGAGCCAGATGACACAGGGGCAGCCGGGCCTCAAACCAGTTGCCCCTCCATCCCGAGATGAACCCCAGGGCCCTATGGGCTCTGACTGGGAGGACGGGGTGCTGAGTGGCTACCCAGACCTGTCCCATGGAGTGGCGATGGTGGCCACCTGCTCCCCCGGATTCTATCCCTCTGATGAGGCTGCTTCTCACAGCCAGCACATGGGACAAGGCAGCATGGCTGTGCATTCTGCTGGGGACCTCCGACCTCAGAGCCCTGAGAGGATGCCTGCCAGGGGCATCGAAGGGCACGGGACCGTTCGCTGCGGACATGCCCCGGAGCTGTGTCCCATCCCCTTGTGCTGGGATATTGATTGCTGCATGTTTGGTGTTGCTTCCCACAGTGTTCAAGCACAGTGCCAGGCATCAAGGTGTGATTGGGATGCTAGGCAATGACTTCCACATGCTACATGGCCCACCTACCCACTGGGTCCACCTGGGTTGTGTGAAGTGCTCACTTAACCACGATTGCCAATTTCCTTTTAGCAATAGCCCTGAGCCACAGAGTCATAGGGCTCGGCAGTCGGTGGGGGTATTGGTGGTCAGTAAGGCAGAAGGGTAGGGATAAGGGATGTCCCCGGAACGGGTACACATGATCCAGGGGTTGGCATGGTGGTGCCATGTACGGTTACCTCCGGTTGCCCCCACAGCACCTCCCCCCCCCATCCTCCCATTGCAGTCCACCGCTGCGGAGGGTCCCCCACCCCCCCCGCCGAGCACTGGGAAGGCAAGCCCAGTGCCCACGGTCTTTTTGCCTGTGAGCAAAGATGGCTACTCTCCTCTTCGGCTCGCCGCAGAAGCCCTTCCACCAGTTTCAGAACTAATCGGTGCAAGCATGACCACTCGCTGGGGAGGCCGCTGAATCATGGGAGGCCATTGGATAGGGAGTGGCTCTCGTTAATTGTGTGGAAATGAGCCTTAAGTCGTGATAATTGGTTTCTCGCCATGCTACACCGAGATCCCGATTTTGTTTACAGGAGCGAGCCAGTTGCATCGCAAACTGTTTCCCGTCTGGTGCGGTTCTCGTTTTCGGCGTCTCCCGCTATTTACCGGCCTCGTTTGGCTTGAGTGAGAGCGGAACAAGGCCAAAGAATCACACCGAAAAAGCCAGTGGGAACACCCCAAACTCGTCCTAAATGACACTTGGCTGAATTCCTTTAACCCTGGGATGGTTCAACTTGTTTTTTTGAATAAAACTAGCAGCGCAATAAGGTCATCTGAAGTGCTTCCATTTCCAAAGCAGAAGTGAAACCCCATGATTTCAGTCTGTCCCAGTCACATGGGAGGAATTGCTTGCAGAATATCTGGATAAAAAGGAAGGCTGGATGTTGAAAAAATCAGACAGCTCTGTGAGGCGCAAGACAAATGACGGCTGAAGTAAGGGGCCTAGAGAACTGTTAGCCGTGGCATTCATTGACGTACTGTTGTGAGTGAAGTTTGTTTCGGTATTTTGAGAAGGACCGATAGTTTTTCTCCATTTGGCAAAGATGTCAAGTTGCCTGAAAGGATGTGTGGTGATCAACCACCAAATCCTGGAGGGGAAGCACCATTATGAAATCCAAGATGTCCTCCATTGCACGGGCGCCTGTTCCCTATTCCGGTAAATCATTCAATGAACTATTAGAGATAAGAAACTGACCAGGGAGAGTTTGTAATTTGTGAAATGAAATCTAGATATTTGATTAGGTCATTCCTAAAAGTGCTTTTCCTTGAAATATATTTACGAGCGTGTTTGTGATTGTTCTTTCGAAGACTTCCTTTGTTGTTACATAAATGCTTTAAATTTGACCTCAAGCTTTTTCTGTTAATATGTACGTTCTTGGAGACTGAAATGTTTATTATTTAACTGCAAAGTCTGTCTGTCTAAATTCCAAATTATTTGACATGAAGTTACATTTTATAGTATAGAACGCATGCTGAGCTCACCTGAACCAAAAGTAATCTCGCTGGCATCAAGAATAGGTCAAAGGAGCAAAACTAATTTTGTTTTGAATTGAACAAAATGCGATTGTACAAACAGCTTGGGGGTACAATGGGCTTAAATTAGATTTACTGTGGCGGGATTCTCCGACACCCCCGCCGGATCAGAGAAGCGTCGGGGTGGGGGGGGGGGGGGGCGGCGTGACTCCCGCCCCGCCGTTCTGACGCCGGCAGCCGAACTCTCTGGCACCGGTGTTTTGGCGGGGACGGGGATCGCGTTGCGCTGGTCGGGGGCCGTTGGCAGTGGCCCCCCCCCGCAATTCTCCGGTCCCCGATGGGCCGAGCGGCCGCCCATTTTCAGCCAGTCCTGCCGGCGTGAATTACACAAGGTCTGTACCGGCGGGACCTGGCTCTGAGGGCGGCCTGCGGAGTCCTGGGGGGGGGGGGGGGTGCAGGAGGATCTGGCCCAGGGGTGGGGGTGGGGGGCCACGGTGGCCTGGCCCACAATCGGGGCCCACCGATCTGTGGGCGGGCCTGTGCCGTGGGGGCACTCTTTCCCTCCGCCCCGGCCTCTGTAAAGCTCCACCATGGCCGGCGCAGAGAAGAAACCCCCTGAGCAAGCGCAGGAATCTCGCCAGGTGCGGATTCCACACCTTCTGGATGGCCCAACGCCGTAGTGGTTCACGTCACTCTTTGGCGCCGGTACGGCCCGCCCACTGGATACCGGAGAATTCCGGCCACTGACTTTGGGCATGGATTCTCCGATGCCCAAGCTGCGTTTCTCGGCAGTGCACCTTTTACTTGCGGTGGGATTCTATGCTCCCGCTGCTTGTCAATGGGGTTTTCCATTGAAGCCACCCCACGCCGCTGGGAAAACCACGGATGGGGATACTCTGCCTGTGGGAAAAGAGAATCCCAATGGCTGGAGAATTCCAGTCTTTGGCTCTGAAATTGGCCATTTTAGGCAGACACCAATTTCTGCGCCCACAACCTCCGTAACCTTGGCAGCAATCTGATGAATTGGTTGCCAAGCTTCCTGATTCTATCTGTACGTTGGAGGTTCCAGTGGGCTTGAACCCAGCCCAAACACAGTGACTGGCACACTGCACAGGGTTACGGACAGCGTCTGCCTACAGTATAGAAGCTGGGCATGGAAAACACAGGGTACACCGGATGCCGGCTGAAGATCTCAACCAGGCCAAGGTAGAAATCTGGATTGCAGAAGACAAGGAGAGATTGATTTCTTTTCAATTATCAGGAGTGTCGACTTCTTGACAGTAAGTACTGTGGGTACCACACATATTGGGAGGTATCTCTGTCCCGCTGCACCAGAAATCTAGTGCGCCCCCCCCCCCCCCCCGGATTCTCTGTCTCGCCACCCGGCCAATGAGGTTTCCCATTGAGGGCAGCCCCACGCAATCGGGAAATCCCCGGGCTGCCAGCCCAAGTTATCATATGTGGTTTTAGTCCATTTTTAAATATTTTTATTCAAACAAGGTTTTCATTATAGCAGCCGAATCCCAACCCCCTATTATACCAGAGGTGCATCCACCCAATCTCCCTCTCCCCTCCCTCTCACCCCCCATGAAAAAACCAAAGACCTTAATCAAAATAAACAGACAAATAACCCCTCTCCCCACCCCTCAACAGCTGACAGTAATCAGTTCCCTGAAAATGGAGATGAAGAGCTTCCAAACTTGACTATTACTCTTGCTCTGACTGCCTCATGGTATACTTGATCTTCCCAAGGTGCAAAAATTCCATCAGGTCTCCCAAGCAAGCCAAGGCCTTAGGTGGCACCGGAGACCTCCACCCAAGCAGAACTCGCTTCCTGCCTAACGAGATCTTGCGAGACGTCATTATCTGGATCACGCAAACAATGGGTGGGACCCAGACTCGCATAGCTAAAGGAGCTTAAAGCTTATTTAGTTATGCTGCCACTAGATAAAATGGCCTCCCGGCATCCAAGGCCTCACCAACGGGACATAATCTGGGTGCCGTTTAGCACCGGTCCCCACAAACTGGGCCAAGGCAGAACGGCACTTGGAGGGGTTTCTCAGGTGATCCGAGTCTGCTGGTTGGTCAGCCTCTGGCCAGAATGGCACCCTAGCAGTGCTGGTGCCACCTGGCTACCATGGCGCTGCCAGCCTGGCATCCTAGTAATGCCACTCTGGCTGGCATTTTGCCCCAACTGGGGATTGGGACCAGGGGTGCCCTGATAGTATGTGGTGGGGTGCAAGGGGGCTCGAGGAACCCCAACAGCTGAGTTAGGGCATGGAAGGCTCCGGGGATGTTTCGGGGGGGAGGGGCGTCATGAGATCGGGGAAATGTTTAAAAATGGCACCCCGATCATCTTCCTGCACTGAGGTGCCCCGCTCGCTGGAGCTCCACAGTGCAGGATATGCAGCTAAGTGCAGCCTTAGCGAGGCGTTCCCCATCGCGGGCCTAGCGTCTGATTGTTTCCCATACCGGGCACCTGTCTGAGACGGAAGCAGATCATACATGTCTGGTGTCAGACTTGACCCAGAGAAATGCTTCCAACCACATACCTGCATCATCACAAAGGCTGCTTGTTCTCAATGTCCAGATCTCACTTCACTTCACCCCTGCCTCAGCTCATCGTCTACTGAAACCCTTGTCCATGTCTTTGCTCCCTCTAAACTTCACAGAATCCCAGAATTGTTAAGGTGCCGATGGAGGCCATTCGGCCCATCGTGTCTGCGGCATATCTCCAAACGGGCATCATGACTTGGTGCCATTCACCTGCCTTTTCCCCGTACCCCTGCACATTGTTTCTATTCCAATAATCATCTAACACCCTCTTGAATGCTTCGATTGAACCTGCCTCCACCACACTTCCAGGCAGCGCAGCCCAGACCCCAACCACTTGCTGTGTGTAAATGCTTTTTCTTGCATCACATTTGCTTCTATTGCAAATCACCTAAACTTTGTGTTCCTCTCGTTCTTAATCCTTTTACGGGCAGGAGCAGTTTCCCGCTATCGGCTTTGTCCACCCCCTCATGGTTTTGAACATTTCTATCAAATCTCCATTTAGCCTCTTCTCTCCAGGGAGAACAATCTCAAACTCTCCATTCTATCCCCATAACTGAAGCTTCTCATCCCTGGAACCATTCTTGTCAAAGCTTTGACAAAGAGTCATTGGACTCGAAACATTAGCTCATTTCTCTCCCTACAGATGCTGCCAGACTTGCTGAGATTTTCCAGCATTTTCCCTTTCGTTCTAGATTATTAACATATATTAGCTTGTCTGTTCCAATGCACTCTCGGCTGCTCTCCCACTTTAACCGTTCACTAACTTCAGCCCATTTAAGTCTACTGCCTGTATCACGATACACGCCAAGTTCCCACACCTATCACCCAAGCACTCAGTGAAGCTCACCTACAGCTTTCATCTAACAATGCCGTGATGTTAAGTCCTTGTTTTCAAATCCCTCTCTGGCCTCACCTCTCTCTTTCTCTGCAATCCCTCCCCAGCCCCTCAACCTTTCCAACATATCTGTGCTCCTCTAATTCTGGCCGACTTTGTCCACTGATTTTAATTGCTCCATAATTAGTGGTTGAGCCTTCAGTTGGCCAAGCTCTAGGATTCCATTCCGAAGTCTCTCCACCTCTGACTCGTATCTCAAAACATACCAATTCATCCAAACTTTGGTCACAGTCCATTATACCTCCTTATCCATGCCTCATAACACCAACATTAACATTTACTGTGTTAATGGTGCTTTGTAAAGCGATATGTTACTGTTGAATGTTGATCATCTGGGCATTCACAATGAAAATAACAGATACAACCAGCGTGAAATCATTTAATGAGACAGTGACCTGGGTTATGTTGTGAAACAGATTGAAGAATAATTTTCAAAAGGGAACTGGACAACTATTCAAAGAGGGAAAATGTGCATGGCCCTGAGAAAGATCAGGGGGGGCGATTATCCAATATGGAGCCCAAGTGTTCGCGCCGTCGCGAACGCCGTCCCGTTTCACGGTGGCAAGAACCGGGCCCAGGTACAACCGATTCTGGCCCCCACAGGGGGCCAGCATGGTGCTGGAGTGGTTCACGCCGCTCCAGCCTGCTTTCGCTGCGCCAACCTGCACATGCGCAGGGGACTTCTTTAGCACGCCGGCCGCAACTCAACATGGGGTTGGTATTCAGGGGCCGGCCGCACCAGAAAGTAGGCCCGGGGTGGGTGAGGCCACCCTGCTGATCAGTGGGCCCTGATCGCAGCCCAGACCTCATCAGAGCACCCCCCCCCCCCCCCCCCCCGGTGAAGGAGTCCACCTCCCCCCACCCCCACAGGCCACCCCCGACCGTTCCTGCAGAGGTCCCGCCGGCAGCGACCAGGGGTGAATGGGGCCGCGGGACTCTGTCTCATCGGCATGGCCTCTTGGCCCATACGGCCAGAGAATCAGCGGTCCCGCCGATTCCAGCAGCCTGCGGCCGGCGCCGCACCAAATGCGCCGGCGCAAATAGCGCCGATTCTCCGCACCTCGGAGAATCGCACACCGGCGTCGTGGCACGGTTGCGACGATTCTCCGGCCCGGTACGGGGCTCAGAGAATCGCCCCCCAGATGTATAAGATAAATTGGACGACACTTATAAAGACCGAGTACAGGTAGGGTGAGCTGAATGGCCTCAGTCTGAACTGTATACTTTGATTAGAACAGTCTAGTCAATCATTAACTTTCAAAGCATTTGTGGTTCAATAATTTACAAGGTACAGGTAAACTAACAAACAGTAGAAGATCTGGATTCTTACCTTAGGTATTGAGAACCATAAATTAACCAACTTCTAATTCTGTGGCCATATTTTAGGAGAGGGGACCAGTTGCTGCAGTTAAATGAGGGATATGCATCTGACTATCCACCTGAGATCGTGGCTGAGATACTCCGAGACAACTCCACAGTCCTGGTGAGTAACAGAGGGAGAGAACTCCACATGGTTCGTGAATTACTGCGAGTGAAATCCACACGGTTGGTGAGTTAGTGAGAGAGACAACACCACACTGTTGGTGAATTAGTGAGAAAGAGAGAGAGAGAGAACACCACATCGTTGATGAGGTACTGAGAGAGAGAGAAAACTCCCATGGTTGGTAAGTTAGTGAGAAAGAGAGAGGACTCCACACAGTGGGTGAGATACTGTGGTAAACCACTGTAGTATATAATGGCCGCGATTCTCCCAATGGGAGACTGAGTGCCGACCCCGGAGTGTTTCACTCCGGCATCGGAGGCCGCTCCTCGCCCCCTATTCTCCTCCCCCCCCCCCCCCCCCCCACCGGGGGGGCTAGGAGCGGCGGTGCGTGAATCCCGAGCGCCCGGCCTTGACGCTTGTGTCAAAGCGACGCGCCGGGAATGACGCAGCTGGCGGCGCCAAAGTGACATCTGCCGCGCATGCGCGGTTGCCGTCTTCCCCTCCGCTGCCCTGCAAGACATGGTGGCTTGATCTTGCGGGGCGGCGGAAGGAAAAGAGTGCATCGTTTATAGACGCCGGCCCGACGATCGGTGGGCACCGATCGTGGGCCAGACATCTGCGGAGCACGCCCGTGGTGCTCGATCCTCCCTCTGCCCCCCACAGGCCCCACACTCACCTGTCGTGCGCTGTTCACGCCGGCAGCGACCAGGTGTGGTTGGCGCCGGCGTGAATCGGTCGGGTTCGGCAGGCCGCTCAGCCCATCCGGGCCGGAGAATCGCCGGTCGCCGTTAGAAACGGCGAGCGCCGATTCTCCATGCGGCCTGTCACAAAATGCGGCATGCCATTTTTTGGGGGGGTGGGAGAATCGCGGGGGGAGCCATGACAGCGTGGCGTGATTCACCCGGCCCTCCCACGATTCTCCCACCCTGCGTGGGGTGCAGTGAATCGCGCCCAATATGTGTATTGTGGTAAACTGCTACTGTATTACATGTAATGTGGTAAACCACTGCCTGATGGCTCCGCCTCCCCTCAAGCTCGGTATAAAGGTGGCTGATTGCCTCCTCTGACCCAGTTCGGGATCAGAGGCCAGGAGGCTTTCTGATTAGCTTTTTAAGCCTCAGATACGTTCACTACTTGTCTTGTGTTCATTGATGGCACATCAATTTAATAAGCTAAACTTCTGAGATGAATTCATCGCTCAAGCCTGTTCGCCTGGGGCTGGACCCACAGGCAGCCGACGCCACTGCAACATTCGAGCACTGGCTAAGCTGCTTCGAAGCGTACCTCGGATTCTCCATCGAAAACTTCACCGACCTGCAAAAGCAGCAGATACTCAACGCACAGGTGAGCCTGCAAGTTCTCCTTCTCATTAGGGACGCCCCCTCGTATACGGAGATGATAATGCTGCTGAAGGGACAGTATGTGAAGTCTGTAAACACTAAATAATCCCTCAAAATGATACTTCAAACCTACAAAAGACTTAACACCTTTCAACAGAAACACATCAGGTTAAAGGCATTACTGTTATGAGTTTAAATCACCCAAATGATTCAGAGATAGTCTTTGCTGGCAGAGATCACCGCAGATCCAGCTCACTGCAAACACAGACACACCCCAAGCTCTTTTTCTTCATGCAGCTCTCTCAGCAAACTAGCCAGGCACACTTCAGCTGCTCTCTCAAAACTGAAACTAAACACTGCAAAATGGCTGAGCTAATAACCCAGCTCCACCCACACTCTGACATCACTTCAGTAACATGAGCTGCTCTATTTCTTAAAGGTACATTGCTTAAACATCCATTTCTTAAAGGTACTCTCACATGACAAGGAGAACATCAAAACAGGATTGTGTCTAGTCCTATATGTAGAGTCATAGAGTCGCACAGTACAGAAAAGGCCCTTCGACCCATCCAGCCTGTCCCAACAATACCTACCTGTAATCTCGTACTTTACTCACTTACCAGCGCTTGTCCCACAATCGTGAATGTGATGGTAGGAGTGTGCACGTATTAACTCTCCCAAAGTAAAGAGAAAAATAATTCTGTGCTTGAGTGCAGCAAATAGTTTCTAAATGATTCAAAAGCAGAAATAGGAGCAGGATTAGACCATTTGGCCCCTCAAGCCTGCTCCGCCATAGGATAGGACCAGTGCTGATCTGATTGTGACTTTAACTCCACTTTGCTGCATGCTCCCCATTTCCCTTTGTTCCCTGAGAGATGAATACTCTATCAATACTCTATTAATACTCTATCAATACTCTATCAATGACAGTGCTGAATATAGTTAATGATGTGGCATTCACAACCGAAGCAAATTCTAAAATTTCACTATCATTTGAGTGAGGAAATGTCTCCTAGTCTCAGTCTTAAATGATCATCTCCTTATCCTGAGGTTGTGCCCCATGCTTTAAATTCCCCCTGGGCAGCACGGTAGCACAGTAGCCAGCACTGTGGTTTCACAGCACCAGGGCCCCAGCTTCGATTCCCGGCTGGGTCACTGTCTGTGTGGAGTCTGCCCGTTCTCCCCGTGTCTGCATGGCTTTCCTCCGGGTGTTCCAGTTTCCTCCCACAGTCCAAAGACGTGCACGTTAGGTAGATTGGCCATGATAAATTGCCCTTAGTGTCCAAAAAGGTTAGGAGGGGTTATTGGGTCACTGGGATACGGTGGAAGTGAGGACTTAAGTGGGTCAGTGCAGATCGATGGGCCGAATGGCCTCCTTCTGTACTGTATTGTTATGGGCCAGGGTTTAGAGAACCCCAAAGTGTATCATGGAGTTCACCTGACCCATGTTTAATAGATTGTGGTGTGGGGAGCACATGGCCCAATCTACAGGTGTAATACAGCAGAAATGGAAAAGTATTTTTAAAGCAAAACAATGTTTATTCTATGAACTCAAGTTCACCTTTTTAAAACATACAGTGAACATCTTAGCAACCATCAATTCAAATACAACCCCCAAAGAATACAACACTAAGTAATCCTTAAGCTGCCCTTTTAACATCCATAAGACTTTAAAAAAACCTTTTAAACAGAAGCATATCAGGTTAAAGTCACTTCTGAAGCAGTTATTAGTTTTAAATCACCAAAGGATCCATTTCCAGTCTTTAGAATTCAGAGAGCGAGACTCATACACTTTCTGGCTGTGATTGCAGCTATCCAGCTCTGAAAACAAAACTAAAATACACCCTGTAGCAAACACCTAAAATGGAAGTAAAAAGCTGGCAGACAGCCCAGGTCCACCCACTCTCTGCCATCACTGCTGTAATAAACACCCATTTCTTAAAGGTACTCTCACATGACAGTATGTTCTATGTTCTATATGACTGTGAATTCTTCCCCCCTCCCCCCCCCCCTCGTCCTTCTCAAGCTGTCTGTGGCCTTTGACAAGGTTGGCGACACCATCCTCCTGCAACACGTCTCCATTGTTTTCCAGCTGGATGGAGCTCCACTCGCCTCGTTCCATTGGTATCTATCCAGTTGTAGCATAGAATCACCCATAATGAATTCTCTTACTCCCACTCCACTATTACCCCTGATGTTCCCTGTTCTCCCAAGGGTCTGTCGTTGGCACCTTCTACATTCTGTCCCTTACATTGACATAATCTGAAAATACAACATTAGTTTCCACATGTAGACATCCAGCTCCACCCCTTCAATTTGTCACACGGCTTGACCAACATCCAGTGCTGGATGAACAGAAATTTCCTCCAGTTAAATATTGAAGCTACTGTCTTAAGACCCTGCCACAAAGGTCATTGCTGAGCCATTGACTCCATCTACCTCCACTGGCAAATGTCTGAGGCTGTATCAGACTGTATACATCCTTTCTGACACTGAGCTCAGCTTCCAATTTCGTAACCTCTTCATCGTTAAGATAGGGTACTTGAGCCTCCGCTCGACTCGGCCCAGCTCAGCTCAGCTGCTGCTGAAACCCTCGTCCGCATCCTTATTAGATCCAAACTTGAAAATTGGCTTTGTTGGCCAACCTCCCAACCACACCCTCCGTAAACCTCAGCTGTTCCAAAATCTCAACTGGTACCTGAACTCATCCAATTCTGGCCCTTTCCCAAATTGTCATCGCTATGCCAATTAGAGGCTGTGCTTTCAGCTGACAAGGCCCTTACCTCTGGAATTTTTCTGATTCACTATTCTCCATTGCAACGTTCTCTAAAACATACCACTTCACTAAGTTTTTTGCTATCTATCCTAACATAGGGCAGGATTCTGTGATCCTGAGGCTAAGTGTTGACGCCGTCGGAAACGCCGTCGCGTTCCTTGACGGTGTCAACACGGTCTCAGGATCAGCAATTCTGGCCCCTACAGGGGGGGCTGCACGGCACTGGAACGGTTCACGCAGCTCCAGCTGCTGATCCTGGCGTGAACTGAGCGCCGTGGGATCCGCGCATGCGCAGTGGCACCGGCGCCAACGCGTGCATGCACAGTGACACCGGCGCCAACGCGTGCATGCACAGTGACACTGGTGCCAACGCGTGCATGCACAGTGACACCGGCGCCAACGCGTGCATGCACAGTGACACCGGCGCCAACGCGTGCATGTGCAATGGCTTCCTTCAACGCGCTGGCCCCGACGCAACATGGTGCAGGACTACAGGGGCGGCACGGATGAAATGAGGCCCCCAGCCAGAGAGGCTGACCCGCTGATCGTGGGCCAGGCCACATCGGCGGACCCTGCCGGGTTTGGACCCCCCACCCCCCCCCCCCCCCACAGTCCACTCCCGAACCTTCCATGGCAAGTTACCACCGGCTGAGAGCAGGCGTGGACGGCGGAGGCAGGACTCGCCGTTTTTACGACGGCCGCTCGGTCCATCCTTGACCGAGAATCGGTGGGCCGGCCGCATAGAGCGGAGAATCGCGTGCCGGCGTCGGGGCGTCGTGGTGCGATTCACGCCTGTCACGGGGATCCTCCGGCACGGCCCCGGTCTGAGAGAATCCCGCCCATTATCTTTTTTTGACTCAGTGCAAATGTGTTAATCAATGCTTATCTGAAGTTTCAATGATGGGTTTACCAAGTTAAAGGTGTTACACAGTTGCAAGTTTTATTGTACTGAAGAAGACATTAATTCATGCCCTGTTTCCTGGCTTCTTTTAATGCATGTGGAAATGGTAATTAGGGTGTGTCCTGTTCCCACCATTTGTTTGCCACAATTGCATATTTTACATCTCATGTGTGTAACATGTTTTCTTCACTATTTTAAAATGTCTGCTACATGCTTCTAGCTCAGGCTTCCAGCACTTTCTACAGGTTGTTTACTTTTTTTTGAGTCCACAACCAGGCTGAACTAATCAAGCACCCTGAACATCACAGAAATACACAGTGCAAATTCCCTTTGGCCCATCAAGTCTGCACCAATGCATGAAAAACACCTGACCTACCTACCTCATCCCACTTCCCAGCACTTTGCCCATAGCCTTGAATATTATGACGTGCCAAGTGCTCATCTCAGTACTATTTAAAGGATGTGAGGCAACCGGCCTCCACGCACCCCCAGGCAGTGCACCACCTTCTGGGTAAAAAGATTTTCCTCACATTCCTCCTAAACCTCCTGCCCCTCACCTTGAATTTGTGTCCTCTTTGGGGAATGGCTGTTCTCTATTAACCCTGTCCATGCCCCTCATAATCTTGTAAACCTCAATCAGGTTGTCCCTCAGTCTTCTCTGCTCCAATGAAAAAAAACCCATCCTGACCCAACCACTCTTCATAACTTAAATGTTCCAGCGAAGGCAACATCCTGATGAATCTCCTCTACACCCACTCCAATGCAATCACATCCTTCCTATATTATGGCGACCAGAATTTGTTATGATACCCTGGCAAGTGCACGGTTAATTCCAGCCCCACAGACCCCAGAGTTCGAACACAGGTGAATTAATCAATAATTTGGGTATTTTCCTGAGATCTTTAACACTTGACTGTTCCAATGAGTTACAGGCAGCAGATTTATAAGTAAAACATTAAAAATTGTTTATTTATAATAAAGAAAAAGATGAACATATACCGGTAAGAACAGAACAATCATAGAATCATAGAAATTACAGGGCAGAAGGAGGCCATTTGGCCCATCGAGTCTGCACCGGCCCTTGGAAAGAGCACTCTACTTAAGCCCACACTTCCACCCTACACCTGTAACCCAATAACCCCACCTAACCTTTTTTGGAAACTAAGGGCAATTTAGCATGGCCAATCCATCTAACCTGCACATCTTTGGAGAATGGTCTGCTAATCTAACTATTCCCCAAACCCTGTCCCACCCTACACCCAGACACACACAAGACAAAGATATGCAGCGAGATTCTCCGACCCCCCCGCCGGGTCGGAGAATCCCCGGGTGCGGCGTGAATCCCGCCCCACCGCCCCAATGCCAGCTGTCGTATTCTCCGGCGCCGGTTTTCATGCGGGAGCGGGGTTCATACCACGCCAGTCGGGGGCCAATGGCAGCGCCCCACCCCCCAACATTTCTCCGGGCCCCGACAGGCCGAGCGGCCATCCGTTTTTTGCCAGTCCCGCCAGCGTGGGCGAGGCATGGTCCCACACGGCGGAACCTCGCAGGTAAGTCAGCTGGGGCGGTCCGCGGGGGGGAAATCCGACAATGGGGGGGGGGGGGGCTGGCGGGGGCCCCCACAGTGGCCGGGCCCACGATCGGGCCCACTGATCTGTGGCCGGGCCTGTGCCGTGGGGGCACTCCTTCCTTCCGCGCCAGCTACTGTAAGGCTCCGCCATGGCCAGCGTGGAGAAGGGCACCCCTCACGCCTGCGCCAGAAGACACCGGCCGGTCTGCACATGTGCAGAACCACACCGGCGGTTCCGCGCATGCGCATAATCATGCCATGCCTTCGGTGCCTGTTGGAGTGCGCCAACCCCTCCGGCGTCCACCTAGCCCCCGGAAGTGCAGAGAATTCCACACTTTCAGGGGCTGTTGACGCCGGAGTGGTTGGCGCCAGTACTCCTGCTGGCGTTGGGTCTTAGTCCCCAGAAAGGAGAATCCCGCCCATGATGGGGGTAGCGAAAGGATTAAAAATAACAGGGATTAAAAGGGCCTGAGATGGTTCTTCCCTGCTGAGGTAGCGGTCTTTGTATCCAGCGATCTTCCACGGATGCAAAGTGATGCAATCATTGGTTGTTTGGGATCTTCTCATGTCTGACTTCAATTAGAACTGGCAGGCTATAGAATTCTCTTTGAGGAGTCACTTCCACTTGACTGATCTCAGTCATGCATTGATGGTCCCCCTTCGTCCACCAGGTGGGCTATTGGCCTCACTGAGTTGAAACTACAGTTCTCAGCATGAGGGTTTTAAGTGGGCTTTTATACATCCCCACTCCTTGTTTTGAACCCTCAAGAAGAATCCAGCAGCGGAGAGAGAATGTGGAGCACTGGCTTCACATTTCTTAATCAGGATAAAAATGCCTTCTTGCCCACAGCTCCTCTCATTGATCACTTTCACACACTAGGTGGAACCATTTAAATCGCCAGGCTTTGCAAACAGAGTTTCGCACTTTCACCGACCTGGCTCAAGACATTTAAGTCACAAGTTACTTCCCCGCGCTGGCTGGAAGCAGGCCAAAAGCTGATAGAGAGCAAGGGTTTTGCTGAATGCAGGTTTCCAAGTCTGCATAGACCTCAGACAAAATGGAGCTTGCCTGCTGTTTCAGAATCTTCCAGAAACTCTCTGACAAGCTCAACCAATCCCAAACAAGAATCCCAAACAAGAACAGATATCCCAGTATTTCAGAGGCACCAATTGGCTGCTTTCCAAGTCCATCAAAATGACATTACAGGGCTATGCCACAGAGTATTCAAGGAGATACCTGGGCCAGTACATTAGACCAGGGGTGTTTTCAGTTTGATCAAAGTTTGAATTTAAAAGTTTAAAATCTGCAATGTTTCAGGGACAGGGATTAAAAAGAGAAATACAAACAGACAAGGATTTAGCCAATTTATTGCAAACTACACACAGCACTCCAGCTGTGACCTCACAAAAGTTCCATACAACTCCAACATGACCTCCCTACTTTTGTAACCTATGTCTCGATTGATAGAGGCAATTCTCCCATATGCCTTTTTCACAACCCTATTAACCTGCCTTTCAGCCTTCAGTGACCTATGGACAAACATGCCAAGGTTCCTTTGGTCCTTGGAAATACCTAGTGCCATGCCATTCATTGACTATTTCCTCATCAAATTACTAGTTCCAAAGTGTATCACTGTACACTTTTCAAGGAAAATCTGTCAATTTTCTGCCCATTTGTCCATCCCGTCTATATCTTCCTGTAACTCAAGACACTCAGCCTCACTGTTAACCACCCGGCCAATCTTAATGTCATCCGCAAACTTACTGCCCCTACCCTCGACATAGTCATCTATGTCGCTTATATAAGTGAAGAATATTAGTGGACTCAACACTGATCCCTGTGGTATGCCACTGGATACTGGCTTCCAGTCACTAGAGCAGCCGTCTGTCATCACCTTCCGACTACTCCAACTAAACCAATTTTGAATCCATCTTATCAAAGCCCCATGTATAAGTCTCCTTTATAAGTCTCCCATGTGAGACCATCAAGAGCAAATGAAATGAAAACCGCTTATTGTCACAATTAGGCTTCAAATGAAATTACTGTGAAAAGCCCCTAGTCGCCACATCCCGGCACCTGTTTGGGGAAGCTGGTACAGGAATTGAACCATGCTGCTGGCCTGCCTTGGTCTGCTTTCAAACCCAGCGATTTAGCCCTGTGCTAAACAGCACAGCTCTGTGCAAACAGACTTACATAATAATACACAGAGCCCTCCATCTCACTACCATGCTCCTATCATGCTATGCCATCCATTTTACTCTTTAAAATCATATTACAAACACTATTAACAGAAACCTGTCTTTACATAGCACCTTTAGAGTAATCAAATCTCCCAAGGCACTTCACATGAACATTAAGAAACAAAATTTGACACTGAACCACTTAAGGTGGTAGTGGGTCAAATGGTCAGAAATGGTCAGGAGCATCTTTAATGGGGAGAGTAAGGCGGAGAGATTTGGGGAGAGTATTCCAGAACTTAGTGCTGAAGCAACTGAAGATGGGGCAACCAATAGTGGAGCGATTAAAATTGGGGATGCTCAGGAGGCCAGAATTAGAGAAGCCTACATATCCCGGAGGGTTGTTGTGTCGGAGGAGATTACAGAGGTAGGGAGAGGATTGTGAGGTCCACACAGTGATTGTGAGGCCCATACAGCTGCTGAAACTGAAACAGGTTCTCTCACTGTTTCCGCCTAACAAAGACCTGAGACACATTTGGATGAGGAGGTTTCTCTCCCACTTTTGAATGGATGTTTGAAAAATGATATCCATTGTAAATTCTCTTTCAGCAGCTTATTTCTTGAATGCAAATCAGGGATCCAGGGAATAGAATTGGGACTTGAGGGGTGGAGTTATGGGGGGGGTGGGGTGGTGTTGGTTTAGAGAGTGGACAATCCCTCTGAGCCAGGGGAATTAGATGGGATGGATGGAGGAAAAATGAAATGTGACGTGATACAACTTTACAAGCTGTGCTTGTTGAAATGTGTTTTCAAATCTTATGCTTGAGGTACTCGGGGTATTGCGTTTTGATGTTGGGAATGGAAGAGACACGAAGATATATGATGTGATGAATATTAGAATATCAGATACCATGTGTTATGCGTATCTGGTGCAATAATGATTAAAAGCCTGGGTTAGTGTGTGTATGCATCTACTACAGTGAACTTGTAACAAATTCTGGGTTAAAAGCCAGGCAGACACTCTGAAATGAAATGAAAAAAATGTGGCTATAGAAGTGAGAATTAAAGCAACATAAGAGGAAGATCATCACTCATTCCAATCATGTATAGAATTTATCTAAATAGGTCTAATGGAATTTTGTTGATGGAAAGAAGGTTCCTCAGGGTTTAGGTCATTTAGAGGTTATGGTTAGCCTTAGTAAGATGGTCATAACCCAGTTAGTGGGATCAAGATAATGTAGTTCATGGAGGAGCAAGGGCTGAAGCACTGAGGTGTTGAGTTTCAGTTTTAGATTTTGTTGTAAACAGAACACGGGCTGTTTGCCAAATACAGGGAAAAACATTAGTTTGACACAGGCAAGAACCTACAGACTGTTTCCTGAAGGATCTCTCTCTCTCTCAAAGCCGTTTCTCCACGACATCTCTGTACAGAAAGTATTCCTGGGTTGGCTAACTTTATTTAAAAGTGGATTGTGACCTGAGATGGGTTTTGCTTGATTGAAGATTTTTCAAAAAGATAGCTGTTAGGAGTTAAAGTGTTTCATTTTATTGTTAAGCATTGTTTAACTGATAAGTGTAAGCTATTTTCTCTATGATGTTAAAATTAGTTTAATACTGTGTTAATAATAACATTTTTAAAAATATACCATATCCCTATTTGTGTGTGAAATCACTCCGGGAGCAAAGTATCCTTTCCTTAAAGTCTTACAAATTAAATAAAATATTGAGGTTTTTGTCTGGTATCCCAGCAAATGTTGGAGTTTGGTCAGGGCCCATAATAATGGTGAAAGGCTGATTTTCAAAACTCGCTGAATGTCCTGAGCCCAGGCAGTGAGCTAAAGCTGAAACGTGAATGGGTCAGTGATGGCCAAAAACATTCCTGTTTCTTTCTACAGTCTCTCTGTTGGCTTATTGGGTAGCTTCAGCAACCTTACACTCTCAGCTTACAAGCTCGTTAAAATGACCGACTGCTGAGAGTAAGGTTGCTGAAGTTACCCAATAAGCCGAGAGAGAGACTGGAGAAAGAAACAGGAATGTTTTTTGCCACCCGCACACATTTACTGACAAAAATACCCTATTAAACAGTAAACCTTGTTTTGGTAAATACAGACTCTTCATCGGCCCGAGCCCGGAACAGAATTCCATCTCTCAGAGGAGCCCAGCGAGGCTGTCTATCGGCCATATGACAAGAAAAATGTGAAGCTGGACTTCAGCTTGGAGATGATGCGGGCATGTCAAGTCTCTGAGGGCCGGGAGAGGCCAGCCATGTCTGACAGCAATGTCACAACACTGCCAGAAGAAATCGGGGACAGGGAACATGCCGGCCCAGGAACTTTCAGCAAGCCCCTGACCAGCCACGCCACTGCCAATGCTGGAGTGGAAAATGGAGGGAACACATGTGGCAGCACGAGGGCGTGTGGATTGTTGGTGGCACTGAACCAGGTTTCAGTCTCCGTGCTGCGAGGGCGTGGCCCCAAATTGTCCTCCGGAATAGCATGCGCTGTGTGTAAAAAGAAGGATTGTGATGTACACATCATTAACATGAGCTCAGGGGCCAAATCGGAGCTGTGTTATTTGGAAGGTTAGTGATTTCTTCACAATTAACATCTTATATAATCCATTGGTTTTAGGGTTGCTAACAATACCGTACCTGATGAAATCCCCATCCATCAGTTGCGAGACTAGGAGTACCATTGAGTCTTCTGTTCTAATAATACTGTGTGACTGATGGAAAATTGATTGCAGACTTTAATAGTTAATATTAATAATTCACAACAGTGAGAAATTCACTTTCTGATTTAAAAAGTATTGCGGAATCCAAGACTGGAAAAGTCCAATTTGATTTATTCTTTCATGGGATATGGACGTCGCTCGCAAGACCAACATTTGTCACCCATCCTTAACTACCCATTTACCTGACCCTACTTACCTGGTTTAGCTCAGTTGGCTGGGCAGCTGGTTCATGATACAGAGCGAGGCCAACAGCGCAGGTTCAATCCCCGCACTGGCTGAGCTTATTCCTGAAGGCCCAGGCAGCACGGTGGCACAGTGGTTAGCCCTGCTGCCTCACGGCGTCGAGGTCCCAGGTTCGATCCCGGCTCTGGATCACTGACCGTGTGGAGTTTGCACATTCTCCCGTGTTTGCGTGGGTTTCGCCCCCACAACCCAAAGTTGTGCAGGGTTAGGTGGATTGACCAGCTAAATTGTCCTCTAAAATTGGAAAGAAATGAATTGGGTACCCTAAAAATTAAAAAAAAAACAAAAAGAAAATTTCTGAAGGCCCTGCCTTCTCAACCTTGCCTCCCGCCTGATGAGTGGTGATCCTCAGTTTAAAACACCACCTGTCACCTCTCCTCCTCAAAGGGGAAAGCAGCCTATGGTCATCTGGGACTGTGGTGCCTTGACTTAACTGCCCTCTGAAATGGTCCAGAAAACTACTCAGTTCAAGGTAAAGTAAAGAGTCAACCATATTGCTGTGGGTCTGGAGTCATATTGTAGTCAGTCCAGGTAAAGATTGCGGAATTGTTACAGTGCTGAATTTAGCGCCATTAGGCCCATCGTGTCTGCACCAGCTCTCTGAATGAGCAATTCATCAATGCCATTCTTCCCACCTTCTCCCTATTCCTCCTTTCGAGATATCAGTCTGGTTCCCTTTGGAATGCTTCAGTTGAACCTGCCACCTGCACACTCTCTGTCAGAGAAATCCAGAGCTTAATAGCTTGCTGTGTCAAAAATGTATTTCTTCAATCACTTTCACTTCCTCGTTTGCCAATCACATTAAATCTGTTCCTTTTCATTCTCGATCCTTTCACAAGTGGGAACCGTGGGCGTGATTCTCCGACCCCCACGTCGGGTGGGAGAATCGCTGGAGTGCCGGGCGATTCATGCCACGCCGCCCTGGCACCCGAATGCGATTCTCCCCCCCCCCCCCCCCCCCAAATGGCGTGTCGCGTTTTGCGACAGGCTGCTCGGAGAATCGCCGCTCCGGTCCAAGTGGATGGGCCGAGCGGCCTGACTAATTCGACCGGTTCACGCTGGCGCCAACCACACCTGGTCGCTGCCGGCGTGAACAGCATGTGACCGCTGCGTGTGGGGCCTGTGGGGGGGTGGAGGGAAGATCGAGCACCAGGGGAGTGCTCAGGAGGGTCTGACCCGTGATCGGTGCCCACCGATCGTCGGGCCGGCGTCTCTGAAAGACGCACTCTTTTCCCTCCGCCGCCCCGCAAGATCAATCCTCCATGTCTTGCGGGGCGGCGGAGGGGAAGACGGCAACCGCGTATGCGCAGGTTGGCGCCGGCCAACCTACACATGCGTGGGTGACGTCATTTAGGCGCCGCCGGCCGCATCATTCAGACGGCGCCGCTTTGACGCGGGCGCCAAGGCCTGGCCCGCGAGATTGACGTGCCGCCGCTCCTAGCCCCCTGGGGGTGGGAGAATAGGGGGCGAGGAGCAGCCTCCGCGCTGGAGTGAACACTCCGGTTTTCACTCCAGCGTCGGCACTTTGTCTCCCTTTGGGAGAATCGCACCCCGTATCTCCCAACTTACTCTGTCCATACAGGGATGTAAGATTTTCTTATAAGGACTGCAAGACCCTGTTACCTGAAGGACAATAATGAAGCAGGTGGATTTTTATGACAATCGATGATAATTTCATGGTCACCATTACTGAGACTAGCTTGATATTACTGATTTTATTCATTGAATTTTAAATTCTAGCAGCTGGAGGGGTGGGATTTAAACCCATTGTTGCTGCCCTCTGCTGGCATCAAGGAAGAAACAATCTAATCAGTACTCAAAACAAGCCTTTGCTTCAATACAGCTTTTGATTGAACTCAGTTAACTTATTTAAACTGTTACATAAGTTTCAAGACTCACAGCTTGAACTAAAAACACTACCCAATCGAGGGAGGTTGGCCAGGCTCGCTCTGGAGTGTATGCGCTGTGGGTTCTAAACGCAGGGTCTTTTCTTGCGAATATTGATCCGAGGGTAATTGCTGCTGAATCTTGGAAGTTCCTGCTGTTTTATAATGTTTTAGTTCTTAGTTTACAATTCATTCATATAAATGATCCTGTAGCACACAGGCCTCATTCGCTCCCAAGAGAGCCTTGCTTTCGCTGTTCCAAAACAAAGTGTTATCAACAAAATGTCCAGTCGAAAGCTGTCGTTCTGACCATTCTCACAGAATTCATTCTGCAGAGAGCTACAGTTTTCTCTGTTAGCCTCTTTAATGTTAGCCATTGTCCTCTTTTACCAGCATGCCTCATGGCACAATGTCAGCCATCTTTCCTACTCACTGGCCAGGCCACTGGATTGCTAGTCCAATGACAATGCAGCTCAGCCATCCCTTCTCCACATCACTCATCATTCCATCACCTCAGTTAGAATTCAGAGTTCACCACCTCGACCATTCAATCGATTTTCTCACTGAATGCTTGTCAATATCACAGGGAGTCCTGACTGAGTGGAAAACATAAAGGAAGGCTGCAACTAGCAACTGAAACTTTGAGAAAGACGCACACCAAGAAATCCCATGGGGAATTCAGAAGAAACCTCTTTACTCATTGAGAATGTGGAACTCGCTCCCACTGGGAATGGCTGACGTGAATAGTACAGATGCATTTAAGGGGTAGCTTGACAAACATATGAGGGAGAAGCGAGTACAGGGTTATGATGATAAATTTGGAAAGGAAAGATGGGAGTGCAGCATAAATGGCGACATGGACTCGATGGGCCAAATGGTCCATTTCTGCGCTGTACGTTGTATGTAGCATTTTAGAAAAGCGACAGAAAGATTGCCCATACAAAATTTTAAACTGGATGTCTAGAAATCAATGTGGCAAGTTATAAACTCAAAAATGGGGAAGTGTGGGAAAGATCAAGGACACTGCCAGTATATTTGAGAATGGGTTCAAGAATGAGCAAGTGATATTGTTTAGTCAAAAAGCAGTTCAAAGATGTGCAGGTGGATTGATCATTCTCAATTGCCCCCCTAGTGTCCAAGGGTTAGGCGGAGTTATGGGAATAGGGCAGGTGATTGGGCCTTGGTAGGATGCTCTCTCAGAGAGTTGGTGCAGAATCAGTGGGCCAATTGGCCTCCTTCTATATCACAGTATATCATAGAATTTACAGTGCAGAAGGAGGCCATTCGGCCCATCGAGTCTGCACCGGCTCTTGGAAAGAGCACCCTACCCAAGGTCAACACCTCCACCCCTATCCTCATAACCCAGTAACCCCACCTAACACGAAGGGCAATTTTGTAAACTAAGGGCAATTTATCAAGGCCAATCTACCTAACCTGCACATCTTTGGACTGTGGGAGGAAACCGGAGCACCTGGAGGAAACCCACGCACACACGGGGAGGATGTGCAGACTCCGCACAGACAGTGACCCAAGCTGGAATCGAACCTGGGACCCTGGAGCTGTTAAGCAATTGTGCTATCTACAATGCTCTGTTCTGTTCTATTCTATTGACAAGGTCATGATCCCAGTAAATGGCAAGTCAAGGCAATGTGGAGGCTAGTGTGAAAGCAGAAGTTGTAGGGGCGATTTGATGAGGGAATAATTATATCCAAAATATACTTTTATGTGGTTTTCAGAGAGGGAGTTGTGACTGAACATAGTCAGAACCAGCATCAATCAGGTCAACTGCAATATGGGGAGTAGCAACAAGTTCGCACAAGCCCGTTCCCAAATCGGTGGCATCTAATGAAGCCTGCTGAAATGGGATTCATGACGGGAGAGGCCATAGACACATCCTTTTCCACTGTGGGATGGCAAAGGGGCTGAGCGAGAGGGCACACAGATTCTCATACTGCATTTGGACATGGACTGTTTCAGTATCTGAGGCAGCATTTGACCGAGTATGGCATCAAGGAGCCCTAGCTAAACTGGAGTCAATGGGAGTCAGGGGGAAAGCTCTCCACTGGTTGAAGTCATACCTGGCAAAATGAAAGATGGTTCTGGTGGTTGGAGGTCAATCATCTCAGCTCCAAGACATCACTGCAGGAGTTCCTCAGGGGAGTGTCCTAGGCCCAACTATCTTCAGCTGCTTCATCAATGACCTTCCTTCCATCATAAGGTCAGAAGTGGAGATGTTTAAGGATGACTACACAATGTTCAGCACCGTTTGCGACTCCTCAGATAATGAAGCAGTCCCTGTCCAAATGCAACAAGACCTGGACAATATTCAGGCTTGGGCTAATGTGCCACACAAGTACCAGGTAATGATCATTTCCTACAAAAGAGCATCTAGCCACAGCCCCTTGATATTCAATGCTGAATATTCAATGCTGAATCACGCACAATCAACATCCTGGGGTTTACCATTGATCAGAAACTAAGCTGGACTAGACATATTAATACTGTGGCTATTAGGGCAGGTCAAAGGCTAGGAAACCTATGGCGAGTAACTCACCTCCTGACCCCCCAAAGCCTGTCCACCATCTACAAGGCGCAAGTCAGGAGTGCAGTGGAATACTCCCCACTTGCCTGGATGAGTGCAGCTCCAACAACACTCAAGAAGCTCAACAGGACAAAGCAGCCTGCTTGATTGCTCCCCCTTCCACAATCATTCAAATCTTCCAGCGGCACACATTGGCAGCACTGTGTACCATCTACAAGATGCATAGCAGTAACTCACCAAGGTTCCTTCGACAGCACCTTCCAAATCCACGTGCACCACCAAATAGAAGGACATGAGCAGCAAATTTCTGGGAACCCCGCCACTTGAAGGTTCCCCTCCAAGTCACTCACGACCCTGACTTGGAAATATATCCTTCACTGTCGCTGGAGCAACACCCTGGAACTCCCTCCCTAACAGCACAGTGGGTGTACCTACACCTCAAGGACTGCAGCAGTTCAAAAAGGCAACTCATGACCACCTTCTGAAGGACAACTAGGAATGGTGGCCTAAATAGCGACGCCCACATCCCGTAAATTAATTTTAAAAATTTACAGCAACAGAGTTCGAAGATTAGTTGAAGGGGATTGGTATCCGCCATATTAAATCTATTCTGTGTCGCCCAGCAACCAACAGGTTGGCCAAACATTTTGTGCAATCGTTCAAACACACAGTAAAGGCATCCAGAGATCCATTTTCAGATGTGTCAACAACTTTCTAATGTCATATAGAAATTTCGCACATTCCACAACTCAAAGCTCACCGATAATGCTACTATTCAAGAGAAAATTGAGAACTCTATTCAACCCCCTGACACTAGCTACACATTTGCAAATTGTCAGGTGACAGCATGAAACACAAATGGTTAGAAGAGAGCAAAGGTCAGAGTAGAGTCTTTAACCGTGGAAAATGTGTTCTGTCTAAAAATTATACCACATGTGAAAAAGGGTCTCCAGCCATCATTCTAGCCAAACAGGTTCAATATCTTACACAGTTCAAACAGACGATGGACAACTTTGCCATCGGCACACTGACCAGTTATTAGCTTCACCAAGTGAATGTACAGAGACTTTACCGGAAATATTCACATTGGAGTGTGTGGACAGAACTGAGATACGACGGAACTGAGATTTACTACTGCAGAAATTACTGAATCTGTCGCTACAGAATTGACATTTGAGTATTACCGAAACCAGACAGATGTCCTCCAAAGAGACTGTCTCATTGACGTATATATGTATAAATACATTTTTTTTTTAAAAATTCCAATTAAGGGGGCAATTTATCGTGGCCAATCCACCTAGCCTGCACATCTTTGGGTTGTGGGAGTGAAACACATACAGACACAGGGCGAATGTGCAAATTACACACAAACAGTGACCCAAAGCCGGGATCGAACCCAAGTCCTGGGCGCCATGAGGCGGCAGTGCTAACCACTGTGCCACCGTGCCGCACTCATGTATAAATAACACCATGATGTAATGTAATGAATATCGTGTTGGATCTGTTGTTTAAATATTTAAAACAAAAGTTGTTGGCACTGAAGGAGTAAGGGGGGGAGGAGTGTTACGTGTTTAAGTAACACTATTGGCTGCTGAAATGCCATGTGATACGCAGTGACGTTAGCTCAGCATTTTGCAGTCTTTATCGGAGTTCACATCTTACCCTGTAGGTGCAACATTGATTAATAAACCCTGCACTATGTTTTTACAAACTTAAAGCATGGTACCTCTACTTCTTTTTCTCTTTGCGTCTCACAATAAATATATAGCAAAAGGTGATGGCGGCAGACGGTTCTGGTGTAGTGGGAATGTCACTAGTCTAGTAATCCAGTGGTCCAACCTAATGTCCTGGGGATATCGGTTCAAATGTCCCACGGTAGCTGGTGGAATAGATCTGCGACATCAAACTAGTCTCATGAAACTATCATCGACTGTTGTAAAAACTCACCTGGTTCATTCTTGTCCCTTAGAGAAGAAAATATGCCATCCTTACCTGATCTAGCCTACATGTGATTCCAGGCCCACAGCAATGTGGTTGATTCCTAATTCTCCTCTGCAATGACCGAGAGACCGCTCAGTGGAAGGGCAATAAGGGATGGGTCAAAAATGCTGGCCTGGCTAGAATAAAAACCATCACTGCTGCTTTGAGATGACTACTAGAGGAAATCATTAAAGGATAGAAAGAGCAAATTATGTTTACTCTGTTCATTTCCCAGCCTCCAAAAATCACCATTACCATTCGGAGACAAAGAATAATCATTGATTGGACTAATTAAACATGCAGTGTCATGAAGAACAACAAGTTTTGACTGCAATATGGTGGCTCCTAAATGTGAACCCAAATCTGAAAACGAAATGAAAATCGCTTATTGTCACAAGTAGTCTTCAATTGAAGTTACGGTGAAATGCCCCTAGTCGCCACATTCCGGCGCCTGTTCGGGGAGGCTGGTACGGGAAATCTTTAGTTACTTGGACATAAAATATCGTAGGCCTTTTATTAACAATGGTTAACTTGATTCTTTCTACAGATGGGGTGTCTCCCAATGGTTGCTGTGGGATGATAATGAAAGTAATGAGCAGTGACTGTCCATTCTTAATTCATAATGAGCGTGATCAATATCTACGACCTGGCAACAGATACCAAAGGATTGTTCTCAGTCATCAGGATCCAGAGTCTGGTTAGTCAGAGTGGTTGAATGATCCTTCCTTCTTGCTGAATGTAGCTCTTATTAGATTTAATTTATTCCCTTGCCTCCTATGCCATATTACTCCTCAGGCCCCCCCCCCCCACCCCCCCAACCCTCCCTGGTGTGATCGAGAGAGAGAGGAGGAGGTCTCCTCTCAGTGTGTGGCCTCACTCTGATGTCCTTCAGCAGGTTCCTGAGAGGGACATGAATTATTATTATGTGACCAATACTGTCTTCAGCTGATCCTCCTTCACCACTCGATGGTGCAGTGTACCAGGAGGCAATGTAGACTCAGAATCAGCATGTTCCTCAGGCTTACCGGCTCCCACGAATTTATGCATACTCAGTATCAGCATATCCCAGGCTGCCGACCTGCCCATCCTTAAATTCTCTGACGTGTTATGGATATAGGAGAGGTAAGGCAGCCTACCTGCTCTTGGGTCAATTGAAGTGCCAAATTAATAGCCTCTTAAGAAGCTCGTCCAACCTCCACCAGTAGTTTTCCTGTGGTGGGGGGAGCCATGTGGGAATTAGCTGCTGTGGGTCAAAGGTCGTGGGGGAGATCCTTCTTCACAGGCACCCTGGCCTAGCAGAAGCACCAGTCCTGAACATTTACACTCTTCATGTCTTTCCCCGACTTCTTGAACCTCCCCCCCCCCCACCCCACCCTTCAACAGGACCAGATTCACAGCCCCAGCGAAATAGCTGACTCCTGACTTATCTGGGCTCCTCAGTGTGGTGAGACGGCCTATAGCCTCAGCCAGCTGCCAGCCACCCACTGTATGGTCTGGGTGGGAAGGAACCGTGTGAGAAGCCCCTTTCTTCAATTTTACATTCCCACGTCTTCACCCCCCCCCCCCCCCCCCCCCCCCCCCCCCATCCCCCATCCCCCATGTAAGAATGCACTGGTGGAGGAGAATGAAATTCTGACCCTGGTTTGAGGGGCTTATCTTATGAAGAAAGGTTGAACAGATTGGGCCTATACCCATTGCAATTTAGAAGAATGAGAGGTGATCTTATTTAACCATTTAAGATTTTGAGGTGACTTGAGAGGGTAGATACGGAGAGGATGTTTCCCCTTGTGGGATAGACGAGAACCAGTTTGAGACCAAGGGATCTAATGTTGAAGGTGGAGATGAGTATTTTCTCTCAGAGGGTGTTTGATCTGTGGAATTCTCATCCCCAGAAAGAAGCAGAGGCTGAATTTTACTTTACGTTGGGGTGGGCAAGGCCTCGGACAGGAAGCCACCCCAACTGAGACCGTTAATTGGCCTGTTAATGGTCACTTAACATAGAACATACAGTGCAGAAGGCGGCCATTCAGTCCATCGAGTCTGCACCGACCCACTTAAACTCTCACTTCCACCCTATCCCCCCCCCTAATCCAATACCCATCCTAACATTTTGGACACTAAGGGCAATTTATCATGGCCAATCCACCTGACCTGCACGTCTTTGGACTGTGGGAGGAAACCGGAGCACCCGGAGGAAACCAACACAGACACGGGGAGAACGTGCAGACTCCGCACAGGCAGTGACCCAGCGGGGAATCAAACCTGGGACCCTGGAGCTGTGAAGCCACAGTGCCAACCACTATGCTACTGTGCTTGCTGGCCATTAAGGGCCTTTTCCTGCCCTGCCTCAATTAATAGCGAGGTCTGGCTTGGAGGAACAAAGCACAAAGAAAATTACAGCTCAGGGACAGGCCCTTCGGCCTCCCAGCCTGCGCCGATCCAGATCCTTTATCTAAACCTGTTGCCTATTTTCAAAGGATCTACTTCCCTCTGTTCCCCGCCCGTTCATATATCTGTCCAGATGCATCTTAAATGATACTATTGTGCCTGTCTCTACCACCTCCGCTGGCAAAGCGTTCCAGGCACCACCACCCTCTGCGTAAAAAACTTTCCACGCACATTTCCCTTAAACTTTCCCCCTCTCACTTTGAAATCGTGACCCTATGGTCAAGAAAGATCGTGGGTGGGGAGGGCTGGGGCATTGAGCTTATTTAAGGTTGGGTGAGACAGATATTTGATTGACAAGGGGGGGGGGGGGGGGGGTGCAGACAGAAAAGTGGACCACAACTGGGCAAATTGGTCTACTCCTGAACCTAAGTTCCTATGTTCCTACGTAATGTCCTGTCATTAATAATAATATCATAATAATCTTAATTGTCACAAGTAGGCTTACATTAACATTGCAATGAAGTTACTGTGAAAATAAGAACAGAAGAGGGATTTTACAGATGAACTGGATCAGTTGATCAAATCAGGAATTGAAAGATTAATTGTGACCACTTATATTTCGTCCACAGCTCAGGTGACGATCTTTTATTACAAATCCAACAAGATTCTACAACCATATTGTGGGATGGCTGTGGTGCTCAATTTTTCCAAAACAAACTATTTCCTTGCGTGTCACAGTGAAGGGAGCAAAGTCCTGCTCAGGATAGAGGTAAGTGAGCGATCAGTGTCAGCCTGTCTATTTGTCACTGGATGTCTGGTACTTGGACAATCCCATCACCATATTTAATAGTCTCTGAAACTCTGAACACACCATACCGATGGGCGAGAAACGCCCATTTAAACCTACCCCACACTCATGACAACTGCGACCAGACACTTCCTCCCCATATAAAGCCATGTTGCCTATCACTCCTAACAAGTCCATTCGCTTTCAAATGTGAATAAATCCTGATCCTCAGGTTCTTCTCCAACAGCTTCCCCACCACTGATGTCAGGCTCACCAGCCGAGAATTACTGGATTATCCCTGATTCCCTTCTTAAACAAAGGGACAACATTGGCCATTCTCCAGCCCTCTGGAATTTGCCTGTGGTCAAAGATGATGCAAAGATATCTGTTAAGGCCCCCGCTATTTCTTATCTTGCCTCCCACAGTAATCTGGGATATATGTCTTACCTACTTGGTAGAGCTTTTTGAGGAGGTGACAAAATTAATTGATAAGGGAAAGGCTGTGGACATCATCTACATGGACTTTAGTAAGGCGTTTGACAAGCTCTGGGATATATATTTGGGGCAGCACGGTAGCATGGTGGTTAGCATAAATGCTTCACAGCTCCAGGGTCCCAGGTTCGGTTCCCGGCTGGGTCACTGTCTGTGTGGAGTCTGCACGTCCTCCTCGTGTGTGCGTGGGTTTCCTCCGGGCGCTCCGGTTTCCTCCCACAGTCCAAAGATGTGAGGGTTAGGTGGATTGGCCATGCTAAATTGCCCGTAGTGTCCTTAAAAGTAAGGTTGGGGGGGGGGGGGGGATTGTTGGGTTACGGGTATAGGGTGGATACGTGGGTTTGAGTAGGGTGATCATTGCTCAGCACAACATTGAGGGCCGAAGGGCCTGTTCTGTGCTGTACTGTTCTATCTATCTATCTATCTATATCCCATTCGGCCCGGGGAATGTGTCTACTTTAATGCATTTTAAGATATTCAACACTTCCTCCTTCATTATGCTGACATATCCTCGAGTATTCACACACCAATTCCTAACCTCAACATCCATCATGTCCCTCCCTTTGGTGAATACTGAATCAAAGTATTCATTAAGAATCTCACCTACTTCCTCTGACTCCACACAACTTCCCTCCTTTGTCCTTGAGTGGGCCTACTCTTTCCCTAGCTACCCTTTTGCTCTTTATATATGTATAAAAAGCCTTGGGATTTTCCTTGACTCTGCATGCCAATGAAATTTCATGAGCTTTTTAGCCCTCCTAACTCCCCATTTGAGTTTGTTCCTACTTTCGCTATATTCTTCAAAAGCTTCATCTGTTTTTAGTTGCCTAGACCTTATGTATGCTTCATTTTTCTTTTTGACTAGTCTCACAATTTCCCCTGTCATCCATGGTTCCCTAATCTTGCCATTTCAGACCTCCATTTTCGCAGGGACATGCCTAACCTATACTCTAATCAACTGGTCTTTGACAGACTCCCACATATCAAATGTGGATTTACCCTCAAACAGCCACTCTCAATCTGCATTCTCCAGCTCTTACCGAATTCTGTTGTAGTTAGCTTTCCCCAAATTTAGTACCCTCACTCGAAGACAACTCTTGTCCTTATCCACGAGTATTCAAAAACGTACTTAACTTAATCAGAATTATTCCCAAAATGTTCCCCTACTGAAACTTTGGTCACCTGGCAGGGCTAATTGCCCAATACTAAGTCCAGTAAGGCCCCCTCCATTGTTGGACTATCAACATACTGTTTCAAAAAACCCTCCTAGACACACCTAACAAATTGCTCTCCATCCAAACCTCTGGCACGAAGGGAGTCTCAGTCAATATGGGGATATTAAAATCACCCACCACAACAACCCTGCTATTTTCACATTTTTCTAGAATCTGACTACATATCTGTTCCTCTGTATCCCGCTGGTTGTTGAGAGACCTATAGTACAACCCCAGCATTGTAATTGCAGCGTACTGATTTGTGAGCTCTACCCATAATCCCTCACTGCAGGATCCCTCCAAGACGCCCTCCCTCATCACAGCTGTGATATGTTCCCTAACTTGTAATGCAACTTCCCTACCCTTTCCGCTAACCTCTCTGTGTTGTCGAAAACATTGATATCCTGTAATGTTAAGCTGCCAGTCTTGTCCCTCCTTCCTCTAACCATGTCTCCGTAACAGCAACAATATCATAATTCCCCACAATAATCCAAGCTCTAAGTTCATCCGTCTTACCTGTTATACTTCTTATGTTGAAGCAAACGCACTCCATACCCAGTAAGATCAGCGACTTCCCTCTGCCTGCTCTCCCTCGTCGCTATATTTATTTTAGTCTCAAACTCTTCCCCAGTCTCTACATTTTTCTGACCTGATGCTATGGTTCCCACCCCCCGCCATACTAGTTTAAACCTCCCGCCCAGGTGTCCCTCCAGTTTAGCTGAAACCCATCCTTCTTATACGGGTCCCACCTTCCCTGGAAGACACCCCAATGATTCACATCTCTGTAGCCCGCCCTCCTACACCAGCTCTTTAACCAGAAATTCAACTGTAGTATCTCTCTGCTCCTAACCTCAGTAGCACATGTCACAGGGAGTAATCCTAAAATTACTACCTTAGAGGACCTGCTTTTTACCTTACTACCCAACTCCCTGTAATGTCTGTGCAAGATTTAATCACTCTTCCTGCCTATGTCATTTGTACTAATGTTGGCAATGACATCTGTCTGTTTGCCCTCCCGTTCCAGCCTCTGCTAACTCATCCATGACCCTGGCACCAGGGTGGCAACACACCATACTAGAGTCTCTTTCATGACTAGGGAAGCACCTATCTATGGCCCTATCGAATCCCCAAGTTGTATTGCTCTATTATGTTTTTTCCCCTTCCCCTCTGTACAGCAGGGCCAGCCTTGGTTCCATTGCTGCTGCTGTCACCTGATAGGCCATCCCACTCATCAGTATCCAAAATGGCATACTTGTTAGAGAGGGGCATAGCCACAGACAACCCCTGCACTGACTGCCTGCCCTGTCGCGTGGTCATCCATCTATCTTCCTCTACCTTGCGTGTGACCACGTCTCTATAGCTTCAATTAGTGATGCTTTCCACCATTTGTTTGCTCCTTTGTACCTCCAGTTGCTGCTCAAACCAATCCATTTGTTCAGTCAGCAAGTGCAGTTAGCAAGTCAGACAAAACTGCTTTTTCAAAAGTAGGTTTATGCAAACCCATTGCATTGCTTTATAAGGATGAAAATGTAACATTTGAATGTACAAATCAAGTGAACTAGGATGAGAGAAATCACCCTCCCATCACAGATTATTTCATTATTTAAGTTTCATTTATGCCCATTTGTTACGTTGAGTGTTTTATGTCACAAGTTCGGCCTTAGCTGGAGTATTGTGTCCAGTTTTGGAAGGTTGTGAATCCATTGGAGATTGGAGAGAGTGCAGAGAAGATTCACGAGTATGGTTCCAGGGATGAGCACCTTCAGTTCTGAAGATAGATTGGAGAAATTAGAACTATTTTCCATAGAGAAAAGCAGTCTGAGAGAAGGTTTGATTGAGGTATTCAAAATCTTGAGTGGTCTGGACAGAGTAGATAGAGAGAAACTGCTCCCATTGGTAGAAGGATTGAGAACCAATGGTTACAGATTTAAAATGATTGGCAAAAGAAGCAACAGCGACTTGAGGAGAAACCTTTTTCACACAGCGAGTGGTTAGGAACTGGAATGTACTGTCTGAGAGTGTGGTGGAGGCAGGTTCACACAGCGAGTGGTTAGGAACTGGAATGTACTGTCTGAGAGTGTGATAGAGGCAGGTTCACACAGCGAGTGGTTAGGATCTGAAATACACTGTCTGAGAGTGTGATAGAGGCAGGTTCATACAGCGAGTGGTTAGAATCTGCAATGTACTGTCTGAGAGTGTGATAGAGGCAGGTTCACACAGCGAGTGGTTAGGATCTGGAATGTACTGTCTGAGAGTGTGATAGAGGCAGGTTCACACAGCGAGTGGTTAGGATCTGGAATACACTGTCTGAGAGTGTGATAGAGGTAGGTTCACACAGCGAGTGGTTAGAATCTGCAATGTACTGTCTGAGAGTGTGATAGAGGCAGGTTCACACAGCGAGTGGTTAGAATCTGCAATGTACTGTCTGAGAGTGTGATAGAGGCAAGTTCACACAGCGAGTGGTTAGGATCTGGAATACACTGTCTGAGAGTGTGATAGAGGCAGGTTCACACAGCGAGTGGTTAGGATCTGGAATACACTGTCTGAGAGTGTGATAGAGGCAGGTTCACACAGCGAGTGGTTAGAATCTGCAATGTACTGATGAGAGTGTGATAGAGGCAGGTTCACACAGCGAGTGGTTAGGATCTGGAATACACTGTCTGAGAGTGTGATAGAGGTAGGTTCACACAGCGAGTGGTTAGGATCTGGAATACACTGTCTGAGAGTGTGATAGAGGTAGGTTCACACAGCGAGTGGTTAGGATCTGGAATACACTGTCTGAGAGTGTGATAGAGGCAGGTTCACACAGCGAGTGGTTAGGATCTGGAATGCACTGTCTGAGAGTGTGGTGGGGACAGATTCACACAGCGAGTGGTTAGGATCTGCAATGTACTGTCTGAGAGTGTGATAGAGGCAGGTTCACACAGCGAGTGGTTAGGATCTGCAATGTACTGTCTGAGAGTGTGGTGGCGACAGATTCACACAGCAAGTGGTTTGGTTCTGGAATGCACTGTCTTAGTGTGGTGGAGGCAGGTTCACACAGCGAGTGGTTAGGATCTGGAATGCACTGTTTGAGAGTGTAGTGGAGACAAATTCACACAGCGAGTGGTTAGGATCTGCAATGTACAGTTTGTGAGTGTGGTGGAGACAGATTCACACAGCGAATGGTTAGGATCTGGAATATACAGTTTGTGAGTGTGGTGGAGACAGATTCACACAGCGAATGGTTAGGATCTGGAATGCACTGTCTGAGAGTGTGATAGAGGTAGGTTCATACAGCCAATGTTCAGGATCTGGAACACATCATGAGAGTGTGGTGGAGGCAGGTTCATACAGTGAATGGTCAGGATCTGGAATTCATTGTGAGAGTGTGGTGGAGGCAGGTTCAGTCGAGGCTTTTGAAAGGATTATTATTTAAAAAGGAAGAATATTGAGTTATGGAGAGAAGGTGGGGGATTGCTCATTTTGAGAATCAGTGCCGAGTTGATGGGCTGAAAGGCCTCCTTCTGCACTGTAACAATTTTGTTACTAATAATTGCTCAGAGTTTATTTTAATCATGTTCATGAATTTAGATGCTATAGGCTACTCTCTCCATTTGAGAGAGAGATGACTGGTGGTGATTTAACCTGAGGATCACCACACCTCAGGTGAGGGGCGAGGTTGAGAAGGCAGGATCTTCAGGAATAACCTCAGCCACAGGAATTGAACCTATGCTGTTAATGTCATCTCTGTACCGCAAACCAGCTTTCCAGCCAACTGAGCTAACCGTCCCCACACTTTTCACAAATAAAATGCCCATTGGTGTTTCAAAAGGCTGTTATCAAACGCAATTAGACACCAAGTCACTCAAACCATATTAGGACAGGTAGTCAAAGAATGGAAGAAAGGGTTAGCTTTTAAGGAGTGAATTAAAGAGGAAGAGAGAGATGAAGAGGGTTAGGAAGGGAATTCCAGAGCTCAGAGGGTAATGGAGTGTGTATTTGGCTGACGTCATGGACCACCGATGATGAGGGGACTAAAGTTGAAGTGCCCAAGAGGCCAGAGAACTGCAAGAGTTTTAGCATGGAAGGAAATTGCAGAGCTGGGAAGGGGTAAGACTGACATAATTTGATTAAAAGAGTGAGAATTTCCATAGCGAGGTGTTGCTGGATGAGAAACCAGTGTAGGATCAGTGAGGAGGACAAACATTCTTGGTGCAAGTTGAAATGTGGACGGCTGAGGTTTATAGAGAGAGGCCGGTTCCCATTGATAACAACTGTTGTAACTTTGGCAATTAGCTAGACAGACTGACAGGGAGAATATTTTCCACCCTCAGGAATGTAGCTCCGAGTCCCTGCAGAAGATCACCGAGTATAGTCCAAAATGGCGGTTCATCTTCTACATGAAGGAACGGCAAGATAAGACACTCAGCTTTGAGTCAGCTCAGCATCGAGGATGGTTCATCAATAACCAATGGAAGCAACACATTGCTGGAATGAAAAGAACAGTGGAAGAAACTTTAAACGCAGATTTTATTTTCATATTGGTAAAACTCTGAGATTGGGCATTGCGGGATTGGGATGTGAATGTAACAAAACAATATGAATTATTTATGTTCTTTTCTGGTACTCCTGTCCCTCTGAAGATAGTTTTTTTTGTAATTTTTTTTTCAATGTTCAATCCAGTTCACGTTCCTGCAGTGTATTGGTCCATTCCATATTTCTAAACAGACTCTAACACAATCTAATTACCCGAGGTCAGAAAGAGACAGTAATCAGCAGTGAGGTGGCAGTAATTATAAACTCTCATGTACATGACTTCTCCTTCGACTATCTCTTGGGATCTAGGGTGATCATCTCCCACTCAGTTGACTGGGATCTGAGATAAGTCCAATGTGTGATCACACTGGGGTAGGTGATGCTTGAAGGGTTGGGTGGAATTGGTTGTTTGGAGGTCCCTCCGATGTTTATACTTCACCTATACCTGTTCCTGATAAACAGAAAATTCTTCCGAACATCATTAGTAACAGCTCAAGCGAAAGGCCCACAGTATGCTGCTCAAACCCATTGGTCTGGCCATATTTCAATTATGTACTGACACAAACACCGCAATTTAACACAGAGAAACATGTCTTGTAAATCACCTCTTTTAAAAAATGGCGGTGATCCAATGGTTGCGAAATAGCCATCTTTTAAATAGGCTACTGAAAGAAGAGTTTCTTTAAGGTTCAAAAGGGACAAACTGTCATTATCCTTAAGAGAAAAATACCAAAATCTACAGATATGTATAGCTATCTCCAAGACAGGCTGCTTAAGAAAAAAGGTATAAGAAGAGACAGTTTCGACAGAAACAACAAAACAGCTCCCCTACAATAGAGTGCACTCACTGTTCTGTTCCCTGCCTGTTTTGCCAAAGTCTTTCGAGACTTTTGTGAGTATGTTTTTATTACTTGATTAAAAGTTTTTGTAGTACGAGTTATTTTTGGATATCCATGTTTAAGTATATTTCTCTCTTAGTAATGGCAAACTGTTAGTAGACTTACATTTTGTAGATCTGTGAATCTGTTTTATATTATAAAAGGTTTGTAATATAACCCCACTAAAAATATAACTAAAAATAAAATATGTGTTAATTTGAGTAAATTTAAGTACCTGGAATGTCCGAAGACTAAGGACCCACGCTAAAAAAGTGCGGATTGAGGTATGGACTTCATTGCTGCGAGACCCTTTTTTATGGAACGTGAAATAGCCGAGGATTGATGCTGGCTTGTGGAGCGCGTCGGCTGGGAGAGTTCCGGAGTCTGATGTATCCGGCAGTGCCAGAGGCAACATCATCAAGGCGACTTCTGGTGATGGTCAATGTTTTCATCTGTTTGCATTGGCAGTCGTTCCGCGATGCCGGCTTGCTGTGGCAGAATAGTTTACTGGGGAGTCCTTATTGGAGTTGGCTGCTGCCCTTTTGGACTGTCATTAGAGTTTGTGAATGTGGCGTTGATTTTGAAAGACTCTTCCATGATGGTTGGGATTGCGAGATGGACCACAGCTGTATTTTACATTGGTGCTAATGTATGCCGCTCGGCTGCAAGTTTTGTGCCTGCTGACACTGTTGGGGTGCGCTGTGTTTTTTTGTGTGGTGTGCCTGAATGAATCGGTACTGTATAAATTCTGGGGCAACAGTTCTCTTCATTGATGCACTATCAATTGACCACAGAAGCGAAGTTGTAGTCCGAACTGAAGGCTTTAATAGACAAGATGTTTCCCCAGCAGCTCAGGTACAGAAAGGAAGCTGTGGGGAACACACGGGCTCTTATACCCCGCCTTACAGGGCGGAGCACAGGCAGGCTGCAACAAGCCACTGTGTATTCTGTCTGCTAAGAGAGCAGACAGCACCGAAACAAACATTCTGCATACTAATGAGGCAATCTCCGGGACAGTTAGCATAGTAATGGAACGATCCCAGTGACAAATGACACAAATAGGGAAGTGATTGCAACATTGTATGGGAAACCAGACACCCCGGCACCAGCGGGGTTCGAAGACAAAGCACCTGAAGGCCCGCTCAGTAGCCGAGGGACAGCCTCAGTATTGGGGAGATTCAAACAAATCGATTGGGAAGAGACCCAATTGATCCCCAGCAGATAGAGGGTCCGCCCAAAAGGGCACGAAGCCCTGGGACCTATAAAAGACAGGTCCCAAACTCAGTTCGTTCTTCTTGACCAGCCCTCCTCTCTTGACCAGCCCTCTCAACCAGCCTTTACCAAAGAAGACCTTGACCGAGAGAGAGGAGAGGTTCGGATAGCAGCCGCCAGCAAGTAAGTGTCTCACAACGATCGCTACCAGAGATAGACACTCCTGACCCATTTTTAACCCGTACCAACCTGAAGTCTGCGGACACAGTGCAGAACAAGAGGCTATTGTGACCTGATCCGGCAGTTCCTTATTCAGATAAGTATTGGTGTATTTAGTGGTAGGAATAGTTTAGTCATCTTAGTGTGTGCATGAGAAATTTATAATTGTATTATAATAAACTCATTTGTTTGAACTTACTAATTGGTGTATGGTTTTATTGCTTTGAACTTGACCTTGAAACTTGTGGCGGTATCTTAACGATACCTGGCGACTCCAAAGCTAACGAACGAAACAAAGCCAAATTGAGTGTTAAGCACACTCACCCAGAACGAGCAACAGGTAGGCATAGTAAATTCCATTATTTACACTGCCGCTGTGGCGAATGATTTTGGGGTATATGGGGCATAGCATTGGGCATTGTCTGATGATCTACCCCATCCGGTCCCATTCTAGCTGAAAGCCGCATGGTGCCGGTAAGGTTGTGGGTCGATGGGTAGACGCTATGGTGTGCACCGTCCCCAGGCTCGGCTGGTAACAGCTTTGCCCTATGTGTGGTTGGTGTGGGTGTTGGACCGGACATAATTTTCGACAGGGTGTATGCTGGTCCATCCTGTTCCCCCATTTTTGAGGTGCCTTGTTGAGCCCAAAATTCTTTTTTTTTTTGTTGCAGTCTGGCCATTGCAATGTTGCACTGTTTTTTGTAAATGTTAATGTCCCTTGCAAGATTTTCAAGCTCCCTTTCTGCAGCTCTTGCTGCCCGTTTGGTTGTTGTCTGCTGTTTTTGTGCTGTTGGTTCCCAGAAACAAGTGAAATGACGGGGAGAAGAATGGCAGATTCCCCACTGCCTGTCGGTAAAAACACAGGGGGTGGGGGGGGGGGCGTCTCAGACTGTCTGGCCTGAGAAACCAGCTACCTGGGTGCTGGGAGTGGTTCTGTTCCCTCTCGTTCCTCATGCAGGCCATGGAGCCACCCATTCAGTGACCACCTCAATCCAATTGCTCTAAACTTCCTGGAAACTTCTAAATATTAAGTGAAGTAAACGGTAAAGGGAGAGTCCAAACAAAGGGGGAGAAATACATTTATTCAGCATAACTGCAGTATTTGCACAGGACCCAGTTACACATCTCTGACCTGTTATACTGACCTGTTGTACTGCTGCTGGTTAACTCACAACCCAATTAACACCAGGCAACAATCATCCCCAGCTGGATGAGTCCCATGCTGGTTATCATACCCCCCCCCCCCCCATAAAGTCTGAAGACTTACAAAAACTACCATGGAGAAGAGGCTGTGGTGATAACCACTGTAGTGATGTGTACTTGCAGTAGGGGGATGTATGGCTGTACCTGTAATACAGGTTACTCCGGTAAGCCCCTGCCAGCTAGCTCCGCCCACAGGGAGCTTGTGTATAAATATGCGTGTGAGTCACCCAGACCCTAGACTCCAGTTGCAGCCGGAGGAAATGAAAATGAAAATGGCTTATTGTCACAAGTAGGCTTCAATGAAGTTACTGTGAAAAGCCCCTCGTCGCCACATTCCGGCGCCTGTCCGGGGAGGCTGTTACGGGAATCGAACTGTGCTGCTGGCCTGCTTGGTCTGCTTTCAAAGCCAGCGATTTAGCCCAGTGTGCTAAACAGCCCCTGAATAGCATCACACAGCAATAAAGCCTCTATTGTACTTGTCTCTCGTCTTTGAGTATAATCGTTAGCGCCACAGAGGAGAACAAAGAGGACAAAAAACCAGTGCAACAAACCGCAATGGCCAGACAAAAACAAAAAAAAAGCATTTTGGGCCCAACAAGGCAGCACCAAAACAGGGGAACAGGATGGATCAGCATACACCGTTAAAAATTAAAATGACATCCAGCCCAACACCCGCACGTAGGATGAAGACGCTAACAGTCAAGCATTTACAATTATATTTCTAAAAGAGAGTGGTCAGCCATGATGTTGTTCGGGAAAATAAGGAGCTGGTGGGTACAATGAATATTTACCCTGCATCAATATTTACAGTAAAAAAAGAGATCACTCTGTGAGATATCCCAAGAAAAATAATATTGAATCAGTGACAAAAAACACACCAAAATTAACATGAGCAAAATGACACAAAGGGGGAAAATAATACCCCTAAAGAGTAACAAATCCCCAGGTTGGCATGGCTTCCATTCCAGGGTTTAAAAGGTGCCTGAACTATAACCTTCTCTCCATTTGGGATTGGTTCTTTAGTTTGGAAAATTGCACATGTAGCTTTGCTAGTTCAGAGAGGTGAGAGAGAGAAACCAGGGAATTATAGACCAGCTCGTCTATTAGCTGTTGTCAAGACATTAGAGTTCATCATTAAGGATAAGGGTGACTGAACACCTTGGAAATGTCCAGCGGATCTGTAAAGGGAAGCTCATGTCTGACAAATCTGATGAAATATTTTGAAGGGGTGACTCAAGCAGTCGACAGGTGAATACTGGTGCATATTATTTATATAGACATACAGAAGGTATTTTATGAAATCCAGCACAAGGCACTATTGGGTAAAGTAGAAGCTTGTGGAATTGAGAGTGATTTATTGACGTGGAAAGTGATTGTCCATTTCCCCAGCCACGTCTTTCTTGGCGCCGTGCCGTTTGCTGGCGGCGGGATTCTCTACTCCCAACAGTTTGTCAATGGGATTTCCCATTGAAGCCACCCCACCCCGCTGAGAAACCGGCAGGAGAGGGTGCTCTGCCAGCAGGAACAGAGAATCCCAATGGGAACAGAGAATCCCATATATACCAATTTGCCGATGGCACAAAGATAGGCAGCATTGTAAGCAAGGTAGGTGGAAGCGTAAACTTACAACGAGTCACTGATAGATTGAGTGAGGAGACAAAACTGTAGCAAATGGATTTCAATGATAGCACAAGTGTGGTCATCCATTTGGGACTGAAAATGGATGGAGCAGCTGACATTTTAAATAGTAGGTAGCTAGAAACATTGGAGGTCCAAAGGAACTTGAAGGTCCAGTTGCACAGATCACTAAAATGAAGATAGTCAAAAAGTATAATGGACTGGCACCATTTAATTAGGAGAAACAGATTATCATAGAATTTACAGTGCAGAAGGAGGCCGTTCGGCCCATCGAGTCTGCACCGGCTCTTGGAAAGAGCACCCTACCCAAGGTCAACACCTCCACCCTATCCCCATAACCCAGTAACCCCATTCAACACTAAGGGCAATTTTGGACACTTTGGGCAATTTAGCATGGCCAATCCACCTACCCTGCACATCTTTGGACTGTGGGAGGAAACCGAAGCAACCGGAGGAAACCCACGCACACACGGGGAGGATGTGCAGACTCTGCACAGACAGTGACCCAAGCCAGAATAGAACCTGGGACCCTGGAGCTGTGAAGCAATTGTGCTATCCACAATGCTACCATGCTGCCCCAAATTACAGAGGATTACGGGTAATACTCCAGCTGAACAATAGCTTGTTTGGGTTGATGTTCTCTGGAGTTTCAAAGAATGAAAGGCGATGTCGTTGAAACCTACTGAATTCTGAGGGAGCTCGATTTGGTGGATGCAAGGAGATTGTTCCTGCTGGTCGGAGAATTGAAAACATGAGGGGCTCGTGGGCAGGATAAGAGGCCGGACATTTAGGACTAAAATTAGGAGAAAGTACCTCACTCAAAGTGTTTTGAATCTTTGGAATTCTCTACCCAGAGGGTTTATGGATACTCCAACGTTGAATGTATTTCAAACTGGGATAGACAGCGTGTTTGGTCTCTCAGGGAATTAAGGGATATGGGGAACTGGTGGGAAAATGGAGTTAAGCTCACGATCAGACATGATTGTATTGAATGGCGGACCAGGCTAATCCTGCTCCTATTTCTCTTGTTCTTGGTAGAAACCACGTCTGTCATATTGTGATGTCATGATGTGGAGATGCCGGCGTTGGACTGGGGTGAGCACAGTAAGAAGTCTTACAACACCAGGTTAAAGTCCAACAGGTTTGTTTCAAACACGAGCTTTCGGAGCACGGCTCCTTCTTCAGGTGAATCCTCACCTGAAGAAGGAGCCGTGCTCCGAAAGCTCGTGTCTGAAACAAACCTGTTGGACTTTAACCTGGTGTTGTAAGACTTCATATTGTGATGTGTTCAGGGCACCAGATACTAAGAAGGACATTGACCTTGGAGCAAGTGCAGCCTAGATTTACCCAGAAAGATACTTAGACTCCAAGGGTTAATTTATGAGGAGAGATTATGGGCGAACTCTTCTGGTTGCTCATGCTGGTGGGATCTTCTGGTCCCGCCAACAGCGCACCCCTGCTGTGGGTTCTCCGGCAGAGTGGGGTGGATTCAATGGGAAATCCCATGAAAAACAGTGGGACCAGAAGAAGCGGCCAACGGCGGTCTGCTTCCCACCACTGAGAAACACGTCACGTGGAGATCAGAAAATCTTGCTCTCTGGGCTGTACTCCCTGGAATTTAAAAGGTTGTGGGATCATAGAATTTACAGTGCAGAAGGAGGCCATTCAGCCCATCGAGTCTCCACCGGCTCTTGGAAAGAGCACCTACTTAAGCCCACGCCTCCACCCTATCACCATAGCCCAGTAACCCCACCTAACCTTTTTGACACGAAGGGGCACTTTAGCATGTCGATCCATCTAACCTGCACAACTTTGGCCTGTGGGAGGAAACCGGAGCATCCGGAGAATGTGCAAACTCTACATAGTCACCCGAGGCTGGAATTGAACCCGGGTCCCTGGAGCTATGAGGCAGCAGTGCAAAACAAAAGTGCTTTGACAAAGAGTCATCGGACTCGAAATGTTAGCTCTTTTCTCTCCCTACAGATGCTGCCAGACTTGCTGAGATTTTCTAGCATTTTCCCTTTCGAGGCAGCAGTGCCAACCACTGTGCCACCATGCCAGCCTTGATGATTTGATTGAGCTGTTCAAATAGTAAGGGGAGCTGTTATGGTAGATAAAGGAATTATTTCTGCTGGTTGGGGAGTCAGACCTTTCAGAAATAAAATTAAGAAATGCCTCCACACAAAGAATGGTAGAAAGTTCAATCTCCTCCACAAATGGCCATTCATCAATTGTTAATCTTAGCACTGCTGCCTCACAGATCCAGGGACCTGGGTTTGATTCTGCCCTTGGATGACTGTCCGTGTGGAGTTTTTACGTTTGCCCCATGTCTGTGTGGGTTTCCTCCGGGTGCTCCGGTTTTCTCCCACAGTCCAAAGATGTGCAGGTTAGGTGGATTGGCCATGCTATATTGCCCCTTCATGTTTAGGGATGTGCAGATTAGGTCATTGGGTTACGGGGGAGTGGACATTGGTAGGGTCTTTCGGAGGGTCGGTGCAGTCTTGACAGACCGAGTGGCTTCCTTCTGCACTGTAAGGATTCTATGATAGGATTTTTTATTGAAATAAAAGGGGCAAATCGGGTTAATGGAATTAGGTCACAGATCAGTCATAATCTCACTGAATGGTGCAACAAGATCTGAGGGGCTAAATGGCCTTTTCTTGTTCTTATATCCTCCTGTGGATATGGCCTCCTGCTGAACCCTTCTCCCCCATCTCCTCCCTCTTAAAACATGTTATCCTGTTTGGCCTCTTCTCATTCTCTGAGTGATGTTCAATGCACAGTGTGAAGCCAACCTGGTGAGCCATGTGTAGATGCAACTTATTTCAGCACTTACTGTTAAACAAACAGAAAAGCTCCTCATCATCAGGAGAATACAACATGGAGATTGTTTATACTTTAATCAAGTATGGGGAAGCTCCAAAAATATTTACAATTGGACTGTCAACTAGAAGAAATAATCCAGTGGTTTACCTGAAGGTAGTTCATGATCACGCTCATGGCATTAACATTGCTGAATCCCCCAACATCCTGACCAAAAACTGAACTAGACTTGTAATATGAACACTGTGGCTACAAGAACAGGTCAGAGGCTGGGAATTGTGTGTGAGTAACTCACCTCCTGACTCCCCAAAGCTTGTCCACCGTCTACAAGGCACAAGTCAGGGGTGTAATGGAATACCTTCCATTTGTCTGGATGAGTGCAGCTCCAATAATACTCAAGAAGCTCGACACCATCCAGGGCATAGCAGCCCAGCTTGATTCGCACCTCTTCCACAAACATTCACTCTCTCCACAACCGATGCACAGTAGCAGATGTGTGTACCATCGATGCACTGCAGGAACTCACCAAGACTCCCTAGGCAGCACTTTCCAAACCCCGACCACTGCCATCTAGAAGGACAAGAGCAGCAGATACCTAGGAATACCACCACCTGGATGCTCTCCTCCAAGTCACTCACCATCCTTACTTGGAAATATATCGGCCGTTCTGGGTCAAAATCCTGGAATTCCCTCCCTAACAGCACAGTGGGTGTACCTACACCTACAGTGGTTCAAGAAGGCAGCTCACCACCACCGTTTCAAGGCCAATGAGGAATGGACAATAAATGCTGGGCTAACCAGTGAAGCTCACATCCCATAAATAAATTAATAAAAACTCTTTAAAATAGCCAGGGTGGTAGGAGCGTAGTGAGGGAAGGAGGGGCCCTTCATGTCATTTATCTGTGACAGGACATTGGCTGGAATGTGGCAGTGCCAAATAACAGTGTGGCTTAAAAATCAGCATTATACCTGTGATGTTCCTTGTATAGTTCTCCAAGATGGCCAAAGGTCTTAGTGCTGATAAAGAACATCAAGCTATGTATTTGAAACAAATAGTTTATTTTACACAGCTTTAAATGATTCACACACTTTACTAAGTAATAGCTAATAAAAGAACAGTACTAAATCTATGCTACAGAAATCTATAATATCTTTCAAACACAACATTCTCTCTCAAACTTTCTCCCAACCTTCTCCAAAACCTTCTCCCAGCTCTGGGAGGCCGAGTCTATTTATTTGACTACTCTGTGGTGCCATCTAGTATTGGGATACATGAACATCATCTTCTTAACCTTTTACACTCCTGATATACATATCATTACACTACTGAAAATTCTGGTTTTATCTCGCTGCTTTTCATACTGCTGACGATAGCTGGGATAAGACGCTCACAAACTGCTTTATCAAGGTATCTGCATAAAAGACAGACAGAAAGCGCACTCAGTAAGCTTGCGCTTTTCAAGGAGACACATCCGGAGTGAGGCACATCTAGAGTGGGAATTGCAACTTCGTAATTTGGTGCAGTGAGGTAATTCAGTGCAGAGTGAGAGAAGGTGCTTTTTCGTAGGTGCTTTTTAACCCTGGAAAGTGACTGGTAAGTAGTTTTTCTTTTTCTTTTCATTGTCTAATTTATTTATTTTTATTTTGAAATTGTAGTTGTATAAGTTTACCTAAGGTTTAAGACATGGCAGGAGATCCCAGACTCGTGTCATGCTCCTCGTGTGCGAAGTGGGAGCTCAGGGACACGTCCACTGTCCCTGGCTCCTTCACAAGCAAGAAGTGTGTCCAGCTGCAGCTCCTGTTAGACCGCTTGACGGCTCTGGAGCTGCAGATGGACTCACTTTGGAGCATCCGCAATGCTGAGGAGGTCGTGGATAGCACGTTTAGCAAGTTGGTCACACCACAGGTGAAAGGTACTGAGGGAGATGGCAAATGGGTGACCAAAAGACAGAGCAAGAGTAGAAAGGCGGTGCACATGTCCCCTGCGGTCATCTCCCTGCAAAACAGATATACCGCTTTGGATACTGTTGGTGGAGATGGCTCACCAGGGGAAGGCAGCAGCAGCCAGGTTCATGGCACCGTGGCTGGCTCTGCTGCACAGCAGGGCAGGAAGAAAAATGGCAGGGCTATAGTGATAGGGGACTCGATTGTAAGGGGAATAGACAGGCGGTTCTGTGGACGCAATCGAGACCCCAGGATGGTATGTTGCCTCCCTGGTGTAAGGGTCAAGGATGTCTCGGAGCGGCTGCAGGACATTCTGGGGGGGGGGGGGGGGGGGGAGGGTGAACAGCCAGCTGTCGTGGTGCACATAGGCACCAACGATATAGGTAAAAAACGGGATGAGGTCCTACAAGCGGAATTCAGGGAGTTAGGAGTTAAACTAAAAAGTAGGACCTCAAAGGTAGTAATCTCAGGATTGCTACCAGTGCCACAAGCTAGTCAGAGTAGGAATGTCAGGATAGATAGGATGAATGCGTGGCTCAAGAGATGGTGCAAGAGGGAGGGATTCAAATTCCTGGGGCATTGGGACCGGTTCTGGGAGAAGTGGGACCAGTACAAACTGGATGGTCTGCACCTGGGCTGTTTGCTAGAGCTGTTGGGGAGGGTTTAAACTAATGTAGCAGGGGGATGGGAACCGATTCAGGAAGTTGGAAGGTAGTAAAACAGGGACAGAAGCAAAAGGAAGTAAGGTGAAAAGTGCAAGGCAGAGAAGACATAGTCAAAAATCAAAAAGGGCGACAGTACAAGGTACAGTGACTGAGGGGAGCTCAGTGAATAGGCCCAGTAATACTAAAAGGAATAAAACTGGAGATGTTAAGATTCAAAACAGAGGTAAAAAAACCAACATAAGTGTACTTTACCTGAATGCTCGTAGTATTCGGAATAAAGTAAATGAGTTGATGGCACAAATCATCGTGAATGACTATGATTTAGTGGCCATTACTGAAACATGGTTAAAGGATGGTCACGACTGGGAGTTAAATATCCGAGGGTATCAAACTATTCGGAAGGACAGAGTGGATGGTAAGGGAGGTGGTGTTGCTCTGTTATTTAAGGATGACATCCGGGCAATAGTAAGGGATGACATCGGTGCTATGGAGGATAAGGTTGAATCCATTTGGGTGGAAATCAGGAATAGTAAGGCGAAAAAGTCACTGATAGGAGTAGTCTATCGGCCACCAAATAGTAACGATATGGTGGGGCAGGCAATAAACAAAGAAATAACTGATGCATGTAGAAATAGTACAGCAGTTATCATGGGGGATTTTAATCTACATGTCGATTGGTTTAACCAGGTCGATCAAGGCAACCTTGAGGAGGAGTTTATAGAATGTATCCGCGATAGTTTCCTAGAACAGTATGTAATGGAACGTACGAGGGTACAAGCGGTCCTAGATCTTGTCCTGTGTAATGAGACAGGATTGATTCATGATCTCATAGTTAGAGATGCTCTCGGAAGGGGTGATCACAATATGGTGGAATTTAAAATACAGATGGAGGGTGAGAAAGTAAAATTAAATACTAGTGTTTTGTGTTTAAGCAAAGGAGATTACAATGGGATGAGAGAAGAACTAGCTAAGGTAGACTGGGAGCAAAGACTTTATGGTGGAACAGTTGAGGAACAGTGGAGAACCTCCAAGCGATTTTTCACAGTGCTCAGCAAAGGTTTATACCAACAAAAAGGAAGGACAGTAGAAAGAGGGATAATCGACCGTGGATATCTAAGGAAATAAGGGAGAGTATCAAATTGAAGGAAAACGCATATAAAGTGGCAAAGATTGGTGGGAGACTGGAGGACTGGGAAAACTTTAGGGGGCAACAGAAAGCTACTAAAAAAGCTATAAAGAAGAGTAAGATAGAGTACGAGAGTAAACTTGCTCAGAATATAAAAACAGACAGTAAAAGTTTTTACAAATATATAAAACAAAAAAGAGTGGCTAAGGTAAATATTGGTCCTTTAGAGAATAAGAAGGGAGTTTTAATAATGGGAGATGAGGAAATAGCTGAGGAACTGAACAGGTTTTTTGGGTCGGTCTTCACAGTGGAAGACACAAATAAAATGCCAGCGACTGATAGAAATGAGGCTATGGCAGGTGAGGACCTTGAGAGGATTGTTATCACTAAGGAGGTAGTGATGGGCAAGCTAATGGGGCTAAAGGTAGACAAGTCTCCTGGCCCTGATGGAATGCATCCCAGAGTGCTAAAAGAGATGGCTAGGGAAATTGCAGATGCACTAATGATGATTTACCAAAATTCACTAGACTCTGGGGTGGTCCCGGTGGATTGGAAATTAGCAAACGTGACACCACTGTTTATAAAAGGAGGTAGGCAGAGAGTAGGAAATTATAGGCCAGTGAGCTTAACATCGGTAGTAGGGAATATGCTGGAATCTATCATCAAGGAAGAAATAGCGAGGCATCTGGATAGAAATTGTCCCATTGGGGAGATGCAGCATGGGTTCATAAAGGGAAGGTCATGCCTAACTAATTTAGTGGAATTTTTTGAGGACATTACCAGTGCAGTAGATAACGGGGAGCCAATGGATGTGGTATATCTGGATTTCCAGAAAGCCTTTGACAAGGTGCCACACAAAAGGTTGCCGCATAAGATAAAGATGCATGGCATTAAGGGTAAAGTAGTAGCATGGATAGAGGATTGGTTAATTAATAGAAAGCAAAGAGTAGGGATTAATGGGTGTTGCTCTGGTTGGCAATCAGTAGCTAGTGGTGTCCCTCAGGGATCCGTGTTGGGCCCACAATTGTTCACAATTTACATTGATGATTTGGAGTTGGGGACAAAGGACAATGTGTCCAAGTTTGCAGACGACACTAAGATGAGTGGTAAAGCGAAACGTGCAGAGGATACTGGAAGTCAGCAGAGGGTTTTGGATAGGTTAAGTGAATGGGCTTGGGTCTGGCAGATGGAATACAATGTTGACAAATGTGAGGTTATCCATTTTGGTAGGAATAACAGCAAACTGAATTATTATTTAAACGATAAAATATTAAAGCATGCCGCTGTGCAGAGAGACCTGGGTGTACTAGTGCATGAGTCACAGAAAGTTAGTTTACAGGTGCAACAGGTGATTAAGAAGGCAAATGGAATTTTGTCCTTCATTGCTAGAGGGATGGAGTTTAAGACTAGGGAGGTTATGTTGCAATTGTATAAGATGTTAGTGAGGCCACACCTGGAGTATTGTGTTCAGTTTTGGTCTCCTTACTTGAGAATGGACATACTGGCACTGGAGGGTGTGCAGAGGAGATTCACTAGGTTAATCCCAGAGCTGAAGGGGTTGGTTTATGAACAGAGGTTGAGTAGACTGGGGCTGTACTCGTTGGAATTTAGAAGGATGAGGGGGGATCTTATAGAAACATTTAAAATTATGAAGGGAATAGATAGGATAGATGCGGGCAGGTTGTTTCCACTGGCGGGTGAAAGCAGAACTAGGGGACATAGCCTCAAAATAAGGGGAAGTAGATTTAGGACTAAGTTTAGGAGGAACTTCTTCACCCAAAGGGTGTGAATCTATGGAATTCCTTGCCCAGTGAAGCAGTTGAGGTTCCTTCATTACATGTTTTTAAGGTAAAGATAGATAGTTTTTTGAAGAATAAAGGGATTAAGGGTTATGGTGTTCAGGCCGGAAAGTGGAGCTGAGTCCACAAAAGATCAGCCATGATCTCATTGAATGGCGGAGCAGGCTCGAGGGGCCAGATGGCCTACTCCTGCTCCTAGTTCTTATGTTATGTTCTTATGTGGGCTGCGTAATACATTGGAACAGCAGAGGTGAGAAAAAATATGCAAGCACTCTGATGCAAACTGGTTAAATAAACATGGGCACTTTTCATTACTACTGTATATTGTATATATTATTATATTGGTGTACATTCCATTTTAGCCCCTTAAATGACTCAGAACAACCATGAAATGATGGGTGTGGAGTCTGTATGCCAAACGCATAAAAGATAAACTCAGCTAAGCCAAAGAATGGAATCCTGTTGTATATTTATTTGTCTGGAACCATTACAGGAGAACGTGACTACAATGAAGAGTCTATCTATCCAACATATTCGGTGATTAGGAAACTGCTATGATCCTAGTTTTAGCTCTAACATTAACCATTTCAGGGATCTTTTTCTCGTGTTATCGCATTGGTCCTTACTGCATTAAACAGAACAGGGGAGTTGTGTGTACATGGCATGTATCAGCACCTTCTAGACTACAATAGGATCCCAACTCCCAGTGTGGAGAGTCCCTCAGCGAATAATGGATTAGTTTCAGTGACTGTGGGTGAAGGACTTGATCCTGAATATAAATATGGCATTTGGGATGGGCTGAGGTGAGTGGTGAGTCACCTTGTGTGTCTGATACCAGCCTTGTATTCACTCAAAGTAACTCAACCAGCATATAGTTCCCTTTCAGTGATTGTGCTTCTCCAGGGTTGGGTCAATACTGCAAGATTTCCAGGTGGATTTAATGTATCTCACCTTGTCGCCTCTGCTACGATCAGCAGACTGCAGTTGAACATTAAGCACAGCTTCGGGCCATTGCAGAATCAGGCATTTGGACGACCTGTCCAGAACAACACACCTAAAGCTGTCTGATCAGGATATTGCTGTGCTGATTCCTTCAGTCCACGTTCAAAGTAAAGTAAAGTAAATTTGCCATAGTTCCAGGTGACCATAGGCTGCTTTCCCTTTGGAGGGGGGAGAGCTGACTGGTGGTGATTTAATCTGAGGAGGCTGAGAAGGCGGGGCCTTCATAAATAACTCAGCTGGTAAGGCAATTGAACCCATGCTGTTGGCCTTGCTCTGCGTCACAAACCAGCTGTCTAGCCAACTGAACTAAACTGGTCCCATTTGAAAGGGAATCGGTGACTGACACTCCTGACCAAATACTGAGGGGTTTGCACTGTTTCTGAAAAATGACCAAAGCAAATTTGCTTGTTTCTAGATTTCTCGGGAGCATGTTTCATATGGACACTGTTCTAAATGTTGAGATCTGATGGGGAAGGCCAGAAGTCCAGAATAAACAGACAAAACTTTGCAAAATTTGGTCAGAAATAACAGATATTAACACTGTGCTAATTAAAAATGACTAAATCATTCAGCATAATTTCCATGATTTTCAAAGTTAGCTGAGAGGTTAGAGCAAAAAGGTGTAGGCGTGTGGTGGGTTCACATCTCGGTGTTCAATGTCTCTTCTGTCGTGAAAGCTTCATTCTTTATCCCTTTTTCAATAACAAACTCCTCATAATTTGACTCGGGTGTTTCATCAGTTTTGTGAAGCTCATTATTTTCTCCCTCAATCGCTTGTGTCCGAGCCTTTCTGTTATTGAGGAATAAACAGTAATATTGTTTCTTTACTTCAGAATGAAAAAAGTACTTCACAGCAAACATCGACTTTATCAATGACGCGATTCTAAATTTTTCAAGTCACCGATCATCAACATGCAGCATTTAACAATTTGCTGTCTCAGAGGGCTTGAACTTTGCATAAGTTCAATGATCAGGTACTTGCCATTTTTTTTGGCGTGTGTTATTCGGCTACAGAGGGTTGCGGCACAGTTCGCCAAGAGGAATGTGCCATAGCTCCATGAGGACCATGGGGAAACCATCATTGATTTACCCGTCGGACTCGTGGAGTATGAGCTCCCCAGGCAGGGGGTGTCGGCCAACCATCTGGGGCTCGTAATGAGCCAACATAAAAGCAGGCCCAAAACAGGGCTTGGTGTGGTTAGTCCTCCCTGCTAGGATTGTACTGGGGGCGATACACTGAGTTATCTGAGCAAACCCTTGTAAATAGTGTAAATAAATCTATGTTTTTTTACCGCCAGCCTCCTCTGAGCCATTAAAGAATGGAAAATTAATATCACCATCAATACACGCATGGAGAATGCATGGGTATGAAGTGACATACATTGATTTTATGCACATTGTATCATGTTGCTATCCTCCACTGACTGTATTTTGCTGTGATCTCCACGCTGCTTTGTTACAGTTTCAGTTATGAGTTCTGTTCATAAGACTCCTTGTACAAACTGTTTGCTGTTAAATAGACTGTTGCTGCTGTAAGTCACATCTTACCTCCCCACCTATTGGCTCAGCATTGTCACCCTGGTCTTTCTACTTCTATTCTTTATATCACCTTCTTTGTCACTCCTCACAATTACTTGTCCTGTTCTCCTGAGGGGAAGGAAGATACAACATTCTTCCTTGAATCCCCAAGCAGCTAGCTGCTGCTCAGCGCTCACTTTTTGGCCTGGCACTTCCCTCTCTCTGTAACCTCCTCCAGCTTCACAACACTCAGATAGCCCTGTTCTTAAAATTCCAAACTCCAAAATTCCAAACTCTTGAGGAACTCTGATTTTAACTATGCACCACTGGCAGCCACGCCTTCAACTCTGGAATCCACTCCATCTGCACAACTCTCCATCTCTCCACTTCTCCAATGTGAGTCAGGGTGGGGGAAACCCTCCGCTGGTTGGAGTCATATCTGGCACAAAGGAAGATGGTTGTGGTGGTTGGGGGTCAATCACCTCAGTTCCAGGACATCACTGCTGGAGTTCCTCAGGGGAGTGCCCTAGGCCCAATCATCCTCAGATGCTTCATCAATCAGGCCTTCCTTCATGAGGTCAGAGGTGGAGATGTTCTCTGGTGACTGCACAATAATGTAATACGATTTGCGACTCCTCAGATAATGAAGCAGTCCGTGTCCAAATGCAGCAAGATCTGGACAATATCCAGGAGTGGGCTGACAAGTGGCAAGTATCGTTTGCGCCACGCAAGTGCCGGACAATGACTATCTTCGACAAGAGAGGATCTAACAATCATCTCTTGACAGTCAATGGTGTTACTTTCACTGAATCCCCACTATCAATATCCTGGAGGGTTTACATTGACCAGAAACTGAGCTGGGCTAGCCATATTAATACTGTGGCTTCAAGAGCAGATCAAGGGCTAGGAATCCTTCGGCAAGTGGCTCACCTCCTGACCCCCCCAAAGCCTATCCACCATCTACAAGACACAAGTCAGGAGTGTGATGGAATACTCTCCACTTGCCTGGATGAGTGCAGCTCCAATAACACTCAAGAAATCGACACCATCCAGGACAAAGCAGTCCATTTGATGGGAACTCCATCCACAAGCATTCATTCCCTCCATCACAGACACACAGTGGCAGTCATATGTACCATCTACATATGCACCCGAGGAACTCACCGAGGCTCCTTCAACAGCAACTTCCAAACCCATAATCGATGACATCTAGAAGGACAAGAGCAGTAGATACCTGGGAGCCCTATCACCTGGAGGTTCCCCTCCAAGTCACTCACCGCCTACACCACATGGGCTGCAGCGGTTCAAGAAGCCACCTTACCACCAGCTGCTCAAAGGAAATTAAGGATGGGCAAAAATGCTGGCCTAGCCAGTGACGCTCACATCCCATGAAAGAATAAAAGCAAACTCTCTCTACCTCTCTCTTCTAAGCTCCTAACAAAACTGACACTTTGGCCAAGTTATTGGTCATCTGTCTTAATATGGTTTATGTGGTTTGGTGCCACATATCCCTGTGAAGTGCTTTGTTATTCTGCTTTACTCTGTTACAGGTGCTACATAAATACAAGAGACTGAGTAAGAATGAAACAATAGACTAAGGGCGGAACCTTACCCAAAAATGGCAGTGTCAACAGCAGTGAGAAAAATGGTGTGAATATTTCTCACGGACCCTTGAGCCCCTTTGCCAAAAATAAGTGAGTGGGCAATGTTTACGTTGTCACTCTGGTGGGTGAGCCTCTTAGAGCCGGATACTGGCTCCAAACAGATCAAGGCACCATCTTTTAAGGGTTTCTCGACCAGCTCTGCAGTCTAACATCCCTAGCCCACATCTTGGAGGTCTCGGGGGCTTTCCTCGCTCCCTGTGACATTCATTACTGGTATTATCCCCCTGCCCTCTCCTCCCCCCCCCCCCCCCCCCCCCCCCCCCACCGTCTGATTTTCCCCTGCTCAACACACATATACCCATCATCCCATGGGGTTCCCACTCAGGTCAGGCACATTCACTGCCCCCTGGCAAAGGTTGGCACTGCCAGGGAGGCCTGTCAGTGCCACCCTGGCAGGATCCACTGGCAGTACCAACCTGGCAATATTAGGGGGATGTGCCAGGCGCGGGCCCTCTGGGGAGCCTTAGTGGGGGTGTGTTTGGAAAGGTTGACGTTGCTTGTGTGGGGTGCTGGTTGCCCTATTGCCTGTTGGGGTTCTCCTGTGTCATTGGGGGAGGGGGGAGGGGGGGCATCCCCTGGAACATGGCACCTTGGCACTGCCACCCTGGCACCTTGGCATTGCCACTCTGGGTGATAGCTTTACAGAACGCCTTTGCTCAGTCCACAAGCATAATCCCAACCTTCCTGTTGCCTGCCAGTTTAACTCACCATTTTGCTCTCATGCCCATATGTCTGTCCTTGGCCTGCTGCAATGTTCCAGTGAAGCCCAACACAAACTGGAGGGACAGAGAGACTCATCTTCCGATTGGGCACATTGCAGCCCTCGGGACTCAACATCAAGTTCAACAACTTCTGACTGTGAACTTTCCCCTCCATCCTGACCCATTTTTTGATCCAATGTTTAGTCCCAATACCCCCACCCACACTGGGCCATCTGTCACTTGTTCCCAAATTTTGCTTTCAGTGAGCACTGACCTTTGTTGTCTTATTAACATGTTTTGCTAGTTTGTCTTTATGCCACTATCAGCACCTTCTTCAGACTTTGACACCACCATAAACACTCCTTCGATCTTGTGCCCATGACATCATTATCAAATCTCTTCTGAGCGAACATCTATCCCTGACCTTCAATTGTGTTCTACATGCTCCACCCCCTCCTAAACAGTATATTTCTCCCTCTCTTTAGCTGTGAAGAACTCATATCGACTCGAAATGTTAACTCTGTTGCTCCCACCTGCCAGGCCCGCTGGGTTTTTCCAACATTTCCTGTTTTTATTTCAGATTTCCAGCATTCACTGTATTTTGCTTCTGCTTCACTAGTAATGTGCAAAACAGGTTCTAAAAGAGCCTGTCGTCCATTTCTCCTCATCTTCTGGAAGACTATATTTATCAACTTCCCGTGTATCATCCAGCTCGTTCATAAATCAGCCAGTTTGCCAGCTTTCAAACAAACTGTATGCTACCCCAGCCAGCTGTTGCTCATCATCTGTTCAAATAAATATGTTTTGCTATCTGCCCAGATCAGCAAATACCAGAAATATTTCTTGGCTAAATTCCCAATTCTCTTATTTGAGTCAATGAGCTGCCCTCTGAAAAGTCTCTTTTCAAAGTTGAAATCATTTAGAACATCCATATGTTCCTCATCATTTTTCCCCTTGCAATTAAGGATCAGCTTGACTTTTCTTCAGCATTGCCTCATAGAGTTTTGTGTTCTTCAAAGTAATTAATGTTCTCCACAGTCCTTAGTGATTCCAACAAAAGAACAATGCCCAGAGTCTTTACTGATCCTCACAATAATTTTTACTCACACTCATTTTCATTTACTTACTGTTTTCTAGCTCTGATCCCACCAATAATCAGGATGATTAATCCGACGCAAATCAGGCTGATGATAATTCCAAATACAATCAGCCAGACAATCACTGTGGGTTCACTCGCCGGAGCCAGAGTGGGTGGAATACCAATGAACTCCAGTGTCTCATCGGTCAACAGAAATGCATTGTTGAACCGGTCTCTGTTCTTTCTGTGACAGGAAATAAAAAATTTTTTTAAACAATCTTTATTGTCACAAGTAGGCTTACATTAACACTGCAATAAAGTTACTGTGAAAAGCCCCTATTCGCCACATTCCGGCACTTGTTCAGGTACACAGAGGGAGAATTCAGAATGTCCAAATTACCTAACAGCACATCTTTCGGTACTTGTGGGAGGAAACCAGAACAGCCGGACGAAACCCAAGCAGACACGGGGAGAACATGCAGACTCCGCACAGACAATGACCCAAGCCAGGAATCGAACCTGGGACTCTGGAGCTGTGAAGCAACAGTGCTAACCATTGTGGTATTGTGCCGCATTTAATTAGACTGGAGTCTTTGAATCTCATAGATGATGCTGGAAATTTCTCATCATAATGTTCATCAGAGGCATGATGGAGCTAATTCAATGTTAGCTTGGCAATCTGTGTGAACAAACCTATTAGGCTAAATTTTGAAAGCCTCGCAATGAATGGATCGAGCTGTTAGCTTAACAGAGGCATTATCCTTTTTAATTTCAAATGTTTCTTTGGTGAACATCTCCCACAAGAGATAATCTGACATTCAACGGCATTGCCATCACTGAATCCCCCACTATCAACATCCTGGGGGTTACCATTGACCTGAAATTGAACTGGACTAGTTAAATAAATGAATGAAAATGAAAATCGCTTATTGTCACGAGTAGGCTTCAATGAAGTTACTGTGAAAAGCCCCTAGTCGCCACATTCCGGCGCCTGTCCGGGGAGGCTGATACGGGAATCGAACCGTGCTGCTGGCCTGCTTGGTCTGCTTTAAAAGCCAGCGATTTAGCCCAATGAGCTAAATACTGTGCCTACAAGAGCAGGTCTGAGGCCAAGAATCTTATGGTGAATATCTCACCTTCTGATTCCCCAAAGCCTGTCCACCATCTACAAGGCACAAGTCAGGAGTGTGATCGGATACTCTCCATTTGGCTGGAAGAGTGCAGTTCTAAAATACTCAAGCATGTTGACCCCCTGCAGGATAAAGCAACCCAGCCATCAACTTCAACGTTCATTCCCTACACCACTCTGACCCATCAAAGCTCCTTTGACCAGGCCTTCCAAACCTTCGACCTCCACCATCTAGAACAGGGGTGGGCAAACTACGGCCCGTGGGCCGGCGGCCCGCCAAAGGTTTTTATGCGGCCCACCAAGATCAAGTGATTAAAAACAAAATTTTTTTTTAATTTTCTTTTTTTTAAATTTAAGGTTAATGGGGGGTTATAGGGTGTATACGTTGACTTGAGTAGGGTGATCATTGCTCGGCACAACATGGGCGAGATTCTCCGGACTCACGACGGGTCGGAGAATAGCGGGCGTCGGAAATTTTTACGGCGACGCTGTTCCGACGCCCTCCCGCTATTCTCCGAACCCCGCAAATTGTCGGAGTCACGTTTCCCGACAAACGCCTCCTTCCCGCCCCTGACACGACCAGAATCGCCACTGAGAGCCCCCCCGCTATTCACCGGCCCGGATGGGCCGAAGTCCCGACGTCATGGCGCCCTGTTTGGACGTCGTGAAACACACCTGCTTTTTAAATTCGTCAACCAGTCGGCCTGGCTGACGACTGCTTGGAGGAGGTCAGGGCACCACTCTGCGCACCGCTCAGCGCACCGTTCAGCGCACCGCTCGAGTCTGGCCACAACGGGGAAGGCATCCCTGGGAACGGGAGGGGGTCCAGAACGGGGGCAGTGGGGGGGAGACGGAGGGGGCAGTGGGGGAGACGGAGGGGGCAGTGGGGGAGACGGGGGAGGCAGTGGGGGAGACGGAGGGGGCAGTGGGGGAGACGGGGGAGGCAGTGGGGGAGACGGGGGAGGCAGTGGGGGAGACGGAGGGGGCAGTGGGGGAGACGGGGGAGGCAGTGGGGGAGACGGGGGAGGCAGTGGGGGAGATGGAGGGGGCAGTGGGGGAGACGGGGGAGGCAGTGGGGGAGACAGGGGAGGCAGTGGGGGAGACGGAGGGGGCAGTGGGGGGCGACGGAGGGGGGGGGGTTAGGTAGAGAGTGAGCCGTCCAACCCCGTAACAAAATGTCTGCCACCATGCCATGGTGTGCAGGTGACGAGGATACGGCCGCTGGTTCCCCTGTGGCTTCCGGCCACAGGCCACTGACGCACCCGTGAGGAGGCCATAGTTTACTGGCCGTTGGATGCAGAAAGTGACCAGGGGTTAGGCTGACCGCGGGTCAGCAGCGCGACCAGGCCACCGGGACACACTGGTATCCCATGGCTGGCGGCTGCCGAGGTGTCGACTAACGTCCGTCTAACATGTCCCGTTTCTCTGCCCCCACCACCCTTCTGTAGGTTAGCACGATGCATGGGAACAGAACGGCTATGTTCTGCGCAGTGGTTGGGGCCGCTCTACTGGATTGGAGATGCAGCAGCATCCACACCCACAACCCGCAGTGGCTGCAGGGCCAGCTGCAGCAGCAGAGGGAAGGGCCGAGGAGTTGCCAGTCGTCGAGCAGCATGGGGGGCGGGGGGGGGGGGGGGGGGGGGGGGGGGGGGGGGGGGGGCGGGGAGGAGGAGGAGGAGGAAGAGGAAGAGGAGAGAGTGAGGGTGCAGCCACGGCATCAGAGGCGACGACCAAAGCCGAGGGTGTACCGTGTCCGGGTCTCTTTCCTAACAATGCCGGACATCACCTGCAGGAGAAGACTCCGGCTGAGTAGGCAGACGGTGATACATATCTGCGAACTCCTGTCGCACCTCGCCCCACGTGGAACGGGGGGAGGACACGCGATCCCGGTAGCCATCAAGGTGACGGTCGCTCTGAACTTCTATGCTACCGGCTCCTTCCAGTCTCCGAGCGGGGACGTCTCTGGGATCTCCCAGTCATCGGTGCACAGGTGCATCCGGGATTTGACCGACGCCCTCTATGCCATCGCCGATCGCTCCATCACCTTTCCCGAGGACCGAGCAAGTCAAGACTCACGAGCCCGTGGATTTGCCAGTGTGGCCGGGATACCGAGGGTTCAGGGGTCAATCGACTGTGTTCACGTCCCCATGCGCCCGCCTGCTGTGGACAGGGACGTGTTCACAAACAGGAGGGGGACATACTCCATTAATGTCCAGGTGGTATGCGACCCCCACATGAGGTTCATGAACGTCTGTGCAAGGTTCCCAGGGAGTGTGCATGACTCCTACATACTAGCGCAGTCGTTCATCCCTGCGATGTTTGAGGGACGTCCCCCCCGGCTGAGGGGCTGGTTGCTAGGTGACAGGGGTTATCCGCTGAGGTCTTGGCTGATGACGCCTATACGGAGGCCTCAGACCAATGCGGAAACACGATACAACGAGGCCCATGCAGCAACCAGGGGTGTGGTGGAGCGCTGCCTTGGCCTCCTGAAGATGAGATTCAGGTGCCTGGACCGCTCCGGAGGGGCCCTGCAGTACCAGGCCGACAGGGTCGCTCGCATTGTAGTGGTCTGCTGTGCGCTGCACAACATCGCGATGCAGAGGGGAGATGACCTGTTGCAGGAGGCGGAGGGAGAAGCTAGTGGCAGTGGTGCCAGCACAGAGGAGGAGGAGGAGGAGGAGGAGGAGGAGGAGGAGGAGGAGGAGGAGGACGCTGGTGGAGTGGCGGGCGCAGCACGCAGACACGACCCAGGTGCTGGTGATGTCCAGGAGGCGGCACGACGGACCCGGCAAGGACGGCGGGCACGCGACGCCATGGTGGCAGCACGGTTCACGCATCGCATGTGACGTCCCCGATGAACACCAAACCACCACCTGCATCGCTAGTCATGCAGAGGGTCACCACACAACTGCCACCACCACAACCCCCCCTCCCCCCCCCCCTCAGTGTACACTGCTCCACTTCGACATGACGCTTATCACTGGGTACAGACAGAATGGCACAACATTGATGGCTGTGTCAGCGGGTGTGATCAGTGCCATGTGGAATGATGACAGCCCGCTCTGCGAAGAACTGTGAGCTCAGAATCGTTAGAGAGAGTCTGACCCATGGCAATAGCTGAACCATCCACCTTGGTGGCCGCTGAGTTCGTCACTGACACTCCATCACGTGCCCGCGTGGGCTAGCTGTGGGAGGGGGGTAGGGGCAGGGACTGCACACCCGGCACCGAGGTTTCACCACCCGTCACCCCCCAGCGACACTCGGTCACCATCACGATTCCTGTGGCTGTGGAACAATCACACGGTATTACAAGTAAGGTGGAACAGTGTGTTTAATATTAACAATTATTTACAGGTGCCCTAGCCCCTACAACTAAACTGTGCCCTTCACCCGTGCCAACTTACTCAGTGTCTATCTTAGTTGCCTTACGGGCCCTACCACTACGTCTAAGTGAATCCCCAGATGATACAGCAGGAGTGGAGGAGGATTGCTGCGAATCGCCCCCCTCGACTCGTTTCTCCTTGGCTATGCGTTTCCTGGGGCGACCCGGCCTTGATGGGCCAGGCTGCTCTGCGGGCGTCTCGGGTGACATTGTGCCACCCTGCTCTGCCTGCTGCCCACCCGATGCACCAGGGATGGGACGGGGGGAGGCCGAGAATTCCGGGACGTCCCGTGATGGAGTTAATGGGACGGGCCCCGAAACCTCCTCCTCCCTCGGGGAGCCCGGTGGCCCCCGGGCCTCACTTTGGGACAGAGGTGCGAGCGGGGAGGTTCCCCGTCGCACCACCGACACCTGGCGCTGCCAGTCCTGGAGGCCTGCAACGGTATCCACCAGGATCCGAAGGTTTGCAGAGACGGAGTCCAGGGAGTTAGACATTCCCGCCAGGGACTGTGCGATCTCAACCTGTGTGTGCACGACGCCATCCAGCACATGTGTCAGGCGGTTGATGGTCTCCGCGACTGACAGCTGGGACTGTGCTATCGACTGCTGGGACTGTGCCATGGCGTGCTGCGACTGGCCAATGACCTGCTGAGACTCGGCCATGGCCCGCAGGGCGCCGGCAATGTCGGTTTGGCTCTGGCACATTGCTGCCTGTGAGAGGGCAACCCTGTCCAGGGCCGAGGATGACGCGTGCACATTAACCCCAACGTCTTGCATAACCTGACCCATTGCCTCCACCGCGGATGCCACCCGTGCGGTGTCGGACTGGGTCTCTGCCATGAGCGGCACCACTCCCTGCTCTTGGACGCGGTTCAACTCCTCTAACAGCGTCTGCAGAGTCTGGAAGGCAGCCCTCATCCCGTCATTGTTTCCCTGGGTTTCCTGAGGCATCGGCTGTGCGGGTGGGTTGATAAACTCCAGGAACTCAGAAAACGTCTGGGAGCCAGCTGCATCCTGGGCCTGGTCTGGCCTCCGCGAGTCCGGGCCCTCTGTTGCTCCGACCTCCACCTGCTGTACCTGCTCATCTGTGATGTGCCAACCAGACTGTGCCCCAGGAGACTCATCACTAAATAGGCCCGCCGGGGTGTGTGTCTCTGGGATGATGGATGTGGTGGGAGAAAGCAGTGCCGCAAGCCCGACGCTCTCAATGCTTAGGTCCTCGTCCATGGTGTGGGGCTGCTCAGCGACAGGAGGGTTGTCCCTGGCCATTTCTGGTGGTGGTGGTGGACTTCGAACCCTCTGTGCGTCCTGGTCCGCAGATTGGGTTGGGGCGGATAGGGCTGCCCGCTGATCGGGCACCCTCTGTTGTGAGGCCCCGGGTGAGGTGGCGGCAGATTCCTGTCTCCGTCTGCAGCCAGACGGCCCTGGTCGTTCGGCATCACGTCCTAGGGAAGAGAATGAGACGGGTTATTTTGATTTGCTCGGCAGGCCGCTGGACGGTCCCAGTGGGCAGGGTGTGTGAAGGGACAGAGGATGGGGAGGTGTCCCAGTGGGCAGGGTGTGTGAAGGGACAGAGGATGGGGGGGGGGGGGGTGTTTGTCAGGGAGGGTTGTCTCACTTGCTGCAGTTCCGCCAACCTCGCATTGCGCGATATCGCGGGTGGCAGACCCCCCAACAAGGTCCAGTGCCCTCTGTTCAAAAGTGCTGAGGGGGTGCATGTTGGGCGAACCCCCTCCAGTCTTGTGCCACTCACGGTGGTTATGACCGGCCTTGGCCTGTTGGGGGAGGGAACATAGGTAGATCATTACAAAACGGTAGGTATCAGCAGTCCGTTCAGATACTGGCACAGTTTGGGGGGGCAAGTTGTCATCAGATGATTGCATCTCTCCTCGGGGCCAGAGCGCTGGGTCTGTGACAACTTTGTGAACCACCCTCAAATAACTCTGCCCCAATCCCTCTCCCCCCCCCCCCCCCCCCCCCCCCCCCCCCCGGGCAGTTAAGGGGGAGGGATGGTTGTGACTAGGGGGCACCCTCATGGCACTTACCCTGGCAGACCTGGTGAGGTCGTGTAGCTTCTTTCGGCATTGCTCTGCTGAGCGAGGGGTCTGCCCCACAGCACTGACGGCAGCAGCCACGTCACGCCAGGCCTGGCGTACAGTGCTGGCAGGTTGGCGATGCCCTCTCCGCGGGCGGATGATGCCCCTCCTCTGCTCCACGGCATCGAGCAGCGCCTCGACGTCTGCATCAATAAAGCGAGGAGCAGCTCGCCTAGGCTCCGACATCCTGCCCGACAGATTCTGTGGTCGCCCGCGCCTTTTTACGGCGTCGGGCGGCGTCACATGGGCGGGTTCGTGTCGTCGTCGCGTTCCGTCGTCATCACGCACGTAATTGACGCGGCCGCGCTACTAGCCCATTTCCAGGAAGTGAATCCGTCGGGAAATGAAGCCTTCGCGACCGTCGTAAAACGGTCCCGATTTTTACGACGGTTTGCCGACTTTCCGCGGGTGCGGAGAATTTCGCCCCATGTGTTTCGTGTGAAGTTTCTACTTTAAAATATTAATTAATAAAAATAAATTGCTTTTTTTTCTTTAAACTGAGTTACTTTGTTTTTCAAATAAATGTGTTTCATGTAAAGTTTCTACTTTAAAATATTAATTAATAAAAATTAATTGCTTTTTTTTTCTTTAAAAACCTTTTATTTTGGCTATTTTAAATATTAATTATTTTACTTAATATACTATGCGGTCCTTTAAAATTGTGAATTTCTGAATGTGGCCCTTGCACGGAAAAGTTTGCCCACCCCTGATCTAGAAGGACAAGAGCAGACACCTGGGGACACCACTGCATGGAAGTTCTCCTCCGATCCACACACCATCCGGACTTGGAAATACATCTCTGGTCCTTCACTGTCACTGGGTGTGGTACAGTAGTCCCCCGTTATACCGTGCTCCGCAATACTGCGGTTCGCGATATACCGCGGGGGGGCTTATGGACCCCAACTGTCAGTTGTGTCAATTTCAGCGGCCGGCTCACTTTGATCCGGAGAGGGAAGCTGCTCTCACTGAAGCAATCAGCCGGCCGCTGAAATTGACACTGCCCACTGCTCTCTCCCTCCAATCCAACTTTTAAGTTTTAATGTTTCTGATTGGAGGGAGAGAGCAGCCGGCAGTGTCAATTTCAGCGGCCGGCTGATTGTTTCAGTGAGAGAGCAGCTTCCCTCTCCGGATCAAAGTGAGCCAGCCGCTGAAATTGACACTGTTTTAATTGGATCCACGATGGGGGTTTTAAATTTATTTAAAAATCTATGCTAGCGCTTCCCATTGTGAGTCTACGGGGGTCTGACCTCTCTCCCCGCCCCCCGTAGACTCACAATGGGAAGCGCTAGCATAGATTTTTAAATAAATTTAAAACCCCCATCATGGATATCCGCGGCTCGGATACAACGCGGGTGGCTGTCTTGGACCCCAACACCCGCGTTATAAAGGGGGACTACTGTAGTATGACTAGGGGGTATTACGGTACCTGGAAGTGAGCTGCTATTGGTGCAGAGGACTCGCTGTCCATCGGCCCGGGTAAGTCATGTGCCTCTCAGCCGATTGGCAGGTTAGGTGGATTGGCTCCGCCTACGAGGCGGGATATAAGAACCCGTGCTTCCCGGCAGTCGGCCTTTCTTCTGTAAGTCTGCTGCCAGGCACACTTCTTGTCCATTAAAGCCTATCGTTCGGACTTCATCTACGTTTCGTGTCCATTGATTGTGCATCACTGGGTTAAAATCTTGGATTTCCCTCTCTAACAGAATTGTGGGTGCACCTACACCACATGGACTGCCGCAGTTCAGGATGGCACCACATTCTCAAGGGCAATTCGCGATGGGGAAAAAAAGGCTGGCAGAGCCAAACACCTTCAATTCTTTGAACAAATGAAAAAAAGTAATTTTAAACGAGAATGTTTGCTGTGAATACAGCTCAGTAACTGCTTGACAGGACATGTCTGAGAGGGGGCTGGAGTGCGGGTGTCATCCCACTTTGCTGAAGTTTTCAGTTATGATGAGAGGCTGGAGAAGCAGGGAGGATATTGAGTGGAGAGCTGATTAAACACACTTGGCAATATCACCATTCCCAAAAGGACATTATGGCAATACAGTGATTAGCACAGTTGCTTCACAGCTCCAGGGTCCCAGGTCTGATTCCCGGCTTGGGACACTGTCTGTGCGGAGTCTGCACGTTCTCCCCATGTCTGCGTGGGTTTCCTCCGGGTGCTCCGGTTTCCTAACCATAGTTCAAAGATGTGCAGGTTAGGTGGATTGGCCATGCTAAATTGCCCTTAGTGTTCAAAAATGTTGGGTGGGGTTACTGGGTTATGGTAGGGTGGAGGTGTGGGCTTGGGTAGGGTACCCTTTCCAAGGACTGGTGCAGACTCGATGGGCCGAATGGCCTCTTTCTGCACTGTTAATTCTATGATTTTGATGAAAAGGCTGTGAGAATTCCTTCTCCGTATAGGGCTGTATAGAATACAGAAACTAAAGTGCAAGAAAATCCAAAATCAGTTTCTAAAGGTTAGTGGAAAAAAGCAAAATTCCAAAGAATATGTGGGAAGAGGAGTGAAATGAGACTGAACTGGTCGCTCTTCCAGAGAGGGGTGTGGTCACCTTTGGTTGAGTGGCTTCCTTTGTGTGTCGTAAAACTCTAAAGGGGGTTTTTTCTGCCCCCCGACACCGGGCATCGTCGCGGGCGGGATGTCCGGCTCTCCAAACTTTCCCATCCGGCCTGCAATGACCCCCACCAGTGTCCAGGTGGAAAACCCCAGCCTATGATTCTAAGCTTCAATCTGAGAAAATAGTGGGTTATGTCCCAGAGGAGTGCTTGTAGCAGAGAGCTCTGAGACTGGCACCTACCTGGACAGCTTCACTGTATCATTGCACCCCATGTGAAAAGTGCTGGAGAGTTGAAGCTTATCCATGCACGCCATGTATCCTTTTCTATGTGGTGGTCCAATCATTTACAACTAAAACACTTTTTAAAAATAAATTAAGAGTACCCAATTCATATTTTTCCAATTGAGGGGCAATTTAGCATGTCCAATCCACCAATTTTGCACATCTTTGTGTTGTGGGGTGAAACCCACACAAACACGGGAAGAATGTGCAAACTCCACACGGACAGTGACCCAGAGCTGGGATCGAACATGGGACCTCGGCATCGTGAGATGGCAGTGCTAACCCACTGCGCCACCGTGCTGCCCAACTTCAACACTTTTGTGGCAAATACAAATGAGTAATCTATTTCCACCATTACTTCACATTCACACGTGGTGCCTGTGGACACGGCCAACCAGCTTCGAGATGTGAAGTTGTTAGCTATGAGTAAGCCCCCAATTCCAAAGAGTTTCAGATGATACCTGATGGCTTTTTCCACTTCCACCTTTGGAATAATAGCTGAGATGTTCATCGGCTTCACAACAAGGAAATAAAAAGAGATCCTTTTCGTTTCTTCAAATATATAAACGTTGTCCGCCCTGTGTAAAAGACAATCATTTTTTTAAATGCAAAGGGTAGAAGTGGGAGATGGAATGTAACCCTGAAGTGTGAGGTGATACACTTGGAAGGAGTAATTTGACGAGGGAATATTTAATGAACAGTGTGACATTAGGAAGTTCTGAGTGACAAAGGGATCTTGGCATGTACGTCAATAGATCTCAGGTTGGCAGGTTAATGGGGTGGTGAAAGGAGCATATGGCACACTTGCCTTTATCAATTGAGGTATTGATTACAAAAGGGGGGAGGACATTATGGAGCCACATAGAACTTTGGTTAGGCCACAGCTGGAGCACTGTTGTGTAATTCTGGTCACCACATTATAGGAAGGATGTGATTGCACTAGAGGGGGTGCAGAGGAGATTCAGCAGGATGTTGCCTGAGATGAAGTGTTTCAGTTATGAAGAGATGCCTTAGAACAGAGAAGGCTGAAGGCCAACCTCATTGAGGTGTACAAAATTATGACATAGAGAGGGCATGTAGAAATAAACCTTTCCCCTTTGTAGAGGGGTCAATAATCAGGGGGCATAGATTTAAGGTAAGAAGCAGGAAATTTAGAGTGAATGTGAGGAAAATCTTTTTCACCCAGTGGGCAGTGGGAAACTGGAATTCACTGCCTGAAATGGTGGTAAAGGCGGGAACCCGAACAAGATTTAGAAATATTTGGATGAGCACCTGCAATGCCGTAGCATACAAGGCTACAAAAAGGGATTAGAATAGATAGGTGTTTGATGGCTGACCCAGGTATCATAGAATCACTACAGTGCAGAAGGAGGCCATTTAGCATGGGCAATCCACCTAACCTGCACGTCTTTGGACTGTGGGAGGAAACCAGGACACCCGGAGGAAACCCACGCAGACACTGGGAGAATGTGTAAACTCCACACAGAGAGTCACCTGAGGCCGGAATTGAACCCGGGTCCCTGGCGCTGTGAGGCAGCAGTGCTAATCACTGTGCCACTGTGCTGCCCCTAATGGGACATGATTGGCCAAAGAGCCCCTTTGTGTGCTGTAAAACTATGACTCTAAGGACAACAGGGGGATAGGGCGGGGTGGCTGCAGTATAAGCTAACTGGTATCATTTTAACGGGGTGCAAGAGCAGAGACACCGGGCGAGTGCCTTTGATAAGAGGCTGATCAGCCAATTAAGAATGTGTATGTGATTCTTAGCTTTGTCAAAGGAGCAAGATATACAAAACCTAAGAAGTCGGGCTAAATCTTTCTAAGTCTCTGGTTAGGCCCCAGCTGAAATATCGCGCTCAATTCTGGGAAGCACACATTAGGGAGTGTGTAAAGGCCCTGGAGATAGAATTGGATGTACAGACTGAGACAATTTCTCATTGCAGCGAGAGATGACTGCTAAGCGGAACTTGGTGCAGATGGGAACTCCTGGAATTAATAGGTGAGAATGTAAACTGGGAGGAGTATATTAAGGTAGCTGCAAAGAGATATTAACAGATTTAAGTGAATAGGCAAGAACATGGTATTTGGAGTATAAAGTTGGGAAGTGTGAGGTCATTAACTTTGGGCATAAGAACAGGAAAGCATAATTTTTTTAATGTGTGAAACTTGTGGGTGTCAATGTTCAGAAAGATGCGCGTATGCTCATATAAGGAAAACAGAAAGTTAGGGTGCAACAAACAATTAGCAAGTGACAAGGTGGCCTTTATTTCAGGAGGATTAGAGTACAAGAGAGAGGCAGTCTTGCTGCAACTGTACACTTTAGGGAGAGATGGTGGCATAGTGGTCACGTCAATGGGTTACTAACCCGGTGGCTAATGGACTCGTGATGCAGTGGCCTAAATTAATGCTCTTGGGACACAAGTTCAAATCCCACCACTGCAGCTGGACATTATAAAACAAAGTAAAACACCAAGTCATATAAGGCAATATTTGATCAAATTACAAAATTCTTGGCCAAAGGGGTAGGTTTTGAGGAGAGTCTTAAATGAGGATAGTGAGGTCGAGAGATGGACAATCATAAAGACCTGCTGATAATCTGTTTTTAGTCACGTTGATTGAAGGATAAGTATTGGCCAGGACACCGGTGATAATTCCCTTGCACTTCCTAAGTTGTCACAGTGGTTAGCACTACTGCCTCACAGAGCCAGGGACCTGGGCTCGATTCTGGCCTTGGGTAACTATTTGTGTGGAGTTTACATGTCTGCGTGGGTTTCCCCAGGGTGGTCCGGTTTCCTCCCGCAGTCCAAAGCTGTGCAGGCTAGGTGAATTGGCCATGCTGAATTGCCACTTAGTGTCCAAAGGTTAGGTGGGGTTCCAGAGATAGGGCCGGGTTGGTAGGGCGCTCTTTTAGATGGTCAAATGCTCTCCTTCTGTACTGTAGGGATTCAATGGATTCTATGAAAACAGTGCCATGGGGTCTTCTGAGGGTCAAGATTGAACGTCAATTCAACCTCTCTCCCCAAAAGTGCAGCACTCTTTCAGCACTACACTGGAGCGTCAGCCTTGAGTTTTGTGATCAGGTTCTGGACGAACACAGAACCTTGTGACCCTGAGAGACGAGTGCGAGCAATTTTGTCATGGCTGACTCTGAAGAACATTTGAAGAGGAATAATTTGCAGGGTTATGGAAAACAAAGCTGGGAGCAGCACTAAATTGACAGCCCTTTCCAAGGGCAAACACAGGTGTGATAGGCTGAATGGCCCCTGTCAGCTTGGATGACAAACTAGCAATTAACCAGCTCTGCGGAATCTTCCTGCCAGTTGGTGCCGCTCACGCTAAGTGAGTTGAGAACGTGATGACTGAGATGCTGGGAGGTACGAGTATTCAGGGTCCCATGATGTCAATTTGATAAAGTTATCCAGCATTAAATATTTCCGCCTGTGCTCCAACTGGCAGCGCATCCAACGGATCCAAAATGGCAGGCAGCGAACCTTTGGCCCACATTTCTTGTTTGTTGCACTGGGACTTTAGTAGGCCAGGTTGCGTTTCTAGGCCACTGACATTTGATGAGTTTAATTTATAATCAAATAGGAAACACTTGGGCTGTTTGAGAAGTAAAGGTGCAGAGCCAACTGAAGCATACGTGTCTGCAGTGCAGACAGAGGAGCTGAGTGGTGCACAACTGAGACTCTGCTGCACCACCACTGGCAGGAGAGTGGAATCACAGCGTGAGGTGTTTACATGGGAAATTCCCATGGATGATCTTCGCTCCAAATTTCCCAATCAGAGTCAGAAACCCTGGGCTGGATTCTCCCATTCTGAGGCTATGTCCCCACGACGGTATGGTAATAGTGGCGTTTTACGACCAAACGTTTGGCGTAAAATGGCCACCGATCCTCCGTTTGAGTGGGGGCTCGCAGCCGAGCAGCGTAGAGCACCCGGCTCTAGCTGCCGATGTGGCCTGGAGAGTTACCGGGTCCGTGCCGCGCATGGCGGCCTGCAGCGGCGGTGCCGTGCAGCATGGCGCCGGTCGCTCGCGGACCCGGCCTGCAAAATAGTGCCCCCCCTTTGGCCAGCTTGTGCGCCCGGGACCACCCCCCCCACAGTGCCCCCAGCCCCTGATAAAGACCCCCTGCCCACCGATTGGCCCTCCCCCGACTGTGGAGGTGCTGGACTGAGTCCGCAGCTGCCATGCCGAGTTCCTGACGGATGATAGCACACGCGACCGACGCCGTCGGGAACTCAGCCAGTCAGGGGTGGAGCGTTGGAGGTTGGGCATCAGGCAACGTCCTGAGACCAGCGGCATGCCGCTTTGGAGAAGGCGGGGCATCGCGAAAGAGCCCACGATTTGGTCGGAAACGAGTATTCACCGGACGATTGCCGAACTCAATTTCCCACCACCTGTGTCCGACGCTGATCAGACAGAAAACTGTCCACTTGTCTGCATATGTTGAAAATAAAACTTCTAATCCCCAATGCAAAGAATTGCCTCAGCTCTGGAATCCTCGCTGAGAGCAGTGAAGGGAATCAGCGCAGGAGCCACACGGGCTTTTTACTGCTCTAGCTGCCATATTTGGCGAAGTGTTTAAAGATCCCCAAGCTTCTCAGTGCAATAGTGAATGGGTTCATGGGTGAATGGGTGAGTATGTGGGTAGGTGGGTGAGTGGACAAGCTGGGTATGTATTATTCTCTAAGTCTGAATAAAGATTGTAGACTTCCAATTAACACACATACTTTATTCAGTAGGTTTGTTCTGTCTCCAGAGCTCAACCAGATGTTATACAGTCAAGAGGCAAAGCAAGAGAAGCCAAGGTAAGCTGCCTTTGCTGTGTTGTCTCTGTGTGCTGCTGCTCACTAGCCCTGTGCTTCTAAAAGAGGCGGATCTTCCCTTGGATCGGACCCTTTATACCCGCCTCTAGTGCTGCCCTCTAGTGATGCTGTGGCTTTTGCATCTGTGCTGTAGTCCCTGGTGTATGTGCAGATGTACAGATCACTACAGGGTGGATGGCAGATGGGTCGACTGGTGGTGTGGTAGTTGGATGAGATGCATGAGGTGGGTAGGGTTGGTAAGTGGCTGGGGAGGTCAAGGGAGAGTCATGGTGGGTGGTGGGGGGGGGGGAGGTCAAGGGAAAGTCATGGTGGGTGGGGGGGGGGTGGTTCAAGACAGGGAACTGAGCTGGGGAGTTATGCTGTCAGTGCAAGCACAAATGCCCCGCTCCTCTGCTACCCCCCTTCCCCTCCTCCCCTCCAGCACCCTCCACCACCCAGGTCAGTTGTCTAGTTACCAAGGAGTGACCGAATCCTCCGGTTCCCCAGCCACGAGTTCCTCGGCTGCATGCTGTTCGCTGGTGGCGGGATTCTATACTTCCGCTACTTGTCAATGGGATTTCCCATTGTTGCCACACCACACTCCTGGGAACACCTCAGGCGTGGGTGCGCTGACGGTGGGAAAAGTTAATCGCAATGACCGGAGAATCCCGGCCTAGGTTTTTCTATCTAACATTTCCTGGGTAACTATCCAGTTAAATACGACAGAAATGTCTAAATTCTTCAACTCGGAGATCCTTTTGGAGGGCTCCTGGGAGCAGGGCAAATGCCCATTGGAAACTTCCTGCCAATTCCCCATGGAGTCAGTGCATCAGGTCTTCCCTGGGGTCCTGAAGCACATCGTGGGTCCGATGTCCAGCGTCTGACAATCCAGAGACCAGATGATTGAGGCCCTTGACACAAAAGTCCAAAACATAGCAATGGGAAGGAAAATTATTGAAACAATAAGTGCAAAGAAATGTAATCCTTTTATGGACAGGTGCAATCCACCAATCACACACACTGTGCAGTTAGAGAAAGATGATCACCCTTTTACATATGACCCTCTTTGGCAGTTGAAAGGGTTGTCAATCGGTTCTATCATTAGGTTTATTTGAATCTAAACCTATTTTAACCTATAGCTAAGACTAACTCTTATCATGGCAAGGATCAGACTGATGTACTGATGTTACATCTGCACCATATCGAAGTCTATAGTACATCAAAGAGTAATGTGCAGTGACAGACAAACAGAATAACTTACACAAAGTTGATGAGCTGGTTTTTAGTTTCTTCCCAGTATTTTCTCATGGAGAATGCGACTGCCGATTGGAAAAAATATTTCTCACTTGCATCCCAGGTGTACTGAAGTCAAAGAAGAATCCATTGAGTTAGTATTGGTCCTCATTGAAGATCCTTGTAAAAAATCAACAGGGGGTGCAGCAAACCACTATTGAACTGAGACTTTTCACATACCGCCCAATCAAATAAATATTTTGAACGCTTTTTTTTACAGAACTAAACTTCTGCTGACCAATTTTATTACTTTTCACACCTCGGTGCCTGAATTAACATCTGTGCTGGTGCAATAATGCTACCATAAAATCATAAAACTAATGAGTAAAACTCAGCATTGTATGTGAATCAGATTCAATAACAGGATTTTCCTCACCTTTCCCCAGTGGCTTGTTTGCAAAGTCAGAGGCAGCCGTCTCTGTGGGATCTTCCCACTGCTGTCAATAGTCATCGTCATAGAATGTACAGTGCAGAGGGAGGCCATTCGGCCCATCGAGTCACCACCGACCCACTTAAACCCTCACTTCCATTCTATCCCCGTAACGCAATTACCCCTCCTAACCTTTTTGGTCACTGAGGGCAATTTATCATGGCCAATCCATGAGGGGGGCCAATCCAATAGGGTTTCCCATTGGGCAGCGGGGGCCTTGATGTAGGTGGGACCAGACCATCCCGCCAGCAGGAACAATCGGAAAATCCTACCCAAAGTTAGTGAACAAAATTGCTTCTATACACATGTTTTCAGGTGGAAACAACATTGATTTTAGCCTTCAGATTAGAGATCAGAATCATAGAATTTACAGTGCAGAAGGAGGCCATTCGGCCCATGGAAAGAGGACCCTACTTAAGCCCACACCTCCACCCCAGCCCCGTAACCCAGTAACCCCACCAACCTTTTTGGACACAAGGGCTATTTAGCATGGCTAATCTACCTACCCTGCACATCTTTGGACCATGGGAGGAAACCGGAGCACCTGGAGGAAACCCACGCAGACACAGGGAGAACGTGCAAACTCCACACAGACAATGACCCAATCCGGGAATTGAAACTGAAACCCTGGAGCTGTGAAGCAACTGTGCTAACCACTGTGCTACTGTGCTGCCCCAAATGTAACAGACAACCCCAAGCATCACTCGGGGTCAGTTGTGGATCAATGCAGAGCACATCCGGGCCTGAGCCGCTGTCCCCAGGGTCTAGTCACACTTCAAATAATTGAGTATCTAGGCGGATACTGCCAATACAATGCTGAGGGAGAACTACTCTTTCGAAGGTGCTGCCTTTTGGATGGGGGATTACATCGTCTGCCCCCTGAGGTGGAAGTAAAAGATCTTTTGCCACTACTTTGAAAAAGAGCAGCTGAATTCTTCCTGGTGACGAGCCTGGAATTTCCCCCTCAGCCGAAGTCACTAAAATGACAGATCATCTGGTCATCATCACATTGCAGTTTGTGTGCGTTTACTGTGCCCTAGTTGGCTGTCACATCTCCTACATCACAACACCTGACCATTCTTTGAAAGTACTTCATTCACTGTCAAACATTTTCGGATTCCCTGAGGTCAAGAATGGCACAACACAAATGTAATTCAAGTGCATTATTCTATTGCTTCCATATGTCTCGATATTAATGATATCAATCCAGACACCGATTGTAAACAGGCTAATTCAGAAGCTTTTGCCAAGCTGGAAGTTTGCCTGTCATATTGGAGAAACCAGCCTGCGACCTAAGAACAAAACTGGATAAAATCTCTCAACAAGTGAAGCAAAAAGATTAGGTGAGGTTACGGGGATAGGGTGGAGTTGTAGGCGTAAATGGGGTGCTCATCCAAGGGCTGGTGCAGACTCAATGGGCCAAATGATCTCCTTCTGCACTGTAGGGATTCTATGATAACTATTATATTGAGAAGATCATCCCATTGTCATGTGTGAGGAAGTTATTCCTTGCATAATCCTTACATTGAGTTTTTTTAAAAAAAACGCATTTTATTCAAACTTGTATCAAATTATATTACAGCAAATAAACACCCCGGGAAACATTCTTCCCAACAAATAACTATAGTTTGTACAGATTTTTCTCCTTTTTCACCCCCCTCCCCATCAAACCCTCCCTCACCCCCCCCCCCCCCCCCTCCCGCACCCCCTGCGACGAACAGCTCCTCAAACACAGTCACAAACATCCCCCACCTTTTCTCAAACTCCCCTGCTGAGCCCCTTAACTCATACTTTATCTTATCAAACTGCAGGAAGTCGTACAGGTCACCCAATCATGCTGCTGCCCCCGGTAGCGATGCCGACCGCCACTCCAGCAAAATTCGTCGCCGCGCAATCAGAGAGGCGAAGGCCAAGACATCGGCCTTCCTCCTCTCCATGAGCACCGGCTTCTCTGAAACCCCAAATATCACCACCAAAGGGTCCGGGTCCACTCCCTCCTCCACTATCCTGGCTAAGACCGCGAACACTCCCGCCCAGATTCTTCCCAATTTTTCACAACCCCAAAACATGTGCGCATGATTCGCTGGCCCCCGCCCACACCTCTCACACTCATCTGCTACCCCCTGAAAGAACAAACTCATTCTCACCTGAGTCATATGCACCCTGTGCACCACCTTAAACTGTATCAGGCTCACCTTGCACAAGAGTCGGCCCTGTTTACCCTTCTCAGTGCCTCACTCCATACTCCCCAATTGATCTCCCCTCCCAACTCCACTTCCCATTTCTCCTTGATCTTCACCACCCGCTTGCCTCCCTGCTCCCCCAGCCACTTATATATATCCCCAATTCTTCCCTCCCCTTCCACATCCGGAAGCAGCAGTCGCTCCAGCAGGGTGTATCCTGGCAATCTAGGGAACCGCTTCCAGACCTTTCGTGCAAAGCTCCTAACATGTAGATACCTGAACTCACTACCCCTCCGCAACTCTACCCTCTCCCTTTGCTCCTCCAGACTGGCGAACCCTTCCTCCAAATACAAATCCCTCACCTTGACCAGCCCCACTTCCCTCCACCTCCTGTATACACTGTCCATCCCCCCGGCTCAAACCCATGATTCTCACACAGCGGCGTTAGCACCGATATCCTTTCCACCCTAAAATACCTCCTCAGCTGATTCCATATCTTCACTGTGGACTGCACCACTGGGCTCCCTTAATACCTACTCGGAGCCATTGGCAATGCTGCCGTCATCATAGCCCTCAAACTAGACCCCTTACAAGACTCCTCCTCCATCCAAACCCACTCTACCCCTTCTCCTTCCCACCACCGCTGCACCTTGTCCACACTCGCCGCCCAATCATAATGAAGCAAGTTTGGCAATGCCAACCCCCCCAGCTGCCTCTGCCTCTGTAGCAGGGTCCTCCCCACACTTGGCAACTTCCCCGCCCATATAAAGTCAGAGATGATTGTGTCCACTTTCCAAAAAAAGGCCTTTGGTATAAAGATCGGAAGAGCCTGAAAGATAAACAAGAATCTCGGCAGAATATTCATTTTCACCACTTGGACCCTTCCCGCCAACGTTAAGTGCCGTGTATCCCACCTCTTAAGATCCTCCCTGGCCTCCTCCACCACCTACGTTAAGTTTCACTTATGGAGCCCCGCCTATTCCCTCGCTACCTGATTCCCCAAGTACCTAAACCTATCCCTCGCTACCATAAATGGCATCACCCCTAAATTAGCCCGCTGTGCCAGCTCATTTACCGGGAGTACCTCGCTTTTCCCTACATTCAGCTTGTATCCCGAGAAACCTCCAAACCTCCCGAACAGGCCCATAATCCTTCCCATACTCTTCAACGGATCCGAAACATACAGCAAGAGGTCATCAGCATAGAGCGACACCCGATGCTCCCTCTGTCCCCTTATTATCCCCTGCCACTCTGCCGACCCCATGAGAGCCATCGCCAATGGCTCTATGGCTAGCGCTAACAGCAGCGGTGACAGCGGGCACCCCTGCCTCGTACCCCTGTGCAAGTCAAAGCTTCGTGAGCTCATATCATTCGTCCCCACCCTCGCTCTTGGCGCCACATACAGCAACCGCACCCATGCCACAAACCTCGGCCCAAACCCAAACCTTCCCAAAACATCGAATAAGTACCGCCACTCCACCCGATCAAATTCCTTCTCCGTGTCTATGGACACCACCACCTCCAGTACCAGAGCTCTCGACGGATTCATCACCACATTCAGCAGCCGTCTTATATTACCCGCGAGCTGCCTGTCCTTCACGAAGCCTGTTTGATCTTCTGCAACCACCCCCGGGACATAATCCTCCATCCTCTCCACCAACAACTTAGCCAATACTTTCACATCCGTGTTCAATAGTGATATGGGTCTATGCGACCCACATTCCACCGGATCCTTCCCTTTTTTGGGGATTAGTGTGATTACTGCCTGCTTCATCGTCTCCAGAAACTCCCCCTTCGCCAGTGCTTCATTAAACGCCCCAACAGATGTGGTGCCAGGTCTGCCGCAAATTCCTTATAAAATTCTGCCGGGTACCCATCCGACCCAGGGGCCTTACCCGACTTCGTACCCCTGATACTATCCAACACCTCCCTCAGCCCCAGGGGCTCCTCCTACCTCTTTACTTCCTCCACCTGGAGAAATTCCAGCTCATCCAGAAACCACCCCATGTCCCCCTCCTCTCCTCCTGGGTCTGCCTCATAAAGTCCCTGGTAATACTCTCCAAATGCCTCATTTAGCTTCCCTGGTTCTGACACCACAGCCCCAGCCCCAGTTCGGATCTTCAATATTTCCCTGAATGCAGCCTGCCTCCGCAGCTGGTGCGCCAGCATGCGGCTCGCCTTCTCCCCATATTCATATTGCACCCCTCCTGCCCTACGCAGTTGCCCTACCGCCCTCCCCATTGTCAGCCCATCAAATTGCCCTTGCAACTTTTTCCTCCTTGCCAATCCCTTCACGGTGGGCAGCTCGAATATTCCCTGTCCACCTCCAATATCTCGCTCACGAGACGGTCATGTTCCGCCCTCCTTTCCTTATTCGCACGAACTGTAAATGAGATAATTTCTCCCCGGACCACTGCCTTCAGTACTTCCCAAAAAATGCCCGCTGACACCTCCCCATTCTGACTGAACTCCACATAATCCCTAATCGCCAACCGCACCTTATCACAAAAACCTCCATCTGCCAACAACCCCGAGTCAAACCTCCATCCTGGCCTCTGCTCTCGTCCTGTACTGAACCGAATATCCAGCCAGTGGGGTGCATGGTCCAAGATAACTATCCCCGCATACTCTGTCCCCTCCACTCCAACCAAAATCTCCCAACTCACTACAAAGTAATCAATCCTCGAATACACCTTATGGATGTGTGAAAAGGAATACTCCCTTCCCCTGGGTTCTGAAAGTGCCATGGATCCACCATACCCATCCTCTCCATAGCCCCCCCCCCCCCCCCCAGCTCCTTTGCCATTCGTACCCGACCCATCAACCTGGGGCTTGATCTATCCATCCTCGGCTCCTGGACACAGTTAAAATCTCCTCCCATGATCAACTGGTATGTGGCCAAATCTGGGATTGCTGCCAGCAACCCCCTCATAAAATCCACATCATCCCAATTTGGGGCATACACATTTACCAACACTACCGGTGCCCCTTCCAATACCCCACTCACAATCACATATTTCCCACCTAGATCCCTCACCTCCTTCGCACTCACAAAACCCATTTTGTTTCTCATTAAAATTGCCACACCCCTCGATTTCAAATCAAACCCCGAGTGAAAAACCTGCCCGAACACCCCTTCCTTAACCTAACCTGGTCCTTCACATGGAGGTGTGTCTCCTGCAAAAAGACAACCCCAGCTTTCAAGCTCCTGAGGTGTGCGAACACCCGCGACCTTTTAACCAGCCCATTCAGACCCCGGATGTTCCACATTACCAACCTTACCGGAGGCTTGTGCCTCCAATCCCCTCTACCATCCGCCATCTTCCCCACTTAACTCCTGCCCCTTTAATTCCACTCTGTACCTAGCCCATACCAGATGGCCCCTTTCTCCGACCTTGACCATGTCATCTCTCACCCTCTGCCGCGTCATAGAAACCCCCACCCCCACTTTTCCCCTTCCCCTTCATCCCCCCACTTCCCCTTTCCCCCCTCCCCCCATGCCACCCCTCTTGGCCTTCTCCCCCACCACCTCACTTCCGTTCCCCAGCATAACCTGCATAATCTGCCCAAAGGCACATCCTAATGACCTCCCCCTCCCTCCCCCCGCCCCCCCACTCCTCAGCTCAAAGAAGAAGGCCTCCTGCTGGCCTGACCCTCCCCCACCCAAACAAGGACTTCTCCTGAACTCCAGGTAGCCTTCTCCAAAAGCAAACAAACAGATGTTAAACACAAACAGTCCCATAAAACAGGAGGAGGAATGGGAACATCCATCCCCACATAAACCTTTCACCCCTACACCTCCTTACAATCTCAACATTGAACAGAAACCCCCCCCCCACAAAAAAAGGGTGAAAATCCCCCAATCCCTGCCCCCACTTCAAACATGCTCCCGACCATTACATAATACCAGCACCCCGGTTCCCAAGCATTGTCCACTCAGTTCTCCCCCAGTTTATGCTCCTTAATGAAGTCTTCGGCCGCATCTGGGGTCTCGAAATAGTACTCCCGGCCTCCGAACGTCACCCATAATTTCGCCGGGTAGAGCACCCCAAACCTGATCTGCCGCCGGTACAGCACCGCCTTGGCCTTGTTGAAACCTGCCCACCATTTTGCCAACTCGGCTCCGATGTCCTGATAAATCCAGATGTTATTTCCCTCCCAGTCGCAGGACAGCACGTCCCTCCTGGGGCAGCACGGTAGCACAAGTGGATAGCACTGTGGCTTCACAGCGTCAGGGTCCCAGGTTTGATTCCCCCGAGTCACTGTCTGTGCCGAGTCTGCATGTTCTCCCCGTGTCTGCGTGGGTTTCCTCCGGGTGCTCCAGTTTCCTCCCACAGTCCAAAGATGCGCAGGTTAGGTGGATTAGTCATGCTAAATTGCCCTTAGTGTCCAAAAAGGTTAGGAGGGGTTATTGGGTTATGGGGATAGGGTGGAAGTGAGGGCTTAAGTGGGTCGGTGCAGGCTCGATGGGCCAAATGACCTGCTTCTGCACTGTATGTTCTATGCATCAGTCGCAGCTACGCTTCTCCCTGGCCCACCATAGAATTTTCTTTCTCCACAAATTTATGGAGTCTCACGATCACCACCCGCGGTTGCTCCCCAGCCTCCGAGACCCCCTTCGGACGTTGCTCCCCAGCCTCAGAGACCTATGCGCTCGGTCCACTTCAGGTGCCTCAATGTTTTACAAAGGTCTCCTAGGAGCCCGATATTCGCTTCCAGAGCCACCACACGATCGCTGTGGTCCGAGATCACTCCTTCAGTCTCCCGAATCTGTGACCCCTGCACCTCCAGCAGAGGGCAGCAGAGCAGAGCTTCTGATTGGCTGTTCCGGGGAGATTTGCATACGTGCAGTGCGGTCAGCGTAAGTTGAAGGTGCACCTGCATCAGTGACCCGAGGAGTTCGACGGAAGGTGAGCATCCAGCAGAGGGCAGCAGAGCAGAGCTTCTGATTGGCTGTTCCGGGGAGATTTGCATACGTGCAGTGCGGTCAGCGTAAGTTGAAGGTGCACCTGCATCAGTGACCCGAGGAGTTCGACGGAAGGTGAGCATCCAGCAGAGGGCAGCAGAGCAGAGCTTCTGATTGGCTGTTCCGGGGAGATTTGCATACGTGCAGTGCGGTCAGCGTAAGTTGAAGGTGCACCTGCATCAGTGACCCGAGGAGTTCGACGGAAGGTGAGCATCCAGCAGAGGGCAGCAGAGCAGAGCTTCTGATTGGCTGTTCCGGGGAGATTTGCATACGTGCAGTGCGGTCAGCGTAAGTTGAAGGTGCACCTGCATCAGTGACCCGAGGAGTTCGACGGAAGGTGAGCATCCAGCAGAGGGCAGCAGAGCAGAGCTTCTGATTGGCTGTTCCGGGGAGATTTGCATACGTGCAGTGCGGTCAGCGTAAGTTGAAGGTGCACCTGCATCAGTGACCCGAGGAGTTCGACGGAAGGTGAGCATCCAGCAGAGGGCAGCAGAGCAGAGCTTCTGATTGGCTGTTCCGGGGAGATTTGCATACGTGCAGTGCGGTCAGCGTAAGTTGAAGGTGCACCTGCATCAGTGACCCGAGGAGTTCGACGGAAGGTGAGCATCCAGCAGAGGGCAGCAGAGCAGAGCTTCTGATTGGCTGTTCCGGGGAGATTTGCATACGTGCAGTGCGGTCAGCGTAAGTTGAAGGTGCACCTGCATCAGTGACCCGAGGAGTTCGACGGAAGGTGAGCATCCAGCAGAGGGCAGCAGAGCAGAGCTTCTGATTGGCTGTTCCGGGGAGATTTGCATACGTGCAGTGCGGTCAGCGTAAGTTGAAGGTGGTTTGTGAAGGGGCTGTTCTCGAGTGACAGCTTTACCCGAAACACTACTTATGTAGTGTCTCCCACCCATCCTCCTCCTCTAACCAAAAAAAAAGCTCTGTCCGTTGGATTGCTAAACTAACAAGTTTTTTATTTTTTTATTTTTCAGTAGTTGGGAAGTTAGTTCAGTGGGAATGGAGGCTAGGGCAGTTGAATGTTCCTCCTGCAGAATGTGGGAGGAAAGGGTCACCTCTCGTGTCCCTTCTGACTACATCTGCGGGAAGTGCACCCAACTCCAGCTCCTCGAGAGCCGCATTAGGGACCTGAAGCTGGAGCTGGATGAACTTCGGATCATTCGGGAGGCGGAGGAGGTTATTGAGAGGAGTTATAGGGAGGTAGTCACACCTCAGGTAAAAGAAGAAAGTAGATGGGTTACCGTCAGGGGAGGCAGAGGGAACCGGCAGGCAGTGCAGGGATCCCCTGTGGTCGTTCCCCTCTATAACAAGTATACCGTTTTGGATATTGTTGCGGGGGACGACTTACCAGGGGTAAGCAATGGGGCGCAGGTCTCTGGCACAGAGTCTGTCCCTGTTGCTCAGAAGGGAAGGGAGAAGAGGAACAGAGCACTTGTCATTGGGGACTCCATAGTTAGAGGAACAGACAGGAGGTTCTGTGGGAACGAAAGAGACTCACGGTTGGTGTGTTGCCTCCCAGGTGCCAGGGTTCGTGATGTCTCTGATCGTGTTTTTGGGATCCTTAAGGGGGAGGGGGAGCAGCCCCAAGTCGTGGTCCACATAGGTACCAACGACATAGGTAGGAAGAGAGATGGGGATTTGAGACAGAAATTCAGGGAGCTAGGGTGGAAGCTGAGAGCTAGAACAAACAGAGTTGTTATCTCTGGGTTGTTACCCGTGCCACGTGCTAGCGAAGTAAGAAATAAGGAGAGAGAGGAGTTGAACACGTGGCTACAGGGATGGTGCAGGAGGGAGGGTTTTGGTTTCCTGGATAATTGGGGCTCATTCTGGGGTAGGTGGGACCTCTACAAACAGGATGGTCTTCACCTGAACCAGAGGGGTACCAATATCCTGGGAGGGAGATTTGCTAGTGCTCTTCGGGGGGGTTTAAACTAATTCAGCAGGGGGATGGGAACCTAAATTGTAGACCCAGTGTACAGGATGTTGAGAGTAGTGAGGTCAGGGATCGGGTTAAAAGTTCGAAAGAGGGCACCGGCAAGCAGGACGCTGGTTTGAAGTGTGTCTACTTCAACGGCAGGAGCATCCGGAATAAGGTGGGTGAGCTTGCAGCATGGGTTGGTACCTGGGATCTCGATGTTGTGGCGATTTCGGAGACATGGGTAGAGCAGGGACAGGAATGGTTGTTGCAGGTTCCAGGATTTAGATGTTTCTGTAAGAACAGAGAAGATGGTAAAAGAGGGGGGGGTGTGGCATTGTTAATCAAGGAAAGTATTACGGCGGTAGAAAGGACGCTTGAGGACTCGTCTACTGAGGCAGTATGGGCCGAGGTTAGGAACAGTAGAGGAGAGGTCACCCTGTTGGGAGTTGTCTATAGACCTCCGAATAGTCCCAGAGATGTAGAGGAAAGGATTGCAAAGATGATTCTTGACAGGAGCGAGAGTAACAGGGTAGTTGTTATGGGGGACTTTAACTTTCCAAATATTGACTGGAAATACTATAGTTCGAGTACTATAGATGGGTCAGTTTTTGTGCAGTGTGTGCAGGAGGGTTTTCTGACGCAGTATATAGATAGGCCAACAAGGGGCGAGGCCACATTGGATTTGGTACTGGGTAATGAACCCGGCCAGGTGTTAGATTTAGATGTAGGTGAGCACTTTGGTGATAGTGATCACAACTCGGTTATGTTTACTTTAGCAATGGGCAGGGATAGGTATATACCGCAAGGCAAGAATTATAGCTGGAGGAAAGGCAATTATGATGCTATTCGGCAAGATTTAGTATGTATAGGATGGGGAAGGAAACTGCAGGGGATGGGTACAATCGAAATGTGGAGCTTTTTCAAGGAACAGCTACTGCGTGTCCTTGATAAGTATGTACCTGTCAGGCAGGGAGGAAGTTGTCGAGCAAGGGAGCCGTGGTTTACTAAGGAAGTTGAAGCACTTGTCAAGAGGAAGAAGAAGGCTTATGTTAGGATGAGACATGAAGGCTCAGTTAGGGCACTTGAGAGTTACAAGTTAGCCAGGAAGGACCTAAAGGGAGAGTTAAGAAGAGCGAGGAGAGGACACGAAAAGTCGTTGGCGGATAGGATCAAGGAAAACCCTAAGGCTTTCTATAGGTATATCAGGAACAAAAGAATGACTCGAGTAAGATTAGGGCCAATCAAGGATAGTAGTGGAAAGTTGTGTGTGGAATCAGAGGAGATAGGGGAAGCATTAAATGGATATTTTTCGTCAGTGTTTACACTGGAGAAAGACAATGTTGTCGAGGAGAACACTCAGGTTCAGTCGACCAGGCTAGATGGAATTGAGGTTCAAAAGGAGGAGGTGTTAGCAATTTTAGAAAATGTCAAAATAGACAAGTCCCCTGGGCCAGATGGGATTTATCCTAGGATTCTCTGGGAAGCCAGGGAGGAGATTGCTGAGCCTTTGTCCTTGATCTTTATGTCGTCTTTGTCGACAGGAATAGTGCCGGAAGACTGGAGGATAGCAAATGTTGTCCCCTTGTTCAAGAAGGGGAGTAGAGACAACCCTGGTAATTATAGACCTGTGAGCCTTACTTCGGTTGTGGGTAAAATGTTGGAAAAGGTTATAAGAGATAGGGTTTATAATCATCTTGAAAAGAACAAGTTGATTAGCGATGCTCAACACGGTTTTGTGAAGGGTAGGTCATGTCTCACAAACCTTATTGAGTTTTTTGAGAAGGTGACCAAACAGGTGGATCAGGGTAAAGCTGTTGATGTGGTGTATATGGATTTCAGTAAGGCGTTTGATAAGGTTCCCCACGGTAGGCTATTGCAGAAAATAAGGAAGTATGGAATTGAAGGTGATTTAGCTGTTTGGATCAGTAATTGGCTAGCTGAAAGAAGACAGAGGGTGGTGGTTGATGGCAAATGTTCATCCTGGAGTTCAGTTACTAGTGGTGTACCGCAAGGATCTGTTTTGGGGCCACTGCTGTTTGTAATTTTTATAAATGACCTGGAAGAGGGTGTAGAAGGATGGGTTAGTAAATTTGCAGACGACACGAAGGTCGGTGGAGTTGTGGATAGTGCTGAAGGATGTTATAGGATACAGAGGGACATAGATAAGCTGCAGAGCTGGGCTGAGAGGTGGCAGATGGAGTTTAATGCGGAAAAGTGTGAGGTGGTTCACTTTGGAAGGAGTAACAGGAATGCAGAGTACTGGGCTAATGGCAAGATTCTTGGTAGTGTAGATGAACAGAGAGATCTCGGCATCCAGGTACATAAATCCCTGAAAGTTGCCACCCAGGTTAATAGGGCTGTTAAGAAGGCATATGGTGTGCTAGCCTTTATAAGCAGGGGGATTGAGTTTCGGAACCACAAGGTCATGCTGCAGCTGTACATAACTCTGGTGCGGCCACACCTGGAGTACTGCGTGCAGTTCTGGTCACCACATTATAGGAAGGATGTGGAAGCTTTGGAAAGGGTTCAGAGGAGATTTACTAGGATGTTGCCTGGTATGGAGGGAAGGTCTTACGAGGAAAGGCTCAGGGAATTGAGGTTGTTTTCGTTAGAGAGGAGAAGGCTGAGAGGTGACTTAATAGAGACATATAAGATAGTCAGAGGGTTAGATAGGGTGGACAGTGAGAGTCTTTTTCCTCGGATGGTGATGACCAACACGAGGGGACATAGCTTTAAATTGAGGGGTGAGAGATATAGGACAGATGTCAGAGGCAGTTTCTTTACTCAGAGAGTAGTAGGGGTGTGGAACGCCTTGCCTGCAACAGTAGTAGACTCGCCAACTTTAAGGGCATTTAAGTGGTCACTGGATAGATATATGGATGAAAATGGAATAGTGTAGGTCAGATAGGCTTCAGATGGTTTCACAGGTCGGCGCAACATCGAGGGCCGAAGGGCCCGTACTGCGCTGTAGTGTTCTATGTTCTATGTTCTATGTACCTCCAAATACCTCTCCATCTGCTCCAAAACTCTTCAGGGTTGCCACAGCTTCTGCAATGGCCTTTGTATGATCCTCATGCATTTCTTTCCTCTTTATGGAATTCCTCCTTGATAAAAGTAATCAGTTCCTGTATCTGGGGCCTTACAGCTTGCCCCTCCCCCGCCTGCATGCTGGAAGAGAATGTCTGTGAAGCACAAGACTGTTTCAACTTTCCAGCCAAACCTCTCACTGTTTTCTGCCGGGTCAGGTGATCAGAAGACATACCATTCCAGGGGTAAACTACTCCTCTAACATTCACCTACGCCTTTTCATCAAAATTCCACCCGGATCTGGGTAAAAAGAGCCCTTTTCTGTGACTTTGAACAGAAACAGCCCTTTATGTGACCAATCACTCCATGGTCACAAGCGGAAGTCTTACATTAAGTTTTCACCTATTTCATAGAATCATAGAATCCCCACAGTGCAGAAGGAGGCCATTCAGCCCATTGAGTTTGCATCCACTCTACGTATGCCCATGCCCCAGCCCTATCCCCATTAGCCCATCTAATCTTGGACACTAAGGGACAATTTAGCATGGTTAATCCACCTGACCTGCACATCTTCGGCCCATAGGAGGAAATCGGAGCACCCGGACGAAACCTACGCAGACATGGGGAGAATGTGAAAACTCCACATAGACAGGTACCCAAGGCCGGAATTGAACCGGGGTCCCTGTGCAATGAGGAACTGTGTACAAGGGGCATTGAATACATTTTACGCCACAGTTGACCACTCTGCTTCCCCCACTCTTGTACCCACTATTTCAACCTGTTGTTGCTTGTTTTAATGCCTCGACTTGACTTGAGATTATGCACTAGATTTACCTAATTTTGCCTTCTTCTAAAATGCCTTCATAATGTCGACGTGTTGTAGTTTCCCAGTCTTTTGTTCCTCATAACATACTTTACCATCTATACCAGGGAGGACTAGATTTCCCCCGAGACCTAACAGATTGTTTCTAATTTCTTTCCTTCTGAGAAAATTAAATTAAATTAAAATTCCTTTCCTTAATTCTTGCCCATCTGAATTGCCACACATTTTGAAAGTGGAAGCAAGCTTTGAGTTGCGCGAATAGGCAAATGTTGGCTTAAAACCATAATGACAGGTGTTTTGTACAGGCAATGAGAAGTCTGGATATTAAAGATATACCCACCCCATGATGTCACCAGAGCAACATGTGACGCATGGTATGAAAGGTGTCATTCATCAAGTTATCTCTCTGGACATATAAAACACAAATTGACTTCTAAATGAGGAAACTCAGCCAGAGTTGGAAGGGTGAACTACGATATGGTTTTGTGCTGACTAAGGTTAAGATTTTAATGACCAGTGACAAAACAAACCTGCGTCTGCTGACTGCACTTTAAAAGAGGCACATAAAGTAGTAAAACCTGTCAGCAAAGCTGACTGCAGCTGTAGATAAGCCACCAGACGACAGCTTCCAGTAAATAAGAGCAATGTCCCTTCAACTATAATTACCTCCGACCCATTATCAAAACCGGCAAAGCGTTCCTGCTTTTGACTGAACTACATGACTGTGCACTTATCGACTGCATTCAGTGATTCACTTTGTAACCACACTGACTCACTTTTCTACAGAATGGTGGAACAGGGGGCGGGATTTTCCAATTCGGCGGCAGAGTGTCCACACCGTCGGAAACGGCGTCGCGTTTCACAACGGCGTGAACAGGCCGCTGGGAGTACCGATTCTGGCCCGTACAGGGGGCCAGCACGGCGCTGGAGTGGTTCATGCCGCTCCAGCCTCCCATCCCGGCGCAAACTGTGCGCCGCGGGATCCGGGCATGCGCGGGCGCACACGCAGTGGCCTCCCTAAACGCCGGCCCTGACGCAACATGGTGCGGAAGTTCAGGGGCTGGCGCGGAAGGAAATAGGCCCGGGGAGCAAGAGGCCGGCCTGCCCCGATCGTGGGTCAGGCTTCATCGAAGGCCCCCCCCACAGGCCGCACACAGAGTTCGCGCCGGCTGCGACCAGGCGTGGACAGCGCCGGTGGGACTCTGCCTTTTTCGAGCGGCCGCTTGGCCCATCCGGGCTGGAGAATCGGCGACCGGCGCTGCTCCAAACGCGCCGGCACCAATGGTACCAATTCTCTGCTCTGCGGATAATCGCGTGCCGGCGTCGGGGCAGCATGGCCCAGTCATGGGGATTCTCCGGCCCTGCCCCGGGCTGGGAGAATCCCGCCCAGGTATCAGTTCTGGTGTGATGCCAAGAAGAAGAGGGACTTTACTCCCAAGAGATGGAGGGAAGATGCAATGAAGATAATTTCCAGCTCCTCATCTTAGCTCAGAGTGCAGGATTGGAAAACCCCCGGATTATTATTTCACGCACCATTGCTGTTGAAGTGGTGTTTTGCAAAGGAATTCTCAAAACCAAATCTGTGTACACGGGGCATTTAATGAACTTTACACCACAATCTACCACTCCTTTCCCTCACTCCTATACCTTCTGTTTACAATGTTCATTCGCCCACTGTTGACCACGTTGTTTCCAATCTTAAACCCACTGATTGCAGTACTGTTTCACCTAATGTTAACCCACTGTTCTACCCACAGTCTGCCATGCTGTTTCACCTGTTGACCAACATTTTCATCCATTTTAGTCAACAAATGCCATTTGATTACTTTTGTGAATTGAGAATGGTAAGAGGACATCTGTACATTACTGATCATTATTGTCCAATCAGTTTAACTAACCATTCAGCAATGCCAGTTATTGTACTGCACAGGAACATAAGTAAACCCTGAAGATTATAGAGTGTTACTGAATATTTAGAATGTAAATTATACCGGGCAGCACAGTGGTACAGTGGTTAGCACTGCTGCCTCACAGCGCCGAAGACCCAGGTTTGATCCCAGCCGCAGGTCACTGTCCAAGTGGAGTTTGCACATTCTCCCCATGTCTGCATGGGTCTCGCCCCCACAACCCAAAATGATGTGCAGGGTAGGTGAATTGCCCCTTAATTTGAAAAAGGAATTGGGTACTTTGAATTTTTATTTAAAAAATGTAAATTATACAGTAATGGGACTCTGTATAGTTCCAATAAATAGTAATCACGACATGATAAAATTTCACAATCAGGTTGAGGGTGAGAAATGGAGGTCTAAAACTAGTGTCCGAAACTTAAGTAAAGGCAATTACAAAGTTATGAGACAAAGTTGGCTAAAGTGGACTGGGAAGATAGATTAAAAAATAAACCTGTAGAGATCCAATGGCATCCATTTTAAGGGGATATTTTGTAACTCTCAACAAAGATATGTCCCATTGAGAAAGAAAGACTCCATGAGAAAGATGCACCATCCATGGTTAACGAAGGAAGTGAAGCATGGTACCAAATTGAAAGAAAAGATGTACAATTATGCATGATTAATGGGTAGGCCAGGAGTTTGGGGACATTTTAGAAACAAACAAAGAATAATTAAAATATAATGGAGGAAGAAATTGGTGATTGAAAGAAAACTAGCAATTAACATTGCTGTGAGCAAGACGGTAGCATCGTGGTTAGCACAATTGCTTCACAGCTCCAGGGTCCCAGGTTTGATTCCCGGCTGGGTCACTGTCTGTGCGGAGTCTGCACATTCTCCCCGTGTGTGCCTGGGTTTCCTCCGGGTGCTCCGGTTTCCTCCCACAGTCCAAAGATGTGCAGGTTAGGTGGATTGGCCCTGCTAAATTGTCTTTAGTGTTCAAGAAGGTTGGGTGGGTCATCAGGCGCCTGCTGAACGTGATAATGACCCCCTCCGGGGAGAGAACACAAGAGGTGATCGTCTCCCTGGACGCAGAAAAGGCCTTCGACAGAGTCGAGTGGAAATACCTCATAGAGGTACTGGAGCGGTTCGGGCTTGGAACAGGGTTCACCGCTTGGGTAAAGCTCCTGTACAACGCTCCCATGGCGAGTGTACAGACCAACAATACCAACTCCCAATACTTCCAGCTGCACAGGGGCACCAGACAAGGATGCCCACTGTCCCCGCTGCTGTTCGCACTAGCAATTGAACCGCTAGCAATCGCGCTCAGGGCAGCAAAAAATTGGAGGGGGATCCGAAGGGGAGGTAGAGAGCACAGAGTCTCACTCTATGCGGATGATCTGCTCCTCTATATCTCGGACCCACAAAGCAGCATGGACGGAATCATCGCGCTCCTGAAAGAGTTTGGAGCCTTCTCGGGCTACAAACTCAACATGAGCAAAAGTGAGATCTTCCCAGTACACCCGCAAGGGGGGGGGGGGGGGGGGGGGGGGGGGGGGGGGCAGCACTAAAGGGGCCGCCGTTCAAACAAGCCCGACATAAATTCCGCTACCTGGGGATCCAAATAGCCCATGACTGGAAAGGGATCCACAAATGGAACCTCACCAGCCTGACGGAGGAAGTTAAAAAGGACCTGCAAAGATGGAACACACTCCCGCTCTCCCTCGCGGGGAGAGTTCAGACGATCAAAATGAACGTACTGCCCAGGTTCCTCTTCCTGTTTAGATCCATTCCGATCTACATCCCCAAGGCCTTTTTCAAAGCGCTGGACAAACTCATCATGGCGTTCGTATGGGGGGGTAAAAATGCTAGGATCCCAAAGAAGGTCTTACAAAAAACAAAAACCAGGGGAGGGTTAGCCCTCCCGAATCTACAATTCTACCACTGGGCAGCAACAGCCGAGCGAGTAAGGAGATGGATCCAGGAGCCAGAAGCTGAGTGGGTGCGTGCGGAGGAGGCCTCCTGCATGGGAACCTCCCTCCGGGCCCTCGCCACGGCAGCACTCCCATCCCCACCCAAAAAACACTCCAGCAGCCCAGTGGTGACAGCCACCCTCCAATCCTGGAACCAACTGCGGCAGCAACTTGGCCTGACCAAAATGTCGAACAGGGCTCCCATCTGCAACAACCATAGGTTCAAACCAGCACTGACCGACGCCACCCAAAAGGTGGAGGCAGGACGGGGGAACACTGACAGTCAGGGACCTATACACGGACGACAGGATCGCAACACTGGACGAACTGACAGAGAAATTTCAGCTAGCTGGGGGGAACGAGCTACGGTACCTGCAGCTCAAAAACTTCCTACGAAAGGAGACAAGGACGTGCCCACAACCGCCACGACAGACACTACTGGAAGACCTACTGGACGCAAGTATCCTAGAGAAAGGGAACTGTAGTGACATGTATGACCGACTGGTAGATAGGGACGACACCGTACTGGACGCAACAAGGAGGAAATGGGAGGACGACCTGGGGATGGAGATCGGGTGGGGACTCTGGAGCGAAGCACTGCATAGGGTCAACTCCACCTCCACGTGCGCAAGGCTCAGCCTGACGCAACTAAAAGTGGTACATAGAGCCCACTTAACAAGAACCCGTATGAGTAGGTTCTTCCCGGAGGTGGAAGACAGATGTGAACGGTGCCAAAGAGGCCCGGCCAACCACGCCCACATGTTCTGGTCTTGCCCCAGACTCGTGGAGTACTGGACAGCCTTCTTCGAGGTAATGTCCAAAGTGGTGGGAGTGAGGGTGGAGCCATGCCCGATAGTGGCGGTCTTCGGGGTTTCAGAACAGCCAGATCTATTCCTGGGGAGGAGGGCAGACGCCCTTGCCTTTGCCTCCCTGATCGCCCGCCGTAGAATCCTGTTTGGCTGGCGGTCAGCAGCACCGCCCAGAGCTGCGGACTGGCTGTCCGACCTCTCGGAATCTCTCCAAATGGAGAAAATCAAATTTGCCATCCGAGGGTCGGACGACGGCTTCCACAGAACGTGGGAGCCATTCATGCAACTGTTCCGGGACCTATTTGTGGCCAATGTACAAGAGGAAGAATAGTCGGGGGAAGGTAGCGGGAGTGGGGGGGGGCTACAGGTTCGTTACGGGGGTTCGATGGCTAGCTAAGGCCCAAAACCAAACTAAATAAACATGTTGAGGGGGGGGGGGGGGGGGGCAGTTACTACTACGAAGATGCTTACCTGTAAATATGTATGTTAATTTTTGCGTGTTTGTTTTTTTTTTTCTTTCTCCTAACAATTTGTAATTTGTTCAATATAAAATATGAAAACTGAATAAAAACATTTATAAAAAAAAAAAAGAAGGTTGGGTGGGGTTACTGGGTTACAGGGATAGAATGTGGGCTTGGGTGGGGTGCTCTTTCCAAGAGCCGGTGCAGACTCGATGTGCCGAATGGCCTCCTTCTGCACTGCAAATTCTATGAACATAAAAACAGACAGAATAAGCTACAAGCAGAAAGCAAAGGTGTAGGTAAAGTCAGTGTTGTTTCCTTACAGGATGAGACTGGGGAAGTAATAATGGGAAATAAAAAAATGCAGAGGCTATGAACAAGTATTTTGTATCTTGTCTTCAAGTAGGAGATGTAAAAAGCATCCCAGGAATAGTAGAAAATCAAGAGGTAAAAGGAGGGGTGAAATTTAAATAATCACAATCATTAAAGAAAAAGTACTCAGAAAACTAATGGTATTAAAGGCTATCGAGTCCCCTGGACCCGAAGGGCTGAATACCAGGGTTTAAAGAGGTAGTGAATTCATCAGTTATAATCTTCCAAAATTCCCTCGATAGTGGAAAGATCCCAGCAGAGTGGACACCCACAATTATAACAGTTCCGTTCAAGAGAAGAGGAAGGCAGAATACAAGAAACAACGTTCAGCCAGTTGACCTAACATCTGTCACTGGGAAAATGCTAGAATCCATCTCTGAAGAAGTAGTAACAGCACATTTAGAAAATCACAGTACAATCCGGCAGAGTCAACATAATTTTGTGGCAGGAAAATCATGTTTGACAAATTTATTAGAGTTCATTGAGAATGCAACAAGCAGGGTGGATGAAGGGGAACCAGCAGATGTAGTGCATTTGGATTTCCAGAAGGAGTTTGTTAAAATACCACATAATATGTTACAACACAAAGTCAGAGTTAATGATGTTAGGGGTAATACATTGACGCAGATAGCGGATTGACTAAATAAGAGGAAATAGAGATAAATGGGTCATTTACTGGGTTGCAATCTGTACATAGTGGTGCAACACAGGGATCAGTGCTGGAGGCCTCGACTATTTACAATCTATATCATTGACTGAGATGGAGGGACCGACTACATTGTAGCCATATTTGCTGATGACACAAGCATATGCAGGAAAGCAAGTTGTGAGGAGGGATTTAGATAGGTTAGGCGATTGGGCAAAAACTGCCCAATGTGGGAAAATGTGAGAGTGTCCACTTTGGCAGGGATAATCGCAAAACAGAATATTACTTAAATGGAGAGAGGCTGCAGGATGCTACAGTCCAGTGGGGGCTGGGTGTCCCTTGTACATAAATCACAAAAAAGCATCCACGTACAAGTAATTTGGGAAGCAAATGGAATGTTGGCTTTCATTGAAAAGGGAATGGAATATAAAAGTCCAGAAGTCTTGCCACAGCTGTACAGGGCAGAGTGGATAGACTGCACCTAGACTGTTGTGTACAATTTTGGTGTCCTTACTTAAGGAGAGATATACTTCCATTCGAATGAGTGCAGAAAATGTTCACTCATATGGTTACTGGGATGAAGGGGTTGCCTTATGAGTAAAGGTCGAGCAAATTGGGCCTATATTCATTGGAGTTGAGAGGTGATCTTATTGAAACATACAAGATTCTCAGGGGGCTTTACAGGGTGGATGCTCAGAAAATGTTTCCCCCCGTTGGGGTAATCTATGACTTGGAAACACAATTAGATCAACCATGATCTTGATGAAAGGTGGAGCAGGTTCAATGGGTCGAATGGCCTACTCCTGCTCCTAATTCTTATGGTCTTATAATAAGAAAATCAATCTTACAGCATTTTCGCCAAGGGCAGCCTTCAAACTAATCCGTACTTTAATTGCATCGTTTATATCTGAAAACAGAAAGAAGGAAGAAAATGTGCACCAGTTCGATTGAGAATCTAAACACGAGCTTTAAAAATAATGGTAAATGTCTGAAATATATGGGCCGGGATTCTCCAATTCCGCGGACAAGTTCTGACGCCGGCGTGAAAAGCGGCGCCAACTACTCCAGCGTCAACGGTCCTCGATCATCAGGTATGCTCCCCTTCCTAGGGGGCTAGGTCGGCACCGGAGTGGTCTCCGCAGCTCCAGCCAGCGCGGGTTCACGCATGCGCGCTACGGCCGGTGCAAATTCATGCATGCGCGCCATGGCTGGCGTGATTCCGCGCATGCGCATAGGTTCCCGTCTCCACGCCTGGCCCCGGGCAATATGGTGGTGCCCTACAGGTGCCCGGCGCAGAGGAACATAAGCCCCCACAGAACCATCCCGCTCGCCAATCGGTAGGCCCCAATCGTGGACCAGGCCACCGTGGAGGCCTCCTCCCCCCCTCCCCCCCCCCACCCCCGGGTTCGGATCCCCCCCCACCAGGACGGCCCCCGCACACAGAACTTCCAGGTCCCACCGTGTGGGACTCGGCTGAACTTGGCGGTCACTCGGCCCGTTGGGGCCCGGGGAATCGCCGGGTGGGGGCACTTTCAATGGCCCCCGGCCGGTGCAACGGCGATCCGCGGGTGCCCAAGAATTGGTGCCGGAGAATTGGCGAGTCGGTGTCGTGGCGGCGTGGGGCAATTCTCGTGCCCCCCCCTCGGAGATTCTCTGACCCGGCACAGGGTCGGAGAATCCCGGCCATGATTCGATATGTAATTATATACTTTCTATACATTTAAATATGTAAAGTGCTACACTCTTCTTCACCTCGGTGTCCACTTCTTTGGTCAGGAATTTGTGTCAGGTACAGTGTTACTTCCGACCTATCTTCAGCATCCGTTCCATCTTGATCTGGCCACTTACTCCCTCTCAACCTCTTCGTTGGGAACTGCTTGTGTGATTTTGACCATCTCAATATCTCTATTCTCCTCGCTCAACACCAAGTCCAACACCAACATTGACCATTCAAATTTGCTTACAAGGCATGGAGGCAGGGTGGGCGGTGGGGTGATGGAGGGTGGTGGAGGGCCTTCTTGTTCGGTAAACCGATCCCTACCTAGGTCAGTGCCAACTCTCACTGGCACTTCTTCCTACTTCCTCTGAATCATGGCCACCACTGTATATCAAGCCGTCATTTCCAAGACAGTCACTGACTTTGTTTCCTTAAGGGCCTACAACCCCAGTCCTAAATAACCTTGCGTTCTCTCCTTCCCAACATCCACAAACAGGACCAACCCAGTAGACCCTTCATTTTAATTTGGTCGTGCCTACGGAATTTACTTCTTCCTATCTCAAGTCTATTTCTTTTTCTCTCCCCTTTGTTGTGAACATATCGCTCATGGTTCATGTTAACATTTTAGAGGTAATTTTTAATTCTGGGAAGATTGAAGTTGCAAAGTAAGGTAGTTAAAATGCTGGGCTTTCAAGCATGTCAAGAATTGGGAGTTCAAGGATGACCCATGTCTCTTTAATGGTATACAAATGAAAGAACTATAAAACGCCTGAGTGGGCTTACCTAGGGGCCTGGGGGCATGCCATCTGCAATGATTACAAGAAGCACATAACAGAAAGATGTTTTTGCTTTGGGAGTTAAAGATAAATTAGTTTAAAAGTATTCTGTGAACCCTGGAAGGTTGTAAACCCATTTTTCTTCAGATGAAAGAAGTAATTGTGAATGAGGGATAATTCATCTTAAGATCTGTTCAAGGATTTCTCAGAGGAGCCTATGTCATCAGGGAGATGGGTGGAATTGAGGGACATTCCCTAGTTTCAATTTATCTGGATGGTTGTTGGGCGATTTAGCTGCAGTTTGAACCTTGTGTGATTTGCAGCTCATTGAGAAGCAGAGCAAAAAAAACCTCACATTATCATTCATCATCTGGAATACAGGTGAGCTTTCACCTCAATTTGCATTTTGTGAGGGAGCTGGAAGATCTTCTAGTTTGAAATTAATGGAGGTACCTACATTGGACCTCACAGAACTTTGTGGCAAAGAAATCAACAAATTACGATGAGCTTGGAAGTAATCTGTACCAGAAACTGAGGCATTCACTGTCACAAGAGGGTAAATTAAAGTTTTACCCTTGAGAATATATTTTTGAATATATTCAAGAGGCGGCTGGATATAGCACTTGACGAGAATGGGATCAAAGGTTATGGGGAGAAAGCAGGATTAGGCTATTGAGTTGGATGATCAGCCATGATCGTTATGAATGGCAAAGCAGGCTCGAAGGGCCAAAATGCCTCCTCCTGCTCCTATCTTCTATGTATCTATGTAACAATGAATATCTGGAGGGAAGCAGATTTAAAGATAGTTTCCGGAGGACTGTGGCGTAATCATGGTTGTTCCTTATAGAAGATAGCGGCTCGGTAGAACAGTGGTTAGCACAGTTGCTTCGCAGCTCCAGGGTCCCAGGTTCGATTCCCGGCTTGGGTCACTGTTTGTGCAGAGTCTGCACGTTCCCCCCATGTCTGCGTGGGTTTCCTCCGGGTGCTCCTGTTTCCTCCCACAGTCCAAAGATGTGCAGGTTAGGTGGATTGGCCACGCTAAATTGCCCTTAGTGTTCAAAAAGGTTAGGTGGTCGTTATGGGGATAGGGTGGAGGGGTGTTTCTACGGGCCGATGCAGACTTTTGGGCCGAATGGCCTCCTTCTGCACTGTAACTTCTATGATTCTATGATTCTAAGAAGTAAATAATGGGCAATAAGAAGAAAATCTAAGGATCTAGCATGTAGGGGCTGGTTGAGCACAGTGGGCTAAACAGCTCACTTGTAATGCAGAACAATGCCAGCAGCGCGGGTTCAATTCCCGTACCAGCCTCCCCGAACAGGCGCCGGAATGTGGCGACTAGGGACTTTTCACAGTAACTTCATTGAAGCCTACTTGTGACAATAAGCTATTATTATGAGCATAAGCTATTGTGTTAATGTAAATATATTTGATATGTTTAATTTGTTCCAACAATATTTGTGTTTGGTTAAGAAAAAAATGTGGAATCTGCTGGCATAGATCTATTAGTTAAAACAAGATGCTGGGGCTGCTCTTTAAATCTGATCGGACCCTAACAGGATCATAAATCTTATTGAGTCTCTCTTAAACTACAGCAGGGACACTTCCAATGCCTTTCACCACTTATAAGTATAATAATGGCAAGATTGTGACTAGGGAAAGGGCCTATTAGGGACCAAAGGGGCAACCTGGATGTGAAGTGAAAAATGTAGGTGAAATATTAAATGAGTATGTTGCATCTGTGTTTATTCTGGAAAAGGACGATTTGGGTGTAGAAAGCAGGTAGGGATGCTGTGATATAATTGAACAGATTAGCAGTGAGGGGGAGGAGGTATTAGCGGTTTTAGCGGGCTTAAAAGTGGATAAACCCCCAGGCCCAGATGAGATGCATCCTAGGCTGCTGTGTGAGGCAAGGGAAGAGATTACAGGGGCTCTGACGCCAATTTTCCATAAGATCATAAGACATAGGAGCCGAATTAAGCCACTCGGCCCATCGAGTCCGCTCCGCCATTCAATCATGGCTGATATTTTCTCATCCCCATTCTCCTGTCTTTTACCCATAACCAATTGATCCCCTTTTTAATCATGAACCTATCTATCTCTGTCTTAAAGACACTAAGTGATTTGGCCTCCACAGCCTTCTGAGGCAAAGAGTTCCACAGACTCACCACCCTCTGGCTGAAGAAATTCCTCCTCATCTCTGTTTTAAAGGATCGTCCCTTTAGTCTGAGATGGTAACCTCTGGTTCTAATTTTTCCGACAAGTGGTAAAATCCTCTCTCCGTCCACTCTATCCAGGCCTCACAGTATCAAATCTTCTCTGGCCACAAGAGAGGTGCTGGAGGACTGGAGGACAGCTAATGTGGTACTATTATTCAAGAAGTGAAGTCGGGAAAAACAGATAAATACAGTGAGTCTAGGAAATGTTTCAAAAAAATTCTGAGAGACAGAATTAATCTCAATTTGAAGAGACAACGATTAATCAGGATAGTCAGCACGGCCAGGGTGGTGGGAATCTGGAACTCACTGCCTGAAAGGGTGGTAGAGGCAGGAACCCTCACCAACATTTAAGAAGCATATAGATGAGCACTAGAAACACCACAGCATACAAAGCTATAGACCATGCTGGAAAATGGAATTAAAATGGATAGGTGCTTAAAGGCTGGTACAGACACACTGGGATGAACAGCCTCTTTCTGTGTTGTAAAACTTTACCCTCACCCCATGCCTCCTGCCACTAAGCCAATTAGGGATCCAATTTGCCAAATACCCTGGATCCCATGGGCTCTGATCTTCTTGATCGGGCTCCCTTGCGGGACCTTGTCAAATGCCTTACTGAAGTCCATGTACATCAATTGCACTGCCCTCATCCATACACCTAGCCACCAATCAAAAAATTCAATCAAATTTGTTTGGCAAGTCTAGAGTCAAGTCAACCTGTAAACAGATTCATCCAGGCTGCAGGGAGAGGTGATGGATGGGAACTGGTAAGGCCTTCATTTCAGGGTGAAGTGGAGAGCCCTCAGGCTGTCCTGGTGGGGGACGGCAGTGTAGAAATTGGCTCCTGCCTAACCTCCCACATTTTACCCTTCACCAACTTGCATCCAAAACTCTGCCATCCGTTGTCTTAACTTACACTAAAGTCCCATCCACATTGCACCCCTGTGCTTGCTGACTGAAACTGGTTACCGGAGAAGCAACACCTTGATCTTAAAATTCCCATCCTTGTTTTCAAATCCGTCAGTGACATTGCCACTTCCCTATCTCTGTAACGTGCTCGAGCCACTCAATCCTCCGAGACATTTGCACTTATCTAATTCTGGTCTCTTGAGCAAACCTGATTTTAATCACCCAACCTGGGGAATAAGCTTTAATAATAATAAACATCATCATTAGGGGCACAAGTAGGCTTACATTAATAATGCAATGAAGTTACTGTGAAAACCCCCTAGTCAACACACTCCGGCGCCTGTTTGGGTTACACCGAGGGAGAATTCAGAATGTCCAATTCACCTAACAAGCATGTCTTTCGGGACTGGTGGGAGGAACTCGGAGCACCCGGAGGAAACCCACGCAGACACGGGGAGAATGTGCAGACTCCGCACAGACAGTGACCCAAGCCGGGAATCGAACCTGGGTCCCTGGAGCTGGGAAGCAGCAGTGCTAACCACTGTGCTACCATGCCGCCATTTCAGCTACCTTCAGCCCTTAACTCTGGAATTCCATTCCTAAAATTCTCTGACTTGCTCCCTCACTCTTCGCCTTTAAGATGTTCCTTAAAACTTACCTTTCTTTATCACCCCTCTGTGAAAGGGTATTTGGGGATGATAATGTCAAAGGGGCTACATTAATATAGGTTGTTGTTGATGCATTAAGCAACTCCATTGACTCCAGTCACTTCCTCCAAATAAAAGAGTCTCTGTGGGAACCTGTAAGGATCCTGGTTTTCCTGCCTTTATTGGGTTATGTGGAACATCCCCTCCCTACGCAAACTCCGTCGCTCACCTCCTGTTCAGGTACATTGATGACCACGGATGGGATGTTCACCCTTTTTTGGGAGGGGGGCTGGAATGGATGAGGGTGCGGAGAATTCAACTGGTGACCCAAAACGGCTTTTGCACCGCTGGGATTTCCCAGTTCCATTGTCCCTGGCAACCTCACCCCTGCGGGTGCGGGTTTCACAGTAGCACAGTGGTTAGCACTATTGCTTCAAAGTACCAGGGTCCCAGGTTCGATTCCCGCTTGGATCACTGTCTGTGTGGAGTCTGCATGTTCCCCCTGTGTCTGCTTGGATTTCTTCCGGGTGCTCCTGTTTCCTCCCACAAATTCCGAAAGACATGCTCGTTAGGTAATTCGGATATTCTGAATTCTCCCTCTGTGTACCCAAACAGGCGCCGGAATGCAGCAACCAGGGGCTTTTCACAGTAACTTCATTGCAGTGTTCATGTAAGCTTACTTGTGACAATAAAGATTAATATAACCATTCATGACATTGATTAAGTGCTAAACCAACAAAATTGCCAGTCAAACCTGTGAAGAGATTGTTAGATTAATAGGCCCTTTACTTACATGGGCTCCAGGTGGTGTCCCAACCCACCATTCGACCGTTCTTTGCATTATTTTCCTTCAGCCAGCTATACAAGGGATCAAAATATTCCAGTAGCGGTGAGGCGCTCATTTGAGTTTCTCCAGTCACTTGTTCAAGTGCTCTGGTCCAGGATTGAGACTTTCCTAATTTAAGCATATTACTGCATGAGGGAGAAACATAGATGGAAACAGGTAAGGCCCTCTGCACATGTGGAGATAATTTATCATTCCTCTGACCTCTTGCATTTGTTTATTGTCACGTGTAACGAGGTACAGTGAAAAGTATTTTTCTGCGAGCAGCTCAAACAGATCATTTAGTACATGAAAAGAAAAGAAAATACATAATAGGGCAACACAAGGTCCACAATGTAAATACCTAGACACTGGCATCGGATGGAGCATTATGGGGTGTAGTGTTAATGAGGTCAGTCCATAAGAGGGCCGTGTAGGAGTCTGGTAACAGCGGGGAAGAAGCTGTATTTGAATCTGTTTGTGCGTGTTCTCAGACTTTTGTATCTCCTGCCCGATGGAAGAAGTTGGAACAGTGAATAAGCCGGGTGGGAGGGATCTTTGATTATGCTGCCCGCTGTCCCCAACACAGTGGGAGATGTAGACAGAGTCAATGGACGGGAGGCGGATTCGTTGAAAGAATAGAGTGGCTCCTGTGTCCAGACTGCATTAAATCTGACAATTGATGTACGGAACATGGTAAGGAATAATATCATGAACTATTTCTCACAAATTTGATGCTTGCCTCACCTGCTTTGTGATGATAACAACAACAACTTTACCTTGCACTCCAAATCAGACACAGTTGACATTGAGCCCAAAAGGAGCTAAGCATTGGTAGACTCAAAGCCCAATCAGGGCTAGGGTTCAATCAGGGTCTTATGCAGGAAGCTGTCAGTCTGTCAAGGACCTCATCACCTTTATCTCTGAATCACACGTTAGTGTGGATTCAAGCCCCTCTTGTAGACTGGAGGGCAGAGTTCAGCGACTGACACCCTCAGGGCTTTACTCAGGGTGAACTGCATTGTTGAGAGTGCCACCATGTGAGGTGTAATCGGAACATAGGAACAAGAGGAGGCCATTCAGCCCATCGAGCCTGTCCCACCATTCAATGAGATCACAGATAATCTGTGGCCTAACCCCTTTGGCCCATATCCCTTAATGACCTTGCTTAACAAAAATTTATATCTCAGGTTTAAAATTAACAACTGTTCTAGCTTCAACTGCTGTTTGTGGGAGTGAGTTCCAAACCTCTACCACCCTTTGAGTGAAGAAATGCTTCCCAACATCTCTCCGGAACAGTCTGGCCCTAAATTTTAGACTATGCCCCCTAGTTTTTAAATTTCCAACCAGTAGAAACAGTTATCTTTATCTACCCTGTCTTTAGGGTGGCACGGTAGCACAGTGGTTAGCACTGTTGATTCACAGTGCCAGGGACCGGGGTTCGATTCCCCACTTGGGTCACTGTCTGTGCAGAGTCTGCACGTTCTCCCCATGTCTGCGTGGGTTTCCTCTGGGTACTAGGTTTCCTCCCACAAGTCCTGAAAGACGTGCTTGCTAGGTGAAATGGACATTCTGAATTCTCCCTCCGTGTACCCGAACAAGCGCCGGAATGTGGCGACGAGGGGCTTTTCACAGTAACTTCATTGCAGTGTTAATGTAAGGCTAATTGTGACAATAATAAAGAATATTATTCCCTGTTAATATCTTGAAAACTTCAATCAGATCGCTCATTAACCTTCTAAATTCTAGGGCAAACAGGACTAATTTGTATAATCTCTCCTCATAACCTAATCCCTGTAGTCCAGATATCATTTTTGTAAACCTACATTGTAGTCCCTCCAAGGCCAATATATCTTTCCAGAGGTGTGGTGCCCAGAGCTGCTCACAGTTCTCCAAGTGGGGTCTAGCCAAGTGGGGTCTTCCTGTACAGTATTTATCACAAAATCAACACTCATAAGAACAGATTCTCTGCTCACTATCAGCCAGTGGAGTACTTCTGAAGTGGAGTCATTGTTGTGATGTTTGCAACAAGGCAGACAAAGATCCCACAAACTGCAATGTGAAAATGACCAAATGATCCCATTCTGTGACAATGATTGAGTGATAGACATTGTTATACACATTAAGATTAAGTGTATATCGGCTGGAGAGGCACTCACTGGATTATCACTTGTGAACGTGTGAAGAGACACTCCTTCTGGAGAGAGTGGGCATTGCAGGGCTGGAGGGCATCAGCAGCTCGCCAGGAAGGTAATTTTAATCCAATTTGACAAGGCTTCAGTTAAAAATTTTGAATTTTGTTATTGTGCCCCTATAAAAGGACTTAACTGGTTGATTTGATAGTTAGTTTATTTGATTCCTATTAAGAGTATAAAGAGCTGGTGGGCACTGCAGGGGCTGGAGTGCATCATCCGCCCCCACAAAACAGCGGGGTGAATTCTCAGCTGGTGGGATTCTCTGTTCCACTGGCAGCATATGCCTGTCTGCAGGTCCCCCGGTGGCGTGATAAATGGGAAATCCCACTGGCCAGCAGTGGAATAGAGAATCCTGCTTCTAGCGACAGCGCGCCGCCGTGGAACACATGGCTGGGGAGGCGGAGAATTCACCCCAATATTTTCATTTAAGTTTGGTAAGTTTCTTTTCAAACTTTGTTTTAGTTACAGTACCTTCCAACGGTGGTGGGTTGTAGAGTTAGGAATTACACATTTGTGATTACCATTTTGTGAATGAATCTGGAATGGACTAAAAATTGACGTCTGGGCCAGGATATTTTGAATGTTGGAAATGCCCACCTTGCGAGGAGTCACCACCAACTACAACCCCACCCATAGTGAGCGGTTGGAATATTGGTGGAGAGGCCAGATTATTATTAGGGGTTGGTTTAGCACAGTGGGCTAAACAGCTGTCTTGTAATGCAGAACAAGGCTAACAGCGCGGGTTCAATTCCCGTACCTGCCTCCCAGAACAGGTGCCGGAATGTGGCGACGAGGGGCTTTTCACAGTACCTTCATTGAAGCCTACTTGTGACAATAAGCGATTATTATTATTATCCAGAAGGACAAGCGCAGCAGATACATGGGACTATCGCCTGGTGGTGCCCCTCCAACCCACTCACCAACCTAACTTGGAAATATATCACTGTTCCTTCACAATCACTGGGTCAAAATCCTGGAACTCCCACCTCTCCCAACAGCACTGTGGGTGTACCTACACCTTGGGGACTGCAGCGGTTCAAGGAGGCAGCTCACTACCACCTTCTCAAGAGCAACTAGGGATGGGCAATAAATCTTGGCCCAGCCAGTGACACACATACTGTAAATTAATTTTTGAAGAACTGGGCAAGGTTATCATGTCAAATCTAGTGGACTCTGACTATAAATGTGAGTATTTGCGAGTGCCGTCTACCTCAGGTCCAGTCTGGCAGTCCTCTGTCACTCCTACAATTAAGATCAAAAGGAAGATTCCTACGGGATAACCTGTGGAGTCAACATTCTGGAACTTGTAAAAAAAATCTCTTCTGTGGTAAAACCTTGGCAAAAAAACGGGGGGCGAAATTCTCCCCTACCCGGCAGGGCGGGGGGTCCCAGCGTAGCGAAGTAGCGCCAGTGGTGCAGAATTCTCTGCACCCTTAGGGGCTAGGCCCGTGCCAGAGTGGCTCCCGCTCCGCCGATGACGGCAAAACTGGCGCCAATGGCGTTTGGCGCTACGCCGCCCAGCGTCGGGGCTGGCTGAAAGGCCTTCGCCTGTCCACGCATATGCCGGAGCGTCAGCGGCCGCTGACGTCACCACCCGCGCATGCACGGTGGAGGGGGTCTCTTCCACCTCCGCCATGGTGGAGGCCGTGGCGGCGGCGGAAGAAAAAGAGTGCTCCCACGGCACTGGTCTCTAAAATTAAACGTCTGCACAGAATTAATGGCAAATAAATTGACCAGAAAACCTGGAAAAATGATCTGCAACGTTTTCCACCCTCCATAAGTGCACGTCTAACACACCAAGTCCCAGTAACAGTGCACGTCTAACATACCAAGTCCCAGTAACAGTACACGTCTAACATACCAAGTCCCAGTAACAGTACACGTCTAACATACCAAGTCCCAGTAACAGTACATGCCCATTTGATGTGGGGAGGTTTTAACTCATTTTTACCCTGGACACCTTCAGGAAATTTCATGAGTGTCAAAATTATAGTATCAGGCCTGATTCAAATGTTGCAAATAGTGAACTGGAGTATCAAATCTTCACCTATATTTCCGATCAGTTGTGCACATTTGTTTATTTTGAATAATCAGAACTGTTACCTTGAGGTGTGTAACTTGCAATTACATTGCCACAAGTTCACAGACACAATCGTATGTTCACACCCAGGATAATGCCCAATATTAGATCGATCTTCTCCTTAAAAGGATGAAGAATGACTTCAAGAAGATATCACTGCATCATGAATTATTTTAACATCAAACCTGAAGTTTGAAGAATACAATGGGTGCGATTGACCAGCTGTTCACGCCGGTGGGAAATTCCGGACCCACGCTGGAGCAAGGGTTTCCCGGCGGCGAGGGGTGCTGTCAATGGGAACTCCCAATGACAACGGCGGGACCAGTAGATCCCGTTGGCGAGCCACCTCCCTGCTGGAAAACACGCGGCGGGGTGGTCGGTAAATCCCACCCAAAGTCTTGATTAGACAATGGACACCTGACATTATGTTAATTTGTCTATTAACACTGCAGCTCGGGTGGCTCGGGTGCAAGATACGTACTGTCATCACAACCGTTTTCTTTAAGAAGTAACTTTGAGACACTGCCAGGACGTTCTTATGAATTGTGCACGCTCACATTAGATGGCCAGCATGGTGGCACAGTGGTTGGCACTGCTGCCTTACAATGCCAGGGACCCGGGTTCAATTCTGACCTTGGGTGACACAGAGTTTGCACATTCGCCCCGTGTCTGCATGGGTTCCCTCCGGGTGCTCCGGTTTCCTCCTAGAGTCCAAGGATGTGCAGGTCAGGTGGATTGGCCATGATCAGTGCGTGGGGTTGCCGGAATAGGGTGGGGAGTGTGTCGAAGTAGAGTGCTATTTGGAGGGTTAGTGCAGACTCAATGTGCCCGAATAGCCTCCATCAATACGGTAGGGATTCTATGAATCTACAGTGGGACACACAAGGGATTGAAAACTTGCCTGAGAGCCATTCCTGCTTCTGTGGAGTTGGTGATAGCACATTTGTGCAGTTGACCTACGAAGCCAGCCTTCTTACACAGTGCTTTATGGAACTGGAACTGGTAGAATGTCCTTGTGTAGTACCTAAAGAGAAGGGCAATGCATATTTGTACTGTAGGTAAATAGCACAGTAACTGACACACTTGTTAGCTCTTTATAGCAGCTGTAGTTTGCATAGTGGAAACATTCCAATGGACATGTTGACAACTCAACAATGTGAATCAGCATTCAAGATTTCTCAGCTGTTATATTTGTAGGAATGACCCACCATAAGCCAAAAGCTTCTATTGGTATTCTGGGAGGTTTATTCCCCAGGAAGGTGGTCTCTTGTTACTTTGAAAAACTAAGTAAGGCCATTGGGAAGAGGCTATCATGTTTTTATGATGATATAAAGTCATCAATTTCTAATTAGGCTTGGGTAAACACATTGGTTCATTTATTTAGACATGAGAACAGATATACATAGATAGAAAGCTTAAAGACATCAGCAGCAGAGGTGTGTGTGCTGTGTTCTTTTCATAGGCCGAAATGAAACATTGACTCGATGATAGGACACACTTCCCTTCCACTGATGAACTGCTGCTACCATTTAAAGGCATATTGCAATGGAAAGGAGGGAGGTGGAGAAATTGAGGGCAGTTTTCACCTCAGATCCCCAAGGCCTTAGAGGCAATTAAGCTATAAGCTTTCATTGTTGTTTCATTAAACTGACACGAGGAAGTTAAAAATGACAAATCGTGTGGCTGAAATCTTCCGTCCTTGCTGCCGGCTGGGATTTTCCGGTGCCGTTGGAAATGATTAGCGTTTTGACTGGAATGCCAAATTTTCTGTTCTTGCTCGCAATGGGTCTTGCCATGAATGAGACCAGAGAACCCGCCCTGTGTTTCTAAAGGTTATAAATTACAGCTTTCAAAATTGACGGATCTGAACAGACTCCTCCACAAATTGGAGACTTGCGTTGTTTCGTGTCGGGCATTTGATAGGAAGCTGGATGCACACCATAGTGGAATATACACATCAACAGTCTGAGAAAAAGTCACTCAAATTCCCAATAGCAGGTTAAAAAGAAGGAAAAGCAAATTAACAAATCCTGAGACGTATTTGGGCAGAAGTGAATTTTAACATTCACATCTACATTGATGCAGACAAGCAATAATGAGAAAAATCATAATAATAGAGCCAAGAATACTTCGGACTGATATTACTGTAAAAGTTGCAAACACCAGGAAAGCCTTAATTTATTGAGTCGTGTTGTAGGATTACTGTACCTTATGAACGAATAGTCATTGGAGACATGGTACAGAGCAGCTGGGTCACAGTAGGTTTCATCATGCGGAAGCGGCTCGACAACACCAACAATGTCCCGTCTGAGGAAAAGTACAAATAATGACAGTTCCCATTGAAAGAGCTTTCCATTTAGGCCCACTCCCTTTTTTTAACCCAGATCCTTGCAATTCTCCCCCTTCAGGTATTTATCCTGGACCGGATTTTTCCAGTCTCCCAGCTGAATGTTCCTCAGTGGCGTGTCATTCGCTGGTGGTGGGAATCTCTACTCCTGCCACTTGTCAACGAGATTTTCCATTGAAGCCACTCCCCGCGGTTAGGAAAACAGCGAGTAGGGTGAACTGCTGGCGGGAACAGACAATCCCAACAGTCAGAGAATTCCGACCAGGGAAGCCATCTTCCGACCACCCCTTCAGGCAGTGCATTCCAGATCATAGCAACTTGTGAAATAAAACGAAACAATTCTGCTCACCTCCCCTTTTGGCCAATTCGGTTAAATTGCTATCTTCTGGTTATCAATCCTCCTGTCAGTGAAAGTGCTAAAAACCCCCATGGGGACGACCCGATTGATCTCCCCGTGGGGCTCATGGGAGTACGAGCTCCCCCACTAAGTGGCGGAGGCCCAACAGCTGGCTCGTTAATTCCGTAAGATAATGGGTCACATGATCTCATTCAGCCAGGTATGACTCCAACCAGCGGAGATTTTTCTCCCTGATTCCCATTGACACCAGTTTAGCTCAGGCTCCTTGATGCCATACAGTCAAATGCTGCCGCGATGTCAAGGGCAGTCCCTCTCGCCTCAGGCATTCAGCTCTTTTGTCCATGTTCATATTTGAACCAAGGCTGTAATGAGGTCAGGAGCTGAGTGACTCCGGTGGAACCCAAACTGAGTGTCCATGAGCAGGTTATTGCTGAGTAAGTGCCGCTTGAGAGCACTGTTGATGACTCCTTACATCATTGACAGGGTGGTAATTGACGGTTATTGGCGGGGTTGGATTTGTCCTGTTTCTTGTGTACAGGACACAACACACCTGGGCAATTTTCCACTTTGCCAGGTAGATGCCAGTATTGTACCTGTACTGGAAGAGCTTGCCTAGGGATGCGGCCAGTTCAGTAGTACAAATCTTTAATACTATTGCAAAGATATTGTCAGGGCCCACAGCCTTTGCAGTATCCGTTGCCTTCAGCAGTTTCTTGATATCACGTGGAGTGAATCGTATTGGCTGAAGACTGACATTTGTGATGTTGAGGACCTCCAGAGGACACTTCTGGCTGAAGATTGTTGCGAACGCCTCAGTCTTGTCTTTTGCACATAAGTGCTGGGCTCCTCCATCATTGAGGATGAGGATATTTGCGGTGCCTCCTCCTCCAGTGAGTTGTTTAATTGTCCACCATCATTCACGGATGGATGTGGCAGGCCTGCAGAGCTTAGACCTGATATGTTAATTGTGCAATTGCAATTACTTGCTGCTTATGCTATTTGGGACAAAAGGTGCGGGATTCTCCGTGCAAAAGACAAGGCTGAGACATTCGCAACAATCTTCAGCCAGAAGTGGCGAGTGGATGATCCACCTCTGTCTCATCTGGAGGTCCTCAACATCACAAATGTCAGTCTTCAGCCAATACGATTCACTCCACGTGATATCAAGAAACGGCTGAAGGCACCGGATACTGAAAAGGCTATGTGCCCTGACAAGGGACACAAGGTGCGGGATTCTCCGACCCCCGACCGGGCCGGAGAATTGGCAGGGGGGGGGGTCGTGAATCCCACCCCCGCCGACTTCTCTGGCGCCAGGGTTTTGACGGGGGTGGGGATCGCGGTGCGCCAGTCGGCGGCCGCTAGCTGCGGCCTCCCTGGCAATTCTCCGGCCTGCAATGGGCTGAGCAGCCGCCCGTTTTAGGCCGGTCCCGCCGGCGAAATTTAGACCTGGTATTTACCGGCGGGACCTGGCTCTCCTCCGGGGTCCTCGGGGGGGGGGGGGGGGGGGGGGGGGGGGATCTGGCCCCGGAGGGTGCCCCCCCCCGGTGGCCTGGCCCGCGATCAGGGCCCACCAATCCGCAGGCGGGCCTGTGCCATGGGGGCATTCTTTCCTTCTGCACTGCTGCTGTGGAGATCCGCCATGGCCGGTGCGGAGACGATCCCCCTGCGCATGCGCTGGGATTCGCCAGCACACGCTGGCGTCATGGTCTTGCAGTTTACAGCATTTCTGATGTAGATTCAGGTACCTTTTAAATTAGTTGAATGTTTCACCCTCATCTCGCAACTAAGGCAGTGAATTCCAGACATCCATCAACCTCTGGGTGAAAAATATTTTCCACATGCCCCTCTAGTCCTTCTACCAATCACCTTAAATCTATGCCCCCTCGCAATTGACCCCCCAGCTAGGGGGAAACAGGTCTTTCCTGTCTACCCTATCGAGGCCCCTCATAATTTTGTCCACCTCAATTAGATAACGCCTCAGCCTCCTCTGTTCTGGGGAAAACAACCCTAACCCATCCAATCTCTTCTCGTAGCAGCAATTTTCAGCATTCTTATAAATCTATTTTCCCAATGAGAATATTAATCAGACTACACAAACTCAGTGTTGAATTGGATGAATGCTTACTTCATTTCCCAAAATTTTTTCATCCACTGGTCTTTGGGTATTTCCCCTCGGAACATTTTCCAACGCCATTCTTCCATCATGAATGTGAAAGGTAGAGTTCCAACAATTGTCAGTGCTTGTTTTAACAGGAAGTTGATGTCTGTCTCTGGGGTAGAAGGAATCACAACTGTTATATCTCCCTAGTAATCGTTAGTGCTACCAACCAATAGTAACGGGAGAAAGTGGCATTGTCAGAATATCACTGGACAACTAAGACAAAAATTGAGGCTATTGCTTTCGGCATGGGTTCAAATCCCACCATGTCTATGGTAGAATTAAAAATCCAATTAATACATCTGTGATTAAAAGGGAGTCTCAGTAATGGTGACATTCACGCCATAATTGCTATAAAAACCCATCTGGTTCACTAATGTCCCTGTAGGGGAGGAAATCTGCTGTTCTTACCTGGTCTGGTCTACATGTGCCTCCAGATCCACATCAATGTGGTTGACTCTTAACTGCCCTCTGAAATGACTGAGAAAGATGCTCAGTTCAAACGCAATTAGGGATGGGCACAAATGCTAAATTTGGCAGCAACTCCCATGAAAGAATTTTCAAAATCTTACCCTATGTTACTACTTCATGTTACTGATGTGAACAATGAGATCCAGTAAACTAGCCTCATTTGGTTACCTGCTCCATTTAGGATTTGACAGTCTCTAAACAAACATGAAAATTGCTTGCAAATCCCAGCAAATCATTCACAAACAGATTTCTGCCATTATTACAGATGGGCCAGCTGGTACGTGAGGCGATGGTAAGATTGCAGAGGTCATGTTTAGTTCGATCTTCTCCTGAAGATGGTGAATTATTGTAGGTAGGGTTCCTCAGGTTCCAGAAAGGGGTTGTCTGACGTGGGACGATCATCAACTATTTAATGTTGGCATCCTTACCTGACAGGTGGATTTTGCAGTTGGGCTCACTATGTGACAATGTGATTGGTGTCACTAACTTTGGAGGTTTAGGGCATCGCAAACAGAAGTGTAATACCTCTTTCACCTTCCAGGAATATTGAAGTCACTTGAAAAGTCCAAGTTGAGTTTTATTCAATTTGCCATATTTTTGATGGGTGTAACTTTGACTTTTGAGTGGTTGAAACAAATACCATACATTTTACTTCATCACCTGAAGTTCCCGTACAGTGCACTTAGAGTGGATGTGGGGCAGTAAAATCTCACCACACCTTTGTTGGATATGGGAGGAATCTCCACCCTAATCACTGTGCACAAAGTTCAACTTCAAAGTATGTATGGGTGTGAGGCCCTTCTGGAGTGAGCATGGTCTAGGTTTATACATCAAGCAAAGATAAGACCACAATGAAATGAAATGAAAATGAAAATCGCTTATTGTCACGAGTAGGCTTCAATGAAGTTACTGTGAAAAGCCCCTAGTTGCCACATTCCGGCGCCTGTTCGGGGAGGCTGGTACGGGAATCGAACCGTGCTGCTGGCCTGCTTTAAAAGCCAGCGATTTAGCCGAGTGAGCTAAACCAGTGTAAGAGCAGAAGTAGGCCATTCAGCCCTCCGGATCTGCCCCGCCATTCAATAAGTACATGGCTGATCTGATATATTTCTCCACTCCACTTTCCTGCCTTATTCCCATAACCCTCGATTACCTTACTCTGTCGATCTCAGCCTTGAACATGCTTAATGGCCCAGTCTTTACAGTCCTCTGCAGTAAAGAGTTCCACAGATTCACTACTCTCTGAGAGAAGAAATTCCTCCTCATCTCTGTCTTAAATAGGTGACCCCTTACTCTGAGATTATGCCCTCTGATCCCAGACAAAGATGGAGCAACAGCGAGCTGTTGGACCAATAGAGGGACTGTTGGAGCAATATGGGGACTTTTAAAGGAATGGCGGGCCATTGGAGTCTTAGTGGGCTGTTGGAGTCATAGTGATCTGTCGGAGAAATGGACCGCCACTTGAGCAATAGGGGGCAACATCAGAATTAATAATATTGGAGAAGTATTTTCTGAAAACATTAAGATGCTGAAACAATAATTCATTGATAACATATCCTAAATAGCTTACTATAATATTATCACCATATTACAAAATAGATGTATTCATAATCTTGAATAATAACAACACATTTACATATTGCTCTTCCTAATCTCCTTTTTCCCACACATTCTCTTTCCTCTTCCCATCCGTAATCTCATCTTTGCTTTCAGGTAATTAACAACAACATGTTCATGATTTCTGTTTGTTTTGAAACTATTCTATAATTTTCTGAGCTCAAGCTTAGACTCACATTGGAAGAGATACCCACTCAACCTTTATTATAGTCAGGCAATAATCTTGAAATTTCGCAATATTCAAAAGGCCCCATGCTCAATTTAAGAGATCGATCGTTGTGTGAAACCAGGGATAGTAGCTTTACGATAAGTCACCTGCAGTACATGTGGTCTGGCACAGTCAGAGTAGATAGAAATTGAATTTCACTTTGATAGTGTCCCCTTGGACACCCCCTCACCACCCCACCCCACACCAGTCCCCCCAGCCCTCTTGTTTCAGGGAGTCGGTTTAGCTCAGTTGGTTAGACAGCTGGTTCATGAGCAGCACGGTAGCATTGTGGATAGCATAATTGCTTCACCGCTCCAGGGTCCCAGGTTCGATTCCGGCTTGGGTCACTGTCTGTGTGGAGTCTGCACATCCTCCCCGTGTGTGCATGGGTTTCCCCCGGGTGCTCTGGTTTCCTCCCACAGTCCAAAGATGTGCGGGTTAGGTGGATTGGCCATGGTAAATTGCCCTTAGTGTTGGGTGGGGTTACTGGGTTATGGGGATAGGGTGGAGGTGTTGACCTTGGGTAGGGTGCTCTTTCCAAGAGCCGGTGCAGACTCGATGGGCCGAATGGCCTCCTTCTGCACTGTAAATTCTATGATATCTATGATGCACAGGTACAGATTCAATTCCTGTACCAGCTGAGCTTATTCATGAAGGGCCCCGCCTTCTCAACTTTGCTCCTCGCCTGAGGCGTGGTGATCCTCAGGTTAAATCACCACCATCACCACCAGTCAGCTCTCCCCCTCAATGGGGAAAGCAGCCTATGGTCATCTGGGACTGTGGTGACCTTACTTCCTGCTTATACCTCAAATTGTGCTTAAAATTGATATGAAGGGGACACATTGGTATTGGACATTTACAAGATTGTTCAACAATTCGATCAATGTTATTCAGGTATTAAGAGGCACAGATAGGGTAGATAGAGGGAAATGATTTCCGCAATTGCGGGAGCCCAGGGGACATAGCCAAGCAAGGAGAGCTGGATCTTTCAGAAATGAAATTAAGAAATAAACACACATGAAGGATGGTTGAATTTTGAAGCTCTTTTCCATTAATGGTAGTTGTTGCTTTATCATTTTAAATCTGAGTTTGGTAGTTTTTTTGTGAGCCAAAAGTGTTAAAGAATATGAAAGAAAGGCAGGTACATGGAGTTACGTCAGGGGTCAGCCATCAATTAGTGGTGGAACAGACTTGAGGGGTTAAATGGATTTGTTCAATTCCTATATTTCTATGAAACTCTGGAATTGGAATGAAGAACTTAGAAGGATCCGATTTGCATTGCCTCACTGAGAATGGTTCACTGGCAGATTGGTTAGATGGCATCATCTTTACTAGCTTTGCAAGGTAAAGGACAGTCCCCCATCTAACTATAGAGTGACATAAATCATTACCAAAATTGTCTCAACAGAGCTATGAAAATAGCATGGTTGGAATTTAAGTCAAATAACGAATGAAGCCATGTTAAGTACCTACCATTTTTTTGAATAAAAGAATCTGGAAGTAGACCCAGTGATTTCAGATACAGTGGGGTAGCTGCTGAGAGTGCCATGATCTCCCCAACACCCTCATGAAAGCCTTCATTTGCCCCATCTCGTAACAAGTAGGGTTGCTGTGCATACATCATGTCATACTGTATATGGCCCATTTCATGGTGGACAGTTAAGAAGTCTTCCATTGTAACTTTAGTGCACATTTTAATCCTGCAGTAAAAAAAAAACAGGTTTCTTTTCTGAATTGCAGATTGAATTGGTCCCCTTATTTGGTTTAGCACAGTGGGTTAAACCACTTGCTTGTAATGCAGAACTTTGTGCACATATAAATCAAGGAGCTGGGGCGCATCATTACCTCTTGAAATGGCATTTTGGTTTAGTTAGTTAGGTTTCCTTTGAAGTTATGTTAGTTACAATGCCCCACCAGGGGTGATCACCCCTCTAAGTTATTTATGATATTGTTTATTTTTCTACTCAAAAGAGCAGATCAATAGGTGCTGGGATGCACCATTAGCTCTGGCAATGAAAGCTTGGTTTGATTCAATACGTTTCTCTTTAAGGTTTTATTTCTCATATCATGCTCCATCACATCCTCTCTCCCCCATTCATTTATTTTACTGATTTATCGTTTTTCTTTTAAAGAGCATATAAATAGGGACAACTGGGTGTGTGTGTGGAGAGACTGAACAAAGGTCACTGCATTCACTCAATAAAAAAAACTCTCGGGTTTTACTTAATCTACAGCTTGTATTGGATTAATGGCAGTTCTATTTATGGGCAGGCAGTGGCGTAGTGGTATTGTCGCTGGGCTAGTAGTCCAGAGACACAGGGTAAAGCTCTCTGGGGACCTCGGTTCAAATCCCATCAGAGAAGTTAGTGGAATTTGAATCCAATAAAAATCTGGATTTAAAGGCTAAAGATGACCATGAATCAATTGTCATAAAAACCCATCTGGTTCACTAATTTCCTGGAGGAAATCAACGCAGGCCTGGTATGGCCTACATGTGACTCCAGACCCACTCCAATGTTATTGCCTTTTAAATGCCCAGGGATGGGCAATAAATGCTGGCCTAGCCGGTGATGCCCATAAACAAATAATAAAAAAATATTTATTCTCTACCTGAAGTCCACACGATTGCCCATATCCCACGCTGTTGGATGGCAGACAACCTTTCGGCCATCACTGGGTTTCTCGATCATGGAATTATTCCAGAAATGGTCATTCATTGGTTCGAGGCCCAAAGATTGAAAGAATGTGTCTGCCTTCTGAAACATTTTCTTTGGATTCCACTTCTAAAATGACAAGGAAATAACTCATACAACACCATTAAAGAACCTGACTCTTCTCCACTGTCAAACAATCGTGGGCTGTATAAAAATACACAATGCCCAGTTCTTCGCAGACAAAAAGAATATGTATACACATTGCGTTTGTTTCAACTGAACAAACTAGACAACACCCATTCTCTGGTTTATTCTCCAGGGCAATGCCTGGACCAATCAGATTCAACCTGGATTGAATTTAAACAAAGCTTGGCAGTTAACTGCCAGTCGTCAGTTAACTGGTACATTCTCCATGGCAATGCCAGTACCAATCAGATTCCACATGTCAACCAATCAGCAGTCTCTTCTTATGATATATAAATTGTTCCCTTTACATTTGGTATTCTTGCAAATTGTCCTGATAATAGTAAGATGAAAAGTTTTGGCAGCATGTGCCTGTTTTCGGCAATACTCAAAATTAATTAGTTGAGTTTGTCAAGGACTTAAAAAAGGAATATGCAGTGTTGGAGACAAACAGTTTTAATGTAATTGTTTTAGCGATGGAAGGGTAATTGTAATTATTTGCTATATTTGTTTTTGTATTTTTAATCCAGAGAGCCCAGGCTCGGGGCCATGTAACCCACCATGGCTGCTGGTGGAATTGGAATTCAATTAATAAATCTGGAATAAAAAGCTAATCTCAGTAATGTTGACCATGACGACTATCAGAGAATGTTGCAACACCCTCCGAAATGGCTGAGCAAGCCATTCAATTCAAGGGCAATTAAAGTTGGGCAAACAATACTGGCCTTGTCAGCGAAGGCCACATCCCATGAAATAATAAATAAATAAATAATTGAATTGAAGACACAAGGCTAAATTTTATAATTGCACCACCATGGTTGAATAGTCACACTGCCTGCAATTCTAATACAACTTGGTGGTGACATGATAGACTGTGACATCTATCGCACACACAGTACGCCTAGAGATGATGATCAGCCAGTCTGCCCCATTGATAAGGCTCGGAGGGCTTCTTAGGTTCTGCTTGGGTCCAGATAACCCTGCCAGCCGCAATAAACAAGGTAGCCCCATAGGAGCAGCAGTGGGAATAGCCCCACAGCTCCCTCTGTATGTCAGCATATAGTCTTGGTTGGTAAAACTCCAACAACAGCCTCTGCACACACTTGATGACCAACTTCACCCTCCAAAACCTTGCTGTCAATTTGTCAACTTCATTCCCCGTGGTAAGTGAACACATAAAACTTTTAAAATATTAAATTTGGTATTTTTTTCCTCCAACTAGTCCTATTCAAGTAACTGTATTTAATTCAGTTCAATTTTTTAAATTTTGTTGATAAATTTAAAGTACCCAATTATATATTTTTTCCAATTAAGGGGCAACTTAGCGTGGCCAACCACCTATCTTTTTGGGTTGTGGGGGTGAGACCCACGCAGACACAGGAGGAATGTGCGAACTCCACACCGACAGTGACCTGGGGGTGGGATCAAACCAGAGCCCTCGGTGCTGTGAGGCAGCAGTGATAACCACTGGGCCACCATGCAGCCTATAAAGTTAGTTTAATTAAATTCTTTAACGTGCTTAGTTCGGAGAGCAAGTTAGGTTAGTTTACTGCACGTCTTAGTCTGTGGATCAGAATACCGTCGATAGCACAGAATTCAACTCCAACCCAGCTGAAGTAGGCCTAGGGCCCAGATCCTCACAATGCTCTGCAGTAAAATCTCAGCATAGGCCGTGGTTCAGTGACACTCAAATCGGGGGGATTTATTTCGAAGAATGACAACACACCACATAGGAAGGGCATTTTACTTTTTATTCTTTGATGGGGATGAGTATCACTGGCTGGTCCAGCATTTATTATCTATCTCAAATTACCCTGGAGGAGGCGGTGGAGGCATGACATACCTGTTTGACCATTTCGGATGTCACGTCGATGTCTTCTTCTAATGGATACGGAATTGACCAAGGATACAGATTTCCCCAAAACCTTCCCCACATGTCACCTGAAGATGAATGAGAATTTAGATTGGAATGTCCCTCAAGTGTCAGTGCATTTAGTCGTGCCCATGCATACTGTGCACAACAATTACAAAACCCAGGAACCAATGCTGGGGAGGCCACATGCTGTAAGGATCTGGCAAGGTCAGACAAAGGCCGGAATTTCCTGGCCTCCCCGTCTGGTGGTGGGACCCAACATGCCAGCCAATAGTCTATTGACTTCAATCGGATTGTACAATCCTGGCAATTTTTTTAAAATTTAGAATTTACAGTGCAGAAGGAGGCCATTCAGCCCATCGAGTCTGCACTGGCTCCTGGAAAGAGCACCATACCCAAGGTTAACACCTCCACCCTATCCCCATAACCCAGTAACCCCACCCAACACTAAGGGCAATTTTGGACACTAAGGGCAATTTATCATGTCCAATCCACCTAACCTGCACATCTTTGGACTGTGGAGGAAACCGGAGCACCCGGAGGAAACCCACGCACACACGGGGAGGATGTGCAGACTCCGCACAAACAGTAACCCAAGCTGGAATCGAACCTGGGACCCTGGAGCTGTGAAATGATTGTGCTATCCACAATGCGTGGGGCCAGAAATTCCCATCCAATGTAACACTATCATACATCAAGACTGTGTACTAAAAAAGATGACCTTTCAACTGGTCCCATTTTTACCCATCTGCACCTACCAGACTCCTTCATTACAGGGCGAACATTCTGGAAAAAAGGAAAGACTAGCATTTATATAACACTATTCCTTACCTCAATATATCACAATGTGGGTTACAGCCAATGATTGTAATGTAGAAAATGAAGCAATCAATTTGTACACAGCAAGATCCCACAAACAACATTACACGCTGGTCGGATCATTTGGTTTTTTTAGTAAGAAGTCTTTCAACACCAGGTTAAATTGAGGAAGGAGCAATGCTCCGAAAGCTAGTGTTTGAAACAAACATGTTGGACTTTAACCTGGTGTTGAGATTTCTTACTGTGCTCACTCCAGTCCAACGCCGACATCTCCACATCTTGGTTTGGTTTGTTGAGGCTTAAGCTTTGATCCGGTCACTTGGAAAGATTCTTCCAAAATAGGGTGACCTGACTGGTCCACCATTTAACATCAGCAACAATATGGTGTTCCCTCAGTACGGCAATGAGGTATTGGCCCAGAGTTTGTGCTCAAGCTGCTGGAGTGGGACTTGAATCAACAGCCTTAGGACTCAAAGGCCAACAAACAAGCACAGAGCCACAGCCGACCCTGCACAGCTAAACAGTACCTGCATCTGCCAAGCAGTTTACACATCACACCACAGTAGCACTATCAACTTGGGATGAGTTCCACCCTAGTTATCAGGCAGCCATCAGTTGCCCCTTGTACTTTGGGAAATAAAGCAAAGTGCTGATGTTGAATCCGTCGAGGACCATGGGACAAGCCACACTGACCACTGCACTGAGCACCTGGTTAATCAGTGAGCAGCACAACACAATCAGAATGGTGCAAATTGCTGGCAAGTTTGCTTGTTGCCATTCTCTCTCCGGTGCCTCTTTTACACCAATTCTTCTGACTATTAATATTTATCTTCTCTGACTTACTGCTAGCAACCAGTTGATGCTTGATTCTACCTGGGAATTAGTCAGATTGAAAATTATGAGTATTGTTCCCGTAATGATGGATATTGCATTATTTGTATTAATGTCCTGGTGCCTTTACACTCTGAGGCACACTAGGAAAATGCCAATCAGGACAAACTTAAGAAGGGCACAACCCAATATTTTTTTTAAAATGCCTGTCCTTATTTAAAATGGGCAGCTGTAAATGGTCATTTGGAAGTTCAAACTATCTGCATTGTTCACACATGGCTAAAGATCTCTGGTTTACTATTGGACACTGGCTGGTCATCTGAATGTGTGCACACAGTTCAGCAGATCACACATCACACCACAGTAGTCCATTTGATCTTTGACATCCTGCAAAGAATCAGGCCAGAGCTGCAAGAAGATTGACCAAAAAGTACTCTGATATGCCCTACTTAACACAAAACCAGTAGCGTGCAGGGAAAAGTGTTGTAATATGTCTTTCAGTGATCAGAGCATGGCATCACTCGGAAGGAAGTGTGTCATGCGATCCAGTTTTAGTTTAACTTTTGCTTTCAGCAGAGCACGCAGACACAGCTCTGCAGCTCTGAAATATTCAAACATTTTGTCCATGTATGTCTATTCACATGTGACTGGTCTTAATAAATGAACCCACATATTTACCCAATTCCTCATGCGCGATTAGTGCCTTTACATAATTATAAAAGAACAACAATCAGAAGCTGAGGAGCTGTCCCTTCAGAGTGGTATTCAGTTAGCGACTGAATCTCATATTGCCTGCATCTGAACAATCTCACATGTGCCAACCACTACCGTTGAAGCTAAACTAACAGACCGTTCTGTATGGTGCTGTTTTAGATCTAATCATTCCTTGCCGACCTTGGGTTACTAGGAATTCTAAACCAAATTCTGACAGTGTCCTCACACGGGAGACTGCGGCAGAGTTGTAAACGGGATAAGTTTAGAGAAAAGAACATTAGTTATTCTGCCCAATGCTACACATATAGGAACCAAGAAAATTCACAGAGTGTGGAGAGAAATGGGAAACAATCTTACCCAATAAATGAGCAGGGAGACATCCTGTCGAGCTGATATGTTCTGGTCCAAAAGTATCTCTGAGGTTTGCTCTGACATATGCATGAAGTTCTTTGTACAGGGGCATTACCTAATGGTGCAATGGGAACAAATTATTGGTAATGTCACATTTATCAACCACTAGCAGGATTTTCCAGTATTATGATTCAGCTTTGCATCAATATTTTTGATCCAGACCCTGGTTAGTTTCGAAACCAATATAACTCACCAGCCGAACTCCTGTGATATTATCATTCTCTGTTAGAATATAGGTGACCATATGGAAATGTGATCTTTAGCTGAAAATTAATGACCCCCCACCCCCTCCCCTCTCCTCTCCCTCTCCCCAACAACCATCAGGCCACCTTCGCAATGCCCACTTTTAAGTCTGGGGTGGGGAAGATTGAGATCAACTTTGTCACCTCTTCGGTAGCCAAGTAAGGACCACTTAAGGATTAATTTCACCACCATGGGTCTGGAGGTGGTGGTGGGTGAGGTGGTTGCCCATACTGTGCGAGCAGACTCCGAGGAATGCTCTGGTGAGCTTCTTGTCGGCTAGCGGCTGTGGCCTCCAATATTTTGACAGAAAACAATTAAGCTAATTTAAATAAACTGAGGGACAAATTAAAAGGGGCAGCCCCTTAAAGGGATACCTCCTTAAACAAAATCAAAGAGCAAATGAAACTTAAAACGTTAAGCCAAAATGTGATTAAAAGGGTCGATAAAGCACCCCAGACCCAGAGGAGGCCAATGAGCATGGAAGGTCTTGATGGTGCCCATGGACACCGCATGCTCTCTCTCCAGGGGCACCTGGCTGTGAATGTTGCCCTGGGAGAGAGGCAGACAGTCGGTCGCCCCTTACCTGGACCTACTTCCCCCCGCCCCTCTCCACACTGGATCGGGATGTGGTTTTCATGCGGCACAAAAGAAATCCAGTCCATCTTCTTTAAGTAGACTTAATTAGGCCCTTAATGAGCCTCATCAAATACTCATTACATGCTGGTGGGTATACCTACAAGCCCCAATCCCAGGCACAACTCCAAACTTCTGCTGAGATGTAGGGGGTTAGGAGAGCAGGAAACATCTCCTCCTCAGATTAGGGTTTCCTGCCAACTGTAAATAAGACAGAAAGCTGGTGAATCTGGTTTTGCCCCCAAAAAATGGCTTCCTTCCTGAATCCATCCAGAATACTGCCCCACCGGGGTGACCGTAGTATTCACTTGTTCAATTGTTTCGTGTTTGATAATGTGTGTCTGTTGACTCTTCTCTGTTCTCTGTGCTATTTGTAAAGCCAGGGTATGGTTTAAGAGAGATAGAGAAAATAAAATAAACAGGAAACTGGTCCAATAGACATTTGTAAACCAAGTCCTATTCACATATCTGTCATCTCTGCATATCTTTGAGGTCCAAAACACAACCACGGCCACTTATTAGCTTCCAAATACTCAATTCAGTTGGTATAAGACTTGTTTGTTTCCATATTTCTAAGCTTAAGGGAACGCGGGCGTCAGACACATCAAAGGGTTTCAGAATCGCAGTTGTCTGAGGGGCTGGTTTAGCACATTGGGCTAAACAGCTGGCTTGTAATGCAGGACAAGGCCAGCAACGCGGGTTCAATTCCTGTACTGGCCTCCCCGAACAGGCACCGGTGGAGCAGTATTCTGGCTGGATTCTGGACTAGAGGCTTTTCCCAGTAACTTCATTGACACATAATAATAATCACTTATTGTCACAAGTAGAGTAGACAAAAAAATGTTGAACTAAAGAAAGTTTAACCTTGTTAAGCAGACTGTTCACGTCCGTCAGCAGGTCCTCTCGACTGTATGCATATTTTCCAACATCATCAGTTTCATAGTTGCCTCTCCAGTAATCACCATAGTCATCATAGCCTGCAGAGCAAACAAACAAGTCAGTGTTTAACAGCGGATTCCTCACATGAATGCCCAAAGGCTCAAATATCATTGATTTATTTCAGTTACCATTCATTCGTGCTGCCTTGTTCTTCAACTCTGCATATCCTTCATAGAGTGGTCGTAGTTTTTTCCCCACATTCACTCGCCAACCTTCCCAGGCCCAGAGTCGTTCGTTGTAATCCTTGCTATCTGACATTAGCACGGTCAACCCTGAATAACAGCAAGTGACGCAGAATCTTGTAAAAGCATCAAAGGAAAGATGAGCTGACAAATTATCTTTCACAATAAAAACTGTGGCCTAATTTATGATCGTTAGTAGGTCCTAGAGCTGGTTAATTGACGATTGCATTATCTCAATTACAGATACCTGGAGCTCTGTTATTCAAATCACAGAATGATTACACCAAAGAAGAAGCCCTTCAGTCCACCTGACTCTCTGCAAGAGCAACTCAGCTAGTCCGACCCTGCTTTTCCCAAGTAACGTCAAAAAAATAGTCTATTCGTACAATGATCAATTCCCTTCGGAAATCCCAGTTGAACCTACCTCCCTCATACCTTCAAGCACTGCATTTCTGATTCTCACCACTCGCTGTGTGAAAAGGATTTTTCTTCATGTTGCCATTGCTTCTTTTGCCGCGTGTTTGTCGGTGGGTGGCACGCCATTCACTGGCGGCAGGATTCTCATTTCCAGCCACCTGTCAGTGGAATTTCCCATTGAAGCCGCCCCATGTTCCGGGAAACCCGCAGGCAGCGGTGCGCTGCCGCCGGGAACAGAGAATCCCGATGGCTAGAGAATTCTGGCCCAAATCTCCGCTCAAACACCTCTTCCCTAAAGGGGAAAACCCTTAGCTTCTCCGATCTGCCCACCTAACAGAAGTCTTTCATCCTCGTGAATCTTTTCTGCGATCTCTCTCAAACGCCTTCACATGGTTGCTAAAGCGTCCAGTACTGCCACCAAAGTCCTGTTCAAGCTGAACATGTGTTTTATACAGCTTCAACATAACTCCTTACTTTGGTACTCAATGCCCGTATTGATAAAGTCCAGGATACTGTATATTTATTCAGCACTTTCTCAGCCTGCCCTGCCATCTTCTATGATTTGTCCACAAGCACCCCTCTGTTCCCTACACCCACTTTACAGTTCATCCTTTATTTTATATTGTCTCTCCACATTCTTCTGACCAAATGAATCACTTCATACTACTCTGCATTAAATTTCACCTGTCACTTGTCCACCCAACCCTTCAACCTGCTTTTGAAGTTCAACACTATCCTCACAGTTCACAACGCTGCATTTCCAGAGGGTCAGTACTGAGGGAGTGCTGCACTGTCAGAGGGTCAGTACTGAGGGAGTGCTGCACTGTCAGAGGGTCAGTACTGAGGGAGTGCTGCACTGTCAGAGGGTCAGTACTGAGGGAGTGCTGCACTGTCAGAGGGTCAGTACTGAGGGGGTGCTGCACAGTCAGAGGGTCAGTACTGAGAGAGTGCTGCACTGTCAGAGGGTCAGTACTGAGGGAGTGCTGCACTGTCAGAGGGTCAGTACTGAGGGAGTGCTGCATTTCCAGAGGGTCAGTACTGAGGGAGTGCTGCACTGTCAGAGGGTCAGTACTGAGGGAGTGCTGCACTGTCAGAGGGTCAGTACTGAGGGAGTGCTGCATTTCCAGAGGGTCAGTACTGAGGGAGTGCTGCACTGTCAGAGGGTCAGTACTGAGGGAGTGCTGCACTGTCAGTGGGTCAGTACTGAGGGAGTGCTGCACTGTGAGTGGGTCAGTACTGAGAGAGTGCTGCACTGTCAGAGGGTCAGTACTGAGAGAGTGCTGCACTGTCAGAGGGTCAGTACTGAGAGAGTGCTGCACTGTCAGAGGGTCAGTACTGAGAGAGTGCTGCATTTCCAGAGGGTCAGTACTGAGGGAGTGCTGCACTGTCAGAGGGTCAGTACTGAGGGAGTGCTGCACTGTCAGAGGGTCAGTACTGAGGGAGTGCTGCACTGTCAGAGGGTCAGTACTGAGGGAGTGCTGCACTGTCAGAGGGTCAGTATCAAGGGAGTGCTGCACTGTCAGAGGGTCAGTACTGAGGGAGTGCTGCACTGTCAGAGGGTCAGTACTGAGGGAGTGCTGCACTGTCAGAGGGTCAGTACTGAGGGAGTGCTGCACTGTCAGAGGGTCAGTACTGAGGGAGTGCTGCACTGTCAGAGGGTCAGTATCAAGGGAGTGCTGCACTGTCAGAGGGTCAGTACTGAGGGAGTGCTGCACTGTCAGGGGGTCAGTACTGAGGGAGTGCTGCACTGTCAGAGGGTCAGTACTGAGGGAGTGCTGTACTGTCAGAGGGTCAGTACTGAGGAAGTGCTGCACTGTCAGAGGGTCAGTACTGAGGGAGTGCTGCACTGTCAGAGGGTCAGTACTGAGGGAGTGCTGCACTGTCAGAGGGTCAGTACTGAGGGAGTGCTGCACTGTCAGAGGGTCAGTACTGAGGGGGTGCTGCACAGTCAGAGGGTCAGTACTGAGGGAGTACTGCACTGTCAGAGGGTCAGTACTGAGGGAGTGCTGCACTGTCAGAGGGTCAGTACTGAGGGAGTGCTGCACTGTCAGAGGGTCAGTGCTGAGGGAGTGCTGCACCGTCAGAGGGTCAGTACTGAGGAAGTGCTGCACTGTCAGAGGGTCAGTGCTGAGGGAGCGCTGCACTGTCAAAGGGTCAGTACTGAGGCAGTGCTGCACTGTCAGAGGGTCAGTACTGAGGGAGTGCTGCACTGTTAAATGGTCAGTACTGAGGCAGTGCTGCACTGTCAGTGGGTCAGTATTGAGGAAGTGCTGTACTGTTAAATGGTCAGTACTGAGGGAGTGCTGCACTGTTAAATGGTCAGTACTGAGGGAGTGCTGCACTGTCAGAGGGTCAGTACTGAGGGAGTGCTGCACTGTTAAATGGTCAGTACCGAGGGAGTGCTGCACTGTCAGAGGGTCAGTACTGAGGGAGTGCTGCACTGTCAGAGGGTCAGTACTGAGGGAGTGCTGCACTGTCAGAGGGTCAGTACTGAGGGAGTGCTGCACTGTCAGAGGGTCAGTACTGAGGGAGTGCTGCACTGTCAGAGGGTCAGTACTGAGGGAGTGCTGCACTGTCAGAGGGTCAGTACTGAGGGAGTGCTGCACTGTCAGAGGGTCAGTATTGAGGGAGTGCTGCACTGTCTGAGGGTCAGTACTGAGGTAGTGCTGCACTGTCAGTGGGTCAGTATTGAAGGAGTGCTGCACTGTCAGATGGTTAGTACTGAGGAAGTGCTGCACTGTTAAGTGGTCAGTACTGAGGGAGTGCTGCACTGTCAGAGGGTCAGTACTAAGGGAGTTCTGCACTGTCAGAGGGTCAGTATTGAGAGAGTGCTGCACTGTCTGAGGGTCGGTACTGAGGGAGTGCTGCACAGTCTGGGGGTCAGTACTGAGGGAGTGCTGCACTGTCAGTGGGTCAGTACTGAGGGAGTGCTGCACTGTCTGAGGGTCAGTACTGAGGGAGTGCTGCACTGTCAGAGGGTCAGTGCTGAGGGAGTGCTACACTGTCAGAGGGTCAGTACTGAGGGAGTACTGCACTGTCAGTGGGTCAGTACTGAGGGACTGCTGCACTGTCAGAGGGTCAGTACTGAGGGAGTGCTGCACTGTCAGAGGGTCAGTACTGAGGGAGTGCTGCACTATCAGAGGGTCAGTACTGAGAGAGTGCTGCACTGTCAGAGGGTCAGTACTGAGGGAGTGCTGCACTGTCTGGGGGTCAGTACTGAGGGAGTGCTGCACTGTCAGAGGGTCAGTGCTGAGGGAGTGCTACACTGTCAGAGGGTCAGTGCTGAGGGAGTGCTGCATTGTCAGAGGGTCAGTACTGAGGGAGTACTGCACTGTTGGAGGGTCAATACTGAGGGTCAGTATTGAGAGTGCATGGAACTGTCAGAGGGCCAGGCCAGTACTGAGGGACTGCTGCACTATTGGCGGGTCAGTACCGAGGGACTGCTACACAATCGGGGGTCAGCATTGAGGGAGTTCTGCATTGTCAGAGGGTCAGTAATGAGGGAGTACTGCACTGTCAGTGGGTCAGTACTGAGGGAGTGCAGCACTGTCGGAGGGTGAGTACTGAGGGAGTGCTGCACTGTCAGAGGGTCAGTACTGAGGGGGTGCTGCACTGTCAGAGGGTCAGTACTGAGGGAGTGCTGCACTGTCAGAGGGTCAGTACTGAGAGAGTGCTGCACTGTTGAGGGTCAGTACTGCGGCGACGCTGCACTGTCAGGGGGTCAGTACTGAGGGAGTGCTGCACTGTTAAATGGTCATTACTGAGGCAGTGCTGCACTGTTAGAGGTTCATTGCTGAGGCAGTGCTGCACTGTCAGAGGGTCAGTACTGAGAGAGTGCTGCACTGTTGAGGGTCAGTACTGCGGCGACGCTGCACTGTCAGGGGGTCAGTACTGAGGGAGTGCTGCACTGTTAAATGGTCATTACTGAGGCAGTGCTGCACTGTTAGAGGTTCATTGCTGAGGCAGTGCTGCACTGTCAGAGGGTCAGTACTGAGGGACTGCTGCATTGTCAGAGGGCCAGTACTGAGGGAGTGCTGCACTGTCAGTGGGTCAGTACTGAGGGAGTGCTGCACTGCCAGAGGGTCAGTACTGGGGGAGTGCTGCATTAGAACATAGAACATAGAACATAGAACAGTACAGCACAGAACAGGCCCTTCGGCCCTCAATGTTGTGTTGAGCCATAATCACCCTACTCAAACCCACATATCCACCCTATACCCGTAACCCAACAACCCCCCCCTTAACCTTACATTTATTAGGACACTACGGGCAATTTAGCATGGCCAATCCACCTAACCCGCACATCTTTGGACTGTGGGAGGAAACCGGAGCACCCGGAGGAAACCCACGCACACAGGGGGAGGACGTGCAGACTCCACACAGACAGTGACCCAGCCGGGAATCGAACCTGGGACCCTGGAGCTGTGAAGCATTTATGCTGACCACCATGCTACCCTGCTGCCCCATTGTCAGAGGGTCAGTACTGAGGCAGTGCTGCACTGTTGAGGGTCAGTACTGAGGTGGTGCTGCATTGTCAGAGGGTCAGTACTGAGGAAGTGCTGTACTGTCAGAGGGTCAGTACTGAGGGAGTGCTGCACTGTCAGAGGGTCAGTACTGAGGAAGTGCTGTACTGTCAGAGGGTCAGTACTGAGGGAGTGCTGCACTGTCAGAGGGTCAGTACTGAGGGAGTGCTGCACTGTTGAGGGTCAGTACTGCGGCGGTGTTGCACTGTCAGGAGGTCAGTACTGAGGGAGTGCTGCACTGTTAAATGGTCATTACTGAGGCAGTGCTGCACTGTTAGAGGGTCATTGCTGAGGCAGTGCTGCACTTTCAGAGGGTCAGTATTGAGGGACTGCTGCACTGTCTGAGGGTCAGTACTGAGGTAGTGCTGCACTGTCAGTGGGTCAGTATTGAAGGAGTGCTGCACTGTCAGATGGTTAGTACTGAGGAAGTGCTGCACTGTTAAGTGGTCAGTACTGAGGGAGTGCTGCACTGTCAGAGGGTCAGTACTAAGGGAGTTCTGCACTGTCACAGGGTCAGTATTGAGAGAGTGCTGCACTGTCTGAGGGTCGGTACTGAGGGAGTGCTGCACAGTCTGGGGGTCAGTACTGAGGGAGTGCTGCACTGTCAGTGGGTCAGTACTGAGGGAGTGCTGCACTGTCTGAGGGTCAGTACTGAGGGAGTGCTGCACTGTCAGAGGGTCAGTGCTGAGGGAGTGCTACACTGTCAGAGGGTCAGTACTGAGGGAGTACTGCACTGTCAGTGGGTCAGTACTGAGGGAGTGCTGCACTGTCTGGGGGTCAGTACTGAGGGAGTGCTGCACTGTCAGAGGGTCAGTGCTGAGGGAGTGCTACACTGTCAGAGGGTCAGTGCTGAGGGAGTGCTGCATTGTCAGAGGGTCAGTACTGAGGGAGTACTGCACTGTTGGAGGGTCAATACTGAGGGTCAGTATTGAGAGTACATGGAACTGTCAGAGGGCCAGGCCAGTACTGAGGGACTGCTGCACTATTGGCGGGTCAGTACCGAGGGACTGCTACACAATCGGGGGTCAGCATTGAGGGAGTTCTGCATTGTCAGAGGGTCAGTAATGAGGGAGTACTGCACTGTCAGTGGGTCAGTACTGAGGGAGTGCAGCACTGTCGGAGGGTGAGTACTGAGGGAGTGCTGCACTGTCAGAGGGTCAGTACTGAGGGGGTGCTGCACTGTCAGAGGGTCAGTACTGAGGGAGTGCTGCACTGTCAGAGGGTCAGTACTGAGAGAGTGCTGCACTGTTGAGGGTCAGTACTGCGGCGACGCTGCACTGTCAGGGGGTCAGTACTGAGGGAGTGCTGCACTGTTAAATGGTCATTACTGAGGCAGTGCTGCACTGTTAGAGGTTCATTGCTGAGGCAGTGCTGCACTGTCAGAGGGTCAGTACTGAGGGACTGCTGCATTGTCAGAGGGCCAGTACTGAGGGAGTGCTGCACTGTCAGTGGGTCAGTACTGAGGGAGTGCTGCACTGTCAGAGGGTCAGTACTGAAGGAGTGCTGCACTGCCAGAGGGTCAGTACTGGGGGAGTGCTGCATTAGAACATAGAACATAGAACATAGAACAGTACAGCACAGAACAGGCCCTTCGGCCCTCAATGTTGTGCTGAGCCATAATCACCCTACTCAAACCCACATATCCACCCTATACCCGTAACCCAACAACCCCCCCCTTAACCTTACATTTATTAGGACACTACGGGCAATTTAGCATGGCCAATCCACCTAACCCGCACATCTTTGGACTGTGGGAGGAAACCGGAGCACCCGGAGGAAACCCACGCACACAGGGGGAGGACGTGCAGACTCCACACAGACAGTGACCCAGCCGGGAATCGAACCTGGGACCCTGGAGCTGTGAAGCATTTATGCTGACCACCATGCTACCCTGCTGCCCCATTGTCAGAGGGTCAGTACTGAGGCAGTGCTGCACTGTTGAGGGTCAGTACTGAGGTGGTGCTGCATTGTCAGAGGGTCAGTACTGAGGAAGTGCTGTACTGTCAGAGGGTCAGTACTGAGGGAGTGCTGCACTGTCAGAGGGTCAGTACTGAGGGAGTGCTGCACTGTTGAGGGTCAGTACTGCGGCGGTGTTGCACTGTCAGGAGGTCAGTACTGAGGGAGTGCTGCACTGTTAAATGGTCATTACTGAGGCAGTGCTGCACTGTTAGAGGGTCATTGCTGAGGCAGTGCTGCACTTTCAGAGGGTCAGTACTGAGGGACTGCTGCATTGTCAGAGGGCCAGTACAGAGGGAGTGCTGCACTGTCAGTGGGTCAGTACTGAGGGAGTGCTGCACTGTCAGAGGGTCAGTACTGAAGGAGTGCTGCACTGCCAGAGGGTCAGTACTGGGGGAGTGCTGCATTGTCAGAGGGTCAGTACTGAGGCAGTGCTGCACTGTTGAGGGTCAGTACTGAGGTGGTGCTGCATTGTCAGAGGGTCAATACTGAGGGAGTGCTGTACTGTTAGAGGGTCAGTACTGAGGGAGTGCTGCACTGTTTGAGGTGGACTATTGCGAGACTGTTGCACTGTTACAATTCCGACATTCAGACTGATATTAAGCTATGGTTTTGGCTGCTTGTCAAAGGCTCCAGTCGAGCTTGTGCCTTCATCTTCCAAGGGGTGAAGTTTGGAATTCTTTTGTAAACCTCTCCTATTCTCTATAATTCTGTGTGAATGTACGCTTTGTATGTATGTGGGGTGTATGCGATTATATGATGTGCATGTATGATATATGAATATGTATGTGTGTGTGTATGTGTGTATGGTGTGTGTGCATATAATATATGTGTGTGTGTAAAATGTGTCATTAAGTGTGTGTCTGCCTGTGTATGTGTATCTGTGTGTGTGTCGTGGTGTGCGTGCGTATGACGTGTGTGCTCTATGTGTGTCTGCATAATATGTTTAAGTATACGTGCGCATATATATTGGGCGCGATTCTCCACTCCCCACGCCGCGTGGGAGAATCGTGGGAGGGCCCCCTGCCAAATTTCACGCCCCCTTGCGCCCCCTGCGATTCACCCCCCCCCCCCCCCCCCCCCCCCCCCCGCTCGGAAGAATCGCCGCTCGCCGTCCTCCAACCCGGATGGACCAAGTGGCCTGCCGTTCACGACCATTTCACGACAGCGGCAACCACACCTGGTCGCTGCCATCGTGAGACAGGTTAGATATGCCCGTTTGGGGCTTGTGGGGAGTACAGGGGAAAGACCACCACGACCGTGCTCGGGAGGGGACAGGCCCGCGATCGGTGCCCACCGATCGTCGGGTCGGCATCTCAATTAGACGCACTATTTCCTCTCCGCCGCCCCGCAAGATCAAGCCACCACGTCTTGTGGGGTGGCTGTGTGGAAAGACGGCCACCGCGCATGCACGGGTTTGAGCTGTCAGCATCGTGACGGCAGCCGCGCATGCGCTGGTTGGAGCCGGCCAACCTGCGCATACGCGGCTGACGTCATTAGGCGCGCCGGCCGCGTCATTCTCGGCGTGACGCCCCCGCGGCCGAGATTTACAGAGCGCCGCTCCTCGCCCCGCCGGCAGGGGAGAATAGGGGGCGAGGAGCGGCCTCCGAGGCCGTCGTGAAACTCGGCCGATGGCCCTCCCGATTTTTCCCAGGAGCGGAGAATTCCGCAGAATGTATGTGTCTGTGGGGAGTAAGTCTATGTGTGATGTACATGTGTGTGTATGATGTGTGCATATGTTGTGTGCATGTATAATGGTTGTGTATGTGAGATGTGTGTTTCTGTATCATGTCTGTCTATGTATGATGTGTGTGTGAATGTGCATGAGTATATGCATATAATGTGTGCATATGATATTTACATATTTTGTGCATGTATAGTGGGTGTATTTAGTGGGTGCGTATATGATGGGTTCAAGTGTACTGCGTATGAATATGATGTGTGCATATAATATGTGTATGTATATATGTGTATGATGTGTGTGTGTATCATGTGCAGGTGATGTAAGCAGTGTATGATGTGTGTGACTGTGCTTGTGTGTATGATGTATGTGGTGTGTATGTGAATGATGTATTCATGTATGCATGTGTGTGTGTACAAATGTGTGTGTGTGTACGTATGAGCCTGTGTGTACGTATGTGTGGGGGGGAGTGTCTGTGTTTATGATGTGTGTGTTTCTGTGCATGTGTGTATGTATATGCATTTGTCTATGATGTGTGTGTGTATGTCTGCAAATGTGTGCCTGTGTGTGTCAGTGTATGTGCATGTGCCTGTGCGTATGTATATGTGTGCATGTGTGTACTTGTGTGTGTATGTGTGCGCGTTGTGTGAGTTTGTATACTTGTGACTGCATGTGCATGTCTGTGTTTACGTGTGTGCGTGAGATGCACATGAGTGAGTGAATGAACTGAGAAGTATTAGATACCTGGCTCCAGTTCCATACAGTGAGAGGGTTCAGCTGGATTGCAGACTATCCCAGTGCTGTAGATAGAGACCATTTCATTCTGAATTTGGTTCAGCTGTAATCATAACAATGACAAGATGATGAGCATTCTTCCACTATCCAGGGACATGATAAGTTTCCTCACACACTCAATTTTCCAAATGGACTTGATATTATCTCTCATGCCCACCCCTGGTTGGGCAGAAAAGGGTTGTGAGAATCGGGGTGGGTGTGGTTAAAAAATTAAAAAGTGTGGGTCAATTCATCAACAGGCTATGTACACCTGTTTCCATTTCATGGCATGCGAGTGTCTCACCGTTGAGAAGGCAACACTTTGGAAATATTGAAATCAGTCTCCTCCAGTGCAATTGGAATGTTGAGGTAACATGTGGGTTTCCCAGGGTTTAGGAAACCCATCAGTAAAAGGGAGGTGGGAGATACCGGCTCAAGAAGGTAAGATCCTTTCTCAGAGCTCCTTGTGGGCCAGTAGAAGCAGGAATTCTCTTCCCTGGCTGCTCAAGGGAGCCTTTGGCCCCACACTCCCAATACTTAGGGTGGTACTGTAGCACAGTGGTTAGCACTGTTGCTTCACAGCTTCAGGGTCCCAGGTTCGATTCCCGGCTTGGGTCACTGTGCGGAGTCTACACTTTCTCCTTGAGTCCGCGTGAGTTTCCTCAGGGTGCTCCGGTTTCCTCCCACAGTCCAAAGATGTGCAGGTCAGGCCATGATGAATTGTCCCTTAGTGTCCAAAAAAGGTTCGGTGGGGATACTGGGTTACAGGAATAGGGTGGAGGTGTGGGCTTAAGTGGAGTGCTCTTTCCAAGGGCCAGTGCAGACATCATGGGCCGGACGGCTTCCTTTTGCACTATGAATTCTATGAACTTGTTTTGGATCTTCACAGACTTTTTCTTCCCCCTGTGGGGGATAGTGGGGATAGTTGGCTGGTTGATTGTCAACCACATCACCAACATTCCTTTATGTGGGCAACAAGTCCTGAAATAGGATTGGAACCAGAGCATCTCACTCAGAAGCAGACACAAAACCCACAGAGAGCCATAAATGCTCTTTTACTCCAGAATTCCTGCCTCATGCTCTCTTTTTCTACACACCAGCACCTATAATTCATTTCAGGCAACAATCACAATCTTTCTCTCCCTCACCCACAAAAACCAATCTTCCTTCCTCCGACAATGGCTCTCTCACCACGCATACCCCAATCTCAGTCTCCCTCACTTGGTCCCAAGGGAAGAATCCCGATGGCTCCGTGGCCTGTAAGCTGCTGCATTTGGTTTCCTGCTCATTGCCTGACTGTCAATTGGCCGGTTGTTAGGCAGGAATTCGAACAGAAAAAACTAAACCTCCAAGATTGGCAATGGCACCTATAGATATTCACCCCCTGTTATCCTCCTCCATCTCTACACCTACCCTCCTCCACTCCTACCCTCCCCATCCACACTCCCTACCCTCCTCTGCCTCATCTGCACACTTCAACCCCCTCATTATACATTCTGTCCCCCAACCTCCCCCCACCCCCTCCACCCTGTTTCTCACAGTTCCTAGCATCCACTTCCCACCCTTCCGGGCACCAACTCCCCACCCTTCCCGGCAACTACTCCACAACCTTCCCTGCACCCTCTCACCATCCTTTCTGGCACCTATTCCTGACCCTTCTCTGCACCCTCTCACCATCCTTTCTGGCACCTATTCCTGACCCTTCTCTGCACCCACTCCTCACCCTTCCCGACACCTTTCATCGAGTATTGAATTGAAAAACGGTCTTTCTGTGGATATTAATTAGCCAGTGAAAACAATCAATGTTTAATCTTCATTCTAACTAATTGGACCATTCAGCAGCACCTAGAAGCAGATCATGGTTTTAGCTGAAGTAATTAAAGGTGATTTAATGTTTGGTGCTAGCCTGTATCTGTAAATATTTCCACTAATCCTAAAACTGGGTCAAAATTCTGTTCCTTTTCTGCGAACAACCAGCCAAGAGCTTTGACAAAGAGTCACCCTGACTCCAAACGTTATCTCCCTTCTCTCTTCACAGGTGCTGTCAGACCTGCTGAGATTGCCCAGTATTTGCCCAGTTTTTGTGCTAAAGTTCTCTTTACCAGATCAATGAGTCAGTATTTCACTGGTCACTTACTTGAGTCAATTCGGTTGGAGATAAAATCCCAGATCCTTTGTCCTGAAGCATCTGAAGCTGCAGTTTGATTTTTTTGTCTTTTATCTCACTGATCTTAAACTTGCTGGAATCGTTGGAGGCTTTTTGGTAATACGCAGACCACTCAGCACCTGCTATATCCTGGTGAAATAAAGTGCGGAGTCAGTCATATTAGATTTCTGGCCAGTGAGAGACATGCAGAGTCAAGTAGATTCACACTCCGTGTCAACAGTCTCCATGTGCATTAGATTAGACCCCTCACTTATCACCAGGGTCACATGGAGTGCTGCACTGCTGGACAACAACAAGCTGCATTTAAATAGCAGCTATGACACAGTAGAATGTCTCAGGGTATCCAAGGGAACATAATCAGAACTAAAGTGATACCAAGTCACAGAGGGAGATTTAAGGGCAGGCCACATAAGTTTGATTAAAGAGGTAGATTTTAAGGAGCATTTTAAAGTAAGAGACAGGGACCGGAGGTGAAGAGATTTAGGGATGATGCACCAGTTAAAATTGGGGTCAAAGATTAAGAATAAAGAACAAAGAAAAGTACAGCACAGGAACAGGCCCTTTGGCCCTCCAAGCCTGTGCCGACCATGCTGCCTGTGTAAACTGAAATCTCCTGCACTTCCGTGGTCCGTATCCCTCTATTCCCATCCAATTCATGTATTTGTCAAGATGCCCCTTAAACGTCACTATCGTCCCTGCTTCCATCATCTCCTCCGGCAGTGAGTTCCAGGCACCCACTACCCTCTGTGTAAAAAAACTTGCCTCGTACATCTCCTCTGAACTTTCATCTCCCACTCTCTCTGTCTGTTAGCTTTGACAAAGAGTCATCGGACTCAAAACGTTAGCTCTTTTCTCTCCCTACAGATGCTGCCAGACTTGCTGAGATTTTTCAGCATTTTTTTTCCCTTTACCCTGAACCTTGCCCCTCACACTTTAAACCTATGCCCCCCAGTAATTGACCCCTCTACCCTGGGAAAAAGTCTCTGACTATCCACCCTATCTATGCCCCTCATAATATTTGAGACCTCTATCAGGTCACCCCTCAACCTCCGTCTTTGCAGTGAGAACAAACCAAGTTTATTCAACCTCTCCTCATAGCTAATGCCCTCCATACCTGGCAACATCCTGGTAAATTTCTTCTGCACCCTTTCTAAAGCCTCCACATTCTTCTGGTAGTGTGGTGATCAGAATTGAACAATATACTCCAAGTGTGGCCTAACTAAGGTTCTATACAGCTGCAACATGACTTGCCAATTTTTATACTCAATGAAGGAAATCATGCCGCATGCCTTCTTGATTACGTTCTCCACTTGTGTTGCCCCTTTCAGTGACTTGTGGACCTGTACACCAAGATCTCTCTAACTGTCAATACTTTTGAGGGTTCTACCATTCACTGTATATTCCCTACCTGCATTAGACCTTCCAAAATGCATTACCTCACATTTGTCCGGATTAAACTCCATCTGCCATCTCTCCGCCCAAGTCTCCAAACGATCTAAATCCTGCTGTATCCTCCCGACAGTCCTCATCGCTATCCGCTATTCCACCAACCTTTGTGTCATCTGCAAACTTCCTAATCAGACTAGTTACATTTTCCTCCAAATCATTTATATATACTACGAACAGCAAAGGTCCCAGCACTGATCCCTGCGGAACACCACTAGTCACAGCCCTCCAATCAGAAAAGCACTCTTCCATTGCTACTTTCTGCCTTCTATGACCTAACCAGTTCTGTATCCACCTTGCCAGCTCATCTCTGATCCCATGTGACTTCACCTTTTGTACCAGTCTGCCAGGAGGGACCTTGTCAAAGGCCTTACTGAAGTCCATATAAACAACATCCTAAGAGCCCAAAATTGGAGGAGCAGATTTATCAGGGAGGGTGGGTGGGGTGTTGGGCTGGATGGACTTAGACTTAGGGAGGGATGAGGCCTTGGAGGGCTTTAATAAGAGGGTGAGAGTTTGAAAATCGAGGCATGGCTGGACCACAAACCAATATATGACAGCCAGCACTGGGGTAATGGGTGAATGGGACTTGCTACAGGTTAGGAAATGGACAGCAGAGTTTTAAATGATTTTGAGTTTACAAAGAGTAGGATGTGGGAGGCTGGCCATGACTGCATTGGGATAGTCAAATCCTGCGGTGATAAAGGAAATAACTGAGGCTTTTAATAACAGAGGAGCTACGACAGGGACAGGGTTGGCAAGCTCCCAGTGGTGGAAGTAGGTGGTCTGGGTGATCGAGCAAATAAGGGGTCAGAAACTTATGTGAGTTCAAATAGAAGAAGATTTACAATCTGTCGGTTCAACCTCAGGCACTGGCCTGGCAGAAGGATGAAATTGGTGATGATAAAAACAAAGGGCTGGAAAAACTTAGCAGCGTCTATGGACAGAAAAATAGAGTGAATGTTTCAAGTCATAGAACATAGAACATAGAACAGTACAGCAAAGAACAGGCCCTTCGGCCCTCGATGTTGTGCCGAGCAATGATCACCCTACTCAAACCCACGTATCCACACTATACCCGTAACCCAACAACCCCACCCCCCTTAACCTTACTTTTAAGGACACTACGGGCAATTTAGCATGGTCAATCCACCTAACCCGCACATCTTTGGCCTGTGGGAGGAAACCGGAGCACCCGGGGGAAACCGACGCAGACACGGGGAGGACGTGCAGACTCTGCACAGACAGTGACCCAGCCGGGAACCGAACCTGGGACCCTGGAGCTGTGAAGCATTTATGCTAACCACCATGCTACTGTGCTGCCCCTAAGTCAAATATGACTTTTCTTCATTATCAAAGGAAAGTAGAAATGTGATGGTTTTGCACTGTTGACAAGTGAAGTGATGGATGGTCCGGTGGAATAAAATGGAAGGAAGGTCAGAGATAGATTAGAGGGCAGGGTTAGATAAAATAACAAAGATGTCACTGAATAAAAGGCAATGAATGTGGAAATGGTTGTGGTCAATACACAAAGCATTAACCCAGAGTTGGTGTTAATAGCAGGCGCTGTCAGCAAAAGAATAGAATGTGTTAATAACAAAATAAAATCAGGCTGTTTGAAAACGAAAGAGCAGAATGTTTTAATAGAAGAATAAAGGGTGCACTGTCTGAAAGAAAAAGAACAGAATGTGCAAATGGCAGAATAAAGGTCAGTGCTGTCTGAAAGCGAAATATGAGAACAAGATACAGACTGACATCTGGAAAAATGCAAAATGGAGATCAGAGTTCATGGTCTGAAGTTGTTGAACTTAATGTTGAGCCCAGAAGTCCTTAAAGTGCCCAATCAGATGGAATCAATGACTAGGGAACCTTCAGCCTTCCCAAATATTTTGAACAAAATTGGCTGTTTGATAACTTAGCAACAGTGGAGGTGTCAAGAAAGATTGTGGTGAGGTGGAGCTGGCTGTCGATGCGTTCGTGTACAACCTGAAATAGTGGGCAGATCTTACGCACTTCACATGATTTATTCTCAGGAAGGGGGCAGGAAAATTGGCTCTTAGCATTTGTATATTTTATGATGCATCAAACTTTATTTTCAGCATTTTCAATGACTGAAAAAGAAATGGTGTGAAAAAGAAAGGTGAATACTAAGGTGAAATGTCTAAAAGGCAGTACCAGGGCACAGAATACAGAACATATGACATTTGTGATGAATATTTCCTTCATGGATCATGTTAATATTTTAGAGGTAACATTTAGTTCTGGGAAATTTGTTATTTTGAAGGTAAGGTAACTAAAATGCCGGGCTTTATATAAATAATAATCTTTATTATTGTCACATGTAGGCTTACATTAACACTGCAATGAAGTTACTGTGAAAAGCCACACTCCCAATACTTAGGGCAGCACGGTAGCATTGTGGATAGCACACTGGCTTCACAGCTCCAGGGTCCCAGGTTCGATTCCGGCTTGGGTCACTGTCTGTGCGGAGTCTGCACATCCTCCCCGTGTGTGCGTGGGTTTCCTCCGGGTGCTCCGGTTTCCTCCCACAGTCCAAAGATGTGCAGGTTAGGTGGATTGGCCATGATAAATTGCCCTTAGTGTCCAAAATTGCCCTTAGTGTTGGGTGGGGTTACTGGGTTATGGGGATAGGGTGGAGGTGTTGACCTTGGGTAGGGTGCTCTTTCCAAGAGCCGGTGCAGACTCAATGGGCCGAATGGCCTCCTTCTGCACTGTAAAGAGCGGGCGCAGATTTGATGCCAAATTATGATTCTCCGTCACCTCGACAGCACGTCAATGCCTATTAGAACGCACGTAAAGTGGACACTGTGTGCATATCATTAGCGGGCCTGACCCGATATTCTCCGGGGCCTCCACGATGCTCAGCCTCTGATGGACTGAGTTCCCGACGGCGCGGTTCACTTGTGCTTTTAAAAATCATGAAACTGACATGGTGGCTGCTGAGGGAGAGAAGGGGAGTACGGATTGTATTCGATTTGTTTATTGTCACATGTGCTGAGGTACAGTGAAAAGTATGGTTCTGCGTAGAGTTCAAACAGATCATTCCATACATGAAAAAAACATAAGGGCAAACATAATACACAATGTAAATGCATAGACACAGACATCGGGTGAAACATACAGGAGTGTAGTACTACTAAGTAGAGAAGATGTGTGAAGAGATCAGATCAGTCCATAAGAGGGTTGTTTAGGAGTCTGGTAACAGCGCAAAGAAGCAGTTTTTGAATCTGTTAGTGAGTGTTCTCAGACTTTTGTATCTCTTGCCCAATGGAAGAAGTTCAAAGAGTGAATAAGCCGGGTGGGAGGGGTCTTTAATTATACTGCCCGCTTTCCCAAGGCAGCAGGAGTGTAGACAGAGTCAATGGATGGATTTGGTTGATGGACTGGGCTGTGTTCACAATTCTCTGAAGTTTCTTATGGTCTTGTGCTGAGCAGTTGCCATACCAGCCTGTGATGCAGCCAAATAGGATGCTTTCTATGGTGCATCTGTAAAAGTTGGTAGGAGTCAATGCGGACATGCCGAATTTCCTTAGTTTCCTGAGAACGTATAGACCCTGTTGTGCTTTCTTGGTCATAGTGTCGATGTGGGTGGACCAGGGCAGATTGTTGGTGATGTGCACACGTAGGAATTTGAAGCTGTCAACCACCTCCACCTCGATGCTGACAGGGGTGTGTACGATACTTTGCTTCCTGAAGTCAATGACCAGCTCTTTAGTTTTGCTGGCGTTGAGGGACAGATTGTTGTCGTTACACTGCATCACTAGGTTTTATCTTTCCCTCCTGTATTCTGACTCATCGTTGTTCGAGGTCCGACCCACTAGTGTCTTACATTGCCATAGTTTTCTGACAGTTGTGCCACTAGCCGGAGGGCTTCTGCCAGGGCCCAGGGGGAGTTGCGGGGTGGGGTGGGGGGGGGGGGGGGGGGGGGGGGTGCAGGAAGTGGGCTGGGGGTCGAATTGGATGGAAGTACAACACTATTGCCACAGTCGGCAAGGCAGCCATGCAGCTGCACATGCCACTGACAGCCCACTGTGAACTTAGGACCATGGGACGTATAGGTGTCCGCTCAGGGCACCCCTCTAGGTGCCCTCTGACCCAAGCTGACCTATCTGCTCTATAGGCACGCTCCAGCACAACCAGTGCCATCTTGTTGGCTGGGATGAGTGTGTGTGGGGAGTGTAATGTGTATATGCGGCTGCAGCTTGTCAGCCTCCTGAGTGTCAATCACGGATCCGGCAAATCCGACACCATTTTCCATTGGATTCGATTGTGTGGTATCCGTGCAAGTTCCTTAACAATAGGAATCTGTCCAGGTGTGGCGCCAGTTTTGCTGTCATGAAAGTCCATGGATTCTGTGTTGGGGCCAACACTTCAGGCGTAATTCTCTGAAAACATTTCTAAGTATGGTAGCAAGCGGGAATTGCTCGTTAATTCGTCCACTTCACGAGGCCTCAAGGGCTGCTCGCCGCAAATAACGCCTCGCCAGATGATTCGCCGGACCCCGTTCGCCAGCCACCTGCTAACAAGGTCGAACATCACTTAAACTGCACTTGCTCAGCCAACCCCAGCAAGTTCTCAATAATGGTGCCGAGGAGACCAACCCCAGGATTTGGAGACGTGACCTGGCAAGACTCCTAGACAGGTGGAGACCAGGAGGGATGTCCTGTTCCCCCGGGGGTCCTGGAGGATGAGCCACAAGGCAGCCAGTGCTGTTTGGGACGAGGTGGCGGCAGCAGTCAGCTCGGGCAGTGTGACCAGGAGGATTTGCCAGCAGTGCAGGAAGAAGGTCAACAACCTACACCGGGCAGCACGAGTGGATATATATCAACGTCCCCCACAACCCCAAGGGAGCATCCACCCCCCAACTCTCCAAGTGACCACCAGTCCTCCCTCCCCGTCTGCCCAACCGCGCCTTCACACGCCCTCTCCCACCACTGAACCACACGTGTGGCTAACGATGCCCCCTCTGTGTCCGACAATTGGGCAGCACGGTAACATAGTGGTTAGCACAGTTGCTTCACAGCTCCAGGGTCCCAGGTTCGATTCCGGCTTGGGCCAATGTCTATGCGGCGTCTGCACGTTCTCCCCGTGGGTTTCCTCCGGGTGCTCCGGTTTCCTCCCACAGTCCAAAGATGTGCAGGTTAGGTGGATTGGCCATGCTAAATTGCCCTGGGTGTCCAAAAGGGTTGGGTTAGGTGGGGTTACAGGGATGGGATGAGGTGTAGGTTTAGATAGTGTGCTCTTTCCAAGAGCCGGTGCAGACTCTATTGGCTGAATGGCCTCCTTCTGCACTGTAAATTCTATGACAATCGGCAGGAGTGGGGCCAGACTGGCAGATGGGTACCAGACATAAGAATCCTCACCTCCTTTGACGAGTGGGCCTTGGATGTGACTGGGGTGGCCGAGGACAGATCAGTCAGCCACACGGAGGCTGGTCGACGCCGCAGAGATGAGGAACTGCCGGGCTGCACCCAGTGGGCCTGTAAAACGTGAGTTGTTATTGCCGTACTGACTGACCCGTCCCTCCCACTGATCACATGCCCATTCTCCTGCAGGTCCTCCAACTAATGGTGCCGGCCCATCCCTGGTGGCCCCCTCTCTTAACTCTGAGGAGAACACCTTGGAGGAGAGCTCCAAGGATGTCACTGTGATCGCGGCACAGCTGTCATCCCCACCCCCCACCAGGCAGAAGCACACACCTCGGTGGGACATGTTAGTGGACAGGCTTCTCGGACACAATCTACTGAGCACCACAGAGCTGCTGATGCACATCAGGTGGAGGCAGGAACCCCCAGGCAAGACAGCCTAGAAGGGCTGCTGGATCCTAGAACCCATCTGGGTCCCAGCCTGATGCTGATCCTCTGGATGTGCGTTACCCGGTGCTGATGGAGACGATAGGGAGCGGCTGGGACATTCAGAGGGAGATGTCAGCGTCACTCCAGCAGGTCCATAGCCACTTGGAGGAGTCCCAGAGGCTACTGGTGCAGGAGATGTCGTCGGCAATGAGTGGCACCAAGGCTAACACTACTAGGGGGTGATCACAATGCACGATGTCGGCACCATGATGTTGCTCAGTTGGTGACGGCCGTGGCTGAGGGCCTCAGCAGAATGACCGCCTCGCTGGGGAATATCACCCAGCATCAGGTTAACCTTGATGAGGTTCTGCAGGACATGTCCTCTCATCTCTGAAAGTGTTGTTGCAACTATACAAGGCATTGGTAAGACCACACCGGGAATATTATGCACTTTGGTCCGCTTATTTGAGGAAAGATGTAGTGGCATTGGAGGCAGTTCAGAGGAGGTTCATTAGATTGATTCCAGATATGAGGGGTTTGTCATATGAGGAGAGATTGAACAGTTTGGCCAATACTCTCTAGAGTTTAGAAGAATGAGGGGAGATCTAATTGAGGTATACAAGATGCTAAAAAGTATGGATGAAGTAGACGTGGAGCTGATGCTTCCTCTTGTGGGGCATTCTAGATTGAGAGGTCATAATCTTAGAATAAGAGATAGTAACGATAAACAAACTGTCCCCTAACACAGGTTGACATTGTGCCAACCTGGCAGATAAAAATGGTCTGGATGCAGTAATGGGGCAGTGCCAGAGCTATGCCAGAGAGCTATGCCTGGGCAGTGTCAAGGGTCATTGCCAAGGCATTACCCAGATATCACCATCTCCCTGGGGGCTACACTTACCATTCCGCCCCTGGAGGGGTCCTCTCGACTGCTTCTCATTTTGCCAAACCTGTTGTGAACTTGTGACATTGTGTCAGCGAGGTATGAATATTTATTGAGAAGGGATCATATGATGAGGCCTGTTAATAATATTTACATTTATTAAAATCCCTTTAAATTAGGCTCCCGCACTTTGTGGGCATGAACCTTGTGATACCGTCGGGCCGGGGCGGAGTAAATCGGGAACGGTTCTCTCCCGTGATTGCGGGCTGAAAATCGTCTTCATTCTAAATTGTTTTACTTTTCTAACTTTGATTGATAAAGTTGATTTTGTTTGTTCAAAACCATGTGACCCTGTGCCTTTATTCTTCTCATGAGTAACTAGGATTTTAAACATTGTCAGCTTGAACAAAACGTTACTGCTCTCTAACTGGGATGTCATACGTGGCAGGGTGACCAACTTAAGCAAGGCGTTATCAGGGCTAATAGGGGTCATGAAAAATCCTTGGAAAACAGGTTTACGGAGATTCTCACGGCATTTTATACATATAAACAAATGGACTTATTAAAGATAAGCAGCATGGTTTTCTGAAGGTGAGATCGTGTCTCACTAACTTGATTGGCTTTGTTGATGAAGTGACGAAGATGGTTGATGAAGGAAGTGCAGTGGATGTTGTCTATATGGACTTTTGTAAAGCCTTTGACAATGTCCCTCATGGAAGACCAGTACAAACGATAAAGTCGCATGGGATCAGAAGTAAGCTGGCAAGATGGATACAGAACTGGCTCGCTCAGAGAAGACAGCAGTGGAAGGGTGCTTTTTGAATGGAAGGCTGTGATTTGTGGTGTTCTGTAGGGATCAGTGCTGGGATCTTGGTTGTTCATAGTATGCACAAATGATTTTGGGGAAAATATAGCCCGTATGATTAGTCAGTTTGCAGACGACACAAAGATTGGTGAAGTTGCGGATAGTGAAGAGAATTGTCAGAGGATACAACAGGCTACAGTTCGGTTGAAGTCTTGGGCGGAGAGATGGCAGATGGAGTTTTATCTGGATAAGTGTGAGGTAATGCATTTTGGAAGGTCTAATACAGGTGGGAATTAAACAGTAAATGGCCGAACCCTTCGGAGTATTGACGGGCAGCGAGATCTAGGGGTACAGGTCCACAAATCACTGAAAGTGACAATGCAGGTGAATAAAGATTGTCAAGAAGGCATACAGCATGCTTGCCTTGGTCGGTCGGAGCATTGAGAATTAAAATTGGCAAGTCATGCTGCAGCTGTATAGAACCTTGATTAGGCCACATTTGGAATATAGTGTTCAATTCTGGTCGCCACACCATCAGAAGGATGTGGAAGCTTTGCAGAAGGTACAGAAGACGTTTACCAGGATGTTGTCTGGTCTGGGGGGAATTAGCTGTGAAGAGAGGTTGGATAAACCTGGAGTGTTTTCACTGGAATGACGGAGATTGAGGGGGGACCTTATATGTATCTACAAAATTTTGACTGGCATGGACAGAGTAGATAGTCAGATGCTTTGTCCCAGGCTTGAAAAGTCAATTACTAGGGGACATAGGTTTATGGTGCAACGCAGAGGAGATGTGCGAGGCAGCCTTTTTTACACAGAGAGTGGTGAGTGCTTGGAACTCGCTGCCGGAGGAGGTGCTGGAAGCAGATGCGACAGCAGCATTTAAGACTCATCTTGACAAATACTTGAAAAGGATGGGAATAGAGGGATACGGATGCCCAAAGTGCAGAAAGCTTTCTCTTAGACAGGCATCATGATTGGCACAGGCTTGGAGGGCTGAAGTCCTGTTCTTGTGCTGTAATGTTCTTTGTTCTTTGTGTAGAGAATGTGACAGGATAGTATGGTAGAACACGCTAAAATGTCATTTTTTAATATTCTAATCGAGACAAGATACAGGAAATTTGGATTCTGATAGCATAGTTGGAAATGCTCTGGTGTGTAATATTGAATCATCTGGGTCAGGAAGTTTGAGGTTCAGACTGTGCTTTTGATGGTCAATCCTAGGTAGGATGCTCTTGGAGGACCGGGACAGATCCGATGGGCTGAATAGCTTCCTTCCGCACTGTAGCAATTCTATAACCCTTTTATCTGGAGAGTTTGAGGATTGCCATAACCCTAGTTGAGGCTCTCCGTAAACCCACCTAACCTTTGGATACTGAGGATCAATTTAACATGGCCCAAGCCACTAACGTGCATATCTTTGGACTGTGGGAGGAAATCAGAAAACCTGGAGAAAACCCACGTAGATATGGGGAGAAAGTGCAAACTCCACACAGACGGTCACCCAAAGCCAGAATTGTACCCGGGTCTTTGGCGCTGTGAGGCAGCAGTGCTAACCATTGTGCTACCGTGCCACCCAGATGCTCGAGATTTTACCCAGTGACTCCTGTTGAAGCCCAAATAATGCTAATCAGTTTAGTATTGCATAGATGGATTTGGCAACTGGATTACAGTAGTACAGAATTGAATTGTTAAATGTGAATTGCTGGATTCTGAATGCTGTTATGAGGTGCTAATCTGAGGGCGAAGTACATTATTGGGCATTTCTAGTTGGTACATCGGCTCTTTGAGCTCCTCATTCCATTAAATCATGTTGATACATGCCTGAACTCTTTCTCTGTCATTTTTAGTATCCTTTAATTGCCCCCCCCCCCCAGTCCACCAAGACTCGATAGCCTCTTTGGGGAGTTGGAGAGAGTGACAGATTCGCACTACTCTTTATTTTCTCAATTTCATCCCTGAATGATGTGATTCTACGTTTTAGACAATGCCCTCAGTCCTGTATTTTACGCTAAGCAGCAGAATTAATTTCTCCCAATCTACCCGACTTATTCCCCATAACATTTAAATCACCCCTTGACTGTCTAAATACTTTTCTAATTTGTTTGATCTCTCCTCTTGGAGTCCATGTGTCATTTCGGAGAATCTCCGCTGCGCTCACTCGAAGGCTGATCCTTTCATGAGATGTGGGGCATCGCTGGCTGGGCCTGCAGTTATTGCCCATTCCTAATTACCCCTTGAGGAGGTGGTGGGAAATTGCCTTCCTAATCCCGCTACAGTCCCTGTGCTGTTAGGGAATGAGTTCCAGGATCTTGCAGTGTCGACTGGGCAGGATGTGCTGTTGTTTCTGATGTGGTTGATCTGGTGGACATAGAAACATAAATTCATAGAATCCCTACAGCGCAGAAGGAGGCCCATCGTGTCTGAACCAAACTGCCGAAGGAGCACCCCACCCAGGCCCACGCCCTTGCCCTAACCCCGTGACACCAACTAACCTCTAGAAACTAAGGGGCAATTTTAGCATGACCATTCCATCTAACCTGCACATCTTTGGACTGTGGATTGTCCATCTGTTTTTGTTTCTTTTTGACTTTTCAGTAGTGCTTTGGTAAAACTAAATGGCTCGCCAGACCGCTTAGAAAGGCAGGTAAGAGTCTGCCGACATTGAGATCCATTGGCAACAGTTTCTCACATTCATTTAATCTATTAATAGCTCTTTGCCATTTTATGCTATCGTCAACACTGCTTACAATATCCCCTATCTTTATGTAATCAGCAAACACAGATATGCAGTTTTCTGTTCCGTTATCTAAGCCATTAATGAGTACAGTGAATAGTAGAGGCTCCAACACAATCTGTACTCAAAGGAGTAAAAGCCTATCATATACAACCTGTCCTCAAAATCTTTTAACCCAGTATCATTCTGTCAAGTGTTCCATGGCATAGGAAACGGCACAGAAACAGGCCAACTGGTGCAACCAGTTTGCTACATTTGAGCCTCCTCCCATCTTTTCTCAACTAAATCTATCATTGTAACCCTCTAATCCCTTCACCGTCGTCTGTTTCCCCTTAAGTATATCTACATTATTGACCTCAACACATTCCCTGTGGGAGTGTTCCACATTTTCAAAGAAGTTTCCTGTGAATTCACTATTGGATTTCTCAGTGACTATCTCATATTGACCGTCTCTAGTTAAGCTCTTCCTCAAAAGAGATAACATGCTCTCTGTATCCACTCTATCAAAACTTTTTCAGAATTTTAAAAACCTCTATTATGTGATCCCTCAGCCTTCTTTTCCCAAGAAAAAAGAAACTGGTGGCTCGAGGCAATACTAGGGAAACTTCCAGTATAATGGAACAAGGGTTTATTGATCATAAATAAAGGTGAACTATACACAGGCACTGAGTCACTAAACGGATCTTTACTCTCTGGTTCCAGGGTCCACTGTACCCGGGACTCTGCTCCCTGGGCCTCACGCTTTTTCCCCATTGGTTATGGCTTGTGCGCTCCTGTGCAATAGGTCCCAAGTCGGTCATGTGAACCGTGAGGGCTCGCCCCTTAACGGGGCTTCTCCACCACTTTCTCCGCCCCTCCCTATCAGTCCCTCAATAGCATATTTGCAGAACAGGCTATGAATAGTTATTATATAAAATAAAAAGGTTGAGAAACACAAGGGAAGAGAGTCCATTGCAGTTCATCACTATGTCAATCTGTCAGGGGTTTTCTGGGTCACGTTAGTCCCCCAAATGGCTCCTCCTCCTCTGAGGTAGCAATGTTGTTATCCATTGAGGTTTGTCACTGGGATTCAACCACTACAAAAGGGGCATTCCCTTCAGCAGCTCCCTGCTGGATCATCAATGCGGCCTCCTCAGAACCCCACCACAAGAACACTGGTGCTGCTCACTGGATCCAACTGTTCTGAGATTGGGTCGTGGTCCCTCAGCTTCTTGGGCTGTCAACATGCTTCCACGCTGTCCTGTCATTCAAATCCATCATGTACAACACTGGGCCTGACTTTGATAGAATTCTGCCTGGTTGCTAAAGTAGGCCTGAGTTCCTGACCAGGTCGCCCACTTGAAATAACCTTTCTCCTTTTGTACAAAATTTATTTTTTCCTCTGGAATCCTGCTGTACCTCCACCCTCCCCGCCAAATCCGAGGAAACTAAATCCAATTGGGTCCTGAAACAATGGACCATGAGTAGTTCCATCAGTGTGATGCCCATTGGGGGGAGGGCATGTGTTATGAAATAGAAGAAAGTTGGCCAACCTAAGGTATGGTGGTCTGCTGGACTGCTTCTTACAGTTTTTGAACATTGTTATGGGCCAGGGTTTAGAGAACCCCAAAGTGTATCATGGAGTTCATCTGCCCCACAACTTTTAATGGATTGTGGTATGGGGAGCACATGGCCCATTCTACAGGTGTGGTACAGCAGAAATGGAGAAGTATTTTTTAAAGCAAAACAATGTTTATTCTATGAACTCAAGTTAACCTTTTTAAAACATACAGTGAACATCTTAGCAACCATCAATTCAAATACAACCCTCAAAGAACACAACACTAAGTAATCCTTTGGTTGTCCTTTTAACATCCATAAGACTTAAAAAATAAATTTTAACAGAAGCGCATCAGGTTAAAGTCACTACTGAGAGCAGTTATTAGTTCTGAATCACCAAAGGATCGATTTACAGTTTTTTAGATTACAGAGAGAGAGAGACTAATACTCCTTCTGGCTGTGACTGCAGCTATCCAGCTCTTAAAATGAAACTAAAACACACTCTGCAGCAAACAGCCTAAAACAAAAGTAAAAAGCTGACATACAGCCCAGCTCCACCCACTTTCTGACATCACTGCAGTAATAAACACACATTTCTTAAAGGTACTCTCTCTACAGATATTTATATACACACCGTTTATAAACACCCATTTCTTAAAGGTACTCTCACATGACAACTCCCCCAGGAAAAAAAATAAACCATCAACTTCAAGATGGTTCATTTTTCACATTTTCACGATCCTTTAAGAAATGCACACAGTAAACATACTTTTTTGTTTCAAAAAAACAACACAGGCAACAGGTATAATAATATAGTCCAGTTTTATTTCCTCCAACTGGAATCCTTCTCAATTGACAGTGTCTTTGGACAAGAAAGTCTCTGGATGATCTTTCTATTTCTCTGCGCCTCGGCATTTTTCTTTAAAGTCAGATACTTTAGTTCAACCTGATTACTGAGTCCCTTGTAATTCTCCAACACAGGAGCATTAGTTATCACAGCTTTCAGGCAGTCAAATGCCTGTTGAAATTCTACTGTCCACTGGAATGTTTTACGTTTTTCAGCAAGTCTAGCAGTGGAGCAACCACGCTACAAAACATTTGCACAAATGTTTGATCAAATCCACTCATGCCAAGAAATTGCATTATTTCCCTTCACCTTGAGGGTATTGAAAACTCCTCAATAACTGTTAGTTTCATATCCCATGTGACCATTCCACCCTGTCCGATTGTATGGCCAAGGAAAGTGATTTGGGCTTTTCCAAATTCATTTTTGGCTCAGTTTATCACCAAACCCACCTCCTGAAGTCAATCGAATCACTCCATCAGATGTTTTAAATGTTCTTTCCATGTCTGGCTGAAAATTACCAAATTGTCGATGTATACCGCACAATTGGGTAATCCTGAAACAACTTAGTTAACCATTGAAATATGGCTGGGGCGTTTTTCTTGCCAAATGGCATAACTTTGAATTGGTATATACCATTTGTTGCAAAAGCTGAAATCTCCTTCGCCCTTCAGGATAAAGGTACCTGCCAGTAACCTTTAAGTAAATCCAGTGTGGAAATAAAAGCTGATTGTCCCATTTTCTCAATGCAAACCTCCAAACGTGGGATAGGATAAGAGTCCATTCTTGTGACTGCATTAACCTTTCTATAGTCCACACACAACTGTTGGGTACCATGCGGTTTTGGTGCCATCATTCTGGGTGAGCTCCATTGACTCCAACCCACTTCATTATGCCATTTTTAAGCATACTCTCAATCTCTTTGGTAACTTGTGCCAATTTTAAAGGGTTAAGTCGATATGGATGTTGTTTGATTGGAATAGCATTTCCTCCATCAGTTGATTTAAACTGTTTTATTCCTAAGATATCCATAACTTCTTTGAGATAAAATTTGATCCTTGATCCGATTTGAATTTCTGTGGGCAGTCCATATCTAGTAAAGAATTTAAGTAACTCCTCCACAATCTTTTTAGCTGTAATATTGCGTACTGGGATGGCCTCTGGAAACCTAGTAGACACATCCATTATAATCAAAAGATATTGATTCCCACTTTTTGTTTTAGGAAACGGTCCTACACAATTAATTAGGACCCTTGTAAAAGGTTCCTCAAACGCTGGAATGGGTATTAAGGGCGCTGGTTTTATCACTGCTTGAGGTTTCCCTATCACTTGACATGTGTGACATGATCAACAAAATTTAACTACATCTTTATGTAGTCCAGGCCAATTAAACTGTTTCTGGATTTTAGCTTGAGTTTTCCTTTTTCCCAAATGTCCTCCCACTGGTACCTCATGTGCAATTCACAACACCTCCTTTCTATATTCTAACGGCAATACTATTTGATGAACTTCTACCCACTTTTCATCCGCCTGCATAAGTAAAGGTCTCCATTTTTTCATCAAGGCATAACTTTTATGGTAATAGCACTCTGGTATGCACTCAGATTCCTCTTCCATGTATGCTTTCTGATACATCTGTTTTATTTATACATTTTTCTGTTGTAACTCTGCCAATTTTCCTGAACTAAAAATATCCGCCTCATCTTCCACCTGGTCTTGTTCTTTTTCAACCATCTGATCAAAAATCCTTTCTGATAATTGCACTTCAACTTCATCTTCACTCTTTCATTTCTCCTCTTGTCTTAACCTGTGACTTTGCGACCTTGTTACACAATCTGGAAAAATCCCAGGATATTTGTCCTTCAAAACTTCAGCTGTCTGATTTTCCACTGGCTTATCAACCACAGTAGACATCACTCCCACCTGTGATCCAGCTATTTCATTACCTAAGATAAACTGTATTCCTGGACAAGATAGTTTCTCTATTACTCCTACTACCACTTCACCACTCTTCACTGGACTTTCCAACCTTATTTTATATAATGGAACACTACTCCTCTCACCCTGAATTCCACACATTACCACCTTTTCTGGTAACATTCTTATCAAACTACATAACTCCTCATCTCTTACCTTTAAAGATTGACTAGCTCCCGTATCTCTTAAAATTGTGACTTCTTTACCTGCTCATCCTGATACACATGAGTAAACTTTACCCACAAAGTAAATTGTTTAAAGACATCTGGCACCTTCTTATCAATCATCTCTTGATCAGGCTGTACAAGCTTTTGCACCTCCTTCGGTTCACTTGGGCTTTCCTTCACCACTTTAACAAACCCCACTGTCTTATCCTGTTTTACCACATCAGTCTTCCCAGTGTTTTTCTTCAACCACTAACACTATTACTTTACATGGCCTTGTTTATTACAGTGAAAACATTTGAAACTTTTCATGTCTCTTACATGCTCCTAGCTTTCTTTTTTAACCTGAGATACACTCTCCTTATTATCTCCCATCAGATCCCTTTATCTTTAACACTTGAGTATTTCTCCTGTCCCCAGTTTCTATCCCTCACAGGCTGGAACTGATGTTGGAAACCAAGCTTTGATTTATTAACTAATTCATAATCATATGCCATTTCTTCTGCTAACCTTGCAGTTTTAACCCTCTGTTCTTCCACATGAGTTATCACTACATCGGGAATTGAAATTTTAAACTCCTCCAAAAGTATAGTTTCTCTGAGAGCTTCATACGTTTGGTCTATTTTCAAATTCCTTATCCACCTATCAAAATTACTCTATTTGAGCCTTTCAAACTCCATGTATGTTTGACCAAATTCTTTCCTTAAATTTCTAAGCTTTTGTCTGTAAGCTTCAGGCACTAGTTCATATGCACCTAAGATGGATTTTTTTCACCTCCTCGTACGTCCCAGATACCTCCTCCGGTAGTGATGCAAACATTTAACTGGCTCTACCTATCATCTTTGTTTGAATCAGTAAAACCCACATGTCCTGTGACCATTTCATTTGTTTAGCTACCTTTTCAAATGAAATGAAAAAGGCTTCCACCTCCTCCTCATCAAACCTTGGCAATGCTTGGACATATTTAAATAGATCCCCACCAAGCCTTCGACGGTGTCGCTTTCTCACTATTCTTATCACTATCATCCAACTGTACATTTCCCTTTACGCCTGCCAAGTTTAACAGACTGTCACGTTTCATGGCCATTTTCTGAACTTCAAACTCTCTCTCTTTATCTTTTTCCCTGATCTGTATCACCCTTTCTCTTTCTTATTCCTCTCTCTCTCGTATTTAAGCTGCTTTAATTCTTTCTCATGTTCCATTTGTTTAATTTGTAACTCAATTTTTGCCATTTCCAATGAGTAAAACTGTATCTCAGGCAACTTTAAATGCTTAGCCAGCACCATAATTACCTCATCTTTTTCATTTTGTCAGGTAATGTTAACTGCAATGTTTTTGCCAAATCTAACAGTCTGCTTTTAGTCTCTGTCCGTAAGTTACTGCGTGTGACCGTCTCCGCCCCCAAACACTTCAGAGCCTCTGAAAGAGCCATTGTCCACAACACACTCCCTACTTAAACTAAAATACCACACCTAAAAAGCAACCACAATATGCTCATCCCTCACTGTCTTTAAGTTCACTAAGCCAATCCAATAGGTAGACTGTTACCCTGGACAAGCCCCCAGTTTGTTGTGGGCCAGGGTTTAGATAACCCCAAAGTGGATCATGGAGTTCACCTGACCCACAACTTTTAATAGATCGTGTTATGGGGAGCACACGGCCCACTCTACAGGTGTAGTACAGCAGAAATAGAGAAGTATTTTTTAAAGCAAAACAATGTTTATTCTATGAACTCAAGTTAACCTTTTTAAAACATGCAGTGAGCATCTTAGCAACCATCAATTCAAATACAACCCCCAAAGAATACAACACTAAGTAATCCTTAAGCTGTCCTTTTAACATCCATAAGACTGAAAAAAAGAACTTTTAACAGAAGTACATCAGGTTAAAGTCACTACTGAGAGCAGTTATTAGTTTTGAATCACCAAAGGATCGATTTACAGTTTTTAGATTACAGAGAGAGAGAGAGAGTCTAATATCCCTTATGTGACTGCAGCTATCCAGCTCTAAAAACTAAACGAAAACACACCCTGCAGCAAACAGCGTAAAATGAAAGTAAAAAGCTGACAGACAGCCAAGCTCCGCCCACTCTCTGACATCACTGCAGTAATAAACACCCATTTCTTAAAGGTACTCTCACTACAGATATTTATATACACACCCATTTATAAACACACATTTCTTAAAGTTACTCTCACATGACAACATCTACACAGCTCTCTCCACTAACACATTTGAGACAGGGTGATAGGGGGCTGTTCTAGTATGATGGGTGCCATTCTTTTGGACAAAGTGCTGAACTCCTCTTTGGCGAACACAGTGCCACTGTCAGACACTATTACTTTGAGGAAGCCGTGAGTAGCAATAATCCACCACAGGGCTCCTATTGTGGCGGCCAAGGTTGTCGCCCCAACTTTTGGACATCCAACCACTTTGAATGGATGATGACCAAGATGAAGAACATTCTGTCCAAGAACAGCCTGCGTAGTCAGGCCGCCCCGCCGCGCCACATATATGTTTCACCCTGCCGGCGGGGTGCTCCGTTACGCCGCTGGACAATGGGCTTTCCCATTGTGGGGCAGCCCTACGCCACCGGGAACCCCCGGATTGCTGGCAAAATGGAACATCCCACCGGCAGTACCACATGTAGCCCCATTCAAGGACGACCAAGCCATTCCTATGGCTGGAGGATGGCTTTGGGTGGCAATGTCTGCTGTACCTGGCAGATTACTTTAACCTGGTGTTGTCAGACTTCTTTCTGTACCTGGCAGAGGCAGGCCGCACTGTTGCATCAGTTGCTCAATATCCTTATCTATGCCAGGCTACCAAATGTAGATTCATTTTTGTATATCCTGGATGAGCTTTGTGCAATTCTTGCAACAAGGGCTCTCTGGCTGTGTGTGGTGCCACCACTCGGGAACCCCAGAGTGTGACTCCATCCTCACAACTGAGTCCATCTTTGCACGTGATTTAAGGTCTTAATTGGTCTGATTTATCATGGTGCCACCCAGTTAAGATCATTTGCTTCAGTTTGGACAGGACTGCATTGGGTCCAGTTTGTTGTATGACCTGACAATACTGCCAATATGTTAGGAAGGTAGCACAGTAGCACGGTAGCATGGTGGTTAGCATAAATGCTTCACAGCTCCAGGGTCCCAGGTTCGGTTCCCGGCTGGGTCACTGTGTGGAGTCTGCACGTCCTCCCCGTGTGTGCGTGGGTTTCCTCCGGGTGCTCCGGTTTCCTCCCACAGTCCAAAGATGTGCGGGTTAGGTGGATTGGCCATGCTAAATTGCCCGTAGTGTCCTTAAAAGTAAGGTTAAGGGGGGGGGGGTTGTTGGGTTACGGGTATAGGGTAGATACATGGGGTTGAGTAGGGTGATCATTGCTCGGCACAACATCGAGGGCCGAAGGGCCTGTTCTGTGCTGTATTGTTCTATGTTCTATGTTCTAAGGTTCAATGTCAGGATGGTTTCTTGAGGCATGGATGCTGGTGCCAGGTTCTTTGGAAGTGGGATGCAATCAGTGCATCAGTATTTGAAACTTGTGTGCCTGACCTACGCTGAAAGATGTAATTACAGGCCGCCAACGAGGTCCACCATTGTACCCTGGCAGAGAGGATTAGAGTATCGGCTTGTTATTATGGAGGAGCCCCAACAGTGGCTTGTGGTCAGCTATTATTGTAAAGTAGGAAGGGGGCAGCATGGTAGCATGGTGGTTAGCATAAATGCTTCACAGCTCCAGGGTCCCAGGTTCGATTCCCGGCTGGGTCACTGTCTGTGTGGAGTCTGCATGTCCTCCCCCTGTGTGCGTGGGTTTCCTCCGGGTGCTCCGGTTTCCTCCCACAGTCCAAAGATGTGCGGGTTAGGTGGATTGGCCATGCTAAATTGCCCGTAGTGTCCTAATAAAAGTAAGGTTGTTGGGTTACGGGTATAGGGTGGATACGTGGGTTTGAGTAGGGTGATCATGGCTCGGCACAACATTGAGGGCCGAAGGGCCTGTTCTGTGCTGTACTGTTCTATGTTCTATAACGCTACTGGTGAAATTTCTTGACGATGTAGATTACAGCAAGGCCTTCTTTCCCAATTTGTACATATTTAGGATCGGTATCGGAAAGAGCTCTGGGCAAAGGCAATTAACCTTTCTGCTCCAATGTCCATTTTATAACAGGACCGCCCCCATTCCGTGTGGCGATGCATCGCAAATTATGGTAACTGACTTGAGGCAAATTCTTAAAGACCTTTTGAAACTCCAGATAAATTACAACTACTGCAATAGATTAACTACTCCCTCTGCTACCTCCTCAAAAAACCCAATAAACAATTGTTTTCCAGAATTCCAAGCTGACTATTCATTATTATATTTTCATTTCCATTTGCAGGCACATTCTATCTCTCTTTTTTAAATGTAAGAAATACATTGACGATCGTCCAGCCTTTTGGCACTCTCGCAAACAAATTCTCAAAACCATGTAGAAATGTCTCTGCCACCTATGGCATTATTATGACCCAATCTTGCTGTGTTTATTCTCAATAACTATCTATTGTGGAACACTGATTTGAAGGATATTTTATGACACAATTCATCACACCATAAAGATTTGACTTTGTTGAGTGTGGTTCAACATTGCTGACTGCAGCTCCTGCCTCTCTAGCAGAGGGGTTCCTGGGTCAGGGTGCTAGGACAGTGAACGTCACGTCTTCTTCACAGTCCGACGGTTACAGGGCTCCCAACGAGAGTGGAATGAACATGGAGTGGGTTCTTGTGAGGAATTGCCATTGTTCTGCCTGATTAATGACCAGCCACTGAAGGTCAGAATTTCTTGTGGATTTCTAGGAAGGTAACATTGCGGAGTGCATACAGATCTGGCGCAAAGGAATAGCTTCATGAAGCAGGTAACGCTCAAGGAAGTACGCAAAGAAATATACAGACATTACAGCACCCATCCAGAGCTTTCAGCTGGTGTGACTGGACATCCTGTCAATACCTTTAGAAGAGAGATGGGGAATATATCACAGTGAGGCAAGTACACACGATAGGGACTTGGGTTCAATTCTGACCTTGGGTGACTGTCTGTGTGGAGTTTGCACTTTCTCCCCGTGTCTGCGTGGGTTTCCTCCGGATGCTCCAGTTTCCTCCCACTGTCCAAAGGTGTGCACGTTAGGTGGATTTGCCATGATAAATGTTCCCTTAGTGCCCAAAGGCTTGGTGGCGTTACAGAGATGAGGTGGGAGGGTGGATCGAGGGTAGGGTGCTCTTCTGGAGGGTCAGTGCAGAACCTCATGGGCTGAATGGCCTGCTTCTGCATTGTAGGGATTTTCTGAATGCACTTATATCTCTTGAATCTGCCATTTTGGCCTCTGGTGGCTGGTTGGTCCAGGGGAATGATTCTCACTTTGGGCCTTTCAGGCTGAGACCTTGCATGAGGTCTTGGGTTCAAATTCCGTACGAGCCCTTCAATGGTGTTTCCTATTGGGGCAGCACGGTAGCACAGTGGGTAGCACTATTGCTTCACAGCACCAGGGTCCCAGGTTCGATTCCCGGCTTAGGCCACTGTCTGTGCGGACTCTGCAGGCTCTCCCCGTGTCTGCATGGGTTTCCTCCGGGTGCTCCGGTTTCCTCCCACAGTCCAAAGACGTGCAGGTTGGGTAATTTGGACATTCTGAATTCTCCCTCCATGTACCCGAGCAGGCGCCGGAATGTGGCGACTGCGGGCTTTTCACAGCAACTTCATTGCAGTGTTAATGTGACAATAAAGATAATTATTATTATAAATAAATAGAACTGATGTTCCAGAGGGTTACCTAGGTCAAGAATCCGAGGCTACAGTTGATGACATACTTACCATTTTCAAGGCATTTTCGTCGGTGATGTTGGTGTTATAGTCCCATGATGCCACTGAGGACTTGTAGGCCAGCTTTTCAGCTTCTGCGCTAAAAGTGTTCAAAAAATTTCCAGCTTCCTGCTCGGGTGTCAGGGAGAGTACAGCTGCCGTCAGGCCCAGCACCCAAAGCCCGTGAACAAACATCCTTCTCCAGACTGGGATACACCTGAACTGAATCTTATCAGTCCCAGAAGGCTGGTTTAAATCAGTTACTATCGCAATGGCCTTTGAACAACAAAATAAGTCACGGCAGATAATCATTTTGAATTTGCCCTCGGGCAGCTGTGTGGCAACTATGCACTGAAGAGATAAGTCAAACAATATTAACCCTTTATTAATTGAACCACATTTAAATAAGCAAGGTCTGAAAGTAACCATCCATTCAGGAATATTTTGGAAGAAAGCCAATCTGCCATATCATAAGAGGCTATGTCACGCGATATGGGCATCGCTTGCTTGGTCAGCATTTATTGTCTATGTCTACGCCCATGAGGGTGGAGGTTGTCATAATATACACATCAGTACATGATGGTGCAGAGACACACACTGACTGACACACTGCAAGACCAATCAACACACACAACACAGCAGCCAATCACCAGTTAGGGCACGGTCACTATAAAGCCAGAGGGCACTAGTTTTCCCGTTCATTCGGGATGGAGCCTCTGAAACAGACAGAGCCCGCAGTCAGTAGCACAAACATCCACCATGTGCTAGCAATATCGGCTGGTCAGGTTAGACATAGGTCTTAAGTCAATGTAACATAGTGTCGACCCACAGTGCAAGTATGTTTAACAGCTCTTAGTTAAATAAAATAAAGTTGTACTATTACAAGTGTGGTAGCTTGCCTATGTTACTGCTAAGGTAAACGCAGTCTTCACAGATCCAGAGTACCCAACACATCAGAGGTGAGCAGCCTTCATGGATCGCTGAAGTGTAGATACATCCACCATGCTAACAGGGAGGGGATTCCAACTCCCAAAAGGAACAAAACAGTTCGGACCAGTATTGTACTCTTTTTTTCCCCCCCTTCTGGGAGGAATTTGACCCAGCAACAATTAAGGAACAAGGATAATATTTCCATGTCAGGGTGGTGTGCAGCATGGAGAGGAACTTGCAAGTGGTGGTGTTCCCATGTGCTGCTTCTCCAGTCCTTCCAGATGTTGGAGGTCACAGGTTTGGAAAGTGATGTCTCAGAAATCTTAGTGAGTTGCTGCAGAGCATTGATTCTGGAGGGATTGATGTTGATGGTTCACATGGCTGCCAATCTGCATTGGTGGGGGGGAGGGGGTGGGTGGCGGGGGGGGGGGGCACTGGATGCTAGGGGGGCAGTAATTGTGGTCACTATAGGACGATGGGTGCATCCGAGCATCTAGAGCTTGGCAGTGAGGAGGGCTAGGCGTCAGATGGGTTACTGGAAGGAAGCTGGAGTGGCAACATACCTCTCGGCAAGATGCCCAGGGCTCTTGTTATGATGTCATTTCTTTCCCTCCTGATTACTGCCTCCGCAAGGAGGGTGAAGTCTTGCAGGGGTACCTCAACCCTCCTGGACACGTCCCGCTGCCACCTGTACTATCTTGTCATGGAGGAGAAAGTGTGGTGACTGTGAATTTACAGACATATATATTTGTCAGTGCTGAGTGTCTGTGTGTGTGTATGTGTATCTGTGTATTTGTGTGTCTGTGTGTGTGTATGTATGTATGTGTATCTGTGTATTTGTGTGTCTGTGTGTGTGTATGCATGTATGTGTATGTGAGTGTCTGTGTATCTGTATGTGTGTATCTGCATGTGTGGCTGCTTGTGTGTGTGTGTGTGTGTGCATCGGTGTGTCTGTGTGTGTGTTGGTACCTGTGTGCCTGTGTGTGACTATATGTGTGCGTCTACTTATTTAACCAGGTTTTTTGGTAATCTGATTAATACTCCTCATGGGGCTTGGTGTCATACTTTGGGTTGAATTTCCCACTCCTGTCAGTGGTGGGAATCCTGCCTAAATTTGACAAGACGGAAATTAGTTTATGAAGTTTGTTCTCCTGACTTTGGTGGCAGGATAAGAGTGGGTCGGGTTTTCTCTGATCTATGTATACTCACTAAAGGTCGAACTCGCCAGAAATACATTCCCCTTTCCAAATTAAGTGTTCCGTCTGTGGATAATCAGAACAGGCTATCCCAGCCTGATGTAAGTGACGTGTACATTGTGACCTTCAGTTCATCAAGCCTTGGAGATAAGTAGACAATGGGTGAGATTCTTCATTGCCTAACACCGAAATCGAGAAGCGCGATTGGGCAGAGAATCGGTTCTGAAGCCGAAATCATGATGGGCAACAAATTCACGCTAAATCGCAATTCTCAGTCGCCTCGACAGTGATGTCAATGCGTTCCAGAATGCGCATACAGTAAATACCGTTTGCATATTATAAGCGGGCCAGCATGGGTTTTCGCCGGGACCCCCGTAATTCTCCACCTCCGATGGGCCGAATTCCGATGGCAAGGCTCACTTGTGCTTTTAAAGATCGTGAAACCGGCGTCGTGGCTGATGAGATAGAGAGAGGAGGTAGGACATGGAGAGGCGCGACTGCGGGCTGCCGGGCTGGACACCGGCCTGGCTGGCTGGAGTGGGGGGGAGGCCCTGCCAGGAAAGGGGGTGGGGCCCTGCCAGGGCAGGGGGGGTGGTGATGGAGGTAAAAGAGCCATGTGGCCAGGGTGACCCCCCATGGGACTGGGGCAGTACCAGGCACGGACTGCCATTACCGCAGCCTGCAAGGCAGCCATCTTGTTGTTCACCCCACTGACCACTCATCTTGGCCCCTGGTTCTGCAGAGTGACACCGGCCATATGAGTGCCCCCAATCCTCCACCCCTACACCCCCTCTCTGACCAGCCCAGACTAGCCCACCACGCACACCCATCTGACAGAGCACCGAGGCAGGTTGTAACAGTGGTAACAGTTGTCTAGTATGCACAAATATATACAGATACATGCCGTAGCCCCTGTAACTAAACTGTGCCCTGCACCCATGCCCACTTAACTTGTGTCTAAGTTTCTGGCATTACGGGCCCTAACGCTACATTTTAGTTGGATCCTCAGATGGTACATCAGGAGTGAAGGTGGGCAGCACGCTGGCGCAGTGGGTTAGCCCTTCTGCCTCACGGCGCCGAGGTCCCAGGTTCGATCCTGGCTCTGGGTCACTGTCCGTGTGGAGTTTGCACATTCTGCACATGTTTGCGTGGGTTTTGCCCCCACAACTCAAAGATGTGCAGGGTATGTGGATTGACCACGCTAAATTGCCCCTCAATTGGACAAAATGAATTGGGTACTCTAAATTTTAAAAAAAATAAAGGAGTGAAGGCGGCCTGCTGTGATTCCCATCCTGTGACCTGGGACCCCATTGGTGGACGTCTTGTGGGCGACTGGGTCTGGATGGACCCGGCTACTGCTCGGATGTCCCAGCTGGCGTGATGCTGCCCTGTCCTGCCCAGCAGATGTGCCAGGGACAGGGAGGTGAGAGTTCGAGGGTCTGGGGTGTTCTAGCATCTCCTCTGCCGGCACGGGCCCCATCACCTCCTCTTCCTTTTGTGTGCCCGATGGCCCTTGGGCTACTCCATGCGACAGGTGTGCGAGCGAAGCTATCCCCTGCCATCTGGCGCTGCCACTCCTGAAGGCCCGCTCTGGTTTTGACCAGGGTCTTCATGCTCGTGGGCACCGAGCACAAGGAGTGGACCATCGCTGTCTGGTACTGCACCACCTCACTCATTGACTGTGCCACCACCTTCTGGGCCTGTGTCACATCAGCCAGTGACTGTGCCATGTCTCTCTTGCACTGAGCTACTTCCTTCTGTACCTGTGCCATGTCGGCCAGCGCCTGAGCATTGTCGCCAACGTTCCCAAACATGGCCTGCTGTGACTGGGCCACACTCAGGAGCGCCGCTGAAATTTACAGGTGCCACTGGCACATGGCTGCCTGTGAGAGGGCCATGGCCAGGGCCTGCACAGACACCATCACTCCCAATGCCTCCAAAGCAGGTGCTACCTGTGCGGTGTTTGTCTGGATGGCATACATGTCGGCACCACCTTCTGCTCCTGCACACAGTTGGACTCCTCCAACTGCATCTGCAGGTGCTGGATGCTCACCGACAACCCCTCATGTACTCCCTGGCTCTGCGACTATATCTCCACAATTGATGGGACTGTTCATTCCAGAAGCCCAAAAACTGTCTGAACGGCAGCTAGTCCCTGGGGTCGGCCTGCCCTCCGACCGCCCGCCCCCTCGAGTGTTCGTACCTCCACCTGCTGTACCACAGCACGTGTGCGGTAGTAGTAGGAAACAAAGAAATGGCAGAAGAACTGAATTGTTACTTTGCATCAATCATCACGGTGGAAGACACCAGTGAGATGCCAGAGCTCCAGGAGAATTAGAGGTGAGTGCAGTGACCATCACTATGGCGAAGGTTCTGGGGAACCTGAAAAGTCTGAAAGTGGATAAATCACCTGGACAGGATGGACTACACCACAGGGTTCTAAAAGAGATAGCTGAGGAGATCGTGGAGGCATTGGTGATGATCTTTCAGGAGTGACTGAAGGCAGGAAGGGTCCCAGAGGACTGGAAAGTGGCTAATGTAACACCGCTGTTTAAGAAGGGAGGGAGGCAGAAGATGGGAAATTAAAGGCTGGTTATCCTGACTTTGGCTATTGGTAAGATTTTAGAGACCGTTATTAAAGATGAGATCATGGAGAACTTGGAAGTGCATGGTAAAATAGGACTGAGTCAGCACGGCTTTGTCAAAGGGAGGTCATGTCTGACAAATCTGTCAGAGTTCTTTGAGGAAGCAACAAGGAAGTTAGACAAAGGAGACCCAGTGGACATGATTTATTTAGATTTCCAAAAGGTCTTTGACAAGGTGCCGCAAAGGAGACTGTTAAATAAGTTTTTTTTTTAAATTTAGAGTACCCAATTATTTTTTCAAGTTAAGGAGCAATTTAGTGCGGTCAATCCACCTAAACAGCACATCTTTTGGGTTGTGGGGTGAAACCCACACAGACACAGGGAGAATGTGCATACTCCACACGGACAGTGACCCAGGGCCAGGATACAAAGACTGTTAAATAAGTTAAGAGCCCATGGTGTTAAGGGTAAGATCCTGGCATCGATAGAGGATTGGCCGACTGGCAGGAGGCAGGGAGTGGGGATAAAGGGGTCTTTTTCAGGATGGCAGCCGGTGACTAGTGGTGTGCCTCAGGGGTCTGTGCTGGGACCACAACTTTTCACAATATACATTAATGATCTAGAAGAAGGAACTGAAGGCACTGTTGCTAACTTTGCAGATGATACAAAGATCTATAAAGGGACAGGTAGTATTGAGGAAGCAGGGGGACTGCACAAGGACTTGGACAAGCTGGGAGAGTGGGCAATGAAGTGGCAAATGAAGTACAATGTGGAAAAGTGTGAGGTTATGCACTTTGGAAGGGGGAATGGAGGCATAGACTATTTTCTAAGTGGGGATATGCTTAGGAAATCAGAAGCACAAAGTTGCTTGGGAGTCCTTGTTCACGATTCTCTTAAGGTTAACATGCAGGTTCAGTCGGCAGTTAGGAAGGCAAATGTAATGTTAGCATTCATGTCGAGAGGGCTAGAATACAAGAGCACGGATGTACTTCTGAGTTTATATAAGGCTCTGGTCAGACCCCATTTGGAGTATTGCGAGCAGTTTTGGGCCCCGTTTCTATGGAAGAATGTGAGGCCTGGATAGAGTGGACATGGAGAGGATGTTTCCACTTGTAGGAAAAACTAGAACCAGAGGACACAATCTCAGACTAAAGGGACGATCCTTTGGGACAGAGATGAGGAGGAATTTCTTCAGCCAGAGGGCAGTGATTTTGTGGAACTCTTTGCCGTAGAAGGCTGTGGAGGCCAAATCTCAGAGTGTCTTTATGACAGAGATAGATAGGTTCTTGATTAATAAGGGGATCGGGGTTTATGGGGAGAAGGCAGGAAAATGGAGATGAGAAAAATATCAAACACGATTAAATGGCAGAGCAGGCTCGATGGGCCGAGTGGCCTAATTCTGCTCCTGTGTCTTATGTTCTTATGGCAAAGGCCACACTGTTGGGGGCAGACTGAACAGACTGCCTTGGAGTTGTATCCTCTATGTTAGAGATCTTTGGATTTCTCACATGCCTTGATATTTGTATTGGTGATGGAATATCCTCACTGGGCAGTGTATGTCAGGTACAGTTTGGTGAGCTGGGCACAGTCAATCAAATAAGGAATTTGGTCCTGGGGGTTTGAGTCATGGCATTGTGTGACTGAAGGAGGCATCTGGATCCTCCTGGAATCTGTATTGCAAAGTGATGTTGGGGCATTGGATGATCCCATTGTGGGAGAGGGCCCTGAAAAGTAAAGGTGCATTTGGCCTCATGATGGGGTGGGGTCAGGTCCACAAATGGCATTGTGACTGCAACATTGACGGATTGGGGAGCGGGGGGCAGTGCAGGGGGAAATATGGACCACAAAATGGTCATGGGTAACTGGGAGAGGCTGGATAGTGATCGGAGCAATGGGAATTTATGAGGCAGTGAGTATGAAGGAGGATGCAATGAACTTGGTGGGTTGTAGGGGGAAGTTGAAAGCTGCTCTTCCAGATGAAGGTCAGTGATGCAACTTTGAGTCTCAGCTCACAGTGACACAGTTCGAAAAACTAGCTAGGAAAAAAATAATAATGCAGCAGAAAGCCACAAAGCCTCCATGTTCTCAGTGTTCTGATCCTGCTATTCAAGGCACCATGCTTGCAGCCAGGACATAGGTTTGGGTTGGGATTTGATATCAATACTTATTGTCAAGGCCACTGGATGCCAACCACCAGATGCCTGAAAGTGAATCCTAGGACATGGGTCTTTTGAGCCTTTTTTAAGGCGCACATTATGAATGTGCAGCCACACTGTCTGAGGGAAATGGTCAACACCCTGCTGTCCTCCAGGATGATATCTTACCGCTCGGGTCCAAGCACAAATCTGGCAGGAATGTCTGGATCTGGGTCTCTAAGATGACAGTCACTCTTCCCACATATGACATATTAGCATTGACAGAAACACGACTGAAGCCAGAACAGGACTGGATATTTAACATCTTGGGTTATAAAGTTTTTAGTAGGAACAAGGTGGGTAAAATGTGAGGAGGTGTAGCAGTTGGTCAAAGATAGTATCATAGTCCTTGAACGAGATCCAGCTCCTGAATTAGAATCTATATAGTTTGAGGTGAGAAACAGGGAGGAAACAGTTGCCCTTATTTGGTATTTATTATAGACCTCCAAATAATAGTGAGGAAGTGGATGAGACTGTTTGCAGCCAGATTATGGAAATCCACAGGGCAAGTAGGGTTGTGATAGTTGGGGATTTCAATTACCTTAAGGTAGACTGAGAAAAGGGTAGAGTGTGGGGCACGGAAGGGGAGAAATACCTGCAGTGTGTTCAGGAGAACTCACTGGAACAGTACATTTCCAGTCCGACCAGGGAGGAAGCTATGCTCGATTTGGTCCTGGGAAATGAAGCAGGGCAAGTGGGGAAGGTCAGAGTGGGTGAACCGTTGGGAAGTAGCGATCATAATATAATATGATTCAATATTAGGTTGGAAAGGGTTGAAAGTCAGTCACGAATTAAGATCCCATTTGAGAAAAGGGCAAATTTTAGGAGTCTAAAGTTGAACTGGAGCAGGTTGATTGGAAACACATTTTTGTGGATAGATCAGTGGATGAAAAATGGGAGACTTTCAAAGGAGAGACGAATGGGGTGCAAGCTAGATACGTACCCATGAGAAATAAATATGGTGTATCCAAAGCTAGAGTACTCTGGAAAACTAAGGATATTTGTGATAAAATAAGACAGAAAAAGAGGTGGATGGTGCATGCCGGAATAATAATAACAATAGAAATCAGGTAGAGGGTTTCAAATGCAGGAGAAAGGCTAAGGCTGGAATAAGGAAGGTTAAGAGGAAAGATGAGGAAAGGATGGCAGGCTGTGCTAAACCAAATAATAAAATGTTCTTCAAACATATTAATGGTAAAAGATTAGTGAAGGATAGAGAAACCCATAAGGAACGAGCAGGGTAAGCTGCTCACTGAAGCAGAGGGTATGGCAGTGGTACTAAATAAATACTTTGCTTCTGCCTTTACCAAATTATAAGATGGTGACAATGGCCCAGTTGAAAATGTGAGTGTTGGGCAACTGAGCAGTATAGTGATAGATAAAGAAAAGGTGATGAAAGGGTTGGCAGAACTCCAGGTGGAGAAGTTGTCAGGCCCGGATGGGATGCACCCTAGATTGTTGAGAGAGGTAAGGGAGCATTTTGCAGAGCCATTCATAGAAATTTTCCAGATCTGTGAACACAGGATTAGTCCCGGGGGACTGGAGGATTGCAAATGTGATGCCGTTGTTTAAGAAAAGGGCAAAAGATAACCAGGAAACCGGAGAAGAGTTGAAAGTTGTATTCCCCAGGGCTCAGTGTTGGGACCCTTGCCTTTTCTGATTTATATAAATGATTTGGAGGTGGGCATTGATGGAACAATCGCTAAATTTGCAGATAGTGCTAAGCTAGGGAAAATAATGAATTGTGAGGATGAACCTGAGCAACTTCAGAGGGACATTGAAAAGTTGGCCAAATGACAGACATCTGGCAGATGAACTTCAATGCAGAGAAATGTGAGGTAATGCATTTTGGGAGAAGGAACATGGGGAGATAGTATAGGCTCAATGGTACAACTTTGAGGGGAGTACAGGAGCAGAGGGTCCTCAGGGTTCAAGCGCATAATTCTCTGAAGGTGGCCAGACCAGTTGAAACAGTTGTTAAGAAGGTTTCTAGCATCCTTGGGTTTATAAATAGAGGCATAGAGTATAGAAGCAAGGAAGTGATGCTACACCTCTACAAATCATTGGTCACACCACATCTGGAGTATTGTTCAGTTCTGGGCACCTTATTTAAGGAAGACTGTTAAAGACCTTGAGAGAGTGCAGAGGAAATTTACTAGAATGATACTGGGAATGAGAAATTTTAAATTCAAGGAAAGATTGGGGAATTTGGGCATGCTTTCCTCAGACCAAAGAAGTTTAAGAGGTGACCTAATTAAGGAGTTCAAAATTCTGAACAATTTTGACAGGGGAAAGAAGGATATTCTGTTTTCCCTAGTTGGTGTGCCAGTGATTAGTGCGTCACAATTTCAAGATGGTCAGCCAGACATCTAGGAGTGAGATGAGGAGAAACATCTTTACTCAAACAATTGTTGGTGTTCTGAATGCGCTCCCTGAGAGAGTGGTGGAGGCGGATTCCATAGGAGCTTTCAAAGATAGCTGGATATTGTAATTGAAAATACAGAAAAATGTGTCATTTGAAACATGGAAGTCTGGCAATATCTGGTCTGAGAGGATACAGGGAAAGATCCCACAAAAGGTTAATAGCTGCAAAGAGCAGGATTATAAAATGCAGATTCTTGCTCACAAGCAGGCTTATCAAACACACAGGTTTCATGTGGTAAGCTAAAACAATGGCTCACACCTTCATGGAATGTAACTATCTCAGGAAGCATCTGGAAAAGCATGGATGAGAGCTTCAATTGAATTAAGTGACGAATGTTTAAAGCAGGCAGGTCTTTCAAGTCATAACCAAGTTAAATTTTAGCATACAGCTAAAAGCAAAGTTTCACACCTTAATTGAAAAAAACTCTCTTAGTAAACAGCTGGAAAGGATGGATGATGCTCAGTCAAATTTTGTGTCAATTCTAAAGTGTAAAATTGTACGAACATCAAGTCAATTAAAAGAAAATTGGAGACGACCTGTCTACGAGAGACATAATTTAAAGTCAAAGTCAAAGGCAAAGTTATGAGCTGGGGACAATTGGAAAATTAAACGATTCGAAATCACAGAAATAAAAGTTAACTATTGAAACCAAAGCATTTTTTAATCAGATCTGAGAGGAGACGATATGCCCAAAATGAATAATTAGTTGTATTAAAATGTTTACATCAAAGATACTTTTTAACTATCAAAGTGAAACAAGCTTATTTACAATAAAGTCGTTAAAACCAGCAGAGCCAGCAGAGCCAGCTCTCACAGCTCGGTACATGGGAAGGATAGGACACAGCAACCGAGTTCACCAGCGACTACATCTCAAGAAGACCAGATTTTAAAGAAGATTGAGTGTCAAGGTGGGCCTGAAGGTCCCTTCAACCAACAGGAAGGATCCAGAAGCAAGATCTTTTTACCTTTCTGTTAAGAAAGTGTTTACAGCTTTAAAAGAAAAAATTATAATAATAAAATAACTTAAAAGTTTTAATCTGAAACAGTGGTTATTAGCCTACTTTACTTACTTAACAATGCAGGACCCAGGACATCGATGCTACTAAGGAGTAAGTAGGTAAAATTCTTCGGTGAAGGTATGGGTTATACCGGGGGATAACTTGAAAATATAGTTTGACCTGAATAGCACCCACCGAAGCCTGCATCGGAGTCAGGGAGTGAGAATCCCTGTTCACCATTTAGAATATCAACCCTTTTTTGGTATAGGGGGAATTCTAAGAATAGTGGTGAGTTTTAACTTTAATATATATTTGAAAATTATTAATTTAGAGCACTATGGGGATATGGATGGTGAATGAGACTAGTTAGGTAGCTCTTTTGGGAGTTGGTGCAGACACGATGGGCCGAATGGCCTCCTCCTGTGCTGTAAATAACAAAATAACAAAATACTTTGATGCGTTCGCATGACAAAGCCATGGAATCAGACCGATTTTGGATGGACTCCTCCATCCTTCGTTGGCTCTTAACAATCCTGCCTGCTGTTCCCCTGCCTGTTTCTACATTGCCTACATTTTTCTTGTCTTCAAATTTGAGATTCACAGGGCTGTGATCTCCAGCAGTCCTCCAAGTCTCAGAGAACCTGGCTGATCCTGTCTCTGCCTTCTGTGGACATGTGTTGGCCAGTTGATTACCAACCAGACTGTAAACCCAAGCCTACAATAGAACCAAGACCTACCAAGATGTGGGAACCTGTGCTGGTGGAGAGTGCTAGTTAATGCAGTGATGGTTCTTCAACTGATCGTTCATCTGCCTGCTCATCGGAGCTGGTCTGGGGACTGGGGCTGAGACGCTTGCTGGAGTTCTTCCTTACTGGTGATTGGAATAGAGAGAAGAGATAATTAGTGATTGGCAAGGCAGACTCCCAACATTAAACGTCACTCAGTCATTGTCTCAATGTTATGTACTGGACAGACCCTCACTGGCTTGTTGGGAGACACTGATCTCACCTTCCATACAGGTGCAAATTCTATCCTCTACAGCTACCTCTGAGACCTCATGGGAGGTCTCTCCCTTCTGTTGGGATTCTCTGAATGTTCGCGAAACGGCAAGATTCTTGGTCCTGCCGGCGGTGCGCCCCTGCCCGTAGGTTTACAGGCAGCATGGGTGGTTTCAATGGGAAATTCCATTGACAAGCAATGGGAGTAGAGAATCACTCCACCAGCGAACAGTGCGGCCAAATTCTCCATCCACACTAGCGGCAGTAATGGGGTGGACCCATAACAGAGAATCCAGCCTCATGTCTTAAATAAACCTAGGTGGATTGACTGACCAGAATGGATGTGAGAGTAGTTCAGAAGCATATATGCCCATCATGTGTGCTGAGCTCTCCCTCGTTAGGGCGTAAGACTCTGCATGATCTTAACTGAGATAGTAATCTTAACGTTCTTGGCAAACAAGCGGTGCTGATGTCCCATCTTCTGGTCTTCTCTGACATCCCTGTGGACTGTAACACTTGGACTGCCTGATGTCCGAATGAGAGCATTAGTTTGAGTGAGTAGAAATTTCACTTACTCCGACAGAGCACATCCAATCTTTCATTTTTTTCCTGCACCTCAGGGTGCCTTTTTTTGTTGGCCATGGGCACTGACCTCCATGGCGACCTCCTACCAAGCTGGTACGGTCAGTTGAGAGGTCCCCCAGCTCAACTCCCAGCCCAAAGAAAGAGAATCTCCATCCAGTCTTGACCGGCCTGGAGGAAAATGCTCACAGAGGCCTCACTGAACCAGGGAACTTATTCCTACCTGTAACATTTTTAGTGCAGCATTTCTCTTTCTGTTATTGTCCGCTCCATCATTTCCCTCTCCACCTTTAGCACAGTCCCTATTAGCATTATTGATCCCATTCCTTTAAATTTATTCCTTACAGATTCTCTTCCCAATCTTCTGTTCATTATGTCCCTTTATTTTCCACTGCCATTATGTATTATTTAACATAGAACATACAGTGCAGAAGGAGACCATTCGGCCCATTGAGTCTGCACCAACCCACTTAAGCCCTCACTTCCACCCTATTCCCATAACCCAATAACCCCTCCTAACCTTTTTGGACACTAAGGGCAATTTATCATGGCCAATCCACCTAACCTGCACGTCTTTGGACTGTGGGAGGAAACCGGAGCACCCAGAGGAAACCCACGCAGACACAGGGAGAACGTGCAGACTCCGCACAGACAGTGACCCAGCGGAGAATCGAACCTGTGGCCCTGGCGCTGTGAAGCCACAGTGCTATCCACTTTTGTTACCGTGTTGCCCCTAATCTTCCTCTTAACCTCATCTTCCTACCCTATCTTTGCCCATTTCCTGAAATCCTATCACATTTAATGGCCAGTTCTGTTCTTTGTTTTGGGCAGGACCTTCTATTCCCATCTGCCTTAGGACCAGAAATTCTCACCCAAAGTCAACAGACCCTTTGCTGGTCAGTCAGATTTTCTGTGACAATTATCTGCGAAACCTCCCGTGTCGGATGGATCAGAAAACCTTTGCATGTGTTTCAGTTGCTCTCACTGCATCTGGTTCCTCCCCGGAGATCTGATTGCTGCCCCCAGTTCCCCTGTTTGATTTTGAAGGCTGTGTACACAGTTGATGGGCAAGGTAATCGCTCTTTAATAGGTGTTCTTTTTGCTGTGTGTAACAATCCTTTTATACTTCTGTTTTATAACATGTTGTGAAACATGTAAGATCCTGAGGGGATTTTTACAGGGTGGACGCTTAAGGTTATTTCCCCATGTGGGGGGAGTGAGAATGCGGGAACACAGTATAAAAATAAAACTTAATACGGAAATTAGGAGAAGTTTTTTCTCTCAAAGAGTCATCAATCTTTGGAACTGTTTCCCAGAGAGTGGTGGAGGCTGGGCCAATGAATATTTTTAAAGCAGCGGTAGACAGATTCTTAACTAACAAGAGAGTCAAAGGTTAATGGGGATTGGTAGAATGTGGAATTTCACTAAAAAAAAAAGCAGATTCCTTCTGGGCGAGAATTGAAGGGTTGTTCCCGGTTCCCGGCGTTTGTAGTGACCCTGCTATCTAACGACACTCTGGGGGTTTATTCGGCCCTCGGCGGGGAACTCCCTGCTAGGCCGCACATCCTGCACCAAGAAGCTCCGATGAGCGGAGTTCCTCAATGCAGGAAGAGATCGGGACAACATTTAAAAATGGGGGCCAGTGCTGAACTGCGCCCGGCTGGGATCTCCTCAGCGAGGTCGGTAAATGCCAGGCGGCCATTCAATCTGCTGGCAGCACAGTTAAGTGAGTTTACGGTTAGAGGCTGGGACCCACCCATCCAGATCGCGTCATTTCGTGAGGTCTCGCAAGGCTTAACGGCTGTCGGGAATCCTGGGACAGGCCTCTCCCCGGATCTACCGGCTGAGTCCTGTCCCAATTCTGGCAGGAGGCGACCAGTAAATCACACCCATAGAGGGTACACCTGGAGGTCACTCCACATGGCAAAGTGTTCATCTGCCCCTGGAAAAATACCAGTGGCAGAGGGAAGAAGAGGCCCTTATTTGGCCATTTAATTTCAACCATTGATTCGATTTTAGAGAAAATGCTGTTGACGACTCCTATAAATACCCAAGGAATGAATCATTGCATGAATTATTGTGCATTCTCGCATGATACACATTGTGGAAAAGCAACATTGAGTCTCCTCAGTCATATATCAGGGTATTGCATAAACATCTGGAATTTAAGTTAATGTTTTCCGATGTAATCTTCCAAATGATAAAATGGTTTAATTCCAGTCACGATGCACGTTATCCGATTGCTATTATATTGATATTGACACAATGATGCACATCATCCAGTTGACACTGCAAGCCATAGATAACATAGTCAGAGAAAATATTCTCACATACATGAACTATGCGACACCTCACACTTTCCTGTATCCAATGCTGCTGTAAATATACCTTCCACATCCATGGAAGGGTTTGAAGACTGTTTGTTTTAGGTAGAGGGCTTGTGGCGCAATGGGTAGCGAATCTTTCCTGGCAATACCAGATATGGAACAGACAAAAGTCTGCCTTAGTGATCACTAGGTGCAGGAAAAGAATTGGATTGTGTTAGGGTTACGAGTCTCTCTCACTGGTGTGGGGAAGTAGAGGAGTTGTGTATCAGAAGTATAGGAACTATTAGCAGTCACAAAAGGATGCAAAGGAGACAATTCAATTTATAAATTCTTTGCTCCCAATTGTTTGCTTGGTTGGAATGACAGCTGAATTTCCAGTGGTCTTTTTAAGTGGATGTGCCTGACATCAAAGAAAGTATGACAATACAAACCAGCTAGCAATGAGTATCGGTCAAACTCTGTGCACTCAGTGTTGCTATTTTAGCTCAAATAAGACAAACAGCTCAAAACTCAGACTTCACAGCCGGGATTCTCCGACCCCACGGCCGGTTGGAGAATCTCCGGGGGGGGGGGGAATTGCGCAACGCCACCCCGACGCCAGCCCGCCGATTCTCCAGCGCCAATTCTCGGGTGCCCGCGGGATCGCCGCCGCGACGGTCGGGGGCCGTTGAAAGTGGCCCCCCAGGCGATTCTCTGGGCCTCGACGGGCTGAGTGCCTGCCGAGTTTGGCCGAGACCCACCAGCGGAGGTCACATGTGACAGGACCTCGGAGTTGTGGAGTTCTGGCTGTGGGGGCCATCCGGGTTGGGGGGGGGAGAGGGGCGTGGGAATCCGACCCCGGGGGGGCCTCCACGGTGGCCTAGCCCACGATCGGGGCCTACCAGTCAGCGGGGGCTAGTTCCATGGGGGGCCTATCTTCCTCAACGCCGTGTCCCTGTAGGGATCCGCCATACTGCCCGTGGGCCGGCAGGAAAAGACGGGAACCCACCTGCATGCGCGACCTCGCGCCAGCCGTGGCGTGCCAGCTTTCGGGCGCCGGAGCTGCAGACACCACTCCGGCGCTGTACTAGCCCCCTAGGAAGGGGTGCATACCGACCACTTGAGGCCAGTTGACGCCAGAGTGGCTCGCACCGCTTTTCACGCCGGCGTCAGAACTTGGCTGCAGGATTGGAAAATTGCTGCCTACGGTTGCCTGTTAGGAGCAGGTCACATCTATTAAACAAAGTTTTTATTTTGTGGAACCGTTTCCCAAAAAGCTTCAGGAATTGGGGCCAAATACTGCACCCACAATTCCATGCAATGATGGACAGCCTATTTTGTACAATCCCTTAACTCTCTGTTTCCAAAAGCCTGACTTGGAAGGAGGGAAGAAGCAAAACCCACTGATCTCGATGATAGCTGAGGATACTGGCTGCAGAATGTCCATGAACTGATGAATACCGGGACTGCAACTTGACATGTACAAGTTGTGGAGTGCGAGTCTCTGACCTGGTTTTACTCCCACAATTAATGCAAAAGAAGTTTTCAAACTCAATTTGGAAAACCTTCAGGCTGTAAAGCCACACTTGGCTTCCCTGTCATAAGAACATAACAACTCGGAGCAGGATTAGGCAATTCAGCCCCTCAAGCTTGCTCCGCCTTTCAATACTATCATGGCTGAACTCCCCTCAGCCTCAAATCCACTTTCCTGCCTGTTCTCCACAACCCTTCAACCCATTACTAATTCAAAATCTGTCTCTCGCCTTCTTAAATTTATTCAATGTCCCTGAATCTACCACACTCTGGGTCGTGAATTCCACAGATTCAGAGCCCTTTGAGAGAAGTAATTTTGCCTCCTCTGTTTTAAATCTGCTACCCCTTATCCTAAAACTATGACAGCTCTTTCTAGATTGCCCCACAGGAGGAAGCATCCGCTCTATGTCTACTTTGTCAATACCTTTTATCATCTTATATACGATGTACAATAAAAGAGTACACATAAAACTGTGATTGGATTTCAACAGTCATTTGTTATAACACAGCAATAATATGAACCCCTTCGCTTTATTCCTGTCATCATAGATTATCATAGAATTTACAGTGCAGAAGGAGGCCATTCGGCCCATCGAGTCTGCACCTGCCCTTGGATCCTACCCAAGGTCAACATCTCCGCCCTATCCCCATAACCCAGTAACTCCACCCAACACTAGGGGCAATTTGTCATGGCCAATCCACCTAACCTGCACATCTTTGGACTGTGGGAGGAAACCGGAGCACCCGGAGGAAACCCACGCACACACGGGGAGGATGTGCAGACTCCACACAGACAGTGACCCAAGCCGGAATCGAACCTGGGACCCTGGAGCTGTGAAGCAATTGTGCTATCCACAATGCTACCGTGCTGTCATGTAGGTACTGTGGCGACAAGAGCAGGTCAGAGGCTGGGGATCCTGCTGAGATTAACTCACCTCCTGACTCCCTGAAACATGACCACAATTTACCATGTCTAAATCAGGAATGTGATGGAATACTCTCCACTTGCCTGGATGAGTGCAGCCCCAACAACATTCAAGAAACTCAACACCATCCAGGACAAAGCAACTTGCTTGATTGGCACCCCATCTACAAACATTCACTCCCTGCACCACCGACACACAGTGATAGCCATGTGTACCATCTATAAGATGCACTGCTGGAACTCACCAAGGAACAAGGTTGCTTAGCCTGCACGTTCCAAACCCACGAGCTTTACCATCTAAAAAGGACAGGAGCAGCAGATACCTGGGAACATCACCACCTGGAGGTTCCCCTCCAAGTCATTCACCATCTTGACTTGGAAACAAAATTCCGTTTCTTCAATGTGCCAAAATCCAGGAGTTCCCTCCCTAACAGCACTGTGGGTGTACCTACACCATATAGACTTCAGCAGTTCAAGAAGGCAGCTCACAATCTCCTTCTCAAGGAAAGTTAGGGATGGGCAACAAATGCTGGCCTAGCCAGCGACGTCCACATCCCGTAAATGAATAAATAAAAAACATGGGTTCCACTCTTTGCGGGAAACGCTCTGGGAGTGTTTTCTTATCTGAGAGCTCCTTCCCATTGATAGCTCCATGAATTTCCTTCAGCTTGGTATCAATGCCTGTTATGGCTACGATTCATGCCAGAGAGGTGCATTTGGAGATGACAAACAAGGCCAAGGAATGGGAAATAAAAGATACAGTCGGGATTCTCTGATCCTGAGGCTAAGTGTTGACGGCCTCAGGATCAGCAATTCTGGCCCCTACAGGGGGCCAGCACGGCACGGGTGCGGCCCACCCACTCCAGCTGCTGATCCTGGCATGAACTGGGCGCCACGGGGTCCGCATATGCGCCTTGGCACTGGCACCAACACGCGCATGCGTGGTGTCTCCCTTCTCTGCGCCGGCCCCGACGCAACATGGCGCAGGGCTACAGGGGCCGGCCCGGAAGAAAGGATGCCCCCAGCCAGAGAGGCAGGCCCGCCGATCGGTGGGCCGCAATCATGGGCCAGGCCACATCGGAGGCCCCCCCCCCCCGGGGTCGGACCACCCGCCCCCATCTCCCCACAGACCGCCCCACGACCCTTGCACGCTGGGTTCCTACCGTCTGAGAGCAGTTTGGACATTTAGATGGGCAGCATGGTTGGCACAGGCTTGGAGGGCCGAAGGGCCTGTTCCTGTCCTGTACTTTTCTTTGTTCTTTGTTCTTGTTCAGTGTGGTGATATAACCACTGTAGTGATGTGTACTTGCAGTAGGAGGGTGTATGCCTGTATCTGTAATACAGGTTCCTCCGGTAAGCCTCTGGCGGCTAGCTCCGCCCACAGGGAACTTGTGTATAAATATGCGTGTGAGTTACTCAGACCTTTAGTCTACAGTTGCAGATGGAGGGACAGCATCGTACAACAATAAAGCCTCTATTGTACTAGTCTCTCGGCTTTGAGTATAATTGTTAGCGCTACAATTTATTGTTGTACGATGCTGTCCCTCCATCTGTGGACCCCGCAAATGGCCTCCCCAGCAGCCACCCCCGCGCACTATGCCTGCGCTGCCCGCTGCACCGCACTCCCTGGGGGTCCCCACTGTTGCTTCTGCGGTCAGCAGAAGCACCCCCGCCAGCGCTGCCCGGCCCGCACCGTGACCTGCAAAGCTTGTGGCAAGAAAGGCCACTTTGCAGCGGTGTGTCAGTCCCGGACGGTCGCCGCTATCGCGCCCCCGGTCCCTTCGCCTCAGCCGCTCGCTCAATGGGCCCCGCCGTCCGCTTCCCCCGACCCCATGTGCGATCAGTGGGCGCCGCCATCTTTTGCCGCCCCCGCCACGTGCGCTCAATGGGCGCCGCCATCTTCATCCACCACCGCCATGTGCATTCCATGGGCGCCGCCATTTTGTTCCGACCCCACAACGTACGCTCCATGGGTAGTGCCATTTTACCCACAGGTACTGCAGATGCCGCCATCTTGTCTCCAGATGCCGCCATTTTGTCCTCTCCCCGGGACGGGGCCACAGGACACGGGTTGCTACCGCTCCTCGTCGGACTCATCTGACTCAACCGCCGATCGACCGCTGCTTGCCTCCGTTACGCTCGACCAGTCCCGTCCTCGCAACCTGGCACCCTCTTCCACATCGGTGCTGGTCAACAGCCACGTGACCTCCTGCCTCATCGACTCCGGGAGCTTCGTCCACCCGGACACGGTAAGGCGCTATTCCCTTGCGGTCCATCCCACCAACCGGCAGATCTCTCTCGCCTCCGGGTCCCAGTCTGTCCCGATCCAGGGTTTCTGCCTGGTTAAACTTACTGTACATGGCGTGGAATTCGACCGTTTCCATCTGTACATTCTCCCCAACCTCTGCGCGTCACTCTTACTAGGCCTGTATTTCCAGTGCAATCTCCAGAGCCTCACCCTCAAATTCGGCAGACCCCTACCTCCCCTCACCGTTTGCGGCCTCGCGACCCTCAAGGTCGAGCCTCCCTCGCTCTTTGTCAATCTGACCACAGATTGCAAGCCCATCGCCACCAGGAGCAGACGGTACAGCACCCAGGACAAGGCCTTCATCAGGTCCGAAGTCCAGTGGCTGCTTCGGGAGGGTATCATCGAGGCCATCAACAGCCCTTGGAGAACCCAGGTGGTAGTGGTTAAGACCGGGGAGAAGCACAGGATGGTCGTGGACTACAGCCAGACCATCAACCGGTACACGCAGCTCGACGCGTACCCCCTCCCCCGCATTTCTGAGATGGTCACTCAGATTGCACAGTACCGGGTCTTCTCTACTATTGACCTGAAATCCGCCTACCACCAGCTCCCCATTCGTAAATCGGACCATCCCTACACTGCCTTCGAGGCAGACGGTCGTCTGTACCAATTTCTTAGGGTTCCCTTCGGCGTCACGAATGGGGTCTCGGTATTTCAGCGAGAAATGGACCGAATGGTTGACCGGTACGGACTGCAGGCCACCTTCCCGTACCTCGACAATGTCACCACCTGCAGCTATGACCAGCAGGACCATGATGCCAACCTTTATAAATTCCTCCACACCGCATCTCTCCTTAATCTCACGTACAACAAGGAGAAATGCGTGTTCCGCACAGACCGCTTAGCCATCCTCGGCTACATAGTCCAAAACGGACTACTGGGGCCCGATCCCGACCGCATGTGCCCCCTCATGGAGCTCCCAATCCCCCACTGCCCCAAGGCCCTCAAACGCTGCCTTGGGTTTTTTTCTTATTACGCCCAGTGGGTCCCACAATACGTGGACAAGGCCTGCCCACTTATCCAGTCCACACATTTTCCCCTCTCGGCCGAGGCACAACAGGCCTTCGCCCGCATTCGATCTGACATAGCCAGGGCGTGAATGTCTACATCCACAGTGACAGGGGATCCTCGTTCATGAGCGATGAGCTGCATCATTTCCTGCTCAGCAGGGTATCGCCTCCAGCAGGACGACCAGTTACAACCCCCGGGGAAATGGGTAGGTAGAGAGGGAGAATGGGACGGTATGGAGGGCCGTCCAGCTGGCCCTATGGTCCAGGAACCTCCCAGCCGCTCGCTGGCAGCAGGTCCTCCCTGATGCGCTCCATTCCATTCAGTCGCTACTGTGCGCCGCAACTAACAGTACACCCCATGAACGTGTTTTTGCCTTCCCTAGGAAGTCCACATCCGGGGTGTCGCTCCCGACGTGGCTCACGACTCCGGGCCCAGTCCTTCTCCGTAGGCATGTACGGCACCACAAGGCGGAACCCCTGGTGGACAAAGTACACCTCCTCCACGCCAACCCTCAGTATGCCTACGTGGAGTTCCCCGGCGGCCGCCAGGACACAGTTTCGCTCCGGGACCTGGCTCCCTCAGGTGCCGATCCAATGCCCATGCCCCTTTCTCCCCTGCGCCAACCCCAGCGCCCCCCTATTCATCCCCACCAGGTCCATCCCTCATCCCCCTGCCCACCCTGGAGGACACGGAAGATTTTGGCTCGCTCTCGGAATCATCCCGCCAGCAGCCAGCACCAACACCGCCAACACCTGCACCATCGTTGCCATCACCGCCTGTGCCGACGTCACCACCACAGCTACGCCGATCACAGCGGAACGTTCGACCACCGATTCGGCTCAACCTGTAACCTGCTAACCGGATGGACTCTTGATTTTCCTTGTTTGGACCCTCTTGTAAATAGCATCCTTTGTATTAGAGTTACATGTCACCCCCGCCGGACTCATTTTAATTACAGGGGTGAATGTGGTGATATAACCACTGTAGATATGCATACTTGCAGTAGGAGGATGTATGCCTGTACCTGTAATACAGGTTCCTCCGGTAAGCCCCTGCCGGCTAGCTCCGCCCACAGGGAGCTTGTGTATAAATATGTGTGTGAGTCACTCAGACCTTTAGTCTACAGTTGCAGATGGAGGGACAGCATCGTACAGCAATAAAGCCTCTATTGTACTAGTCTCTCGGCTTTGAGTATAATTGTTAGCGCTACATTCAGGTGTGAACGGCGTTGGCTGGACTCGGGTTTTTTGACACGGCTGTTCGGCCCATCCTGGACCGCGAATCGCCAGGGGAGGGCCCCGTAGAGCGGACCCCGGCCGGCGCCGGGCCGACTGCGCTGGCGCCAATGATGCTGATTCTCCACTCTGCGGAGAATCGTCCCAGCATAGGGGCGGAGTGGCGCGATTCGCGCCGGTCGCGGAGATTCTCCAGCCTGCCCTGGGCTGAGAGAATCCTGCCCAGGATATTGAGAAGAGTAAAAGCACAGAGGGATCTTAGAGTCCATGTCCACAGATTCCTGAATGTAGCAGTACAGGTGTTATAATGTGGTCAGGAAGACCAATGGGATACTATTTTATTACTCAAGGGTGATCATTCTGAAACTGTATAAAACACCAGTTCGACCATAGCTAGACTATTATATACAGGCACCACATTCCAGAAGGTTATGATCACACAAGAGGAGGTACAGAGGAGACTTAGAAGGATTTTCCTGCGACGAGAAATTTAGAGCTGATGAAAGATTGGATAAGCTGGGGTTGTGTACTTTGGAACAGCGGAGGTTCAGGGGAGATTTAACTGAGGTTTATAAAATGATGAGGGGGTCTAAATAGGAGGACAACTGGCTCCCTTTAGCAGAGAAGTTAATAACCAGAGGATATGAATTTAAAGTGATTGGCAGAAAGAGGAGAACTGTGGAGTAATTTCTTTCACCCAGAGGGTGGTGAGGATCTGGAAGTCACTGTCTGTCTAGAGACAGAAATTCACGCAGCATTTAAAAACATTTGGAATTGAGGTGTCATGGTGCACAAGGCTTGAGAGGCTGAGGGGAATGATTTAAACTGCTTTGGTTAAACTTGGCCTGTGCAGAGAGTGAGAGAGATGTGAAGGACAGGCTTACCTTAGCTGTCCTGGTGAGGTTATTACATTTTTTCCTGCTTTGTGGCCAGATTCTTGGGACATTGTTGGGACCATTAGCTTTGGGCAGGCATCTCTCTCTCTCTCTTCCATTGTACTTGTGATGGCCGGCAAAAACACAGTTGGCCAAAGGGCCTCTTTCTGTGCTGTGACTCTACTTGCCTGAGGTCCTGTCACCATTTGTGAGGATGAGGCCTGTTTCTCACTGGCTGTGCAAGCACCGTTACTCCTGTGCCATTGAATCTGGGGATCTTTTATGAAGATAGCTGTGTGCCATTGCAGGAAATCACTCTATGTTATCTACCATCGAAATGTACACCTCCCCTCTAAGAGACTGCCTTTAGGGTGCTGGGTTTCCACCCCCCTAAAGCAATCCAAGAATTCCCGCAGAGAATGAACTGCCACAGGCGACACCAATGCTGGAAATGGCTCAGGCCTCTGACTAGTGGCCTTGGCAAAGCCGAGTGGATACCCCGACACTGCCTTCCGAATTCAACACAACGCAGGTGTAATAATTCCAGGAGGCGCAGAGTGAAAGGCCAAACTGGTTTATTTTGAACTGAAACTAAAGCCACTACCCCGGCACAGAAAACAAACGTTGCAGTCCAGGACTATCGGGAACTGCCGGTCCGGTTCTGGGAGCTACATTTAAAGGTTCTGCTAACGAGACCCAGCTAGGCCGGCCTCCACCCGCTCACCAAGGGAACCTGTTTGCTCGCGATTTCCCCCATGATCCTCGTGAGGGTTATCGCAACAGGAAAATCAATCCCAATTACCCCAGTAATTTTAGTTGATCCCCTATCCTCCATAAAGAAAATCGCTTATTGTCACAAGTAGGCTTCAAATGAAGTTACTGTGAAAAGCTCCTAGTCGCCACATTCCGGCGAGAAATGTTCTGGATTTCTCCGGCGAGAAATCCAGAACTCTGGTGTCTGTATCTTTTTGTGCACAAGGTCCCACCCTCCAGAATTCCTGTCCTTCAGGCCTATATTGGCTCCTAACCCAACAGTGCCTCAAATTTAAAATGAGCAGCACGGTAGCATTGTGGATAGCACAATCGCTTCACAGCTCCAGGGTCCCAGGTTCGATTCCGGCTTGGGTTACTGTCTGTGTGGAGTCTGCACATCCTCCCCGTGTGTGCGTGGGTTTCCTCCGGGTGCTCCGGTTTCCTCCCACAGTCCAAAGATGTGCAGGTTAGGTGGATTGGCCATGCTAAATTGCCCTTAGTGTCCAAAATTGCCCTTAGTGTTGAGTGGGGCTACTGGGTTATGGGGATAGGGTGGAGGTGTTAACCTTGGGTAGGGTGCTCTTTCCAGGAGCCGGTACAGACTCGATGGGCCGAATGGCCTCCTTCTGTACTGTAAATTCTATGAGCACCTTTTTGTGTGATTCTTCATTGTAGCCTCACAGTTCACTATCTCAGGAATCTCCTCCAGCCCTGTAGTGACCCAGACTGCAAACTCACATCCACCTCGGCCACAGCCCAACTCCTCCTTCTCCTCCGTCATTCCCCAGGACCCTTCACACAACGTACCACAAGGATCTGTTCTGGGGCCGTTGCTGTTTGTCATTTTTATAAATGACCTAGAGGAGGGCGCAGAAGGATGGGTGAGTAAATTTGCAGACGACACTAAAGTCGGTGGAGTTGTAGACAGTGCGGAAGGATGTTGCAGGTTACAGAGGGACATAGATAAGCTGCGGAGCTGGGCTGAGAGGTGGCAAATGGAGTTTAATGTGGAGAAGTGTGAGGTGATTCACTTTGGAAAGAATAACAGGAATGCGGAATATTTGGCTAATGGTAAAATTCTTGGTAGTGTGGATGAGCAGAGGGATCTCGGTGTCCATGTACATAGATCCCTGAAAGTTGCCACCCAGTTTGATAGGGTTGTGAAGAAGGCCTATGGTGTGTTGGCCTTTATTGGTAGAGGGATTGAGTTCCGGAGCCATGAGGTCATGTTGCAGTTGTACAAAACTCTAGTACGGCCGCATTTGGAGTATTGCGTACAGTTCTGGTCGCCTCATTATAGGAAGGACGTGGAAGCTTTGGAACGGGTGCAGAGGAGATTTACCAGGATGTTGCCTGGTATGGAGGGAAAATCTTATGAGGAAAGGCTGATGGACTTGAGGTTGTTTTCGTTAGAGAGAAGAAGGTTAAGAGGTGACTTAATAGAGGCATACAAAATGATCAGAGGGTTCGATAGGGTGGACAGCGAGAGCCTTCTCCCGCGGATGGAGGTGGCTAGCACGAGGGGACATAGCCTTAAATTGAGGGGTAATAGATATAGGACAGAGGTCAGAGGTGGGTTTTTTACGCAAAGAGTGGTGAGGCCGTGGAATGCCCTACCTGCAACAGTAGTGAACTCGCCAACATTGAGGGCATTTAAAAGTTTATTGGATATGCATATGGATGATAAGGGCATAGTGTAGGTTAGATGGCCTTTAGTTTTTTTCCATGTCGGTGCAACATCGAGGGCCGAAGGGCCTGTACTGCGCTGTATCGTTCTATGTTCTATGTTCTAACTCAAATTTATTTGTATAACATCTTTAACATGGTAACCCCCCTCCAAAGGAATATCTTGGGAGTGATTATGAAACAAAATTCGACACGAAGCCACTGAAGGAGAATGTAATACGGGTTAAAAGCTTGTCAAAAAATTGGCTTTCAGGATAGTCTTAAAGGAGGAAAGTGAAGTAGGGAGGGTTTGGGAGGGAATTTCACAGTTTAAGATCTTGGTACTTGAAAAGAGATTACAGAGTTATACAGAGGCAGGTTTGGTGGGTGATTTGAAGACAAGGATGATAATTTCAAAATAAAGGCATCACCAGACCTGGAGTCAATGTAGGTCAACGAGCCCAGGGTGTTGGGTGGATGGGACTTGGTATGAATGCGGGCGTGTATACCAGTCTCAGAAGCCATCCCCCAGTACCCCCAACCCCCATCTCGCCAAAGATCATCCCAAAGGTCCAATTCTTCAATTAACTGTCCTAATAGCTCACTATGGATGGGTGTTCAGTTTACCTATATAACTTTATGAAGTAGCTTTAAGGATTTCCCCAGTTAAATTATGAAAACTCAAGCAATGGACTGTGCTCAATGGTGTCTTCATTGTTACTGTCCATACTCACTCTGTCAGGGAGATGTGTTGCCCGGGAGGGAGGACACTGTGCAGTCAAAAGGCCAGAAGCTTCAGTCATGGTATCTGGAGCCAGGTACTTTAAAATGTTGCAATATTTAGGATGGGAGTGGGAACATTTTCTGCCATTTCACAATGCTGACAAATGGGGTTAAGAATCCCTCTCCCAATGAAGTCCTCTTGCCAATGGCTTGGATACATCATCAAAAACTAGGAATTAAATGTCGTCCTTGGGTTCTCCCTCCACAACTTGGGCAAAGCCCAGACATTTATACCATTTCATTAGCCTTCCTATCAATGTAATGACAGAAGTTTGATGAACATTTCTCACCCACGTCTTATATTACAGCTCTGTGTTAAAATACATCCCCCCTCACTATAGATGTGACAAGAATTCTGTAAACTAGGAAGAGAAAGGAATAAAAATAACAAACATCAGTTTACAGACCATTAGATAATCTTGACAACAGAGATGATGATGTTCTGTTCAATTCAGTGGCTGCACTACTGCCTAATTTAAGAATCATTATCCCTTGCCCTGGACTCAGTTTTCCGTGCAGTACATACATCAAATTGACAGGATATATATACCCTGAGCATCTTCCCAGGCCCCTGGCCTCGACTATCAAAAATGACAGGAGCAATAAGATTAGAGGAACACGACCATCATCAAATTCCCTTCAAAGTCAAGGACCATGATGATGCCATTCAACTACAACAGGGCATAAAGTGGATGGGCAGACGTAGCAGGTAGAGTTTAACACAGAGAAATGTGAGGTGATACATTGTGTCATAAGGGACAGGGAGAGACAATATGGACGTAAAGACACAGTTAAACAGAATGTGAAAGGACAGAGGGACCTGGATGTTCATCTGCACAAACTTTTGAAGGTATCAGGACATATTGAGAGCATGTTTAGGAAAACACATGGGAGCTTGACCTTCTTAAGCAGGGAAGTTATGCTGAGCTGTTAAGCTTCGGTTCATCCAGCCTTGATCACTCTGTGGGGAGGGCCCTGGAGAGGTGATCTACCCGAGTGGTTTCGGGCGTGGGTAATTTTAACTACATGGTTAGGTTAGAGAAGGTGACAGGGTATGGATAAGATGAAGAAAGGCATAGGTGGTCTCATTGGCTGATCATATAAACACTAAGGGACCAGATTTAAGGGGCGGGATTCTCCAATAATGGGGCTATGTCCCCACGCCGGCGTGAAAAGCGGCGCCCACCACTCCGGCGTCAACTGTCCCCGATAATGGGGAATGCTCCCCTTCCTAAGGGGCGGGATCGGCGCCGGGGTGGTCCCCGCAGCTCCAGCCGGTGCGTAACGGCCAGCGTGATTCCGCGCATGTTCCCTTCTCCGTGCCGGCCCCTGGGAAATAAGGCAGAGTCCAACAGGGCCCGGTGCGGAGGAACATAGGCCTCCACGGAACCAGCTCGCCCGCCAATTGTAAGGCCCCGATCGCGGGCCAGGCCACTGTGGAGGCCCCCCCCCCCCCCGGGGTCAGATCCCTCCGCCCCACTGCCAGGACACCGCCCCCGCAGACTCACCTTCCAGGTCCCTCTGTGTGGGACCTGAGTAACCTATGCCGGCGGGACTCGGCCGAACTCGTCGGCCACTCGGCCCATTGGGGCCCGGAGAATCGCCGGGGGGGTGGGTGCGCTTTCAACGACGCCCCCCCCCCCCGACCGGCGCGGTGGTAATCCTGCGGGCACCCGAGAATCAGCAGGGGAGAATCGGGAAGCCGGCGGCGGGGCGCGATTCTCACATCCCCCCCCGGGGATTCTCTGACCCGGCGCGGGTACAGAGAATCCCGATCAAGGTATTCGGCAAGAGGGTGGATGTGAGCAAGAAATTCTTTATGCAGCAAACGTTAATGACCTGGAACTCATTGCCTATTAGGGTGATGGATATGGCGATGGTGATTGATGTCAAAAGGAAATTAATTGGGTGGGGGCTTGAGGGGAAAATAACAGGATAAAATAGGGGTATGGTGCCAATGGATTGGCCTACTAATAGCTTGTATGAACTCAATGGGTTGAGTGCCCTCTCTCTGCATTGTACTAAGTTTGCAGCTGTGTGACCACTCAGACTTGAACATATATCCCAATATTTTATCCTCACTGGCTCCACATCCTGCAATTCCTGATCTATTGGTTTTGTTATCAGAGGAACGGCAATGCTTCAGGCAGACGGCCCATTGCCACCTGCTCAGATGAACCAGAGATGACTGATAATGGAGGCCCTGCAAAACTCAGACATAACTATTCCAATGCTTAAGAACCAAGTATACTTACTGCGACTCCTTTTCCTGCTTCTTTGTGAAATGAGTGCATTTGACCCTCTGTTAACCTAAAAATTAGTTAAGTATGTTGTAAAAAATGTATTCACATAGTTAACATTTCCATTATTTATTAAACTTCTGAATCTGATTTACGAACAACTAATGTCAACTTGGCTCCGTTACAACCTTGGTTTTCATTGGTTGGAACATTAGCGTAGCAGTCTTGTTTCCAGCCAATGAGAATCTACCTCTTTGAATGGTGCCCTACAATTTGGTTTTGTTCACAATTAGTATGTTATGTTCTTCATTCTTTCTTTCTTTCTTTAGTCTCTTTTTCCATTTTCATTTTAGTTTGGATACTACTTCTTACCATATCTTCTTCACCTTTTAAAAATAAACTTTGAAACTCTTTCTACCTGCCTTGATTACATCTGAATTAAAATAAATGCTGCGAATGTTCCCATACGACTGTGTCCATTTTTCTCACCAACTCCTACACAGTGTCTTTTTCAATCTTGCTCTCTCGCTTCCTGCAGCCCAAAGGATTCCCTTGGTCCATTTCCATGCAGGTTTTGCCATTTTCGCACACATTGAACACAATGCCCCTTTATCTGGGGAGTTAGTTGTCCAGATGGTAATTTCCAAAATCGGGAAAGTGTATGACTGAGGCTCGTGGGAGTGGATTGTACTGTACGCGGAGACGAAGCTGTGAAGAAAGATACCAGGCCTTGGCTGAAGTGTATCCTCAAAATGGTAGAAAAAACAGAAAGGTAGAGTATTTCTTAAATGGTCAGAGGTTGGGAAGTATTGATGTCTAAAGGGACCGGGGTGTCCTTATTCATGAATCGCTAAATGTGAACATGTAGGTGCAGCAAGCAATCAGGAAGTCAAATGGTATATTGACTGTCATCATAAGAGGATTTGAGTACAGGAATAAAGATGTCTTGTTGCAATTGTATAGAGTCTTGATGAGACGGTGCCTGGAGTATTGTGTGCAGGTTTGGTCTCCTCATTTAAGGGTATACTTACCATTGAGGGAGTACAATGGAGCTTCAGTCCGGGATGGCACGATTGTCTTTTGAAGAGAGATTGAGGAAACAGGTCCTGTATTCTCTAGAGTTTCAAAGATTGAGAGGTGATCTCATTGAAACCTACAAAGTTCTTACAGGATGTGGCAGAGTACTTGGGAAAGGATGTTTCCCCTGGCTGGTGAGTCTAGAACCAGGGAACACAGACTCAGTTTCAGGGATCAGCCATTTAAGACTTAGGTGAGGAGGAATTTCTTCACCCGGGGGGTGTTGAATCCTTGGGATTCTCTACCGCAGAAGGTTGGGAAGCTCAATCATTGAGCATATTCAAGACAAAAATCAATAGATTTCTGGACTCTAATGACATCAAGGGATATGGGGGTTAGTGAGGACAAAATGGCGACGAGGTGGTGGTGAGCCACCCTCTTGAACTGCTGCAGTCCTTGTGGTGTAGGTAGACCCACAGTGCTGTTAGGGAGGGAGTTTCAGGATTTTGGCCCAGCAACAGTGAAGGATCAGCAACATATTTCCAAGTCAGGATGGTGAGTGACTTAGAGGGAATCTTGCAGCTGAGGGTGTTCCTAGGTATATTCTGCCTTCACCTTTCTAGGTAGTAGAGATCACAGGATTGGAAGGTGCTGTCTAAGGAGCCTTGGCGAGTTACTGCAGTGTATCTTGTAGATGGTACACACTGTTCATCGGTGGTGGAGGGACTGATTATTGGTAGAAGAGGTGCAAATCAAGCGGGGCTGTTTTGTCCGGGATGGTGTCAAGCTTCTGGAGTACTGTTGCAGCAGCTGTCATACAGGCAAGTAGAGAGTTTTCCATCACACTCCTGACTTAGTATAGTATTTCTGGCCACTGTCAGTGTTTTTTTTTGCCGTGTTGTAGCACTCTCCAGAATTCACTGTGAGCACATGGTGAGAGGTTTGACTTTTGCACTGCTGTTGTTGGTTCCCACAGTCTATTTGGCTGCAAACGTGAGTGGTGTGTTGGGCAAGTCTCTCTGAATGGAGCGTGATTTTTAAATAATTCATGGCATGTGAGTAAATTGGCAAGTCCTTCAGAAGATGGTGGTGAGCTGCCTTCTTGAACCGCTGCAGTCCATGTGGTGTAGGTACACCCACACTGCTGTTAGGCAGGACGTTCCAGGATTTTGACCCAGCGATAATGAATTCACTGTTGTTAATGTAGGTACTGGAGGTCGGGGGTTTGCAAAGTGCTGTTAAAGGTCACTTTGCGACTTGCTACAGTGCACCTTGTACATGGCACACACCACTTTTGTGCAGCAATGAAGACATCACAGAGCAGGTTGGGAGGAAGAGGAGAAGGGCAGCACATAAGAGGCCACATCCTCAGGAGGCCTTCAGGGAGCTTTTCTCCTATGTCCTACTCACTGAGGAACTACGTTTGAGGCAGCTTCGCATCACCAAGAAGGCAGTCAATGAGTATATCACCTGTTGCAGTCACAAAGCCAGTCTAGAACCAAGGCACAGTTGGCATTGTCTGTGACTGTCAAAGTTACTGTGGCCTTTAACATCCACGCCACAAGTTCCTTCCAGGTCGTGAGGTTATTCTGATAGCCACTCCTGACTCACCAATGGTGTTGTCTTTACGATAATGATGGGTGGTGGACTTCAACCTCACAATCAACATGCACTTCCTGCCAATCCGGTTAGACCTTAAGGTCATAATATGTAGGTGCAGAAGTAGGCCATTCGGCCCATCCAGTCTGTCCCTCCATTCAATGAGGTCATGACTGATCTGACCTGATAATCCTTCACTCCATTTTCCTGCCTTATCCCCATAACCCTTGATTTTCTTACTGATTAAAAATCTGTCTATCTCAGTCTGGAACATGCTTGACATCCCAATCTCTGCAGCCCTCTGTGGTAAAGAATTCCCCAGATACAGAAACTCTTCCTCATCTCTGTCTTAAATGAGTGACCCCATACTCTGACACAATGCCCTCTGGCCCTAGGTTGGCAGCTTAGACGGTTGTTTAGTCCTTCTATTTCTCGGTTTTTGTCCTTGTTTCCACAGCAGAAGAAGTGTAAACATAAATAAAGAGGATGAACTAATTGAATTTAATACAAGTAAAAAAAATGGAATGCAAAACAAGGAATTTCCAGGAATTAACAGTTTGCATCCCAGTAAATTGTAAGAAACCACTGTTTAAATTGTAAATGTGCCAGTCATAAGTTTTCTACATTTAAAGATTCAACAATAATGCCTATAAGTTGAAAGTTTCCAGTTACATTCCTTTATTCCAGAGATGAGAAAGAAAGAAATTGGAGTAGAATTTAGCTTGGATGACACCAGTTCAGCCCACCGCTGGAAGAACGAGTTGGAAACTCTTGTCATCTCTCCAAGGGGTGCCCAACGGTGCTGTGGGCAGCCTCGGGCCTCCAGTGCAACCAAAGCCCCAATCCAGGGGCAATCCAGCATCTCTCCAGTACTGGCAGTATCACTCAGAGCAATGGCTGATGCTGGTAAATTTTTGAGGCCTTCACCAGGGAACATTGCAGGAGACAGGTGAGGTGTGGTTACATTGGGAGTCACAGGGAAGAGGCCAGCAAGCATTGGAGGGTGGTTGGGGGGGGGGGGGGGGGGGGGGGGTGGCGTTTGTTTGATGGAACAACAGGATGAATGTCTCCGAACGGGCACACCCCTTCCTGACGCCAAGTCCTTTGAAAGACACTGTGCCTCTGAAAGAAGGGCAGCAGCTGCATGGTCACTGGCAGACAGGAACTCAGGACGGGAGAACCCCGGAGCTACCGTTAACTCCCAATAGGCTCAGGGATAATGGCCTTTAAATGGCTTAGTAATTAGCATAGCCCATTCCCGCCATTGATCGAACATGGGTCCATTGTGATTATGTGGGCTAGCCACCTCGCCCACTCTAGTGGGTTCCATGAACTCCCAGCCCAGGAAACGACAGACCAATCAAATTAAGGCCGGAAAAGTGAATGGAATCTAGGACAAGGGGTGGGATTCTACAAGGAGGTGGAGGCCTCATCACCTGGCTTAAAAGTCAGGTCAAACCTGCCTCCATATAGCTGTGTCACTCGAAGCAGAGTTAACAGCTGTTGGTCCTTTAATTAACTCAGGGTGAGACTTCTGTCCCATCTTAGGGGAAGTCCAACCTTCAAGAGTGGATGCACCCCCCGGTCCCCCCCTCCCCCTGCCATCCCACCCCACCATTAGTTTGGAGAAGACCCATAAGTGGTCATTCATTTGTTGAAGGGTGGATGGGCTGCCCAACACTCTGCCATTGGTAAAGAACCAACAACAGCAGGCAGGCGACAGGCACAGCGCACCTGCCATGCCAAAACATTTTAGGCCCCTTCCCCATTTGCCAATCTGCTCTGGGGTGGGGTAAAGGGGCATAACATTTTGCCTAGAGATTGAGCAGTTGAAAGGCTATCAGCTGATTCCTTGTTGTGGGACTGAATGTGGAGGGGTGTGATGGGCGTGGACGGTGTTACACGGTTGCTGGGTGCTTGAGGGGCTGGATGCAGGATGTGGATGGATATGGGGAGGGGGTGGTTGAGGGAGGGAGCTTCGTTCAGGGGGTTGCAGGTGGATGGGGAGGGGGTTTACAATGAATGGGGTGGGTTATCACGCTAAACCAATTGCGGTTGGAATATAACAGACAGCTCCTTCACAACAATCCAGAAATATATCACCGGACATGTCAGCAGATGACAAACCAGTTAAGATTATTGTCTATTATTAACAGGAGTTAAATCTTTGTGTATGGCTTGTTAGTAATTATTATAAATGGTATTTTCCAGAAGATTCCAATTTACTTGATCCCTTGTGAAATCATGATTTGATATTTAATATGTTAAATAGACAAGAGCTGTCATACTGAGGTGAAAGTGTTTCCTCGCTTGAACAATACTTTCTAATTCTTCACTTTTTAATGAGATTATGGTGTTAATTAAAGGGATCCTCATCCCTTTTCTTCACCATCTATAGCAGCACCTCCCCCGTGCATTAGCCTGTGTGTGACGAATGGTGGTCAGATATGGAGAAAAGTCAAACGCCAGGATCATATAATGTAGTGACTACAAATTTGCAGCCACAGAACCCCTGGATTTTTGACCACCCCACAGTTCTACCTATTCAACACAAAATAAACATAGACATTCAGAAAGAAAAAAAACAAAATTGATGATCCATGGGTTAGTATTTGTTTCTAAGATCTCTTACGAACATCTAAATCCTCTGTTTAAAATACAGTGCAGCAGTAGGTGGTAAAGATCTTTTCAGCAGACTGCGAGTAGTTGACTTTTATAGCTGGGTTAATTTATCATCTGGGTACAAAGCTTCATTTTTATGGCCTTCAGTCCCATCCAGTGTATGACAGTAAATCCCATTCTCAATTCCACTGAGACTTTTATCTTCGTTTTCATCATCTCTCTCTTTGGAGGCTCTTGTCTTCCTGCAACAGATGTTCAGAACAAACATTATGGTGTTGTACAATAACTGACTCAAACCCCTCTCCAACCTGGGTTTGAAGCTATTCATTGTTATGGTGTGAGCCCTAGAGCTCTTGGTTACCAAAGCAGGGCTGCCTACCAAACATGTCATTCACAATAAAATATTTATTGTACTTCACATTATTCCTCTTCTGGTTTCATCGGCACAGTAGGGGGGCCAGTTGCAGGAAAGAATTGAAGGGGTTTATTTCACACAGAATAAAGATGCAGTGTGATTATTATAGGTGAGACGACATTAGTTACAGAGCCGGGGACCCAGGTTCATTTCCGACCTTGGGTGACTGTCCGTGTGGTGTTTACACGTTCTCACCGTGTGTGCGTGGGTTTCCTCTGGGTGCTCAGGTTTCCTTCCACAGTCCAAAGATGTGCAGGTTAGGTGGATTGGCCATGATCAATACTGGGTTTACTGGGATAGGGTTGGAGAGTGGGCCTACGTAGGGGGCTCTTTCAGAGGGTCGGTGCAGACTCGATGGAGCGAATGGCCTCTTTCTGCATGGCAGGGATTCTATGGATTAGAGGCGCTCCGGTCTCCTGCTTCATCGACTCTCCCCTCAAAGAGGAATGTCAGTCCCAGAATGCCCTCTGTGTCTATTCGGACTGGAAAAGCGAAGGGTATCCCACAATAATTCTAAACTCACTAACGCGCACATCTTTGGATTAGTGGGAGGAAACCGGAGCAAAGTGCAAACTCCACACAGACAGTGACACAAGCCAGGAATTGAACCTGGGGCCTTGGAGCTGTGAAGCAACTGTGCTTAGCACTGTGCTACCGTGTTCCCCCCTACCGTGCACTCCATTGTACATATATGGTTCCTAGCACTGCCCTTGGAACCGGTGACAATGCCGGGGAGAGACAGAGGGTGAGACGGGAGTTGCATGGCGTGTGATTGTCTCCATTTTATTTATTTTTCCAATCGGGGGTGCCCGGATTGTTTAAAACCCTAAGTTGCTGATGGGGCTGGCTCATTCAGAGCTTGTCCCACCAGAATAATGTTGTGGGACTCACTTTTCATTTTTTCTCGTTAGTGAGTTTAGAATTATGGCGGGAAAACCCGGCAATGCCGTCGGCAGGATACCCTTTGCTTTTCCCGCCCAATTAGACACTTTGACAAAAAAGCTGAAAATTAAGCCGATGGTCAATATTTAGATTCCAGATTTATTAATTGAATTTAACACCAGCTGCCATGGTGTGATTTGAACCCCGTGTCCTGAAAGCTTTAGACTGGACAGAAAGTTTTCATGGATTTATATAAAGAAGGATTGTTTATTCATTTATTCACTCCAAACGCCTAAAGCTACATCACTCACTTCACATACACAGTAGAAAACAGAGTAGTGCACTTTTATAAGTCATAAACAGAAAGAACATTTGTAAATCACATGTTACAGTAGAAACCTAAAGTAACCCGGGACGGTTTGAACTAGGTTCCAAGGAAAAAGCTATATCTACAGCCACAGGAGGGCATTCTGGGACTGACATTCCTCTTTGAAGGGAGAGTAGATGACGCAGGAGACTGGACAGCCGCTAATCCATAGAATCCCTGCCGTGCAGAAGGAGGCCATTCGGTCCATCGAGTCTGCACCGGCCCTCTGAAAGAGCCCCCTACCGAGGCCCACTCTCCCACCCTATCCCAGTAAACCACGCATATTGTTCATGGCCAATCCACCTAACCTGCACATCTTTCGACTGTGGGAGGAAACCGGAGCAGCCGGAGAAAACCCACGCAGAGACGGGGAGAAAGTTCAAACTCCACACAAACAGTCAGCCAAGGCCAGATGAACCAGGGCCCCTGGCGCTGTGAGGCAGCACTGCTGACCACTGTGCTACCTTGTCATCCGTATTGATGTAGATCAGCCAGAGGAGCAGTTCGAGCTACTTTTGAAGAGAGAGAGAGAGAGTGGATGAGAAAAATAGTACCCTCATGAGTGTGACCAGGATTCCAAATTGCCTGACTGTTCTGGTAAGGATACCAATGACATCGGACAATCTGATGCAGGTACTGACTTTCACAAAGGGAAACCAGGAACAGAAGCTCTGCAAATGGCCAAGGCGACACCTGCAGAACACAAAAGCTGCCTCCCAAAACCCTGAAGTCAAGGCTAAAGAGGAAGTGACTAAACTGCTGGTATATGAGCTGCTGATCTCACACACACCTCAGATGTACATGGGCGAGTAACTTCACCCAACCTAGTAGAGACAGCAGAACAACAACCTCACCCAGTAAAACATTGCAGAGTGAAAGAACCTGGGGTAACATTCAGCACTATTCCAGATGTTGCCTTGACTGCTGAAGCCCTCAAAATGCTGATACCTAGTGTGGTGAATGTGGTTCACACCGGATTACAATCTGTATATACATGTGTCTGTATTGTAAGTGCAGTTGCACTACCTGTCCTCCAGGGGGAGTAGCTCTGGGACTGCTCGAGTTGTACGGGGCTTCTCCCTTGGCTCTGCCCAGGACTCCCCCCCCCCCCCCCCCCCCCCGGAAGCTGCTGTATAAAAGATCAGTGCCACATGGTCAGCCGGCCAGTTCACCGAAAGTTCAATGGCTAACAGGCTGGCTCTGTTGTGAGTATATTAAAACCGCTATTCTAATCCTACAAGCACGTGTCCGTAGAATTGTTGGTTCCAACACCTAGCCAACAAGAAACTCACACTGGCATGAGGGCAGAGCTTGCACAGGATGACAGCCACAATCAGAAAAATAAAAGCCTACAGCATCAACAGACATATAGCTAACTCCAATTGATAATTATCTTCATTTTTCTCTTTTTCATAGAATCATCGAATCCCTACAGTGCAGAAAGAGGCCATTTGGCCACCCGGAGGAAACCCAGGCAGACACAGGGAGAACGTGTAAACTCCACACAGACAGACACCCCAGGTCAGAATTGAACCCGGTTCCCAGGTGCTGTGAGGCAACAGTGCTAACCACTGTGCCACCTCACCGGGTGACCATCGGGTTCATTCTTGACTACGACATTGGGATTGCCCAGCACAGCATTCCGGGTGCAGGGATTGTTGGATGTGCTTAAGCAATTGGATGATTTTACCAGGCAATGAGATTGATGGATCAGAAAACCTCAGACCTTCTACAGCTACACAAACTTTGACAGAAGCTGTCCAGGTCTCATTCCTTTGAGAAAGAACAGCTAGCTGCATTCCCTATGAAGGGGTTGCATGAAAGCGAAAGAAGCAAACATCTGGTTTATACCTTTATACTGTTCACCAGAAGCAGGAATCTCTGTCTATGATTCAAATGGAGACCAGGAGGACTATGGAGAACATGTGTCCTACACGTCTTCTAGGAGAGCGGAGAACGCAGTTGGAAATTGACGTCACTGATAAAAGAGCCGATAAAGTTGGGGATTTGGGAGCAGTAGGATGTGCAAATAGTGAATAGTAGTTTAATGAGTATAATGGAAGACTTGGGGGGGGGGGGGGGAGGATGTTGTATAAAGGGTTAAAAGCTATTACGCTAACTGCTAACATACACCATCAGTGATGTCAGATCTCATGTCACTGGAGCTCAGGGAGAGATGCTTCTGGAAGAAGCCTTGTGCTTATCTATCCCTGAACATTACTGTTTCTAGTTAATGAATGTTTGGAAGTTCCTGAATGTACTGTTTCAAGTAGTCTCTGTTAAACACACCCTGGGGCCGTTTCTGATGATACGTCTTATTACAGGTCAAAGGTCAGCAAAATCTTGAACCTTAAAGCCAGCAGAGGCTTTACATACCAGTCCGAGCGAGAACATTCTGTACAGGATCAGTATCACTATGGTAACAAGGCTTGCAACACACGCCAAGGTTTAAAGTAGATAAGTGAATAGTATCATTGGCAACATCCGGCTAATTGCCACGATTAATTTATTGTTTTATTTTAGTTGACAAACAGGATCAACACCAATGAGAAAGCCAGAATGTTATAATACCAGACTCGAGGAGTTTCAGAGCAGAAACTTCACAAACATTTTGATCTTTATTCTTATAGTTTGTCCCCCCGCTCAACATAGAATGTATAGCTCAGAAGCATTGTCACTCAGCCTAAGTGGCCAATACCAGTGTGTACATATAGTTATAGTTTGTAGTTAGCAGACACTTGGCTATGAAAACTTTCAGACAATGTCCAGGCTCCGGTTCCATACATGTGTGTCTCTTAAGCCTGGACAAACATTTCCAAAATTTCCTTCACTCCACCGGCTCGACCTTTTAAGGCGAGCTGCGATTCTCCGAGGCCGATGGGCCGAGCGGCCGGGCCTTCACCCCCGTTTCAACACGGCAGCAAACGCACCTGCTCGCTGCCGTCGTGAAACGGGCGCCAGATGCCCGTTTGGGGCATCTAGAGGCCCGATTGGCACGGGAGCACCACGACTGAGCTCGGGAGGGGACAGGCCCGCGATCGGTGCCCACCGATCATCGGTCCAGCGTCCAAAACAGACGCACTCTTTCCCCTCCGCCGCCCGGCAAGGTCAAGCCGCCACGTCTTGCCGGGCGGCTGAGGAGAAAGACGCCAACTGCGCATGCGCGGGTTGGCGTTGTCCAACCTGCACATGCGCGGCTGACGTCATCGGCCGCGTCAGCCGCGTGATGCTTGACGTGCGGCCTTGACGAATTGCCGGGTCCGTAGCCGCGCATGTGCACACCGGCAGCAGCCGCGCCTTGCTTCATGGCGGATATCGCTCATGGACCCGGCCCGCAAAATAGACCCCCCCTTCGGCCGGCTAGCGCGCCCTGGAATTCTCCACCACAAATGTGCAAATTCGATACAGTCAGCCAAGACCGGAACTGAAACTTATCCCGAGCGCTTTGAGGCAGCAGTGCTAACCACTGGTATAGCAATGGGCAATAAATGTTGGGCTTAGCCAACAATGCCTGCATCCATGAATAATTCAATAAATAAGCACCAATGGAGAAGCCTAATCCAACATGGTGGGCAACGCATTTCTGGCTGAAGATATCCATGGACTCCTTGCCAACTGCAGTCTAGATGGAACAGATGGCGAATAGGTGCACTGCCATCGAAAATGTATGTCTACAGACATGACACCGTGAGGTAAAATAGATTCTTATCATCAATTGAGATTGAACAGCTCCTTCAAAGATCTCCAGGACAAACATGAAGGACCGAATGGTCTCCTTACATGGCATAAGATTCTATGATTATATGTGTCTATAAGATCATAGAAACAGGAATAAGAGAATGTTCATGGGAAGATATCCCTCAATACAGATTACAGTATCTACCAAGTGCCCCCCCATTAACTCAACTTTCACCCATTTCATTTCTTCAGCAAAAGCCATTTTATAACATTCCCTGCTCCCCAAGTGTTATTTCAACAATATCCATCCTTTCTGGAACTCAGACCCTTCAATGGGGCTGAAAAATAACTCAAAATACTCACTTAATCTTGTCACGGTGACCGGTGATGGTAATCGCAATGAAACCGACCACAATCAAGCCCATGATAACACCAAATACAATCAGCCAAACCATAACAGATGGTTCACTGCGTGGGGCCAAGGTGGGTTCGATCCCCAGAAACTCCAAAGTGCGATCATCCAGGGAAAAGGCATTATTGAATCGCGGTCTGACCATTCTGAAATGGTTAAAAACACAACATCAGTCGAAGCTTCATCGAAAGGGACCGCTCATTGCGCATTTTCTTCCAGCAATTTCTACACAAGTGATTTAAGTCATACCTGATTGCTTCTTCGACAGCAGTCTTGGGAAGAGGTTTCGACAGGTCAGAGGAATTTGTCACCACAAAGTAAAATGAGATCCTCTTCGTTTCTGCACATATGTGCACGTCAGATACACTGGAAAAATAATGACTATAATTTCAGGATATTTTCTGTATGTGGCACTAATATCACGAGCCTGTGTACTTCTATTTAAACAGGGTGTATCACACAAGGTAAGGATTGGTTAGCTTTGTTGGCTAGACAGCTGGTTTATGACGTAGAGCGGGGCCCAACAGCATGGGTTCAATTCCCAGACCATCTTCTCATTCTCACCCGTTGCCTGAGGTGTGGTGATGCTCAGGTTAAATCACCAGCCAGCTATCCCTCAAAAAGGGAGACGCAGCCTGAAATAACCCTCATGAGGCCCAGCAGGTAACTCTAATCAATCTCCCCGGGGGACTTGTGGAATACAAGCTTCCCTGCTAGTGGGCAGTGGCCCACTAAGCTGAGGCTTGTAATCAGATTGTACAAGACCCAGCCACACTGGAACCGGCATCCTGGTAGTCCCGATGTAGGGGCAGTTTCCTGTGACTAATCTACTGTTTACTCAACTGCTCGGCCTCCTGGATCTTCACAGGGTGACATCCACATCATACAAGTGGGCAGTATAGTTGGAAAGAGAAAAATCTTGCGGCTGCACTCAGCACACAAGGATGAGTAGGAGGGTATAGTGAAATTGGTGTTTTTGTTAGGTTAATATTCACCCCTAGAGGGAACTAAATGGGATGAAAATACTTGAAAAGTATGGATTATCATAGAATTTACAGTGCAGAAGGAGGCCATTCGGCCCATCGAGTCTGCACCGGCTCTTGGAAAGAGCACCCTACCCAAGGTCAACACCTCCACCCAATCCCCATAACCCAGTAACCCCACCCAACACTAAGGGCAATTTTAGACACTAAGGGCAATTTATCGTGGCCAATCCACCTAACCTGCACATCTTTGGACTGTGGGAGGAAACCGGAGCACCCGGAGGAAACCCACGCACACACGGGGAGGATGTGCAGTCTCCGAACAGACAGTGACCCAAGCCGGAATCGAACCTGGGACTCTGGAGCTGTGAAGCAATTGTGCTCACCACTATGCTACCGTGCTGCCCTGGAAGCAATAATCTGTGAGAAATAGTACATCTGAAGGTGGGAGTGTTATTGAAGTCACTCCATTGGCTGATGCCGGAATCGTGAAAAGTGATTGGACAGAGAATAGGTTCCGACGCCAAAACGTGACGGGTGCCAATTTGTTGCCAAATCGCAATTCTCTGTCACCTCAACAGCGGCGTCAATGCGTACTGGAACGCACGTACAGTAAACACTGTTTGCATATTATTAACGGGCCTGACCGGGTATTCTCCGGGGCCTTTGCGATTCTCCTCCTTCGATGGCCGAGTTCCTGACTGTGCGCTTCACTTGTGCTTTAAAAATCGTGAAACCAGCGTCACGGCTGACAAAGGACAGAGAGAGAGAGTAGGTAGGACACAAAGAGAAACGACTGTGAGATGCCGGGCTAGACACTGGCCAGGCTGACTGGGGTGGGGGTCCCTGCAGGGATGGGAGAGGGGGGGTGATGGGGGGGGGGAACAGGGCAAGTGGCCCGGGTGACCCCCCCACCCACCGGCCTGAGGCGGTGCCCAGGCATGGACCGCCATTACCGCGGCAACATGCTGCACACCCCACTGACCACCCACCATGCGCCTGGTTCTGCAGACTGATACTGACTGTGTGGGTTTCCCCACACCGCTCTCACCCTACCCTCCGCCACGCCCCCACACCCAGCCGCTACCCAACGGTAGCCCCCCCAGGGCAACACTCACAGTAGCCCCTCTGGGGGCCACGGTGCATACTCCTGGTGAGGGCAGTGCCAGCCGACAGTACCCCTCACATCAAGAACATGCGCTAAGGCCAGAGGCCCCCAGAGTGCTGCCCAATGATGGGCCCAAGGGTTCGGGGATTGGTGGGGGGACATGTGGGGGCAGAGCCCATGATGCCAACTGCGGACACCTTGTAGCCCAGTGAACCTGGTTGAGCAGGGGGTATGCGCCATGCTAACATGTCGGCCTTTCACACTCTGCATATAATGGATGTTGGAATTCAACCGCAATTGTGGCCATCCTGCTAGTCGCCGCAGCCCTGGGGGATGTCCTGCAGCTGCTCGAGGAGGAGGATGCTGCAGCAGTGGAGCATGCCACAGAGGGACAGGTGGCAGCCACCCAGGATGGAGAGTGAGCCACCCAACAGGCCGAGGAGAAGGAGGTGCAAAGGAGGCACCGCTCGTGTGTACGGGCAGCGCCTGTCATTCGAGGACCTGCTGGTCAGGGCATGCCATCGAAGACTCCAGCTGAGCAGAGAGACAATGCAACATATCTGCCAGATGATGGCACACCTGGCACCACGTGGGTGGGGAGGACACCCGCTCCCAGTGGCTGACAAGGTGTTGGTTGCCCTTAACGTTTACGCTTAGCGACAGGGTCCCTCCAGGCACCGAGTGGGGACCTGTGCGGCATCTCACAGACCTTGGTGCACAGGTGTATTCTCACCGTCATGGATGCCTGATATGCCCAGGCGGTTCAATGCATCCATTTCAATGTGGACGAACCCACCAGGGGATGGTCGATGGGGTGCATGTCGCCCTACTTGCACCTGCAGATGACAGGCCGTTCTACACAAACTGAAAGGAGTTCCACTCGATGAACGTGCAGTTGATATGTGACCATCAGCTGCGCATCGTACAAGTCTGTGCCTGATACCTGGCAGTGTGCACGGCGACTTCATCCTGGCACACTCGACGATTCCTGACATGTTCAGGATGGGGGGTTGGCTCCTGGGCGACAAGGGTTACACACTGCAGTTGTGGCTTATGACACTTATCCAGAGGCCACAGGCCGACGTAGAGACCCGCTACAACGTCGCCCATACATCGACCAGGAGCGTGATCGAGCGATGTGTTGGATGAGGAGGAGGAACGCCAGCCTCATCTGATGAGGAGGATGCGAGAGAGGGAGGACAATAGGCAGGACATGAGGCCCAGGCAGGCAAGGGAGTCCGCACGAGTTGTGCGCCAGGGGCAACCAGCATGGGATGCTCTGATTACCTCCAGGTTCACCAACTGGGCGGGTAGTGGTGGGGTGTGGGGATTAATGTCTGACTTCTGCCCAGGTAGCACTTTCCACCGTCCACCTAAGTGATCCCTGCATGTGAGCTGGCCATTCCACCACACGGTGCCTGGGGTGAGGGTGGTGAGGACGGATGGGGGGGGGGGGGTGGGTGCTGGGCTACCCACAACACCCGCCCATTCCCCCAACATCTGGCCAGCCCAGACCACCCACCCCTCGCACCCATCTGACAGAGCACCTGAGACAGGTTGTAACAGTGTGAACAGGTGTTTAATGTGAACAAATAGCTACAGATTTGTGCCCTAAACCCTGTAAGAAATCTGTGCCCTGCACCCATGCCATCTAAGTGATGTCTAACTTTCTGGCCTAACACTATGCCCAGGTAGATTCCCAGACGGTACAGCAGAAGTGGAGGTGGCCTGCTGTGATTCCTGCCCTACGACCTGGGTTCCCGTTGGCTGGTGACTTCTGGGGCGACCGGGCCTGGATGGGCCTGGCTGCTGCTCGGGTGTCCCAGATGGCATGCTGCTGCCCTAGTCTGCCCGCTGCCCACCAGATGCACCAGGGACAGGAGGAGGGGAGTCCGAGGTGCTGGGGTGTTCCAGCACTGCCCCTGCGGGAGTCACCAGCACGGGCCCCATCACTTCCTCGTCCTTCGGGGTGCCCAATGGCCCCCAGGCTACTCCATGGGATGGGTAGTAAGTGGAGCTATCCCCTGAGGCTCCCCCATCACCTGGTGCTGCCAGTCCTGGAGGCCCGCTCTGGTCTCGACCAGAGTCTGCACGCTTGTAGTCATGGAGCACAGGGAGTGGACCATCTCAGTCTGGGACTGCGCCTTACCACGCAGCGACTGTGCCACCATCTTCTAGGTTTGTGTCACATCAGCCAGTGATTGCGCCATCTCCCTCTGGGACTGGGACATCTCCCTCTGTGTCTGTGCCACAGTTGACCAGCGCCTGGGCAATGCCGCTGACGTTCCCAGCCATGGCCTGCTGTGACTGGGCCACGTTCAAGAACGCCACTGCAATGTCCAGGTGAGTCTAGCACATTGTTGCCTGTGAGAGGTCAGCCCTGTCCAGGGCCTCAGCCTGCGCCTGCGCAGAACGTCCCAGCCCTTCGACATGCCGACACATAGCCGCCCAAATGCCTCTCAACCCGGACGCCACCCATGCCATGTTGGCCTGGTTAGCATGCAGCGTTGGCACCACCTCCTGCTGCTGCACGTGGTTGGACTCCTCCAGCTACACCTGCTGGTAGTGGATGCTCGCAGACAACCCTTCATGTAGTCCCTGGCTCTGCGCTGAATCTCCATGATTGATGGGACTGTCTGTTGCAGAAGCCCGAAAACCATAGTTCCTGGGGTCGGCCTGCCCTCCGAACGTCCGGCCCCTCAGGTGTTCCGACTTTCATCTGCTGTATCGGGTCAGCTGTGTGGTGAGCACCAGATAGTGTCCTCGGAGCCTCTTCACTAAAGTGCCCAACCGAGGTGAATGTCTCTGGGATGCTGGAGGGTGTTGCAGACAGCTGTGACAGGAAATCTGTGTCATCCTCCAACCCGAGCTCCGGGGTCACCTGAGTCTTGGGCGGAGAGCTGATGTCCAACCTGCTCCCATGGCTGCTTGGCTCACATGGGGGGCTCTGGCTATGGCACTGGCTGGGGGCAGGGGATGCCAGATGACCCACCCCATCACCAGCAGCTCCTGTAATACACAAGACAGACGCATGATTGGATCGCGGGCCGGGAGGGAATAGGGATGAGCGTTGGGGATGCGGGGAGGGGCTGTAGTGTGAGTCTGGTGGTGATGTTGGGGTGGTGTAGGGTTAGGGTGGTGTGGGGCTGGTGTGTGGTGGGGGTGAGGGTGGGAGTGAGGGTAGGGGTGAGGGTAGTTGACACACGTAGCATGGGGAACCACAACTAAGCGGGATTTCACTTCCTCGGCCACGGCAAAACTCCACCTCGGTGACCTCCCTTTCCTCCAGACTGCTGACCACATCCAGGGCCCTCTGTTCTGCCACAGTGAGGGCCGCAGGTCGCCCTCCTGTCTTCTCCCGCCCCCAACAGTTCTGTGTGGCCTTCTCCTGGGGTAAGGGGGGAACAGAAAACGACAGTTTTAGACAGTCAGACTCATGTAGCCCAGGGGTTGGGTAGCTGGTGGCTTCAGTGGCCAGGGCAACAGTCATGGCGGCCGGTATTGGTGCTGTCATGTGGTGCAGGGTGGGGTTCGGTGCTCTCCGGTTGAGGAGAGGGGGTTTCGGGTTACAGGTGTGTGGGACAGGGGTTTAGTGCTGGGGCACACTGCTGCCTACTCACCCTGGCCGCCATGAGGAGGTTGTGCAATTTATTACGGCACTGCTGGCTGGTCCGGACAATGTTGCCTCAGGCATTGACTGTCTCTGCCACCTGCACCCAGGCATGATGAATGGCAGCAGCTGGCATGCTCCTTCCCGGGCTGGGGTACAGGGTCATCCTGTTCTCATCCACAGAGTTCATGAGGGTCTCCAACTTTGCGACCACGAACCTTGCTCTCCTTACTGCCATCTTGTGGCTGGGATGGTACATGTGGAGAGTGATGTGTGTATATGCAGCTGCAGCTTGTCAGCCTCCTGAGTGTCAATGATGGACCCGGCGAATCCCGCACCGTTTCTCATTGGAATCGCTTGTATTCCATGTGGTGCTGGTGCTAGCCCCTCCACGGTCGCTGAATCGGTTCAGGTGCGGCGCCAGTTCGCTGTTGTGAAATTCCACTGATTCTGCATTGGCGTCAACACTGGTCTCAGAAACAGAGAATCCTGCCCAGAATTTTTTGGAGTAAATAGAGAAAATATGGGCACGATTATCCGACTGCCGACGCCAAAATTGCGTTCGCCGATCGGCCGGAGAATCCCTTTTTACTCCAAAATCGGGGCGGTGCTATTTCTCCAATGCCCTGCCCCATAAAATCGGCGTACTCGAGGTGTACGCTGCACCGCCATTGGGACAGCCTGAGGACATACCTGAGGCCTTCCCACAATGCTCTGCCCCCCGATGGGCCGACTTCCCGACCGTCTGTCGTGAGTCCTCTCAACTTTCGTAAACCTGGTGTGGTGACTGCGGACTGTGTCCAGCGCCGCCATAGTCAGGGGGGGGAGCCATTCCGCTGGCAGGGGGGGCTTCGGCAGGTCTGGAGGGACTGGTGGAGGTGGTCCATAGGTGGCGAGGGGGGGTTACAGGGGGGAAGGTAGGGCTTTACGTGGCTTGGCTGCTAACTCCCTAGTGGACGGAGCATCAGTGCGGGGGCGGCGCTGACCTTTTGGTCGTAAGACTAGAAGCATTCTCCGGACATAGCCGCAGAATCAGAGAATCTCGCCTGGAGGGGTGTTCAGAACAAGGGGACAGAAACTAAAAATTAAAGCCAGACCAAGCACGGGGTGATGTCGGAAACACTTCTTCAAATCTAAACTCTTTTGTTCCAAAAATCTGTTCAGAATGTGCGTTAATTAAAATCTCTATTGACTTTTGTTAGACAGGAGTATAGAGGGACATGATATAGATCAGCCATGACCTCAATATCATTAAATTGTAGAACATGTTCGAAGGCTCGGATGGCCTACTCCTGTTCCTGCACTTCCTTGCACCATTGTCCCAACTCACTAAGCAATTCCACTTACTTACTCATGCACAGTGTTTAAATAAAGCTGGAGCCAAAACATAAAGTAATAGCAAATATAAGCACGCCAATTCGAATCAGAGATTTTTGCTCGTGTGTTGGATTTTAGATGGGTTTCTTTTAAGGTGGAAGTGCAGGGAATGGAGCTGATTGGAGAACAAAATATCAATGAGTTTGCACAGCCTTGATTGGCTGAACAGCTTCTTTCGCAGCGACTGGATTCTCTGATTCTAAGCTCATCGGCCACTGTTGGAAACTGATTCTGTCACTATTTCACCTGCTGCATTGGCATCTCTTGGTGTTGAGGGAAATCTGACACATTCACACGCTGCCTATCTCTCCTTGTTTAATCAGGCAATGGCCTGGGAAGCCACATTTATCCCTCTTGTTTAATGGGGCAGTAACCATGGCAGGAACCAAAGTTAAACATATTTATTACAGCAGGGTAGCATGGTGGTTAGCATAGATGCTTCACAGCTCCAGGGTCCCAGGTTCGATTCCCGGCTGGGTCACTGTCTGTGTGGAGTCTGCACGTCCTCCCCCTGTGTGCGTGGGCTTCCTCTGGGTGCTCCAGTTTCCTCCCACAGTCCAAAGATGTGCGGGTTAGGTGGATTGGCCATGCTAAATTGCCCGTAGTGTCCTAATAAAAGTAAGGTTAAGGGGGGGGTTGTTGGGTTACGGGTATAGGGTGGATACGTGGGTTTGAGTAGGGTGATCATGGCTCAGCACAACATTGAGGGCTGAAGGGCCTGTTCTGTGCTGTACTGTTCTATGTTCTATGTTCTATGATTTCCCCTAAAGAGATTGCTGAAACAAAATACGCTGTAATGATCAACTGACGATGCGATGAACTTCTGAGTAAACAAAGGACATACAATATACAGCGCACAAAATGGTGATCACGTCCAAAATATGACAAAAAAAATCTCCTGAGAGAGCTGTACATAGAGTTACAGGGAAATCATCAGGATACTAGAAAAGGTTTTTTTTTGTTATTTTCATTGAACAGTTTGCTTCACCAGACATTAAAATGTTGAAAATGAGGTGGAAAAAGAGCTGCATTGCTGAGGGCAGCACGGTAGCATTGTGGGTAGCACTGTTGCTTCACAGCTCCAGGGTCCCAGGTTCGATTCCCTGCCGGGTCACTGTCTGTGCGGAGTCTGCATGTTCTTGCGTCTGCGTGGGTTCCTCTGGGTGCTCCAGTTTCCTCCCACAGTCCAAATATGTGCAGGTTAGCTGGATTGGCAAAGATAAATTGCCCTTTCATGTCCAGAAGGATAGGTGGGGTTACGGGGATTGGATGGGGATGTGGGACTGGGTAGGGTGCTCTTTCCAAGGGCTGGTGCAGTCTTGATGGGCCGATTGGCCTCCATCTGCACTGTAAATTCTCTGATTCTATGACAGTCAACTCTGCCAATTCATCTGTTGCTATCTATTCACCGATTGCAAGTGACATTCCAAAGTGACTGGTTGTGTGAAGGCGCACCAGGGAGAATCACCATACCGTGCCACACCAGAGAGAATCACCATATCGTGCCACACCAGGGAGAATCACCATTGCGTGCCACACCAGAGGGAATCACCATACCGTGCCACACCAGAGAGAATCACCATACCGTGCCACACCAGGGAGAATAACCATACCGTGCCACACCAGGGAAAATCACCATAGCGTGCCACACCAGAGGGAATCACCAGACCGTGCCACACCAGAGAGAATCACCATACCGTGCCACACCAGAGAGGATCACTATACCGTGCCACACCAGAGGGAATCACCATACCGTGGTACACCAGAGAGAATCACCATACCATGCCACACCAGAGAGAATCACCATACCGTGCCACACCAGAGAGAATTACCATACTGTGCCACACCATAAAGAATCACCATAGTGTGCCACACCATAAAGAATCACCATACCGTGCCACACCAGAGAGAATCGCCATACCGTGCCACACCAGAGAGGATCACCATACTGTGCCACACCAGAGAGAATCACCATACCATGCCACACCAGAGAGAATCACCATACCGTGCCACACCAGAGAGAATTGCCATACCGTGCCACACCAGAGAGAATCACCATACCATGCCACACCAGAGAGAATCACCATACCATGCCACACCAGAGAGAATCACCATACCGTGCCACACCAGAGAGAATCACCATACCGTGCCACACCAGAGAGAACCATTATACCGTGCCACACCAGAGGGAACCACTATACCGTGCCACACCAGAGAGAACCACCATACCATGGCACACCAGAGGGAACCACCATACCATGGCACACCGGAGAGAATCACCATTCCGTGCCACACCAGAGAGAATCACTATACCGTGCCACACCAGAGAGAAACACCATACCGTGCCACACCAGAGAGAAACACCATACCGTGCCACACCAGAGGGAATCACCATACCGTGCCACACCAGGGAGAATCACCATACCGTGCCACACCAGGGAGAATCACTTTACCATGGCACACCAGAGAGAATCACCGTACCGTGCCACACCAGAGGGAACCACTATACCGTGCCACACGAGAGAGAATCACTATACCATGGCACACCAGAGAGAATCACCATACTGTGGCACACCAGAGGGAACCACTATACCATGGCACACCAGAGAGAATCATTATACCGTGCCACACCAGAGGGAATCACCATACCGTGCCACACCAGAGAGAATCACCATACCGTGGTACACCAGAGAGAATCACCATACCGTGCCACACCAGAGAGAATCACCATACCGTGCCACACCAGAGAGAATCACTATACCGTGCCACACCAGAGAGAATCACCATACCGTGCCACACCAGGGAGAATCACCATACCGTGCCACACCAGAGAGAATCACCATACCGTTCCACACCAGAGAGAATCACTATACCGAGCCACACCAGAGGGAACCACTATACCGTCCCACACCAGAGAGAATCACCATACCATACCACACCAGAGAGTATCACCATACCGTGCCACACCAGAGGTAACCACTATACCGTGCCACACCAGGGAGAATCACCATACCGTGCCACACCAGGGAGAATCACCATACCGTGCCACACCAGAGAGAATCACCATACTGTGCCACACTAGAGAGAATCACCATACTGTGCCACACCAGAGGGAATCACTATACCGTGCCACACCAGGGAGAATCACCATACCGTGCCACACCAGAGAGAATCACCATACTGTGCCACACTAGAGAGAATCACCATACTGTGCCACACCAGAGTGAATCACCATACTGTGCCACACCAGGGAGAATCACCATACCGTGCCACACCAGAGGGAATCACCATATCGTGCCACACCAGAGAGAATCACCATACCGTGCCACACCAGAGGGTATCACCATACCGTGCCACACCAGAGAGAATCACCATACCGTGCCACACCAGAGGGAACCACTATACCGTCCCATACCAGGGAGAATCACCATACCGTACCACACCAGGGAGAATCACCATACCGTGCCACACCAGAGAGAATCACCATACCGTGCCCAACCAGAGAGAATCACCATACCGTGCCACACCAGAGGGAACCACCATACCGTGCCACACCAGAGAGAATCACCATGCCGTGCAACACCAGAGAGAATCACCATGCCGTGCCACACCAGAGAGGATCACCATACCGTGCCCAACCAGAGAGAATCACCATACCGTGCCACACCAGAGGGTATCACCATACCGTGCCGCACCAGAGAGAATCACCATACCGTGCCGCACCAGAGAGAATCACCATACCGTGCCACACCACAGAGAATCACCATACTGTGCCACACCAGAGAGAATCACTATACCGTGCCACACCAGAGGGAATCACCATACCGTGGTACAATAGAGAGAATCACCATACCATGCCACACCAGAGAGAATCACCATACCGTGCCACACCAGAGAGAATCACCATACAGTGCCACACCAGAGAGAATCACCATACCATGCCACACCAGAGAGAATCACCATACCGTGCCACACCAGAGTGAATCACCATACCGTGCCACACCAGAGAGAATCACCATACCGTGCCACACCAGAGGGAATCACCATACCGTGCCACACCAGAGAGAATCACCATACCGTGGAACACCAGAGGGAACCAGTATACCATGGCACACCAGAGGGAACCACTATACCATGGCACACCGGAGAGAATCACCATACCGTGCCACACCAGAGAGAATCACCATACCGTGCCACACCAGAGAGAATCACAAGACCGTGCCACAACAGAGGGAATCACCATACCGTGCCACAACAGAGGGAATCACCATACCGTGCCACACCAGAGAGAATCACCATACCGTGCCACACCAGAGAGAATCACCATACCGTGCCACACCAGAGGGAATCACCATACCGTGCCACACCAGGGAGAATCACCATACCGTGCCATACCAGAGAGAATCTCTATACCGTGCCACACCAGGGAGAATCACCATACCGTGCCACACCAGAGGGAATCACCATACCGTGCCACACCAGAGGGAATCACCATACCGTGCCACACCAGGGAGAATCACCATACCGTGCCACACCAGGGAGTATCACCATACCGTGCCACACCAGGGAGAATCACTTTACCATGGCACACCAGAGAGAATCACCGTACCGTGCCACACCAGAGGGAACCACTATACCGTGCCACACCAGAGAGAATCACTATACCATGGCACACCAGAGAGAATCACCATACCGTGGCACACCAGAGGGAACCACTATACCATGCCACACCAGAGAGAATCACTATACCATGGCACACCAGAGAGAATCACCATACCGTGCCACACCAGAGGGAATCACCATACCGTGCCACACCAGAGAGTTTCACCATACCGTGCCACACCAGAGAGAATCACCATACCGTGCAACACCACCGAGAATCACCATACCGTGCCACACCAGAGAGAATCACCATACTGTGCCACACCCGAGAGAATCACCATACCGTGCCGCACCAGGGAGAATCACCATACTGTGCCACACCAGAGAGAATCACCATACCGTGCCACACCAGAGAGAACCACCATACCGTGGCACACCAGAGGGAACCACTATACCGTGCCACACCAGAGAGAATCACTATACCATGCCACACCAGAGAGAATCACCATACCGTGGCACACCATTGAGAATCACTATACCATGCCACACCAGAGAGAATCACCATACCGTGCCACACCAGAGAGAATCATTATACCGTGCCACACCAGGGAGAACCACCATACTGTGCCACACCAGAGAGAATCACCATACCGTGCCACACCAGAGGGAATCACCATACCGTGCCACACCAGAGAGAATCACCATACCGTGCCACACCAGAGAGAATCACCATACTGTGCCACACCAGAGAGAATCACCATACCGTGCCACACCAGGGAGAATCACCATACCGTGCCACACCAGAGGGTATCACCATATTGTGCCACACCAGAGGGTATCACCATACCGTGCCACACCAGAGAGAATCACCATACCGTGCCACACCAGAGAGAATCACCATACCGTGCCACACCAGAGTGAATCACCATACCGTGCCACACTAGAGAGAATCACCATACTGTGCCACACCAGAGGGAATCACCATACCATGCCACACCAGGGAGAATCACCATACCGTGCCACACTAGAGAGAATCACCATATCGTGCCACACCAGAGGGTATCACCATACCGTGCCACACCAGAGGGAACCACTATACCGTCCCACACCAGGGAGAATCACTATAACGTGCCACACCTGAGAGAATCACCATACCGTGCCACACCAGAGAGAATCACCATACCGTGCCACACCAGAGGGAATCACTATACCGTGACACACCAGAGAGAATCACCATACCGTGCCACACCAGAGAGAATCACCATACCGTGGAACACCAGAGGGAACCAGTATACCATGGCACACCAGAGGGAACCACTATACCATGGCACACCGGAGAGAATCACCATACCGTGCCACACCAGAGAGAATCACCATACCGTGCCACACCAGAGAGAATCACAAGACCGTGCCACAACAGAGGGAATCACCATACCGTGCCACAACAGAGGGAATCACCATACCGTGCCACACCAGGGAGAATCAGCATACCGTGCCACACCAGAGAGAATCACCATACCGTGCCACACCAGAGGGAATCACCATACCGTGCCACACCAGGGAGAATCACCATACCGTGCCACACCAGAGAGAATCTCTATACCGTGCCACACCAGGGAGAATCACCATACCGTGCCACACCAGAGGGAATCACCATACCGTGCCACACCAGAGAGAATCACCATACCGTGCCACACCAGGGAGAATCACCATACCGTGCCACACCAGGGAGTATCACCATACCGTGCCACACCAGGGAGAATCACTTTACCATGGCACACCAGAGAGAATCACCGTACCGTGCAACACCAGAGGGAACCACTATACCGTGCCACACCAGAGAGAATCACTATACCATGGCACACCAGAGAGAATCACCATACCGTGGCACACCAGAGGGAACCACTATACCATGGCACACCAGAGAGAATCATTATATCATGGCACACCAGAGAGAATCACCATACCGTGCCACACCAGAGGGAATCACCATACCGTGCCACACCAGAGAGTTTCACCATACCGTGCCACACCAGAGAGAATCACCATACCGTGCAACACCACCGAGAATCACCATACCGTGCCACACCAGAGAGAATCACCATACTGTGCCACACCCGAGAGAATCACCATACCGTGCCGCACCAGGGAGAATCACCATACTGTGCCACACCAGAGAGAATCACCATGCCGTGCAACACCAGAGAGAATCACCATGCCGTGCCACACCAGAGAGGATCACCATACCGTGCCCAACCAGAGAGAATCACCATACCGTGCCACACCAGAGGGTATCACCATACCGTGCCACACCAGAGAGAATCACCATACCGTGCCGCACCAGAGAGAATCACCATACCGTGCCACACCACAGAGAATCACCATACTGTGCCACACCAGAGAGAATCACTATACCGTGCCACACCAGAGGGAATCACCATACCGTGGTACAATAGAGAGAATCACCATACCATGCCACACCAGAGAGAATCACCATACCGTGCCACACCAGAGAGAATCACCATACCGTGCAACACCACCGAGAATCACCATACCGTGCCACACCAGAGAGAATCACCATACTGTGCCACACCCGAGAGAATCACCATACCGTGCCGCACCAGGGAGAATCACCATACTGTGCCACACCAGAGAGAATCACCATGCCGTGCAACACCAGAGAGAATCACCATGCCGTGCCACACCAGAGAGGATCACCATACCGTGCCCAACCAGAGAGAATCACCATACCGTGCCACACCAGAGGGTATCACCATACCGTGCCACACCAGAGAGAATCACCATACCGTGCCGCACCAGAGAGAATCACCATACCGTGCCACACCACAGAGAATCACCATACTGTGCCACACCAGAGAGAATCACTATACCGTGCCACACCAGAGGGAATCACCATACCGTGGTACAATAGAGAGAATCACCATACCATGCCACACCAGAGAGAATCACCATACCGTGCCACACCAGAGAGAATCACCATACCATGCCACACCAGAGAGAATCACCATACCGTGCCACACCAGAGTGAATCACCATACCGTGCCACACCAGAGAGAATCACCATACCGTGCCACACCAGAGGGAATCTCCATACCGTGCCACACCAGAGAGAATCACCATACCGTGGAACACCAGAGGGAACCAGTATACCATGGCACACCAGAGGGAACCACTATACCATGGCACACCGGAGAGAATCACCATACCGTGCCACACCAGAGAGAATCACCATACCGTGCCACACCAGAGAGAATCACAAGACCGTGCCACAACAGAGGGAATCACCATACCGTGCCACAACAGAGGGAATCACCATACCGTGCCACACCAGGGAGAATCAGCATACCGTGCCACACCAGAGAGAATCACCATACCGTGCCACACCAGAGGGAATCACCATACCGTGCCACACCAGGGAGAATCACCATACCGTGCCATACCAGAGAGAATCTCTATACCGTGCCACACCAGGGAGAATCACCATACCGTGCCACACCAGAGGGAATCACCATACCGTGCCACACCAGAGGGAATCACCATACCGTGCCACACCAGGGAGAATCACCATACCGTGCCACACCAGGGAGTATCACCATACCGTGCCACACCAGGGAGAATCACTTTACCATGGCACACCAGAGAGAATCACCGTACCGTGCCACACCAGAGGGAACCACTATACCGTGCCACACCAGAGAGAATCACTATACCATGGCACACCAGAGAGAATCACCATACCGTGGCACACCAGAGGGAACCACTATACCATGGCACACCAGAGAGAATCATTATATCATGGCACACCAGAGAGAATCACCATACCGTGCCACACCAGAGGGAATCACCATACCGTGCCACACCAGAGAGTTTCACCATACCGTGCCACACCAGAGAGAATCACCATACCGTGCAACACCACCGAGAATCACCATACCGTGCCACACCAGAGAGAATCACCATACTGTGCCACACCAGAGAGAATCACCATACCGTGCCGCACCAGGGAGAATCACCATACCGTGCCACACCAGAGAGAATCACCATACCGTGCCACACCAGAGAGAACCACCATACCGTGGCACACCAGAGGGAACCACTATACCGTGCCACACCAGAGAGAATCACTATACCATGCCACACCAGAGAGAATCACCATACCGTGGCACACCATTGAGAATCACTATACCATGCCACACCAGAGAGAATCACCATACCGTGCCACACCAGAGAGAATCATTATACCGTGCCACACCAGGGAGAACCACCATACTGTGCCACACCAGAGAGAATCACCATACCGTGCCACACCAGAGGGTATCACCATACCGTGCCACACCAGAGAGAATCACCATACCGTGCCACACCAGAGAGAATCACCATACTGTGCCACACCAGAGAGAATCACCATACCGTGCCACACCAGGGAGAATCACCATACCGTGCCACACCAGAGGGTATCACCATATTGTGCCACACCAGAGGGTATCACCATACCGTGCCACACCAGAGAGAATCACCATACCGTGCCACACCAGAGAGAATCACCATACCGTGCCACACCAGAGAGAATCAGCATACCGTGCCACACTAGAGAGAATCACCATACTGTGCCACACCAGAGGGAATCACCATACCATGCCACACCAGGGAGAATCACCATACCGTGCCACACTAGAGAGAATCACCATATCGTGCCACACCAGAGGGTATCACCATACCGTGCCACACCAGAGGGAACCACTATACCGTCCCACACCAGGGAGAATCACTATAACGTGCCACACCTGAGAGAATCACCATACCGTGCCACACCAGAGAGAATCACCATACCGTGCCACACCAGAGGGAATCACTATACCGTGACACACCAGAGAGAATCACCATACCGTGCCACACCAGAGAGAATCACCATACCGTGGAACACCAGAGGGAACCAGTATACCATGGCACACCAGAGGGAACCACTATACCATGGCACACCGGAGAGAATCACCATACCGTGCCACACCAGAGAGAATCACCATACCGTGCCACACCAGAGAGAATCACAAGACCGTGCCACAACAGAGGGAATCACCATACCGTGCCACAACAGAGGGAATCACCATACCGTGCCACACCAGGGAGAATCACCATACCGTGCCACACCAGAGAGAATCACCATACCGTGCCACACCAGAGGGAATCACCATACCGTGCCACACCAGGGAGAATCACCATACCGTGCCATACCAGAGAGAATCTCTATACCGTGCCACACCAGGGAGAATCACCATACCGTGCCACACCAGAGGGAATCACCATACCGTGCCACACCAGAGGGAATCACCATACCGTGCCACACCAGGGAGAATCACCATACCGTGCCACACCAGGGAGTATCACCATACCGTGCCACACCAGGGAGAATCACTTTACCATGGCACACCAGAGAGAATCACCGTACCGTGCAACACCAGAGGGAACCACTATACCGTGCCACACCAGAGAGAATCACTATACCATGGCACACCAGAGAGAATCACCATACCGTGGCACACCAGAGGGAACCACTATACCATGGCACACCAGAGAGAATCATTATATCATGGCACACCAGAGAGAATCACCATACCGTGCCACACCAGAGGGAATCACCATACCGTGCCACACCAGAGAGTTTCACCATACCGTGCCACACCAGAGAGAATCACCATACCGTGCAACACCACCGAGAATCACCATACCGTGCCACACCAGAGAGAATCACCATACTGTGCCACACCCGAGAGAATCACCATACCGTGCCGCACCAGGGAGAATCACCATACTGTGCCACACCAGAGAGAATCACCATACCGTGCCACACCAGAGAGAGCCACCATACCGTGGCACACCAGAGGGAACCACTATACCGTGCCACACCAGAGAGAATCACTATACCATGCCACACCAGAGAGAATCACCATACCGTGGCACACCATTGAGAATCACTATACCATGCCACACCAGAGAGAATCACCATACCGTGCCACACCAGAGAGAATCATTATACCGTGCCACACCAGGGAGAACCACCATACTGTGCCACACCAGAGAGAATCACCATACCGTGCCACACCAGAGGGTATCACCATACCGTGCCACACCAGAGAGAATCACCATACCGTGCCACACCAGAGAGAATCACCATACTGTGCCACACCAGAGAGAATCACCATACCGTGCCACACCAGGGAGAATCACCATACCGTGCCACACCAGAGAGTATCACCATATTGTGCCACACCAGAGGGTATCACCATACCGTGCCACACCAGAGAGAATCACCATACCGTGCCACACCAGAGAGAATCACCATACCGTGCCACACCAGAGAGAATCACCATACCGTGCCACACTAGAGAGAATCACCATACTGTGCCACACCAGAGGGAATCACCATACCATGCCACACCAGGGAGAATCACCATACCGTGCCACACTAGAGAGAATCACCATATCGTGCCACACCAGAGGGTATCACCATACCGTGCCACACCAGAGGGAACCACTATACCGTCCCACACCAGGGAGAATCACTATAACGTGCCACACCTGAGAGAATCACCATACCGTGCCACACCAGAGAGAATCACCATACCGTGCCACACCAGAGGGAATCACTATACCGTGACACACCAGAGAGAATCACCATACCGTGCCACATCAGAGAGAATCACCATACCGTGCCACACCAGAGGGAATCACTATACCGTGACACACCAGAGAGAATCACCATCCCGTGCCACACCAGAGAGAATCACCACACCATGACAAACCAGTCTTTGTGGTTGCATTTCATCACACATTACCATGCCGTGTGCAGCAGAAGGACTGTGGTCAAAAGTGGAAGGAATGATTGTACATTTGAGATGGTTTAAATGGTTAAGTTGTCCATGGATTTCATTATTGGTCCAGCAGAGTGAGAAGGGGTTTCTTTATCTTGTCACTGTTGTGTCAACAGACAGTTTGGAGATATGCGTACATGTCTGAATGAGAAGACTCCTCGAGCTTGCTCTGCCATTCAATAAGATCATGGCTGATTTGATTAGAACCCCAACCCCACATTCCTGCCTATCCCTGATAACCTTTCACCCCTGATTGATGTGACCATCAATTCACTCGAGAAATGAGTAGAAGTAAACCGTGGCTTTAATCAACTTAGAACAGTGCCTGCCTGCAACTGAACCAATGCTGAGAACTGCCTGTTGGTCGACTGCTCTTTTTACCTCCCTTCAAGGGGGAGGAGCCATGGTCGTAGCCCATACATGCCCCAACATAAAAGCAAATTACTGCGGATGCTGGAATCTGAAACGAAAGGGAAAATGCTGGAAAATCTCAGCATGTCTGGCAGCCTCTGTATAGAGAGAAAAGAAAACATTTCGAGTACGATGACTCTTTGTCAAAACTAACAGACAGAGAGAGTGGGAAATATTTATACTGTGGAGTGAGAATGAAAGATGAGCCATAGCCACAGAAACCCAGGGAAACTTGGGGCAGCACGGTAGTATTGTGGTTAGCACGAATGCTTCACAGTTCCAGGGTCCCAAGTTCGATTCCGGCTTGGGTCACTGTCTGTGAGGAGTCTGCACATCCTCCCCGTGTGTGCGTGGGTTTCCTCCGGGTGCTCCGGTTTCCTCCCACAGTCCAAAGATGTGCGGGTTAGGTGGATTGGCCTTGATAAATTGCCCTTAGTGTCCAAAATTGCCCTTAGTGTTGGGTGGGGTTACTGGGTTATGGGGATAGGGTGGAGGTGTTGATCTTGGGTAGGGTGCTTTTTCCAAGAGCCGGTGCAGACTCAATGGGCCGAATGGCCTCCTTCTGCACTGTAAATTCTATGGCTACAGAAACCAAGGGGAAAGAGTGCTAATGGCAGTCCCCAGAGAGGACAAAAGATGTGAAAGGTCAAACAGCAGGGAAACTAACATCAGAGGATGAACTATAGGTGTGAGGGGGAGGGGAAGGGGAAGCAAAGAGGACAAAGGTCCAGGAAAGAAATAAATGGTAAAAGACAGTTAAAATAAAATGAAAACAAATGTGTCGAGGTGGGGCTGATCATCTGAAGTTGTTGAATTCAATGTTGAGACCAGAAGGCTGTAGCGTGCCTAACCGGAAGATGAGATCTTGTTCCTCCAGTTTGTGTTGAGCTTCAGTGGAACATTGCAGCAGGCCAAAGACAGACGTGTGGGCATGGGAGCAGGGCCTTTTGTTAAAATGGCAAGCAACAGGAAGGTCAGGATCCTGAATGCGGACAGACCGAAGATGCTCAGCAAAGCGATCACCCAGTCTGCGTTTGGTCTCTCCGATATAGAGGAGACCACATTGGGAGCAGCGAATGCAATAGACCAGATTGGAAGAGATGCAAGTGAAACACTGCTTAACTTGGAATGAGTGTTTTGGGTCTGGGATGTTAAACATGGAAGAGGTAAAGGGGCAGGTATTACACCTTCTGCGACTGCATGGGAAGGTGCCATGGGTGATGGTAGAGGTACTGGGTGTAGTGGAGGAGTGGACTAGATTGTCTCGGAGGGAATGGTCTCTGCGGAATGCTGACAGAGGGAGTGAAGGGAAGATGTGTTTGGTGGTGGCATCACGCTGGAGTTGGCTAAAATGGCGGAGGATTATGCTTTGCATACGGAGGCTGGTGGGATGAAATGTGAGAACGAGGGGGACTCTATCCTTGTTCTGGGAGGGAGTGGAGGGGGCGAGGGTAATCGCGCAGGAGATGGACCGCATACTGTTGAGGGCCCTGTCCACAGCTGTAGGTGGGAAATCGCGGTCGAGGAAGAACGAACACATTTTCGAAGCACCATTTTGGAAAGTTGCATCGTCAGAACAAATGCGACGGAGGCGAAGGAGTTGAGAGAAAGGGATGGAGTCCTTACAGGGTGCCAAGAGCTGTAGTCCAGATAGCTGTGGGAGTCAGTGGGCTTGCAGTGGATATTAGTAGATAGGCTATTGCCGGAAATGGAGACAGAAAGATCAAGGAAGGGAAGGGAAGTGTCTGAGATTGTCCAGGTGAAAGTGATGGAGGGGTGGAAACTGGAAACGAAGTTGATGAATTTTTCCAGGTCCGGGCGAGAGCATGACGCGGCACCAAAATAGTCATCAAAGTATCGGTAAAGGAGTTGTGGCAGGGGGCCCAGATAGGCCTGGAACAAGGAATGTGCCACATACCCCATAAAAAGGCAAGCGTAGCTAGGACCAATACGGTTACCCATTGCTACACCTTTGATTTGGAGAAAGTGAGATGAATTAAAGGAGAAGTCGTTGAGAGATTGAATGAGTTCAGCCAGGCGGAGGAGAGTGTTGGTGGATGGGAATTGTCCGGGTCTCTTTACGAGAAAGAAGCAAAGGGCTCTCAGGCCATCCTGGTGTGAACATGGTGTCTCACTCCACTGTCATATTGACAGCTTCCAGTTCGTGGGCCCTAACCGCATTCTATTCACCTTGGATGTGTAATCCCTCTACACCTCCATCCTGGTTGCCCATTTCTTTGGGCAAGAATCCTCCGCTCGTTCCACTGATCCTTTCATATGTCTCCAACATTCTGACTGCAAGTGGACCCCCCCCCCCCCGGCCGGGACAATTACCTGCCCTCGATGGGGCATTGACCGTCTTAATTTTTCTGCCCCCCTCACCCATTCGAACCTCTCTCCTTCTGAACTTTCTACTCTTCACTCCGTCAGGTCTAACCCCGACTTTGTCATTAAACCTGCCGACAAAGGGGGTGCTGTTGTCGTCTGGCGCACTGACCTCTACCTCGCAGAGGCTGAGCGCCAACTCTCAGATACTTCCTCTTACCTCTCCCTGGACCATGACCAGACCACTGAACATCAAGCCATTATCTCCAACACCGTTAGTGACCTCATTTCCTCCGGATGCCTTCCCCCTACGGCTTCCAACCTCATAGTCCCCCAACCCCAGGCAGCCAGCTTTTACCTACTTCCCAAAATCCACAAAAAGGACTGTCCTGGCAGGCCTATTGTGTCAGCATGCTCCTGCCCCACCAAACTTATTTCCTCTTATCTGGACTCCATCCTCACTCCTCTGGTCCATTCCCTCCCCACCTACATCCGGGATTCCTCTGATGCACTGTGTCATATTGACAGCTTCCAGTTCGCAGGCCCTAACCGCATTCTATTCACCATGGATGTGCAATCTCTCTACATCTCCATCCCACACCAGGATGGCCTGAGAGCCCTTTGCTTCTTTCTCGAAAAGAGACCCGGACAATTCCCATCCACCAACACTCTCCTCCACCTTGCTGAACTCGTTCTATCTCTCAACAACTTCTCCTTTAACTCATCCCACTTTCTCCAAATCAAAGGTGTAGCAATGGGTACCCGCATGAGTCCCAGCTACGCTTGCCTTTTCATGGGGTATGTGGAACATTCCTTGTTCCAGGCCTATCTGGGCCCCCTGCCACAACTCCTCTACCGATACATTGATGCCGCTTCATGCTCTCGCCCGGACCTGGAAAAATTCATCAACTTCGCTTCCAATTTCCACACCTCCATCACTTTCACCTGGACAATCTCAGACACTTCCCCTCCTTTCCTTGATCTTTCTGTCTATATTTCCAGCAATAGACTATCCACTAAAATCCACTACAAGCCAACTGACTCCCACAGCTATCTGGACTACAGCTCTTCGCATCCTACACCCTGTAAGGATTCCATCCCTTTCTCTCAACTCCTTCGCCTCCGTCGCATTTGTTCCGATAATGCCACTTTCCAAAATGATGCTTCGAAAATGTGTTCGTTCTTCCTCGACCGTGATTTCCCACCTACAGTTGTGGACAGGGCCCTCAACTGTGTGCGGTCCACCTCCCACGCCACTACCCTCGCCCCCTCCACTGACTCCCAGAACAAGGATAGGGTCCACCTCATTCTCACATTTCATCCCACCAGCCTCTGTATGCAAAGCATAATCCTCCTCCATTTTTGCCAACTCCAGCGTGATGCCACCACCAAACACATCTTCCCTTCATTCCCTCTGTCAGCATTCTGCAGAGACCATTCCCTCCGAGACAATCTAGTCCACTCCTCCACCACACCCAGTACCTCTCCCATCACCCATGGCACCTTCCCATGCAATCGCAGAAGGTGTAACACCTGCCCCTTTACCTCTTCCATGCTTAACATCCCAGACCCAAAACACTCATTCCAGGTTAAGCAGCGTTTCACTTGCATCTCTTCCAATCTGGTCTATTGCATTCGCTGCTCCCAATGTGGTCTCCTCTATATCGGAGAGACCAAACGCAGACTGGGTGATCGCTTTGCTGAGCATCTTCGGTCTGTCCGCATTCAGGATCCTGACCTTCCTGTTGCTTGCCATTTTAACAAAAGGCCCTGCTCCCATGCCCACACGTCTGTCTTTGGCCTGCTGCAATGTTCCACTGAAGCTCAACACAAACTGGAGGAACAAGATCTCATCTTCCGGTTAGGCACGCTACAGCCTTCTGGTCTCAACATTGAATTCAACAACTTCAGACGATCAGCCCCACCTCGACACATTTGTTTTCATTTTATTTTAACTGTCTTTTACCATTTATTTCTTTCCTGGACCTTTCTCCTCTTTGCTTCCCCTTCCCCTCCCCCCACACCTACAGTTCATCCTCTGATGTTAGTTTCCCTGCTGTTTGACCTTTTACATCTTTTGTCCTCTCTGGGGACTGCCATTAGCACTCTTTCCCCTTGGTTTCTGTGGCCATTAGCACCAAGTTTCCCTGGGTTTCTGTGGCTATGACTCATCTTTCATTTTCACTCCACAGTATAAATATTTCCCACTCTCTCTGTCTGTTTGCTTTGACAAAGAGTCATCGGACTCGAAATGTTAGCTCTTTTCTCTCCCTGCAGATGCTGCCAGACTTGCTGAGATTTTCCAGCATTTTCCCTTTCTTTTCACATGCCCCAACATGTTCCCCTATGGATAATGCCATACAATGGCCCATAGGAGAAGCCCACAAGGGCAACAGTATAGCACAGCTACAAATATACAAATACCAGTGCAACAGCACAGATACAAATACATTGGTGGATTATTAGTATAATACATTCACCACAACCCCCTTGTTAATCAAGTTCAGCTCTGCCTTAAAAATACAATAAGACTCTGCTTGAGGAAGACAACCCGCTGAGAGAAAGCAATTATCCCATTCTCTGCCTTAAATGGCAACTTCTTATTTTTAAACACTGACCCCCCTAGTTCTGGATTCTCCAACAAGAGGAAACATCCTCTCCACATCCACTCTGTCAATAACCCCCAGGATATTTTTCAATCAAGTCCCTTTCACGCTTCCAAACTCGAGTGTATACAAACCTAACTTTCCAACCTTTCCTCATAAGACAACCCACACATTCCAGCGATTAATTTAGTAAGCTTCTCTGGACTGCTTCCAACGCAGTTATATTCTTCCTTAAATAAGGAGACTGGTACTATACACAATACTCCAGACGTGGTCTAACTATTGCTCTGTACAAACTGAAGCATAACCTCCCTACTTTCGGAATCAATTCCCCTCACAATAAATGGTAACAAGACACAAACAACAGAAAATGGAAACACTCAAATCTGTGAATGGGATAAATATTTGTCCTCAATATTTATCCACATGATAAACAAAGCTATATTGTACAAAGATAAATTCTCAAACGATTAAGAATTGGATCAACATGCAGCCACAATCTAACATGCAACCTCCATACTCACATCCACATATTATAAGACCATAAGACCATAAACAATAGGAACAGGAGTAGACATTTCGGCCCCTCGAGCCTTCTCCACCATTCAATAAGATCATGGCTGATCCGACATTCCTCACTTTCCTGCCCTTTCTCCGGAACCCTTTATTCCCTTACTGATCAAGAATCTATCCATCTCAGCCTTAAATATACACAAGGACTCTGTCGCCGCAGCTCTCTGTGGAAGGAGTTCCACAGACTCATAACCCTCCGAGAGAAGAAATTCCTCCTCATCTCATTCTTAAATTGGCACCCTGTTATTCTGAGACTATGCCATCTGGTCCAAGACTCTCTCAGAGGGGAAACATCCTCTCAGCATTTACCCTGTCAAGCCCCTTAAGAATCCGATATGTTTCAATGAGATCACCTCTAATTCTTCTAAATTACAACGAGGAGAGTTCCAACCTAGTTAACCTCTGCTCATAAAACAATCCCTCTATACTGGAGATCATCCTAGTAAACCTTCTCTGAACCGCCTTCAATGAAATAATGGCCGAGATTCTCCGCCGGTGTGATTCTCCGTTATGCCGGCGCTCGGGGGTTTCCTGACGGCGTGGGGCTGCCCCACAATGGGAAACCCCATTGACCGGCCAGCGTAACGGAGAATCCCGGCAGCGGGCCGGGGCAGTAATGTGGTGAGAATCCCGCCCAATATCTTTCCTTAAATAAGGGGACCAAAACTGCTCACAGTACTCCAAATAGGGTCTCACCAGTACCTTGTACATTTGCAGCAAGACTTCCCTCCTCTTATACTCCAACCCCCTCAAATCAGAGCCAACATTCCATCAGCTTTCCTGATTACCTACTGCACCTGTCTGCTAGTTTTCTGTGTTTCGTGCACAAATATCCCCAAGTCCCTTTGTGTTGCAGCTTTCTGTAGTCTTTCTCTATTTAAATAATACTCTATTCTTTTGTTCTCCCTTCCAAAATGAACAACGTCACATTTTCCCACATTGCCATTTTCCCATTTGCCAACTACTTGCCCATTTACTTAACCTATCAATATCTCTTTGCAAACTGTTTGCATCTCTCTCACAACTTGCCTCTCCATCTATTTTTGTGTTGTCTGCAAATTTTTTCCTCCAAGTTATTAATATATGTTGTAAACAGTTGTGGTCCCAGCACTGATCCCTGTAGAACTCCACTGGTTACAGGTCGCCAACCTGAAAGCAAACCCTTTATCCCCACTCATTGGTTCCTGTCCATTAGCCAATACTCTATCCATGTCAATTTACTACCTCCAACACCAAGGGCTCTTATCTTATGACTCAGCCTTTTGTGAGGTACCTTGTCAAATGCCTTCTGGAAGTCTAAATACATCACATCTACTGGTTCCCCTCTATCCACTCTGATTAAGAATTCCTCAAAAATCTCTATAAATTAATCAGACACGATTTCCCTTGCATGAAGCCATGCGGACTCTGCTTGATTAGATTATAATTTTCCAAATGTGGTGCTATTACTTCCTTAATAATTGATTACAATATTTTTCTAAGAATAGATGTTAGGATAATCGGACTATAGTTACCCGCTTTTTGCCTCCCTCCCTTTCTGTCACATTGGCAGTTTTCCAATCCTTAGGGACTTCACCAGAATACGACGACGTTTGGAATATGACAACCAATACATCCATTATCATCTCTGTAACTACTTCCTTTAGGATCCCAGGATGAAAGCCTTCAGGGCTAGGGGGGCCATCTGGCTTTAGCCCCATTAGTTTGTTTAATACTACTCCTCTACTTATAGTGACGGCATTTAATTGGTCCCCCATATCCTCCACCATTTCCTTGTTCCCCATAATTATCTCCCCAGATTCATTTTCTAATGGGCCTATGTTCACTTTGACCTCTCTCTTCCCTTTTACATATTTAAAGAAGTTCTTATTGTCTTATTATCTACGTAAGCATAGATCTGGGGGAATTGGTGGCATAGTGGTATTGTCACTGTGCTAGTAATCCAGAGACCCAGGCTAATGCTCTGGGGACACAGGTTCAAAGCTTTGATAAAGAGCCATCCAGTCTCAAAACATTAGCTCCCTTCTCTCTCCACAGATGCTGTCAGACCTGCTGAGATTATCCAGCATTTTCTGTTTTTGTTCCCTCTATAAGGCTGTCTCTTCTTGAGGATCAGGAGCAATGTAGCATTGTGACAGGCCCAAAGGGCTGGAGCTGGTTACTGTTGTTTGCCGTTATCGGAGAATATGCTCAGAGGTAGTCAGGAGCAAGAAAACAGATGGTATTGTTTGTATGTCATTTAATATGCATCAACCCGTGTAATAAAACTCATTATGATCAAGAAAAATCATTCATGCAGGAATCATAAGTGGAGTGGCCAGACTAAGAGCCCTGGTGTTGGGCCTGTTACCATGGGGAAATCTGCTAACAGGTCCTCCGTTCAATTTAAAGAAACCTTACTACCATTCTGGCCCAACTCTCAGTCGTTCTATCAGTGGAGCAGCAGGTAGGTGAAGGACACCATAATCCCAGATGACCATCGGCTGCTTTCTCCGTGGGAGATCTGACTGGTGGTGATTTCACCTTGAGAATCACCGCACCTCATGCAAGGAGCAAGGTAGAGAAGGCAGGTGTGGTAGTATGGCTAGAGAGATCATATTAACAGAGAACCAAGCTGCCATTGGCACAGCAGCCTCGCTGCCCATTGGCTCAGGCACGTCATGTGCCTCTCTGCCAATTGGTTGTGGCTGGTCATGTGACTCCCCACCGATTGGCTGAGAGGTTGGTAGCTCCGCCAACAAGGCGGGGTATAAGAGCTCGTGTTGGCTGGCAGTCGGCCTTTCTCTGTGCGACCACTGCCTGGCTCACATCTAGCATATTAAAGCCTGTTGTTTGGAACTTCACTACGACTCGAGTCCAATTGATGGTGCATCAGCAGGCTTGCCGCTAGCTAGTATGAACCTGCGTTGCTACCCGGGCTCTGCATCACAAAACCAGCTGTTTAGCCAACTGAGCTAAACCAGCCCGGGTGGAGGAGCAGCTCACTGATCAAGAACTTGCCACAGGGAAAGAGTAAAAATCAGGGTTATACTCAGATCAAGAACCGGGGGTAAACAAAGAGCCTCCTTGGCCGAGGAAGTGACACATGTGGCTCACGGAAAGCTATACAGAGGAAAATAAAATACTATAAAGATGGGATTTCAGTTTGATTATAGATTTGTTTTCAATAAGCAATTGAAGAGTGAAAGGTAGGACACGACAAGCAGACTGATTGAACGACTGAGAGACCTTACTTCATGTGAATTGTTTGATGAATGATTAATTTGATTGATTAATTGAAGGATCTCAATGTCAGTTAGTGATTCAGGAAATATACAGTTTCATTTTATGAAGTGATATTACGTCTGTCAATTGTTGTTGTTTCTGTTCCCACATCTCGTGGTGCACAAAGTAGACTTTCATCTGATTCCATATTGATTTTTTTCCCGGAAAAGGTTGCTACGCTGTCGTCAGGGGCTTATGGCTCAAGGGATGTCACTCAACATTGAGCTGACTGACCAGGATCTCTCCCGCTCTTACTGGCAAACATTGATGCGTTTGGAAGGATTTTGCAGGTTGACACAACCTATTTGTTTGGATTATGAACGCAACTTCCTTGGACGTCAAGTCCTGAGGTGGGACTCGAACCCAGAGCTTCTCGCTCAGAGGTAGGGATGCTACCCATTGCATCCCAATGCCTCTTACTTCTATTAATAATTCCACATTATGTAAACTCTTAGGTTTCGGTATTGACAACAGCAAAGAGGTTAATTGTGAAAGATTGGTATTTGGCCTTACTAAACTCTTTCTGCTGACTGCAGTGCTATTGCCTTTCATGTAACATTTGGTACACTAAATGCCAAGGAAATTTTTTTAGCCCTCTCAGGGCTCGAATAGCACGATGACTAAAAGTTATAAAAAGTCAGAATGTCTGATTGCCTCAAGGCTCAATAATCCAAAGAGTTGACTCCCTTCTGGTAGTGGAATACTGCATACATAGAGCACTTATCCATTAGAACAAGCGTCTTTTATTGACATCCATTGCTCCAGGCACCTATGTATCGCTTTCCTTGTCCCTTTCAGTCGATTATTCTTTGAGCTGGGTTATGCCATTGCCCAATGTTGCTCCCACTCTGACACTGAGAGAAAGCAGAGGAAAACTGGGGCCCAGACAATCATTATCAAATTGCCTGCCGGAAATTTCCACTACCTGACACTGCCCTGCATTTCTGTCGGGATTTTCCAAACCCAGCTATCCCAAATTTTGGAGCGCTGCCTCCCTTGGAGAACTACATGGGATCGTAATCATAGAATCATAATCGTAGAATTTACAGTGCAGAAGGAGGCCATTCGACCCATCGAGTCTGCACCGGCACTTTTAGTAGAGTCAAGGGAAATCTGATTTTTCCCCTCTTTTATATTGCATTGGCTGCAATATGGTAAATTTATTGTGCAATTTGAGTGATAGTGAATGGCTGATAGTGAATAGGTGATAGTTTTTGGCTGAGAGTGAATAGATGATAGTGAATAGATGATTGTGAATGAGTGATAGTGAATGGGTGATAGCAAATGGATGGTTGGTTAGCTTTGTTGTCTGGATGCTGGTTTGTAATGCAGAGCAATGTCAACAGTATGGGTTCAATTCCCGTACCCGCTGAGGTTATTCATGAAGGCCCCCCCCCCCCCCCCCCTCCCCAACTTCGCAATTTGAGGTGTGGTGAACCTCAGGTTCAATCACAAGCATGTCAGCTCTCAAAGCAGAGAGCAGCCTATGGACCTCAGGGAATGTGCCGACGTTTACATTCACATAGCGAATGGATGATAGTGAATGTGTGATCTGGTTGAGCAGGGCCATGTGGATCAAGTGTCAGTAAGGGATCATTCAGGAGACAGTGATCACAGAATCGAAAGGTTCACTATGGAAAAGGACTAGGTCCAATCCAATGTAAGAATAATTAATTGTGGGAGAGCTAATTTAAATGCAAAGAGATCTGGCCTCGATAACTTGGAATGAAAGATTGGCAGGCAAGTCTATTACTGGCTCGGGGCATAGTAGTTAGCTCTACTCCTCCGAGTGCTCCGATTCCCTCCCACAGTCCAAAGATATGGGACGGGATTCTCCGTTTCTGAGACTAAGTGTTGACACCGACGCAGAATCGTAGAGTTCCACGACAGCAAAACTGGTGCCGCAACTGGACTAATTCAACGACCGTTCAGGAGTTAGTACTGGCGCCACATGGAACACAATCGATTCCAATGAGAAACGGTGCTGGAATCACTGGTTTCGCGATTGGCACTCAGGAGGCTGACAAGCTGCAGTCACATATACACACTTCACTCCCCACACACTCCAACCCAGCCGACAAGATGGCAGCAAGACGCGTGACCCCGTGATTCACAGAGGCCGGGCTCAAGACCCTCCAGGACGCGGCGGAGATGAGGCGGATGACCCTGTACCCTGGCCCGGGAAGGAGGCTGTCAGCTACCGCCATTTGCCGTGCTTGGGTGCAGGTGGCAGAGGGGGTCAGTGCCATGGACAACATCGTCCCGACTGGCAAGCAGTGCCAGAAAAAACTGCACGACCTCCTCAGGGCAGCCAGGGTGAGTAGGCAGCACTGTGCCCTTGGCACTAAACCTGTCCCCCACACCCGTAACCCAACGCCCCCTCCTCCCCCGCCCAGAGAGTGGGTGAACCCCCACCCTGCACCATATGTCGGTACCCATACCGGCCGCTATGACCGGGTGCCCTGGCCACTGAAGCCACCAACTACCCACCCCCTGGGCTGCATGTGTCGGACTGTCCCACACTATCGACTTCTATTTTCTCCCCGCCCCCCCCCCATCCTCCACCAGGAGACGGCCGCCTACAACCGCCAGTAGCGGGAGAAGACTGAAGGGAGACCGCCTGGCCCACGGCCCCTAACCTTGGCAGAGCAGAGGACCCTGGACGTGCTCGGCGGCCCGGAGGAAAGGGAGGTCACTGGGTGGAGTTCGGCCGTGAGCGAGGAAGTGAGACCCTGCTGAGGTGCGGTTCCCCGTGCCACGTGTGTCACCCTCGCCCCTCCAAACTCCACCCTCACAACACCCTCACCCCCCAACACCCTCACCGCCACCCTTACCTCAGTACCACCCTCACCACAACACCACCCTAGCCCCCGCACCACCTTCACCCCCCCCCCCCCTCACCACCACCATCCCGACACCACCTTAATCCCTACCCTCACAACCACCAATCGCAATCCCGGAGACAAGTCCGAGGATGACACTGATTTCCCATCACAGTTGTCTCCAACGCCCTCCACCATCCCAGAGACGCTCACCTCGGTCGGGCACTATAGTGAAGAAGCATCTGGGACACTCTCTGGTGCTCACCACACACATGCTCCAGTACAGCAGGTGCAGGTAGGATCACCTGAGGGGGCGGACGGTCAGAGGGCGGGCCGACCCCCGGGACTATCTGCCGTCCAGATGGGTTTCGGGCTTCTGGAACTGACAGTCCCAGCGATTGTGGAGATGCAGTCGCAGACCCAGGGGCAAAATGAAGGGTTGTCGGTGAGCATCCAGCACCTGCAGGCACGGGTGGAGGAGTCCAATGCATGCAGCAGCAGGAGGTGGTGCCAACGATGCGTGCCACCGCACAGGTGGCGTCTGCAGTGGAGGCATTGGGGAAGACGGTGTTGGCTATAGATCAGCTTGACCAAGGTTTGCGGCATTCTGTGCGGTCACTGGCCGAGGCCCAGATCAAAGTTACCGCCTCACAGGCAACCATGTGTCAGAGCCACCTGGAAATTGCAGCGGCGCTCCTGAGCATGGCCCAATCACAGCGGGCCATGGCTGAGAGTGTCGGCTGCATTGCCCAGGCGCTGGCCGACATGGCGCAGATACAGAGGGATGTGGCCCAGTCCCCAGAGGGAGATGGCGTACTTACTGGCTGATGTGATACAGATCCAAAAGGTGGTGGCACTGTCCCAGATGAAGATGGTCCATTCCATGTGCTCTATGGCTGCGAACATGCAGACACTGGTCAAGACCAGAGCGGGCCTCCAGGACATTCAGCGGCAAGTAGGGGGAGAGCCTCAGTGGATAGCTCCGCTCGTACCCCCGTCCCATGGAGTAACCTGGGGGCCTTCGGGCACTGAAGGGACGAGGAGGTGGTGAGGCCTATGCCAGTGACCCCTGCAGGGGAGGTGCCGGAACGCTGCACAACCTCGGATTTCTCCCCCCCCCTCCTGTCCCTGGTGCATCTGGTGGGCAGTGGGCAGAACAGGGTGGCACCACGCTACCTGGGACACCCAAGCAGCGGCCAGGCCCATCCCATCCCGATTGACCTGAAGGTGGCCACCAACAGGGACCCAGGTTACAGGGCGGGTATCACAGCTCGCCGCCTCCAATCCTGATATACCATTTAGGGAACCACCAAGATGTAACGTTAGAGCCCGTAAGGCCAGAAGGTTAGACACTAGTTAACTTGGCAGAGTGAAGGGCAGTTTAGTTATAGGGGCTCGGGCACAAACTACATATGTTGTCACATTAAACACCTGTTACCACTGTTAAAACCTGTCACGGTGCTCTGTCAGATGGATAAGAGGGGTGGGCTGGTCTGGGCGGGCCAGGAAGAGGGGTGGGAAATAGGCGGATGTTACGGGTGGCCTGGGCTCTCCACCCGACCATCCCCACCACCATTACACCAGGGATTCAATGGCACTGTGCGATGGAATGGCCAGCTTGCATGGAGGAGTCACCCCCGCCTCCAGTTGGTGAGCCTGAAACTGATCAGAGCATCCCTTGTGCATTGGCCCTGGCGCGCACATTGTGCGGCTTCCCACGTCTGCCTGGGCCCCATGTCCTGCCCATCCTCCCCCTCCCCCGCATCCTTTGCGTCTGACGAGGCTAGCCGTTCTTCCTCCAGCACGGTGCCCCTCTGCTGAGCGATGTTGTGGAAGAAGCAGTAGGCCACCACGATGCAGGACATCCTCTCAGCATTAAACTAGAGGACCCTTCCAGAGTGGTCCAGGCACCTGAACCACACCTCCAAGAGGCCGAAGCACCGATCGATCATGCTGCTGGTTGCTGTGTGGCCGTCGTTGTAGCAGGTCTCCACGTCGGTCTGTGGCCTCCGGATAGGTGGAACCAGCCATGACCGCAGTGGATAGCCCCTGTCACCCAGGAGCCAATTCCCAGCCAGGGGTGGACGTCTCAAATATGTCAGGAATCGTTGAGTGCGCCAGGATGAAAGCGTCATGCACACTGCCCGGGTATCAGGCGCAGGTGTGTGTGATGCACAGCTGATGGTCACATATTACCTGAAAGGTCATGAAGTGGAACCTCTTCCGGTTGGTGTAGAGCAGCCTGACATCTGCAGGTACTTTTTATAAGCACAATTTTTGGGTTTAATGTACATGCATTCCGGACTGAATTGAGGCTGCTGTCAATGTGATGGTGAATTGCAATTTGGCTCAAAATGGTGCCCGCCGCGATTTTGGCATCAAAACCTCTTCTCCACCCAATCGCGTTTCACGATTTCGGCATCAGCCAATGGAGAATCCCGCCCGTGCAGTTTAGGTGGATTGTCCATGCCCCTTTGTGTCCAAAGGTGTGCAATTTAGGCGGGGTTACGTGGATAAGGCGGGGGGTGTGGGCCTAGGTAAGATGTTCTTTCAGGGGGTCAGTGCAGACTCGATAGTGCAGAAGGAGGCCTCAGCCTGTCGGAATTCTAGGTTCTATTCTATGAACAATTGAAGAGTCTTTAAAGAGGAGATAGTGAGGGTACAGTCAAGTGCATTCCCAGAATGGGAAAGGTATGACAAACAAAACAAGGACTCCCATTATGATGAAAGAATTCGAGAGTAAGATCGAGCAGAAAAAGGGGCATCGGACAGATGTTAGGTTGATCATATGAGCAAGAACCAGGCTGAATGTCAGAATTGTGGAAGGGACATGAACAAGGAAATAAGAAAGGCAAAGGGAGAGTATGAGAAGAGATTGGCAGCCAATATAAAGGGGAATCCAAAAGTCTTTGTCAGACATATAAATAGGGAAAGGGTGGTAAAAGGAGGAGTGGGAATGATATGGACAAAAAAAGCATTGACACATGGAGGCAGGGGGCGTGGCTGATGTGCTACATGAATACTTTGCATCTGTCTTTACCAAGGAATTAGGTGATACCAAAGTCAAAGTGCAGGAGGAGGTAGTAGCAATTATCCATAAAGAGGTATTCTAAAGGCTGGCTGCACTTCAAATTGATTAATCACCAGGACCGAATGAAATGCATTCAAGGATCCTGAGGGAGGTGAGAGAGGAAATTGCAGAGGTACCAGCTTTGATGTGGTATACATGGACTTCCAAAAGGCTTTTGTGAAAGTGCAACAGAATAGGTTCACCAACCAGATTGAGGTCCATGGAATAAAAGGAGTAGAGGGAGCATTGAAACAGTGACAGTCGTGGTGACTGGTTGTTTTGAGGAAGATAAGTAGTGACAAACAGATACTTTCTAAAGAGGATGGAAGAGCAGAGGGGGTTGGGGGTATATGTTTGTGAGACCCCCACCCCCACCAAGAAATCACCCTCACCTGACCACTATGTAGGCTGAACTTTCTGGTTTATCCTACACAGTTCGCCGGCTTGATAGAGCTTACAGAGGACAAGAGAGTTGGTTATTATTTTGTCAAATGCGAATAGTCTTAGAGGCTTGTTTAATTTGTTTTGAAGTTGTCTAGCTCACCACGCTGTTTCCCTTTTCATCGTTTTAAAAACAGCGTTCAGGTTCTGAGCATGCCCACCAAACGATGATGTAATTAAACATGTGATCTGACCACCTTGGTGTCTGTCTCTCTTAGTGACAAGTTCCTCCCCAGATATAATGCATTTTAATGATGAGGATGGAATTGAAGGACAAAAATATTAGCATCAAACGGCAGTGGAGACTGTGATGAACCAAACAGTCCCATTCAGTTAGCTGCTCGGATGGCAAAGATTGTGACTGGATTATGTAAGGCCTGGATTTTAAACTGCCTCACCAGTAAATGTGATGCCGCTCGGCCATATTGCCTATCGCATTCCATTACTGATTATACTGACTTTGACAAATACGTCATCCCCCCCCCCCCCCCCCCCCCCCCCCCACCTTGCGATGGAATCACTGAATGCGTTGGGATTCTGGGCTGTATAAATTGAGGCATAACAGTACAAAAGTAAGAATGTTATGATGAACATTTTTAAAACGCTGGTTCAACATCAACTTGAATATTGTGTCCAATTCTGGGCACCAGACTTTAGGAAAGCTTCAGAGAAGGCAAAGAAAACATTTACGAGAATGGTTCCAGGGATGAGGAAATTCAGTGACAAGGATGGGTTGGAGAGGTTAGGGGCATTCTCCTTAGGGAAGGAAAGGTTGAGTAGAGATTTAATCATAGAATACCTGCAGTGCAGAAGGAGGACATCCCCGTCTGCATTGACCTTGCGAAAGAGCGCCCTACCTAAGCCCACACCCCCACACTATCCCCGTAACCCAATAACCCCACCTAACCTTTTGGACACTAAGGGGAAATTTTTAGCGTGGCCAATCTACCTAACGCACAACTTTAGACTGTGGAAGGAAACTGGAGCATCCGGGGGAAACTCATGCAAACTCAGGGAGAACACGCAAACTGCACACAGACAGTTACCCAAAGCTGGAATTGAACCCGGGACCCTGGAGCTGTGAGGCAGCAGTGCTAATCACTGTGCCACCATGCCACCCTTAGGGTGTTCAATAGGGGTGTTCAAAATCATGAGGAGTCGAGACAGAGTAAATAGAGAGAGATGGGCGGGATTCTTCCGTCCACCAGCCGAGTGTTCTCCAACGCGATGCGCGATCGCCGGCAGCAGGATTTTCCATTTGACAGCGAACCCTCGCCTGTGGGTTTCCCAGGAAACCCCATTGGCAAGCGACAGGAGTATAGAACCCCGCTGCCAGCGAATGGCTCGCCCCGAGAACCACGTGGCTGGGGGATTGGAGAATCCAGCCCATTCTGTAATACCCATGCCACACTCCCTGCCAACGCGACCCTCATGTCCAATTGTGGCTCCTCAGGACAATGGGTGTTTATATCACCAGGGGCTCTTCCCTTAGGCTCCGCCCTACCACCGTTCATGACTGGCACTGTCACCTTCCTAAAAAGTCATTCTCCATCCTGCCTCTCCCATTTCCTTTAACCCTTTAACCACGCAAAGATTTAATTGACACATTATTATGGTCACCTCTACCATTATTCGGAATCCTTTCCATCTAATTCCTGCCCTGCCCCATTGAGTCAACGTAATTCACAATCAACTTCAAGAGTGGAGTACAAGCTTTCCTGGCAGCCGATTATGCCCAATATACAGGGCAGTGAGGGCAGAGGTTTAGTGCCTGACTTTATCACTGGTTATGATCCATGTCCCTGCAAAAGGCAACTATTTTCTCAAGGGGATTAAAACAAAACAGAAAGCGCTGTTGAACAATTTGGGTTGAAATGCAAGCTTCTCGGAAACAGCAAGGAACAAATGTTTGCTATTTGGTCAGATTAGCCGGCATGGATATCGTTCTGACCTCAAAATAACGTGTGGAAACTAAATGTGCCTTTTAAATTTTATTATAGGAGATCTTTGGACAGCCTGTGATTGATTTGCAGTTAGTGTTGTGTAATGACTGGTAAATCTTCCTCATAAAACAAATGGCTTTAATCCCCAGCCATAGAAACACAGTAAGCAATCACCATGCTCGCCATTTGCTTCACTGCATCTTTCACATTGAGAACTTTGCTTCAACCATTTACCAGAGAGAAACCATCTGAAGAGAATTGGTTGGGAAACCGCAAAAGTCAAAACCTTAAACAGGCAGGATTTCTAAAAGGAGAGAAAATTTTAGCCTTTCCAATATTGGCCGGATATATTTTCCCTTAATTTTCTTTTAATAAGTGAAGGTGGTTGATACTTTGACAGGAATAAGAGGTGGGATTTTCCACCAGCTCCCCCAACCACCACCCCCCTCAAGTTTTCTGATAGTGGAGATAGCTCATCATTGGCCACCAGCAGGATCTTCCATTCCCACCCATGTCTACGGCGTGCCCTGAGCAGGAGGAGAAGATCCTGTTGGCAGGGAGGGTGGGAAAATCCCTCCCAAAGTATCAAACAGATTTTCATGCAGAGGTACATTTCCATTCATTCAAGCTTTCTGTTTGCTCCCATTAACTCCCATTGGGCTGCCTGTGATTCAGACTGTATCCATTTCTGACCAATATCTCGGAAAGTAACAGAATATCTCATTACTACCAATGTGCCAGGCTGGTAGTGCCAAGGTGCCCGAGTGCCAGGTGGCCCATGCCAGGGATCCATCCTGAGGTGCCTTGCTCTTAAGAGGTGAGGTGAGGGGGGCGGGGGCACAAGGACCCAGTAAAATTTAAGTTGAGTGTAGTGTAGGGGGTCCAGAGGCCACATTGGAATGTCTGAGAGGGGCTGAAAGATCGGGGCGGCATTTAAAAATGGCACCTGATCCACAAATACTCTTCCTGCAGTGACAAGCTGAGCTTGTCAGTGCAGGAAATGATGTGTGTGTGGCCTTGGCAGGGCGTTCCGCTCCAAGCCCAAAAAAACGACAAAGTGCCATTAAATAGCAGGTTATTTCTTGACGCTGCAGACACCGTGAAACACCCCTTTATACGCGCCCAAAACTGGACTTTGTTTCTGTCCGGTTAAATCGCGCCCAGAAAATAGAAGCAAGAGTCGGCCATTTAGTCCTTCGAGTCTTTCTCGCCATGCAATATGAACATGGCTGATCCTTGATCTTAATGTCATATATTCGTTCTCTCCCCATACCTCTTCACATCTTTAGAATCTGGAAATCTATCCATTTTCCTTCTGAAATATATTCACTGAATTGGCCTCCACACCTTCTGTGGTAGAGAATTACACAGGCTCGCCGCTGTCTGAGTAAAGAAATTTCTCCTCATCTCAGTCCTAAATGGCCTACCCCACATCCTGAGACTGTGACCCCCTGCTCTGGGCTGCCCAGCCACAGGAAACAACATCACTGCTTTCAGTCTTTCCATCCCTGTCAGAATTTAAATGAGATAAGCAACACTCTAACTTAACAAAGGAATCAGGTATTGGGTGGGAGGGTGGAGGGGGATCAGTTTGGCTGATATTTGACATAGCTACTGTCCCAGCGATTACTATCTGATGTTATTTTTTTGCCTAAACTGGATGAATGGACTGAGTAAATCAGGCATTTGCTAACATCTGACTGTTGGCTCACTTGCATTTTTATTTCATTCCTCCAATATTATGGTCTAATGCATTTGACAACAATTACCTGTGCTCCTTTGTCTGGATGTTGAGACATCAATGGGTAATTCAAGAATAGTCAAACTATGAAAGAACCGTCACAATGATGCAGGGAGTCAGGGAGAAAGCAGGGCTGCCAGGCAGTTTTGTGGTTGGGAAGTTCAGGGTAAACAATTTTCTTCAGTTCCCGGCAAGTTTAGTGTCAGAATCTGAGAAACAGTTTTAAAACCAGTTTCCTGGCCTCAGCCAGTCAAATTGAGTGGTGGGGGGAGGGGTTGGGATCTGTGCAGAGTGGAGGAGGGAGGGTTCATGGATTGGGGAGGGTATCACTGGATGATCATGGTAATCAGGGTCAAGGGGGACATTAATGTGGGAGATGCAATGAGACTGAAGGATCAGGCGACCCGTCGATGGGTCAGAGTGAGGTGGTGGCATTAATGTTGGGAGACTGGGGGAAATGTTGCTGTATGAGGACCAGAGAGATTAGAATCATGGCTGATAGCAATATGGGGCAAGAGAGAGTGTGGGGAGATAGAGAAAAGATCTCAGGGAGGCTCGAGTTGCCCATGGATGATATCGTGAGGGAATTAGGTCATGGGGAAAGGCTTTTGGATTGTGGGAGATGTGGTCCAAATACTGGCGATATTAACAAGTTCATGGCAGGATTAGTGTCTGGAATGGGGGAGCACTCCTGTTCCTCGTGGCCCACAAGCTGTGCTGAAAAAGCACTTACTTCCTCCATGCAAGCAATCCTTATTTCTCTTTAGCTGCTGGGCTTCCTGACGTTCAGGGAACCCAACCAGCCAGTGTTTAAATTGTAGTCGATAAAATCTGAGGTATTAAGATATTTTAATGAGTGACACAATTACTAGTAATGGATTGGCTACCTCCGTTCCATACCACCATTTATGTTCAAACCGAAAGTAAGTGGACACAGCAACGATCTGGGTTCAAATAGAGATTTCTTTACATTTTTTATTTACAATCTAAACCAAATCCACTCATTTTGCAAGGGGGGGGGTGGGGGGGGGGGAGTTTTGATTTCCCCTGTGATTTATTTCACGAAGCACTTACTTGAAAGGTGTGTTCATTGATTTTCTCATACCATAGGCCACTGTTGCTTGAAAGTAGAATTGTTCACATTCATCCCAAACGTACTGTCAGTGAACAAGATTTAACATCATAAATGCAACACTCAAAAACCTTTTTGCTTCACATCCTTCTTTTTTTCTCAAACAAATCACAAACCGCAATATTTGACTTGTATTCTCCAGCAGCCTGTCCATTCCCACCCCTCTCCTTCGTTCATATTCAGAGGTTACGCACTAATCCAGGGGACATGAAGATAAAGGTTAAACCAAATTTACTTTAACTCAAAATGCCGCACCCGCGGTGTACATTAGTGCCCCAACCTGGGACTAACAGCAACTCCCAGTCCGGGTATTTAAAAGGCTCAATAACGAGTCCTAGCTGGACGGGCCTCCCCCGTTACCATGGGAACTCATATTCCACGAACCTCACAGGGAGATCAATGAGTGATCCTTCGGGATCCTCGTGAGGGTTATCACAAGTTAACACACAGCTTCAAGAGTATTGCTGTTTTCGGGACATTAAATACACTGTGATGAGTCAAATCGCTGAGTTTGCTGTTTCTGGGGAATATTATGAATGGTTAAATAGTCTCACTTTCAATATTACCTTAAATATACCATCATGTCCTCGGAGCTTTGAGCCCCAGAAGACAAAAATGGTTGTGCATGTAAACCTATCTGCTGATGGATCCTTGACTTTATAGGTAAATGCAGAGAACAAAATCAAGGAAATTATTGCAAACCTTTAGAAAATCATTGGTTATATTGGAACAACAGCAGGAGGCTGTTCAACCTCCCAAGCCTGTTCTGACATTCAGCTGACTGATTTTTATCTTAACTGCAACTTAGCACCCTTGTTCCACGACCCTTGACCCCCCTTACCTAACAAACCTGTTTTTTTCATTCTGAAGACAGCTTCAAATTTGTGACTAGGAGTGTGTGAGGGATTTTCTCAGCAATCCTGCGCAGCAAAGTGGCAATGTGGCTGCTTCTCTGTCACAGGCTGGTTGTTTTCAAAAGAAACCAGGTTCTGCCCCCTAGCTCCATCTCACTTTACAATGATCCCCGGAAACACGCAAACAGAGCTGGGCCGTGCACAGAGCTGCCTCCATTTGTGCATCCTCAAAAAAAAGGGTGGCATTGTGGCACATGGTTAGCACTGTTGCCACACAGCTCAAGGGACCCTGTTCACTTCTGCATTGTGTGACTGTGAAGTTTGAATGTTCTCCCTGTGTCTGCGTGGGTTTCCTCTGGGTGCTCCTGTTTCCTCCAACAGTCCAAAGATGTGCAGGTTAGGTGAACTGGCTGTGTTAAATTGCCCTTAGTGTCCAAAGGTTAGGTGGAGTTACAGGGGCATGGAAGGGGAGTGGGCCTGGGTTGGGAGTGCTTTCAGAGGGTCAGTACAGACTCGATGGGCCGAATGGCCACCTTCTGCACATAGAATCCTATTCTATGATTCTTTATTCTTGGCAATTGAAACTGAGTGTCATGAAGCTATTTGACATCAGAGACTGCATTTGAGTTTGGCCCAATTTCTCCTTGCACGCATTAACAGGATCCAAGCTGAAAGTGAGATACAGCTTTTCTTTATCGAAGAGAGTTTCTTCACTTGTTCAGCTTCAATCCAGTGTCCCAGCTGTCCCCGATGTATATACAGACATAGTAAATAGGAGCAAGAATGGGCCCGTCTCGCCTGTTCTGCCATTCAAACAGATCATCACTGATCATCTACAACTACGTCATTTTTTCCAATATCACCATATTCCAATTAGTCTCCAGAATTTATCAATTTATGTCTTGAACATGTCTGCACTTCCGCAGCCCTGGGATAGAGAATTTCAAAGATTCATCACCCTCTGAGTGAAGAAATTCCTCCTCATCCCAATCTTAAATGGCCTACTAATTGAGGACATTACCAGAGCGATAGATAACGGGGAGCCAATGGATGTGGTATATCGGGATTGCCAGAAAGCCTTTGACAAGGTGCCACACAAAAGGTTTCTGCATAAGATAAAGATGCATGGCATTAAGGGTAAAGTAGTAGCATGGATAGAGGATTAGTTAATTAATAGAAAGCAAAGAGCGGGGATTAATGGGTGTTTCTCTGGTTGGCAATCAGTAGCTAGTGGTGTCCCTCAGGGATCAGTGTTGGGCCCAGAATTGTTCACAATTTACATAGATGATTTGGAGTTGGGGACCAAGGGCAATGTGTCCAAGTTTGCAGACGACACTAAGATGAGTGGTAAAGCAAAAAGTGCAGAGGATACTGGAAGTCTGCAGAGGGATTTGGATAGGTTAAGTGAATGGGCTAGGGTCTGGCAGATGGAATACAATGTTGACAAATGTGAGGTTATCCATTTTGGGAGGAATAACAGCAAACGGGATTATTATTTAAATGATAAAATATTGAAACATGCTGCTGTGCAGAGAGACCTGGGTGTGCTCATGCATGAGTCGCAAAAAGTTGGTTTACAGGTGCAACAGGTGATTAAGAAAGCAAATGGAATTTTGTCCTTCATTAAGGGGCAGCACGGTAGCATAGTGGTTAGCATCAATGCTTCACAGCTCCAGGGTCCCATGTTCGGTTCCCGGCTGGGTCACTGTCTGTGCGGAGTCTGCACGTCCTCCCCGTGTGTGCGTGGGTTTCCTCCGGGTGCTCCGGTTTCCTCCCACAGTCCAAAGATGTGCGGGTTAGGTGGATTGGCCATGCTAAATTGCCCATAGTGTCCTAAAAAAAGTAAGGGGGGGGGTTGTTGGGTTACGGGTATAGGGTGGATATGTGAGTTTGAGTAGGGTGATCATTGCTCGGCACAACATCGAGGGCCGAAGGGCCTGTTCTGTGCTGTACTGTTCTAAATCTAAATCTAAAACATTTAATAAAAAGGGGCAGCAGGGTAGCATGGTGGTTAGCATCAATGCTTCACAGCTCCAGGGTCCCAGGTTCGATTCCCGGCTGGGTCACTGTCTGTGTGGAGTCTGCACGTCCTCCCCCTGTGTGCGTGGGTTTCCTCCGGGTGCTCCGGTTTCCTCCCACAGTCCAAAGAGGTGCGGGTTAGGTGGATTGGCCATGCTAAATTGCCCGTAGTGTCCTAAAAAGTAAGGTTAAGGGGGGGGTTGTTGGGTTACGGGTATAGGGTGGATACGTGGGTTTGAGTAGGGTGATCATGGCTCGGCACAACATCGAGGGCCGAAGGGCCTGTTCTGTGCTGTACTGTTCTATGTTCTATGTTCTATGTATTACTAGAGGGATGGAGTTTAAGACTAGGGAGGCTATGCTGCAATTGTATAAGGTGTTAGTGAGGCCACACCTGGAATATTGTGTTCAGTTTTGGTCTCCTTACCTGAGAAAGGACGTAATGGTGCTGGAGGGTGTGCAGAGGAGATTCACGAGGTTAATCCCAGACCTGAGGGGGTTGGATTACGAGGAGAGGTTGAGTAGACTGGGACTGTACTCGTTGGAATTTAGAAGGATGAGGGGGGATCTTATAGAAACATTTAAAATTATGAAGGGAATAGATAGGATAGATGCGGGCAGGTTGTTTCCACTGGCAGGTGAAAGCAGAACTAGGGGGCATAACCTCAAAATAAGGGGAAGTAGATTTAGGACTGAGTTTAGGAGGGAATTCTTCACCCAAAGGGTTGTGAATCTATGGAAATCCTTGCCCAGTGAAGCAGTTGAGGCTCCTTCATTAAATGTTTTTAAGATAAAGATGGATAGTGTTTTAAAGAATAAAGGGATTAAGGGTTATGGTGTTCGGGCTGGAAAATGGAGTTGAGTCCACAAAAGATCAGCCATGATCTCATTGAATGGCGGAGGAGGCTCGAGGGGCCAGATGGCCTACTCCTGCTCCTAGTTCTTATGTTATTATGACTCCTTATCCTGAGATTATGTCCCCTGGTTTTAGATTCACCAACCAGGGGGAACATCTATATTCACCTGATGACGCTATAAGAATTTTCTAAGTTTCAATGAGATAACCTCTCATTCTTCAAAATTCTGGCAAATACAGGTCCAGTTTCCAAAATCTCTCCTCATGAAACAATCCTGAAATCCCAAAGATTAGTCTGGTGAAGTTTCATTACACTCCCTCTATGGCAAGAATATATTTCCTTAGATAAGGAGACTAAGGGCGGGATACTTCGTGAACTGGCGGGGCGGGCGACTCCGGCAGGAGTGACTGGCGTGAACTACTCCGGCGTCGGGCTGCCCCTAAGGTGCGGAATCCTCTGCACTTTCAGGGGCTAGGCTGGCGCGGGAGTGTTTGGCGTCAACCCAACCGGCGCTGAAGGGCCTCCGCCGGCCGGCGCGAGTTGGCGCATGTGCGGGAGCGCCAGCATGTGCTGGTGTCATCCCAGCGCATGCGCAGGAGGGTTCTTCTCTGCACCAGCCATGGCGGAGGTTGACAGCAGTCGGTGCGGAGGGAAAGAGTGCCCCCACAGCACAGGCCCGCCTGGGGATCGGTGGGTGCCGATCATGTACCAGGCCACCGTGGGGGCACCTCCCGGGGCCAGATCCCCCCCCCCCCGAGGACTCTGCAGGCCGCCCATGGAGCTAGGTCCCGGCAGGAAGGACCTGTTTTGATTCACGCCGGCCAAAAACAGGCGGCCACTTGGCCCATCGCAGGCCGGAAAATCGCCGGGGGAGGGGGTGCTGCTATCGGCCACCGACCGACGCAGCGCATTTCCCGCCCCCGCCAAAACCCCGGCGCCGGAGAATTCGGCAGCCGCGGGGGCGGGAGTCACGCCACCCCACGGCGATTCTCTAACCCGGCGGGGAGTCAGAGAATCCTGCCCCAAAACTGTACAAGATACTCCAGATGAGGTCACATGGAAGCTCTATATATGTGCCCAAAGACAATTAATACCCATAAGACCATAGGATATAGTAGCAGAATGGACCATTGGGTCCATTGAGTGTGCGCCGCTGTTTGATCACGGCTGATACATTTCTCATCCCCATTCTCCTGCCTTCCCCCCATAACCCCTGACCTTATTAATAAAGAACCAATCTATCTCTGTCTTAAAGATACTCAATGCCTTGACCACCATAACCTTTGCGGAAATGAGTTCCACAGATTCTCCCCTCTGGCTGAAGAAATCCCTCCTCACCTGTTTAAAAGGATCGTTCCTTCAGTTTGATGCTATGCCTTCGGGTTCTAGTTTCTCCTACTAGTGGAAACATCTTCACAATGTTCACTCTATCTAGACCTCTCAGTATTCTGTAAGTTTCAATGGGATGCCCCCTTATCCTTCTAAACTCCAGTGAGACCCAGAGTCCTCAACTCCCCCTCATATGACAAGCCCATCATTCCCGGGGTCATTCTTGTGAATCCCTTCCAAGGCCATCACCTGTTTCTCTTAAACTTAACAATGTAATTGACATTAATAAATCTCAACAATACAATTGGTAACACATTGGCTGGAATTTACTCGCCCTGCTCATGTTGCAGGTGGGACCATGTTGACTATGGGCAGGAATATCCTGCCCATTGACAACATACGCTCCCCAGCAGCGATTAAGAGCAGAACACTGATTGAATTTTCCCTCCCTCAGTAACAAAACTATCTTTCATTAATCCATTGTGCTATCTACCTATTTCAGGATCACGTGCATCCTTTGACCATCAGTAGCCAGAATGTGTAAAGATCCTCCTATAAATCCTTATCTGTCCTTGTTTTCCTTTATTTCCTGTTCTTTTGGCTTTTAGAATTTCTGGACCTGGACAAATAATCCTTAAGGTGAACTGCACCTTTAATTCAAAACCAGGGGACCCCCAGCAGCCTGTGCTGATGCTCTGACATCAATGATGGCGCACCTTTATGGACTTGGCTGTCAGCCAATGGACTACATTATATTCCCGGGTCTTAACTAACACTCGATGTTGACTGGTGGAGGCCATTTCAGAATGTTCTGCAAAGGCAGGCTTGTTCTCACGAGTTTAGTTTAGCTTTGATCAAGAAAGTAGAGGGCTATAGCCCTGGGGCTGGATTCTCCCCCCCCCCCCCCCCCCCCCCGTGCCACATTTGTTTCACCCCGCCAGCGGGATGCTCCGTTATGCCGGCTGGTCAATGGGGTTTTCCATTGTGGGGCAGTCCCACACTGTTGGGAAATCCCCGGGCTGCCGGCAAAATGGAGCATCCTGCCAGCGGACAATCCAGCCCCGATCTCGCTATTTTACCTGATGGCCTCTGACTAAAGACCTGCAGAAAATAGCCTTCTCTCTGCATGGCCTGTGAGACTGTTTCCAAGGTTTTAGTTTCATTTTGAACACAGAACTGAAGAATGCTCTTTTGGAATATCTCTCACTGAGGGTAAAACTGCCTCAAACACCCCAGTTGGGGGCTCTGTTTTCTCATAAGCATAGATGGCAGATGTCCGAGTGAAACTAGATACCAAGTAAGATTAAAAACCCTAGCTGAGTTTGAGTGGCGACAAGTAAACTTAATGATCGAATCCAGCCAATAACTGAGCAGGGTCAGTACTTCAGAAAATCCTTCTTGCAATCTCGTGTGGAGACCTTTAGTCTTATCTCAGTGAGACTTGTAGTTATTCTGGTGGAGTTGGAAGCAAGTCAGAATTACAACAGACCTGAGGCAGATCTTCCAAGTGAAAGCCCGGATTAATACAAGTTAAAGTGACTCCCCAGAGGGGATCCCACAGGCTGAGAGTTCAGCCTGAAAGTTCCAGCTGGAAGACCCTCTTTAGCCATCCAACCAATGGTACTCAATCATTTTGTGTCCTGGACATCAACATCAACATCCGAAACAAGGACATTCATCTTCTATCTCACATTAATCCACTATTATTTTTATCCTCCCCTTCCCTCTGTGCATGTCCATCTTGTATGTTTTGGGGAGAGGGTAAAAGGGGAGGAAATAGTAGATTAGCTGGCCATTATTCTATTGTAATTATTGCATGTCTTATCTCTATTGTTGTTATAAATAAACGGTTGTTGTGTTTCACTTACAAATCTGGTGCCTGTAAGTCATTGGAGGAGTCAAGAGCCAAAGATCTCAGAAACTTTATATGAATTATTGGTTAATTCACTTGTGTTGTGACTCCTGTGCCTGTAGAGCTAGAATTGACAGCACACTAGCCTAGGGTCTCGTAACATCAACTGGGGGCTCGTCCGGGATTTGAAATGTTAGACAGCGAATTTGGGTTACAGCGTAAATTAGAAAGAGACGGCAGGTTTGTAATGATATAACAGGTTGCTCTGGAAGCTGCTAAGCATTTTTTTCAGGTGGACAACTTAATTCTGGATGATTTGCAGGGACTTCGCAAAGATCCGCTGGTCAAATTGGCAGGGAAATTAAAATTGGTTACACCAGCCAGAGCTAAGAAGGCATAAGTATTTGAGACAATTGTTCAACATTTAACTATGGCTCTCCCAAAATTTGAAGAGGAGGAAGTAGAAACATTCCTTAGGGATTTTGAACAAATAGCAACCCAAATGGAGTGGGCAAAGCAAAGTGGGCCTTATCCATGCAGAGTAAATTGACGGGGTGGGCATAGGAAGTGTATGCTGCTTTATCAGAGCAGGAGTTTATGTGATGGTGAAAGAGGCTATTCTGGATACATATGAATTGGTTCCCAAAGCATATAGGAAAACATTTTGAAATTTAAGGAGACAGACTTGTGCAGATTTTGAAAGGGTTAAACAGAACAATTTTAACGGGTGGGTACAGGCACTGGGAGTCAAAACTACCTGTGAGGCTCTGAGAGAGGTTATTCTCTTTGAGGAGTTTGAGAATTCCCTACCTTCTACAGTAAGAACCCATGTTGAAGACCACAGGGTACAAACTGCTAAGCAAACAGCAATTATGGCTGACGATTATGACCCAATCTGTAAATTTAAACCTTTGTTCCATCACTCCCATTATTTTGAAAAGGATAGGAAGTTGTTGTGCTTCACTTACAAATCTGGTGCCTGTAAGTCATTGGAGCAGTCAAGGGCAAAAGATCTCAAAAAATTTGGATGAATTATTGGTTAATTCAGTTGTGTTGGGACTCCGGGGACTGTGGGGCTGGAATTGACTGTGCACTAACCCAGGGTGTCATAAAAAATGGCAAAAGCAAAAATGCCAATAGTACGCTCCAATAAGTTCTCCCATCTTGTTTAATCAGGTTCTTAATCTAGTAAAACTAAAACTACCACAAAACCATTTGTATTAAAGGCGAACAATAGCGGGTTTTGCTGGCCTCCCAGCTGCATATTTCTCTGCGATCCACGCAGACGCGGGGAGAATGTGCAAACTCCACATGGATAATGAACCATGTCTGGAATTGAACCTGGGTCCTCAGCACCATGATGTAGCAGTGCTAACCACTGCGTCACCGTGCCACCCACCAATCACCAATTGAAATAAGCCATAGTTATGAGGTGAGCTTGGAAATGTTAGGACTATTCTCCTCCTAACAGCAAAAGGTTAAGAGGTGATCTAACGCACAGATTTAAAAAGAGTAGGATCTGAGAATCAGAGCAGAGATTTAAAAAGAGCGGGAGCTGAGAGTCAGAGCGGAGATTTAAAAAGAGTGGGAGCTGAGAGTCAGAGCGGAGATTTAAAAAGAGCGAGAGCTGAGAGTCAGAGCGGGAGCCGAGAGTCAGAGCGGGAGCTGAGAGTCAGAGCGGAGAATTAAAAAGAGCGGGAGCTGAGAGTCAGGGCGGGAGCTGAGAGTCAGAGTGGAGATTTAAAAAGAGCGGGAGCTGAGAGTCAGAGCAAAGATTTAAAAAGAGCGAGAGCTGAGATAGATTGGGCAGCAGGATGAGTTTGTAAAATAATCCAGGAGTTATATCATAGGAAAGTGGTAAATTCATTGGCTGGTAAGTAACTGCTAATTTGCATTAGCTGTTCTAAATTGCTTTCAGATTAAAGGTAAAAGGAAAAATATTTTACAGATTAGAAAACTAAAAACCAGCTGGAAGTTAAAAAAAATTAAAAATTATTTAAATAACTATTTTAAATAATTTGAATACTGCTGGGGCAGCAAGGTCGCACAGTTACACTGTGGCTTCACAGCTCCAGGGTCCCAGGTTCGATTCTCGACTTGGGTCACTGTCTGTGTGGAATCTGCATTTTCTCCCTGTGTCTGCGTGGGTTTCCTCCGGGTGCTCCGGTTTCCTCCCACAAGTCCTGAAAGACGTGCTATTAGGTAATTTGGACATTCTGAATTCTTCCTCTGTACACCCAAATTGGCACCTGAATGTGGCGACAAGGGGCTTTGCACAATAACTTCATTGCAGTGTTAATGTCAGCCTACTTGAGACAATAAAAATTATTATTATTATTAAAATAAAATAGAGATGCAGACAATGTGTTGTACCTGCATGATGTCGGAGTTGGTGGATCCCATTATGGTTCCTAGTGAACACATCTGCAGTAAGTGTTGGTTGCTTGAGGAACTTCGGCTCAGAGGTGATGAGCAGGAGTCTGAACTTCAGACGCTGCGACACATCAGGAGGAGGAGAGTTACCTGGATGCTGTGTTTCAGGACGCAGTCACACCCCATAAATTCAGCCAGTAGTCAGGGATAGGAGGGTGTGACTATGAGTGAGGCAGATAGAGGGATCTAGGAGATAGGGTTGCAGAAGCCTCAGTCCTAGAGCAACAGGTTTGAGGTTCTTGCGCTCTGTGTGGATGAGAGCTGGGACTGTCGGGAGATGAGCAAACAGGGAGCCATTCAAGTTGGGTGAAGCAAAATAAATGTAGTCGTAATTGAGGATAGTATATGATGTGATATGGGGGCTGTTTAGGTCACTGGGCTAAATTGCTGGCTTTGAAAGCAGACCAAGGCAAGCCAACAGCACGGTTCGATTCCCGTAACAGCCTCCCCGAACAGGCGCCGGAATGTGGAGACTAGGGGCTTTTCACAGTAACTTTATTTGAAGCCTACTCATGACAATAAGCGATTTTCATTTTTTTCATTTTCATGTGGAGATGCCATCATTGGTCTGGGGTGAGCACAGTAAGAAGTCTTACAACACCAGGTCAAAGTCCAACATGTTTGTTTCAAACATTAGCTTTCAGAGCACTGCTCCTTCCTCACCTGAGGAAGGAGCAGTGCTCCGAAAGCTAGTGTTTGAAACAAACATGTTGGACTTTAATCTGGTGTTGTAAGACTTCTTACCGAGGATAGTATAGTTATGGGTATAGACACTGTTCTCTGTGACCAGGATCGAGAATCCTGAAGGTTGTATTGCCTACCTGGTGCCAGAGTTCAGGATATCTCATCTGAGCTGCAGAGGAACTTGGAGTGAGAGAGTAATGATCCAGTTGTCGTGGTCCACGTAGGTACCAATGACATGGGTAGAACAAGAATAGAGGTTCTGCTGAAGGAATATGAGCAACTAGGGGCTAAATCAAAAAGCAGAACCAAAATGGTAATAATCTCCCGATTACTATCTGAGCCACAAATTAATTGGTACAAGGTCAATAAGGTTAAAGAGTTAAATGCATGGCTCAAAGGTTGGTGTGGGAGAAATGGGTTTGAATTCATGGGACATTGGCAGGAAGAAGGAAGCTGTTCCGATGGGATGATCTTCATCTGAGTCATGCTGGGACCTGAGGCCTGACGAATCACATAATTAGGGCTGTAAATAGGACTTTAAACAAAATAGTTGCGGGTTGTGGGGGGGGGGGGGGGGCGTGGGGGAGGGTCCAGTGGTATGGAAAGTTGGGAAACCAAAGTTAAAGGAGACGGTGAGAGTGCAGGTTAATGATGAGTACTTTAAACAAGTTAATGGGGCTGAGGGCTCAGGAGATATTAGTAAGAACAAGTAAAAGAACAGAGAGAAGAGAAAGTGGCAGGAATTTAACTTCAGGCATAACAGATAAAGGGGACAAATATGAGATGGTGGGCAGTGAATGCGGGACTGAGGGTGTTGTAACCTAAATGCGCGCACTATACAAAACAATGTAAATGAGCTTGTTGCACACATTGCAATTAGCCAGTACGATGTTGTGGGCATCACAGAGACTTGGCTGCAAGTGATCAGGGCTGGGATCTAAATATCCAAGGAAATGTGCCCCATTGAAAAGACAGGCAGATGGGCAGACAGAGTAGAACTGCATTGTTAGTAAGAAATTAAATTTAATCAATAAAGCGACATAAGGTCAGATGGCATAGAATCTGGGTGAGATTTACTGACCACCCCGGCGCATATTTTTCGGCAGGGAAGTATCCCGCCAGTGGGATCTGTTATATTACTTTGTGTAATACATATATTACTCTTTTGAACCAGCCGAGTTATTGAAATGAGCAGCAGTCTTCTTATGAAGATAAACTAATTCATTGAGTAATGTAAATAAATGTTGTGAGTCCTTTTTACTTAATACTCAACCAGTAAAACAATGAAACAATTGTAGAGATAACTGCATAAATTATACAATATGTAGGTCCTGACAGTGAGACATAGTGTTCAATTGCCTGTACTAGCATTGTATATATTGATCATGTATATTGATATACAGAGATCATTACATCCCTCTTTGTTAAATGTTTTCTTGCAAATATTGAAAGAAAACTTTACATTCGAAATGCAGTGGTTACATAGTATAGCAATTACTAGAATTATGTAAAGGTTCACAGATTCAGTTGATTTGGTCTTCTCCTTGTGGATCTTCTTAATCTCAAAGGTGATGAAGAAGTATTAATGTCCTTGTTAATTGTCAGATTGGAATTTAGTTGTTGTTCAATTTACTTTGAAATTGTGTGACGTAAGTCAGGCTTGAGGAAAAATCTGTGTTTGATCTTTGGCTTTAGTAGATCACAACAATTTCTTCTATAGATGTTGCCACTTGAAGTTTTAATCAGTTAAGATGTGGGAGAGAATTGTCGAATGATATGAGCAATGTCAGACCAACCTCCTTCAGGAAGTCTGAATCGAACAGTACCATTTTCTGTTAGAATTGACAAATCTTTTGCATGTAGATTAAAATACTGTTTTTGTTTCAGTCTCTGTTGCTGGAGTTTCTTCACAGCAAAATGTTGTTCAGGATCAGGAATATGTAGCTGAGGTAGAGTTGTTCTTATGTTCCTGTTAAATAACATCTGAGCTGGAGATAATCCTGATGATAAGGGTGATGATCTATAAGTAAGTAGTGCTAAATTGAAATCAGATTGTGAATCTTTTGATTTGCTCAGTAACTGTTTAGTTATGTGGATGCCTTTCTCAACCTTCCCATTGGACTGAGGGAAATGAGGACTTGAAGTGATATGTTCAAAATTGTAAATTGTTGAAACTTCTTTCCACTCATAACTCGAAAAATATGGGCCATTGTCAGACATGACGGTATGAGGAAAACCATGCCTGGGAAATATGTATCTGCATGTTTTGATTACAGTATTGGATGTAAGATCATTCAGCTTCATGACTTCAGGAAAATTTGAAAAATAGTCAATGACTAAATTATTCCTTGCCCAATGAATGAAAGAGATCGATACCCACTTTCACCCATGGTGACGTAACAATGTCATTCTGTTGCAATGGTTCCTTGCATTGTTGACTCTGATGTGTTTGACACGTTGAACATGGTGAGATCATGTCAGATATATCTTTATTTATACCTGGGCAATATATTGATTGTCTGGCACGGCGTTTACATTTCTCTATGCCTAGATGACCTTCATGAAGTCTAGTAAGCATTTCTGACTTCATGATGTCTGGTATAACAATTCGATCCTGTCTCAGCAAAATACCATTCAAGATAATCAGTTCAGACTGTATGCTCTGGTATCGTGTAAATGACCTTTAGGCCATCCATGTTGTAAATGATGTATAACTTTGGTCAAAGCAGAATCTTTCTGTGTTTCTGTTCGAATTTGTTGAAGCTTTGAATCAGAGGCTGGAAGTAACTCTCTGAAAAGTTGCAGGTGAGAATCAATGTCATTGATTGATTCCTCTTGAAGAATATCAGTGTTGATGGACCTGGACAGAGTGTCAGCTATGACTAAATCTTTACCTGGAGTATTTATAAGATTAAAATCATATCTGCGCAATTTCATCATAAGTAATTGTAGTCTTGGTGTCATCTCATTTAAATTCTTTTCAATGCTGTGGACAAGTGGACGATAGTCTGTCTCTACAGTTAACCTGGGTAAGCCATAAACATACTCCTGGAACTTGGAAGTTCCAGTCACAAGGCCAAGACACCAGCGCCGGCTCTAGGGTTGCTGGCGCCCTGGGCAAGCTGAACTTCGGCGCCCTTGGGGGGGGGGGGGGGGGGGGGGGGCCGGGGGGGGGGGGCGCGGGGGGGGGGGGGCCGGGGCGGGGCCGAGGGGGGGGAGGGGGGCCGAGGGGGGGGGGCCGAGGAGGGGGGGGGGGGGGGCGAGGCCGAGGAGGGGAGGAGGGGCGGGGGGGCGAGGCCGAGGGGGGGCGGACCCGAGGGGGGGCGGACCCGAGGGGGGGGCGGACCCGAGGGGGGGGCGGGGGGGGCGGACGCGGGGGGGGACCGAAGGGGGGGGCGGACCCGAGGGCGCGGGGGGGGCGGACTCGAGGGGGGGGCGGATGCGGGGGGCGGACCCGAAGGGGGGCGGACCCGAGGGCGGGGCGGGGGGGCGGACCCGAGAGGGGGGTGGACACGCGGGGGGGCGGACGAGGGGGGGCGGACCCGAGGGCGGGGAGCGGGGGCGGACCCGAGGGCGGGGTGGGGGGCGGACCCGAGGGCGGGGCGGGGGGCAGACCCGAGGGCGGGGCGAACCCGAGGGCGGGGCGGGGGGGCGGAACCGAGGGCGGGGCGGGGGGGACTGAGCGGGGGGGCGGACCGAGCCGGGGGGCCACCCTGGGGGCGGGCGGCCACCGCGCATGCGCTGGTTGGCACCGGCCCAACTGCGCATGCGCGGGACCCGAGTCTCTGGCGCCCCCGAGCACATGGCGCCCCGGGCAGTCGCCCGAGTTGCCGGTGCCTTGAGCCGGCCCTGCAAGACACTCCTTTTCAATCTGGGCGTACCTACACTCAGTCGCACTCATGGATTTGGATGCGTAGGCTATGGGAACCCATTCACTGAAATGGTCTTGTTAAAGTAGAACTGCACCTATGCCATTCTGACTAGCATCAGCTGAAATTTTGGTGGGCCTGGTCGGGTCAAAGAAGGACAAGCTGGGAGCTTGGATCAATTGTTTCAGATCTGTCCATTCTTTATATGACTGTGAGCCCAGTTGAAATCAGTATTCTTTCTGATCAGCTGGCATAATTGCAGATTCTTAATGAACTTCCCTAGAAAGTTGACAAATCCTAGAAAGCGTAAAACTGCTTTCTTGTCTTGCGGTATTTGCATTGCCTTGATGGCTTGTACTTTGTCTTCGTCTGGCTTAATACCATTGGCTGAAATATTGTCGCCTAAGAATTTCAAAGAAGAGGCAGCAAAAATATCGTTAGCTTGGTTCAGCTTTAAACCATAGTTGTGTATGATGTGTTAGGCAGGTTGGTTTGACGTTGACTGCAACTGGATGCAGGGAAGCTGGAAATAAACGTCTAACACCGGAGATGATGCAACACTGTTTTATTTAAACTATGAACTGCTGTACATGTTCAGCTGTGGGTTGACACTCTAATCCTACTGACGACCTCTTACTGGTTCGACCAGACCTACTAGCTACCACATGGCAATAATGTCCACTGACTTGTGCACTCTGACTGTCTCAGTGTCTGGGTCCCGAAAAGAGCGGGAGTCTTAATGCCCTGTGAGCTTTATAGTGGCGGTGTCTTGTCTGGTGATTGGTTGTTCTGTGTTGTGTGTTCATTGGTCATCCTATGTGCCAATCACTGCCTGTCTGCATCTCATTATATACATGAGTGGATATTATGACAGTGTATTCTCTTGAACACTTCTCTAAGACGATTTATGTGTTCTTCTGGTGTTGTAGACCAGGTGATAATGTCATCTATATTAACATGAACACCTTCAATGTTCTCTGTCATTTATTCCATTGTACGATGAAATATTTCTGATGCAGAAATGATTCTGAAGGGCATTCTGTTGAAAGAATACCTTCCCAAAATGGTGTTGAAGGTACAGAGGAGCTTGCTGGAGTCAACAAGCTGCATCTGACAAAAACCTTACAAGGCATCGAGCTGGTAAAAATTCTGGCATTGGCCATTTCTGATGTGATTTCCTCTCTTTGGTATTGCGTAGTGTTCTCTTCTAATATTACGATGGACATCTTTAGGATCCATACACCCATGGTTTTTTTGACACAGACTAGGGAGCTAACCCAGTCAGTCGGTTATGTTCCCTTTGATATGATTCCTTGTGATTGAAATCTTGTTAGTTCAGCCTTCAATCTGCCTCTGAGAGGAGCTGGTACATGTCTGGGTGGATGTATCACAGGCTTGGCATCTTGTTTCCAAAGTATCTTGCACTGATAAGGCAGTGTTCCCATACCTTGAAATACATCAGGGTATTCATGTAAAGTTGCTGGATGTCTTCTTTAAGTGCAGCTGATTCAGAAGTACTGAGGAAAATTCTTTGAATGAGCTGCAAATCCTTACAAGCTTGAGCACCCAATAGTGAAGAACGATTGTCATCCACTATCTCGAATCTGATTTGTTTGTGAATATCCCTGTTGGTGGCACTCAAATAACATGATCCATGTGAGAAAATTGGATTGCCATTATAATCTTTTAAAGAACACTCTGGAGGAATTATGTCACGGTGACTTTTAATCATAGACAAATCTTTGGAACTGAGAACATTCGCTGAAGCAGCTGTCTTGCATTTCTGTGCGTAGTGCGCATGTCCCGAGCGTGAGAATGCATACGCTGGGTAGATGCTGTTCCGAATAGTCTTCTGTGCTGCCTGCGACACAATTTTTATTTTCTCAGCCTCGTGGTAGACTTTCACGCCCTTTTCCTTGGGATAAAATTCAAAATACTGACATTTGGTCTGTTCTCTGGAGATGCATTTCTCTATCGCGATTTTCAACGTTAAATCATTTTGCCGAATTAAAGCTTCTCGTACAGTATCATCAGTTATTCCATAAACAATTTGATCTCTTACAAGAGAATCATGAAGATCCGCATGGTTACAGGTTTGAGCTAAAGGTTTGAGATCTGTAATGAAGTTATTCACCGTTTCACCAACTGTTTGGGCTTGCTTATGAAACCTGAATCTTTCTAAGATTTCATTAGTTTGCACCTTGCAATGGTTATCGAATTTCAGGATAATTTGTTCAAACTTTGACTTATCTTCCCCAGCAGCTGTCCTGCTAAGGCCAGAAGCAAAGCGATTCGTCTTGCATCAGACGCAGCGTTTAAATCACGAGTTTCCAGATGGAGTTGAAATGTTGTTTAAACAACTTCCAATTTAAATTCGGATTACCAGTGATCATTAGATGTCTTGGAGCTTGCAGTCCATCGATATTCTGTTTTTGTCTAGGATTCCGATGAGGATTCCAAAGTTGTGATGACTTCACCAGTCAAGTAGGTGATTCCGATTTTTCTTCTCTTTTGTTCAAATTTTCTTTACTCGTCTTCCATAAAAGCGTAAATAATCCTGGTACCATGTCCTATCACTTTGTGTAATACATATATTACTCTTTTGACCAGCCGAGTTGTTGAAATGAGCAGTATCTTCTTGTAAAGATAAACTCATTTATTGAGTAATATAAATAAATTTTGTGAGTTCTTTTTACTTAATACTTAATACTAGTAAACAAAGAAACAATTGTAGGGATAACTGATTGAATTATACAATACATGGCTTTGATAACTAATAACTTCTTCTCTCTCTAGATTTCCTATGTCTGTTATCTCTGCACTCCTGATACACACTCCTCTTAGAAAGAGCGGGCAAGTTATGAATATAGGTCCTGACAGTGAGACATCTAGGGCTGGATTCTCCGCCCCGCCACATTTTGGCCCCGGCCCGCTGCCGGGATTCTCCATTACACCAGCCGGTCAATGGGGGCTTCCCTTTGTGGGACAGCCCCACGCCGTCGGAAAACCCCCGGGCGACAGCAAAACGGAGAATCCCGCCGGCAGAGAATCCCGCCCCTTGTGTTCAATTGCCTGTACTAGCATTGTTGATCATGTATATTTATTTACAGAGATCACTACAGGATCTACCCGTCCTGCCGTTGTCAACAGGATTTCCCATTGATAGCACCCCTCACTGCCGGGAAACCCGTGTGCTGGCATGGGACCGGACTTTCCCGCTGGCATGAACTGCCGGTAAATCTCGCCCACTCTGTGGGAAGATTTGAGGAATCGCAAAGGTAAAAAGACCCTGATGGGAATTATATATGGGCCCACTAGCAGTAGTCAGGATGTGGGGCAGTAAATAAATCAGGAAATAGAGAAAGCATGTAAATAAAAGGCAATATCATAATAAATAATCATGGGGGACTTCAATATGCACGTGGAGTGGGAAAATCAGGTTGGTAGCGGTTCGCAAGAAAAGGAATTTGTGGAATGCCTACGAGATGGTTTTTGGTTGGAGCAGCTTGTGGTCGAGCTCATGAGGGAAGAAGCAATATTGGATTTAGTGATGTGTAAAGAGGCAGACCTGATTAGGGAGCTGAAGGTGAAAGTGACCATAATATGATAGATTGTACCCTGCAGTTTGAGAGGGAGAAGCTAGAATCAGATGTAACAATATTGCAATTACATAAAGATAGCTACAAAACATGAGGGAGGCACAGTGCAGAGTTGATTGGAAAAGGAGCCTAGCAGGGAAGACAGTGGAACAGCAATGGCAGGGGTTTTTGGAGGTTATTTTGGAGGCACAACAGAAATTCATCCCAAGGAGGAGAAAACATGCCAAGGGCAGGACAAGGCATCCATGGTTTGATGAGGGAAGTCAGCGACAGCTGAAAAACAAAAGAAAAAGCATACTATGTGGCGAGGATTAGTGGGAAGCCAAAGGATTGGGAAGCCTTTAAAAGTGAGCAGAGGACAACTAAAAAAGAAATAAGGGAAGAAGATAAAATATGAGTGTAAGCTAGCTAGTAATATAAAAGAAGATTGCAAGTTTTTTTCAATATATAAAAGGTAAGAGAGAGGCAAAATGGAAATGGACCACTGGAGGAGTAGTAATAGGGAAGAAAGAAATGAAGAGAAACTGAATAGATACTTTGCATCAGTCTTCACAGTGGAAGACACCAGTGGCATACCAGAACTTCAAGAGAGTCAGTGGGCAGAGGTGAGCATAGTGGTCATCATTCAGGAGAAGGTGCTGGGGAAACTGAAATTTCCAAAGGTGGATAATTCACCTGGACCGGATGGAAGAAGGAATGAAGGCACTGTTGCTAAGTTTGCAGATGATACAAAGATCTGTCGAGGGACAGGTAATATTGAGGAAACACGGGAGGCTTCAGAAGGACTTGGACAGGCTAGGAGAGTGAGCAAAGAAGTGGCAGATAGAATACAATGTGGAAAAGTGTGAGGTTATGTATTTTGGTTGAAAGAAAAGAGGCATAGACTATTTTCTAAATGGAGAAAGATTTCTGGAATCTGAAGCACAAAGGGACTTAGGAGGCCTAGTTCAGGATTCTCTTAACGTTAACATGCAGGTTCAGTTGGCAGTTAAGAAGGCAAATGCAATGTTAGAATTAATATTGAAATTGCTCTAATACAAGAGGGATGTACTGCTGAGGCTATATAAGGCTCTGGTCAGACCCCAGTTGGAATATTGTGAGCAGTTTATCTAAGGAAAATGTGCTGGCTTTTGAGCGGGTCCAGAGGACGTTCACAAGAATGATGCTGGGAATGAAGGGCATGTCATGTGAGGAGCGGTTGAGGACTCTAGGTCTGTATTGAATGGAATTTAGAAGGATGAGGATGGATCTCATTGAAATTTACAGAATGCTGAGAGACCTAGATAGAGTGGACGTGGAGAAGATGTTTTCACTAGTAGGAAAGGCACAGTCTCAGACTGAAGGATCGATCTTTTAAGAGATGAGAAGGAATTTCTTCAGCCGGAGGGTGGTGAATCTGTGGAACTCATTGCTGTAGAAGGTTGTGGATGCCAAGTTACTGAGTGTCTTTAAGACAGAGAGAAATAGGTTCTTGATTAATAAGGGAATCAGGGGTTATGAAGGAAGGCAGGAGAATGGGGACGATAAACATATCAGTCATGATTGAATGGTGGAGCAGACTCGATGGGCTGAATGGGCTAATTCTGCTCCTATATCTTATGGTCTTATAAGGGTACGAATGATTCCTTAAGCTGTAATTAAAATTTCACAACCTTAGTTTTGATCGTTTCAATCAACTATGAGCCTCAAGACCTTTTTGCATGAAGAGAGTTCTGAATCTCCCCTTCCCTTTCTGTGAAGAAGTGCTTCCGAACATCACTCTTGATCAACCTCATGCTAATTTTACGATTATGCCCAATTGTTCTGGAGTCCCTTAAAAGGGGAAATAGTTTATCTCCCACTACTCCCCACTTGCCTGGATGAGTCCAGCTCCCAACAACACTCAAGGAGCTGGTCAAGATCCAGGCCAAACCAACCCGCTTGACTGGCACTCCAACCATCACTTTCAACTTTCAATCCCTCCACCCCGTCGCACGAGCAGAAGCTCATCAAGGGTCCTTCGACAGCGCCTTCCAAAGCCACAACCACCAACATCTATAAGGACAAGGGCAGCAGATACCTGGGAACACCACCACCTGGAGGTTCCCGTCCAAGTCTCTCAACATCCCGACTTGGAAATATATCACTGTTCCTTCACTGTCACTGGGTCAACACCCTGGAACTCCCTCCCTAACAGCACTGTGGGTGTACCTATACCACATGGACTACAGCGGTTCAGGAAAGCAGGTCAACATCGCTTTCTCAAAGGAAACTAGAGATGGGAATAAATACTGGCTTTGCCAGCAACGTTCACATCCTGTGAATGAACAAAGTAATAGAAAGCCCTATGAAATCCTTTAATCATCTTAAAGAGCAATTAAGGTCACTTACTGCCTGGTCTCCAAGGGCGGCATTCAGGCTGATTCGCACTTTGTGAGCATAAGGTGATCCTGTAATTAATATAATCAGAAAAATATAAAACTCACAAAGAAAGGCAATATTGCTCTTTAAGAGAGGGATCAACAACACTGCTCGATACAGTTAAGTACTGAGTGAGGAGCTGTTAAAATATGTATTATACAGTGAAAGTCAGCGTCACTTCAGAGCTGATGTTTAATCTGATCTGCACTGGTATAATGGTCAGCGATGGTGTTCTGCTAAAAAGTCTGAAATCATTTGAGACCAAAAATGAACCACCAATGAGCTGTAATCGAGTGCCACAGTGTCTCTAATTGTGATGATATCATAAAAACTAACTTCTAAATTCACAAGAAAATCAAAGCTTTAGCTGAAGTCAACGTACCTTTGAAGCAGAAATGACTCATTGCTGTGGCACCCCATTCTGTAGCTAGGAAAAGATTGAAAGCAAGGAGCAAAATCCCAAACGACATCCTTGCAATTGGAAAGGCACAACGGTGAATGATCCACAGAGAGTTTTGCTTTATATTCTCCTTCATGTACAAACCAGCAGAAGGAATAGGTGGAAAAATATGTTTACTGGTTTGTAAAAGGCTTAATTATTAAGCGAGGATGCACCCTCCACCCGCTGAACAATCCTGCCAATCTTCACAGACCTGTCATTACCACATTGCCTCTCACTACCTTGGTCAGACATTTGAAAACGAATAAAAAAATCTGGACTAACAAACTCATCGGGAAGGTGTACTCAAGAGAGGTAACTGTGGACTGTAAACATTGCATTCATCTGCAGAGCGACAGCCAAGTGGCAGAATTAAAATGCTTGACAGCTTTGCAAATGCTTTGGTGAGTGCAGCCCGAGCTGGTGTTATTCTTCAAAGAAAGTAGTGCTTTCCAGGAAGGGATTTCTATGTAATAGTAAAGCTTGTATTGTTGGGTTGAATGGGCAATTGGCCTTACCTCCTGCAGCACAGTTTTCTGAAAAACTCTCCTGTGAAAAGGAGGTGATTAGATTAAGTTGCACTTTTGTGGTCTATTAACTTCAGTCAACCTAAACCCAGTGATGTCTCTGTGCTTCCAGCTGCAGTGACGAGGCAGTGGCACAGTGGTATTACACTGCCAGCATAATCCAGAGACCCAGGGTAATACTCTGGAGAACAAGGTTCGAATCCCACCACGGCAAACGATGACCTTTGAATTCATTAAAAATCTGTAATTAAAAGTCTAATGATGACCATCAAACCATTGTCGCTCGTTGTAAAAAACCATCTGGTTCACCCATGCCGTACAGAAGGAATCCTTACCTGGTCTGGCTACAAGCTACTCCAGATCCACAGCAATGTGGTCGACTCTTAAATGCCGCCTGAAAAGGCCTAGCAAGCTACTCAGTTCAAGGGCAATTAGGGATGGGCAATAAATGCTGACCCAGCCAGCGATGCCCGCATCCGATGAATGAATTTTAAAAAAAACTTACCTCTGGTAAATTTTTGTGAAGTTTCAAGTCAGATATCCCAGAAGTAAAAGCCACTAAAATTTGGGAATGACTGGCATTGGTTCAAACTGGAATTCCAATTTAAGGTATACAACAACGATGTGAAACATTTCCAAAATGTTAATTTTTTTGTCATTTTGGGATTGGAGAAGTTTAGAGCCCTTCAAAGGAACAATGGGTGAATGGGGGCTACCTTGGAGTGTTTTGACGCAAGAACAGATGAGGAAGTCCAGTGCCCAACGCAGCAGTGATGATTGGATTAGATTTGTTTATTGTCAGGTGTACTGAGGTACAGTGAAAAGTATTTTTCTGCGAGCAGCTCAAACAGATCATTTAGTACATGAAAAGAAAAGAAAAAGAAAATACATAATAGGGCAATACAAGGTACACATCGTAAATACATAGACACCAGCATCGGATGAAGCAGACAGGAGTGTAGTGTTAATGAGGTCAGTCAATAAGAGGGTCATTTAGGAGTCTGGTAACAGTGGGGAAGAAACTGTTTTTGAGTCTATTCATGCATGTTCTCAGACTTTTGTATCTCCTGCACGATGGAAGAAGTTGGAAGAGTGAGTAAGGGATCTTTGATTATGCTGCCCGCTTTCTCAAGGCAGTGGGACATGTAGATGGAGTTAATGGATGGGAGGCAGGTTCGTGTGATGGACTGGGCTGTGTTCACGACTCTCTGAAGTTTCTTGCGGTCTTGGGCCAATGCAGCCATATAGGATGCTTTCTATGGTGCATCTGTAAAAGTTGATAAGAGTCAATGTGGACATGCCCGAATTTCCTTAATTTCCTGAGGAAGTAGAGGCGCTGTTGTGCTTTCTTGGTGGTAGCGTCGACATGGGTGGACCAGGACAGATTTTTGGTGGTGTGCACCCCTAGGAATTGAAGCTGCTAACCATCTCCACCTCGGCCCCGTTGATGCTGACAGGGGTGTGTACATTACTTTGCTTCCTGAAGTCAATGACCAGCTCTTTAGTTTTGCTGGCATTGAGGGAGAGATTGTTGTCGTTACACCAGTCTACTAGGTTCTCTATCTCCCTCCTGTATTTTGACTCATTGTTGTTCAAGATCCGACCCACTATGGTCTTATCGTCAGCAAACTTGTAGATGGAATTGGAACCAAATTTTGCCACGCAGTTGTGTGTGACAGGGAATAGAGTAGGGGGCTAAGTACGCAGCCTTGACCTGTTGTGGTGGGATCAACAAGTGCACTGGAGGGAGGCATGCGAGAGATGGGGGGACAGGGAGGGGCCAGCAGAGGGGAGTGGAAATAGGGGCGAGGGGCACAGGAGGGAGATGCAGAACCAAGATGTAATTTATTAATTCACAGAATGTGGGTGTCACAAGCATTCATTGCCCATCCCTAGTTGCGCTTGAGAAGGTGGTGGTGAGCTGCCTTCTTGACCCGAGTCCATGTGGTATACGTACACCCACAGAGCTGTTAGGGATGGAGTCTAGGACTTTGACCCAGTGACAGTGAAGGAATGGTGATATATTTCCAAGTCAGGATACTGATTGGCTTGGAGGAGAACCTCCAGGTTGTGGTGTTCCCAGGTATCTGCCGCCTTTGTCCTTTTATGTGATAGAGGTCGTGGATTTGGAAGGTGTTGTGAAGGAGCCTGAGTGAGCCCAGGATATTGATAGTGGGGGATTCCGAGATAGTAATGCCATTGAAAGTCAAAGGATGATGGTTAAATTCTCTCTTGTTGAATATGGTCATTCCCTGACACTTGTGTGGTACGATTGTTACTTGCTACTTGTTAACCCCCGCCTGGATATCGTACTGTCTTGTGCATTTGAACATGGACTGGGTCAGAATCTGAAGAGTTTCGAATGGTACTGACCTTTCTATAATAATCAGCAAAAATCATCTGATCTTATGTTGGAAGGAAGGTAATTGATGAAGCAGATGAAGATGGTTGAGTCTAGGACACTACCCTGAGGAACTCCTGCAGTGATGTCCTGGGACTGAGATGAGTGACCTCGAACAACCATAACCATCTTCCTTTCTGCCAGGTATGACTCCAACCAGTGGAGAGTTTCCCCCCTGATTCCCATTGACTCCAGTTTTGCTGGGGCTCTTTGATGCCATACTCGGTCAAATGCTGCCTTAATATCAAGGGCAGTCACTCTCATGTCATCTATGGGCCTCAGCTCTTTTGTCACTGTTTGAACCAAGGTTGTAATGAGGCCATGCAGAGAACAGAAGAGAGGGAAAAAGAATGGAAAATATTAAAGACAACAGCTGTGGGGTCGAGGCCTAAAGAGGCATCACCAATATTAAGATGCCACCAGTATACAGTCACCTTCCTTTTCCAGTCAGAAGACTCATCGAAGTCTAGTTGCCTGCTTAACCTGGTAACCAAGCATTGTCAATAGCTGTGAGGGTCCCCCCCCCCCCCCCCCCCACCACCTTAACACCTTTATCCCTGGTTCTTTCCAAGGCGTTGCCAGGATTATACCGAGCATCTTGATGTCTGCTGCACACAGATATCTAAGGCAGGTGATGGATATATTGTTTGCCAGGGCTGGGAGTTATGATTGGCCCACTGATTCTCCTCACTGGCTGGCTTTCCTCAGGTATAGGATGTGTCATCTACACGTGACAATCCGAGCACTGCCACAGCAACCAGGAATGTTTATAAGCTGACAGGGATATTATTCATCAATGTGCAGCTGGTGTCAAACCACAAGAGTTTCATACGAGCGTGCTCCAGATTGCCTGCGAACTGTTACAACTCATTATTCCAACTAGAAAAATAACACCAACACCATGTCCTGTCTTTGCAGTAAAAAGCATGCCAAATCACTCATCCACCTATCCATCCAATGGGCCCTATCTTGTATTGTCAGTTACCATAGATTAAGGGAAAGGATGAATTGGTTCTCAGATCTCAATGATAGGCAAGATGGGTGGTGGTGTTAATTAATAAATGCTGTGTGGCATCATAATTAATTTTAAAAGATAGTGTTCTATCAAATATCCAGCATCGCCCTTGGCAACTAACGTTTGCTTGCACTTAAACTTCCCTCTGCTTCTATACTCAGTGTCTTGCGTGACATCAGTGGGTGGGCCAAGCAGAGGCCATGCCACTTTCGAGGTTAATTTATAGGGGGGATAGGGTAGCATGGTGGCTCAACGGTTAGCACTGCTGCCTCACGCTGCCGAGGACCCGGGTTCGATCCCGGCCCCAGGTCACTATCCGTGTAGTCTTTGCAGTGGGTCTCACCCCCACAACCAAAAGATGTACAGGGTAAGGGGATTGGCCATGCTAAATTGCCCCTTAATTTTAAAAATAATGTTTTGAAGTTGTAGAGGAGATTGTGGTAATATCATCAGACTGGTAATTTAGAGGCCCAGGCTAATGTTCTCGGGAGGCAGGTTCGAATCCTACTATGGCAGCTGGTGGGATTTAAATTCACCTACTACGTCTGGGATCAGTAATGGTGACCATGAGAATTATCATTGATTGTTGTAAATACCCATGTGCTTTTTTTCAATGTCCTTTATGGAAGGAAATCTGCCGTCTTTACCCGGTCTGGCCTCCATGTGACTCTAGGCCCCCAGACCCACAGCCATGTGGTCAATTCTGAAATGATTCAGCAAGACATTCAGCTGTATTCAAGGAAGTGGCATCCACCAATTTCTCAGTTCGGGATGGGTAATAAACATTAACCTTGCCAGCAACGCTCGCATGTTGTCAATGAGTTACAAAAATAAAATCCTCGTACTGACTGCTGAGTTGCTTTTGGCACCTCTCTTGTGCAAGGTCGCACAAGGTGCAAGGTATTAGAATAGATGGTGGCCCGCCGAAGAGTCCACACCAATTTGGTTGAAACAAAAATGTACTTTATTTTACAATCACCATAATATACAGCTCCAGTAGTTCCCTATTCTAGTCGGTACTTAGCTGGTCGACTTATTTACACATAGCCAACATTGTTAAATTTCCCCACACCCTTATTGAGGAAGCTTCTGCAAGATCCATGAGTAGTTAATTACCCCTACCCCGTAAGACCCGTGCAGATTATAACAGTGCTTTTGTCACAATATGTCTTCTGGAGGCTGCACTTGCGCACAAGTGTCACAGGGCATGGCTGAAGCTGATTCCTCAAAGGATCTCATTCCTTCTGAAAATGAACTGCCACAAGGCCGGATAATGTAGATTATATATTGAACATTAATCCTTTATACTACATCTCCCCCCCTCACAAATCTCTGACTTAAATATTGTTTACATTATCCTACAGTCATGGTGATGGTTACATCTGAGTAGAGAAGGCTTGAAACAATGGCCATAAGGAAAGATTAACCTATCCTATAGGGGTGGCGGGGCAAGGGGAGTGGATGTGGTGGTTTAAATTAATTTGTGAGGGGTAAAGCCATCAGAGTGAAGTACCAGACAAGAGATTTATGATGCTCCGAGTTGCTGGAGAGACAAACAATATTAGATTAAAGAAGAGCTCAATATAGGAAACAACACGGTAGCCTCACGGTAGCATGGTGGTTAGCATCAATGCTTCACAGCTCCAGGGTCCCAGGTTCGATTCCCGGCTGGGTCACTGTCTGTGTGGAGTCTGCACGTCCTCCCCGTGTGTGCGTGGGTTTCCTCCGGGTGCTCCGGTTTCCTCCCACAGTCCAAAGATGTGCGGGTTAGGTGGATTGGCCATGCTAAATTGCCCGTAGTGCAAGGTTAATGGGGGGATTGTTGGGTTACGGGTATACGGGTTACATGGGTTTAAGTAGGGTGATCATTGCTCGGCAAAACATCGAGGGCCGAAGGGCCTGTTCTGTGCTGTACTGTTCTATGTTCTATGTTCTAACAGGAGGCAGCCTAGGATGCGTTTTGTGTGCATCTGCAGAAAGGTACTATCGGATGTCTGATTTATTTGAACTAAGATTTATGGGTTCACTTGTTGACAATAATCCCCTAACCGTAAATCACATCAGGTTCTAGAGATTTCCATATGGCAAGAAATGGTGAATTCAGAAAGTTTAGTTACTATTAAAGAGGTAACTAGTCAGAAAGATAAAAAGCAAAGTATCAATTAAAAGTACGAGGAGAAAGCTTAACTTTAACAATTAATCAGAATTCTCACCATCCTTCTCAGATCAGGTCATGAATTGATGGTGGCGAAATCTTTGATAATATGTAACATCAACAGCTCTCAACACCTCTCCGTAAACATCTCCCTCTCCCAAAGATAAGCAGGTTAGGTGAATTAGCCATGCTAAATTGGTCCTTAGTGTCCAAAGGTTAGATGAGGTTACGGGGATAGGGGAGGGGTGTGGGCCTAGGAAAGGTGCTCTTTCAGAGGGTCGGTACAAAATGGCCTCCTTCTGCACAGTAGGGATTCTATGGCTCAATGGAAAGGGATGTTATGCTGAATGTCCAGCACAGAATCTATTTGGTTAGAATGAAGAAGCAATAAAGGAACAATTACACCATTGAATTTATATTGAAATGAAATGAAATGAAAATTGCTTATTGTCACAAGTAGGCTTCAATGAAGTTATTGTGAAAAGCCCCTAGTCGTCACATTCGGTGCCTGTTTGGGGAGGCTGGTACGGGAACTGAACCCGCACTGCTGGTCTTGGTCTGCTTTACAGGCCAGCTGTTTTGCCCACTGTGCTAAACCAGCCCCTGGTTTGTCTTGTCTTCATCCATTCTCATTCTGAGGGTTGCCCGCACTCACTTAAAACAGTATGGAGTAGCCACAGCATCTCAATTAGAATAGACATTCATCTTCTGAAAGCCCTTGTGTGGCCGGTGACAATGTAGGACTGTGAAGGCTGAGCCATCACGAACAGTGACGAGGATTGAATAGGGGCATTTGAAATGAAAGGACACAGATGGATATTATGTGTGTCGTGGATAGACAAACAAGTCAGTACACGAGAAAGCTGGTGTGAAGAGGAACTTGTATATGACAGTCATATGAAGGAGCTCAAATATATTCAACACGTGATGCGAACAGGAAGGGAAAAAGAAGTAATGCAAAGAAAAACACCTGGAAAAACACGTGGAAAAGGTGCACAAGGGAGAGCCAAGATAGGATGGATAATTCTCCTTTAATTCATCCCACTTTTTTATAAAATCAACGGTGTAGCAATGTGTACCTGCATGAGTCCCAGCTACGCTTGCCTTTTTATGGAGTATGTGGAACATTCCTTATTCCAGGCCTATCCGGGCCCCCTCCCACAACTCATTTACCGATACATTGATGATTATTTTGGTGCTGCGTCATGCTCTCGTCCACACCTGGAAAAATTCATCAACTTCGCTTCCAGTTTCCACCCCTCCATCACTTTCACCTGATCCATCTCAGACACTTCCCTCCCCTTCCTTGATCTTTCTGTCTCCATTTCCGGAAATGGACTATCCACTAATATCCACTACAAGCCCACTGACTCCCACAGCTATCTGGACTACAGCTCTTCGCACCCTACACCCTGTAAGGACTCTATCCCTTTCTCTCAACTCCTTCGCCTCCGTCGCATTTGTTCCGATGATGCCACTTTCCAAAAATGGTGCTTTGAAAATGTGTTTCTTCTTCGTCGACCGTGATTTCCCACTGCAGTTGTGGACAGGGCCCTCAGTAGTGTGCGGTCCATCTCCCGTGCCACTACCCTCGCTCCCTCTCCTCCTTCCCATAAAAAGGATAGGGTCCACCTCATTCTCACATTTCATCCCACCAGCCTCCGTATGCAAAGCATAATCCTCCGCCATTTTCACCAACTCCAGCGTGATGCCACCACCAAACACATCTTCCCTTCACTCCCTCTGTCAGCATTCTGCAGAGACCATTCCCTCCGAGATAACCTAGTCCACTCCTCCACCACACCCAGTACCTCTCCCATCACCCATGGCACCTTCCCATGCAATCCCAGAAGGTGTAACATCTGCACCTTTACCTCTTCCATGCTTAACATCCCAGGCCCAAAACACACACTCCAGGTTAAGCAGCGTTTCACTTGCATCTCTTCCAATTTGGTCTACTGCATTCGCTGCTCCCAATGTGGTCTCCTCTATATCGGAGAGACCAAACGCAGACTGGGTGATCGCTTTGCTGATATGCATTCAGTCTGTATGCATTCAGGATCCTGACCTTCCTGTTGCTTGCCATTTTAACAAAAGGCCCTGCTCCCATGCCCACACGTCTGTCTTTGGCCTGCTGCAATGTTCCAGTGAAGCTCAACACAAACTGGAGGAACAACATGTCATCTTGTGGTTAGGCACGCTACAGCCTTCTGGTCTCAACATCAAATTCAACAACTTCTGATGATCAGCTCTACCCCACCTCGACCCATTTGTTTTCATCCCATTTCATTTTAACTGTCTTTTACCATTTCTTTCTTTCTTAATATATATTTAACCACCCCCCCCCCCCAATCTTATCCACCTTTCCTTAACCTTTCGCCTCTTTGCTTCCCCCATCCCCTCCCCCCACATCTACAGTTCATCCTCTGATGTTAGTTTCTCTGCTGTTTGGCCTTTCATATTTTTTGTCCTCCCTGGGGACTGCCTTTCTGTGGCCATTAGCACCCGGTTTCCCTGGGTTTCTGTGGCAATGACTCATCTTTCAATCTCACTCCACAGAATAAATATATCCCAATTTCTCTGCCTGTCAGCTTTGACAAAGAATCATCGGACTCGAAACGTTAGCTCTTTTCTCTCCATACAGATGCTGCCAGACTTGCTGAGATTTTCCAGCATTTTCTCTTTGGTTTCAGATTCCAGCATCCGCAGTAATTTGCTTTTATCGGATGGATAATATCAGAAAGTGAACTGGGCTCTCTTTGGGCAGGCAGTGAGGAAAGTGGGAAATGAAAATCAGTGGGTAACGATTGTTCATAGTGTGGCCAACCATTTATACTGTCGGCCACCAAATAGTGGGAAAGAGATAGAAGAGGACATTTTCAGTCTAATCACCCAAAGTAGTAAGTATTATAGAGTAGTGATAATGGGAGAATCCAATTGAAAGAGGGATCAACTGGGCCCAGGTAGACAGAAATAGTAAATTAATAATGGAGGATCTTCCAAGAGGGAGAAGGTTTGGTACAGAAAACATATATTGTATGAAGGAGAATTGAAAGGCCATTCTGGATAACTAGAATTGTAAAGTGAAATGGAAAAGGGAGGTTGATGATAAATGTTCGTATTGCAGCAGAAAATCAAGGAAATTAGAAAATAAAATTGACAGGTTCATTACTCATATACCTTGACCAATCAGAGTCAAACTGCCTGGTTTAAAATTCAAACAATGTTTGGCGCATGCTGCGACCAGGTGTGTGTGTGCAGGACGTGTTGGACGGCACCCTGAGAGGTGGCAGGGGATGTGAAAGGGGGAGACATGGGGGACAAGAGGGTACCGGCCTGTAAGCCATCGCTGATTGACTGTCCCTCACTCTCATCAATTCCTTAATGATATTACCGGGATGGATGCTATCTTGGACCCCACAGAGACTGCTCTTGCAGTGCTGCTCGCAGGCCAGGTGGCCCGCGCTGGAGAAGGTGGCAACAGCAGAATCAACAGAGGTTCAAGGCGGCGGCCCATTTTCAAGGCCCCACCCCACACGCTGAGGACCGGCTGCCCATCAGGTCCGGGAGGGACCCAGAGGTGCCACCCTGTAGGGAACCTCCAGGTTTGCCCTCAGTGCCGCCTCCTCCTGATCGGTGCCCGTAGGGCCCTAGTTGTCTCCTCAGGATGGAGGGGCAGCTGGATTGAGCTCCAGATGCGCCTGCATCATCTGGCTCTGCCAGCCCTAGTGGCTCCCTAATGTCTGCACCATGGTGTCGATGCCCTCAACGATGCCCCTCAGCGACCGGGATATGCTCCAGAGGGCCTCAGCAATACCCACCTGAGACTGGGATATGCTCCACAGCACCCCAGCAAGGTCCACCTGAGACTGGGACTCGTCTCTTCTAGCATTTGGGACGTGCTCCACAGTGCCTCAGTAATGCCCACCTCAGACTGGGACATGCTCCGCAGGGCCCGGCAATGTCCACCTGAGACTAGGACATGTTCCCCCAGCATTTGGGACATGCTCTGCAGTACCTCAGACTGGAACATGCTGCCGAGGTGCTCAGCCATAGCCATCCCTGACCGGGCAACGCCTTGGACACCACCACTCATGGTGCCTACATTGTGCTCCAGGCTCCCTCCTGCGGTCGCCATCCTAGCAGTGGTGGCCTTGGTGCGGCGCATCTCCGGTACTATCTCCTGTCCCCTCAGTCTTTGGGAGTCCTCCAAACGGCTTTGGACCTGCAGGAGTGTCGCTGGAATCCCTCTCTGAATCTCAGGGTCGCACCCTATCGACTGCATAAGCTCTGGGTAAACCTGGTCAAGAGGCTCAGCATCTGACTGGGACCCAACTGGATCCTGGGATCCTGCAGACATCCAACTGGGAGTTTCTGTCTCCACCTGAGACAGCTGCAATTATGTGTTGCTCATCAGATTGTGCCCCAGAAGCCTAAAAACTGAGGTGTGTGTCTCTGCACTGGTGGATGGTGGGGATTACAGCTGTGATACGAGTATTATGGTGGCATTCTCAGAGCTCTCCTCTATGGTGTTCTCTTGAAAGAAATGGAGGGGGACCATCCCGGATGGATCGGCATCGTTGGCTGGAGATCCTGCAGGAGAATGGGCATGTGGTCAGTAGGAGGGATGGATCATTCTGTATGGCATTAACAACTTACGTGTGACAGACAATCTGGGTGGGGATCAGTGGAACACCACCTCTGGGACGCAGGCCAATCTCAGCGCCAGTGACCGATCTGCCCTCGGCCACCCCCACAACCTCCAAGGCCCATTCCTCATAGGGGGGAGGATGCTGATGCCCATCACCCCGCTGCCCATGAGGGCCCTCTCCCGTCTGTTATGGGCCAGCTTCTCCTGCGATATTCCGATGCTGCTGACCATGGCGGATTGGAAATCCCACTGGAAGCCAGTGTGAAACAGAATTTTGTCCTGCTAATATGATACAGATGAAGGCCTGACTGGAATCTCGCACCCCAAACCCCCCAACCCCACTCAACCCACGCACCCCAGCCCCTCCATGCTCGATTCTCCTTGACCTCAGCGAGAAAACAAATCAATCCAGAAAATGTCTCGGCCAATGTGGCTTGCAGAAGTTGAGACTTAGTTGAAAGAGGCTTGAGGCAGCCTCTGGAGTTCAAGATGGAGGCTTTGTGCGACCCTGGGCCCTGGAGCACCAGAGCAGTGTGTGTGTGGGGGGGGTATCCATCATGTGGATCGTCCAGCTTCAGTGTCTTCAAGGAGGTCCATTGTCCAGCCTCAGACTGTTCCTGGAGATCTATTTTCTTTCTTCAATGGTGGACCAGTGATGTCGGGCACCTTTTAAATATGGCGCCCGGATGTGATGGAGGGACACGAGCCATCACGATAGCCTTGCCGCGGAAATTGGTGAAACCCCCCCCATGGATACATTATTAATTATCCTGGGGGGTGGATGACATACCATTGTTTCCCTTCTGCCTCCGTAGTGGGTAACAATCCCCGCCCCCACCCCATCACAGTATTAAAGTCAAGTTCCCTAAGCACTCCAAAGCTCTGCTGGAGAGCAAGCTGCTTCAGGATGACACCTTCGATCTTGAGTCGGGGATAAGATGTTACAGCGTGCTGCATGGTTTGCTCAGGGTGTCTGCCGTAGCAGCTGGGTGAGGTTCTGAGGCACCACTTGCACAGCAGGTGGCCTCATTGGCCAGGTCCAGTCTGTATTCTTCTGCAGGTTGTCCACATGCTCCGGCAATAAACAATGAGCAGGATGGTAAGAGGCATCTGGAGGACATGGGCAGCACAAGTGCAATGAGCAGATGCGTGATAGATTAAATCCAGAAAGGTGTGAAGTGATTCATTCTTTTAAGGAAAACATGAGGAGAGATAAGATAATCAAATTCTAAAGAGAGTGCAGGAACATAGAGACTGAAGTGGTTCAGAGACATAGATCTTTGAAGGTGGTGGGAGAAAGTTAACAAGCTATTAAAACGCATACAGGATTCTTGGCTTTATACATAGAGGCAATTAATCCAAAATCTAGGAGGTTTTGTTCAACCTTTATAATTCCCTGGTTAGACCTCTGCTGGAGTGAGTGTTCAATTCTGGGCACCACACTTTAGGAAGGAGAGAGTGTGGAGGAGAGTTTTGAGAGTTTAATTATGTTGTGAAACTGGGAATCTTGGCCTTACAGCAATAGAGATGCTGAAAGTTCTGAGGAGGTTTGATTGAACAGATGAAGAGAAAGGCTTTCATCACTAACCAGAGGATAAAGATGTTAGGTAATTTGCAGAAACAAAATGTCCTGGGGGGTATCTTTTTTCACATAGTGAATTGTTGTGAAATGGAATTGACTGAAAGGGTGAGGATTACAGGTTCAATAATAAGTTTCAAATGGGAATTGGACAAACCTACTGGAAAGTGGGGTCGAGTCAAAGGAACGGACTGGGGAGTGGGAATAATTCAAAGAAGCACAAAAGGCCTTCAGTGGGATACCAGTTTGTGTGGTCATATCACTTCATACCATCAGCAAAAGAAAATTATTGAAACACTATGAATATGTGGAAGAATTTCTTCTTTCAGGGGGTAGGGAATCTTTATTAATAATCTTTATTGTCACAAGTAGGCTTACATTAACACTGCAATGAAGTTACTGTGAAAAGCCCCTAGTCGCCACATTCCAGCGCCTGTTTGGACACACAGAGGGAGAATTCAGAACGTCCAATTCACATAACAGCACGTCTTTTGGGACTTGTGGGAGGAAACCGGAGCACCCGGAGGAAACCCACGCAGACACAGGGAGAATGTGCAGACGCCACACAGACAGTGACTCAAGTTGGAAATCGAACCTGGGACCCTGGCGCTGCAAAGCAACAGTGCTAACCACTGTGCTACCGTGCCGCCCATTCCGCATTTACTGCAGAGAGCTGTAGACTGGATCATTATGTAGGTTCAAGGCTGAGATAGACAGATGTTTAATCAGTAAGAGAATCAAGAGTTATGGGGAAAATTTTGTTTATTCAATGGTAAACATTACAAGTGGACAAAACCAAACTATTTACATCACCCGTAAGAGGCGCCGTGCCACTCACACACAGGCACCCATTGTGCAACAGAAGAGCAGTACAAGCTCAAAACCACAACAGTGCAGTTACACAAAGAAAACCAAATACATGTTCAACAATAAACAGGTAGCAACAACACAAGGTCAGAAGCAGGCCGCAACAACATGCCTGCAATACCTGCAGCAAGGTGAGGGTTATGGGGAAAATAGAGTTGAGGATTATATCAGATCAGCCATGGTGTCATTGAATGGCAGAGCGGTCTCGATGGGCTGAGAGGCCTAATTCTGCTCCTATGTATTATTTATTATTTATGTTATTCATGCAAAGTAGAGCATTAAAATCTGTGAGAAAAAAAGAGTCCATTTGATCAGAATTTTCCATACTTTCTAAATTTAGCAGAGCATATCTTGGGCTCATTGATAAGGCATCTGAACTTACATTGCACAATATTAATAACAAATGCATTAATATCCTTTCTCCATTAGATTAATAAAGGTACTAAACTGTTTTTTTTATATTATTAGCAAAGAAATTTCACCAAGTGAGTCACAACTAAAGGTTAATCAGAATGTCTGCTTTATTTCAAAGGAAGTGTGTACGAAGCTTTTGCAAGGTTGAATCATACATAGATGTAAGCTACATTGAAGACAGCATTAACACATATCGATTTTTATACTGATGTCTTTATCTCTTGTTTACACAAAATCATTTCACAACCATTTTGGAGAATCATGTGGGTGAGGTGCAATTGGATCTCTAGTGAAATGAAAGACCTTGTAATTATTAACAGACCAGAGGAAAAAACCTGAGATAATGTCACAAGTACCACAATTCATGTTTCTACTGGAACAGTGTTCGCGGTTCTAACCTAGTGAGGATCCAAGTCCCTGCTCCTCCGGGAAATGTGAAGATGCCTTTTGGCGTTTCCATTCTATTTGAGATCGCGTACTGTTTCTGTTCCTTTGAAGTTGGACTTTGCCAAATACATTGTCCCCCATTACACTGCGGTTGTGCATATGTTGGAGTCTGAAATCACAGCTCACTGCTGTACCAGCTTACAGTACTGTAAAGAGGGAGAGATATAAGGCAAGACCACAGAGGGCATAGTGAAATAGCAACACAAAAATATAGGAACACAGGGTATAGAGGATAGGAACATAAAGACACAAAGGTAAAGGAACATAGGAAGATAGAAACACAGACCTGAAGGAACACATAGAGGAGGCCATTCAGCTCCTCAAGCCTGTTATTCAGTTAGATCATGGTTGACCTGTATCTTAATTCCATTGACCTATTTTGGCTCCATAACTTTAATGCTCTTCCCCAACAAATGTTTATTAATCTCCATTTTGAAATTTTCACTTGACTCTTTAGGTCGGAATTCTTCAACCGTTCACGCTGGTAGGGTTCCCCAATCCCGCTGCAGTAAATGGAGTTTTCGCTGAGTGCCAAATTCTCCGTTTTCACTTTGGTGGGCCGAAATGGGAGCAGAGAATCCCGGCCCTGGTTGCAACAGGCTTTTGTAGGGGAGATTTCCAGATACCCACCAAGGAACGGAACAACGAGGGAAACAGAGCGCGGAGGGAGTGGGGCCTTGAGTGACGAGGAACAGGCAGAGTGAAGGTGGCAGTGCGATTCTGAAAGATGAGGAAGGCTTTATTTTACTGGATCCAAGTCACCTGGTCACCTATCAATCCTAAAGCAAGACAAGTAGAAGTTTCCATCTCAAACATATGGAAAATGAAACATGGAGCCTGAAGGTGCCATGGAATGAAATACCCTCTGATCAGCCACTATCAGATTCTTCAGTAGGCCAGAACGCCTTATCTCACTGAGGATATCTGCCTCCGACACTACTCAGATCCCATCAAAGCTGAGCAAGCAGAAACTCTTTTCTCTCAACCCCACTGCTGACAAGGGATGTGTTCCAAGTTGAGGTTAATTGCCCCAGTTCTCTGACAGCTGGAATGGACACCCTGGGTTAATTCATGGGGTAACATGACTTTCTAACTCATGTTCCTCATCATTTTGTCAGAGGCTGGATGTTTGAAATAGAGAAAGAAATACAAACATACAAACTAGGTGCCTGAGTAGGCCACTCGGCCCCTTGAGCCTGCTCCACCATTCAACATGATCATGGCTGATCTGATTGTAACCTCAACTCCACAATCAGGCCTCCCCCTGCTTCCCCGGTAACCTTTCACCCCTTTGCTTAAGTAAACAGAGAGAGACAGACCCTAGGTTGATAGGTGGGATTGGATTTGTTTATTGTCACGTGTACCGAGGTACAGTGAAAAGTATTTTTCTGCAAGCAGCTCAACAGATCATTCAGTACATGGAAGAAAAGGGAATTAAACACAATTCAAGAAAATACAAGAAAATACATAATAGGGCAACACAAGATATACAATGTAGCTTTAGAATTAATTTTTAAAAGATTAGAACGAGTATAAGTTAAGTTAAAAGTGGATCTGTTGGGGAGAGCTTGCAGAGAGTCAACTCGCTCCGGCGCCATCTTGAATGCAAGATTTGCAAGGTAGTGCAAGGTAGATTTGAAACAAAGTGAAATGGGTTGAGGTTGTACGTAACAGCTCGAATTCTCAGCAGACAAGACACACAGTGGCATTCCCGAGGCTGAGTTTAGTGATCAGAAAATCAAATTGTGCGTTTTCCTACTAGCTGCCAGCTTCCAGAGCTAACTATTGCACTGTGTACCTTTTTCTCAAGTTGTGACATTTTGTTCCAGCTATGTTATAATAACCAGAGCTGCATTTATCATTGACCAACCCTCTTTCTATGTTATAGCCAGATAACAAGCTCCTATCTTGCACTTTGTCCCTAATAACTTTCTCTACTGGAATGACAAAGGGCTCGGGGAATCTGCCCATCAGCAGATTTACCTTCATTACGACCAGGAACATCAGCAGGAATTAGACAATTGGTTGATCTCAAAGACTTGGAAACATTAAAGTCACAGCAATAGAAACTGATTTAAAAATTGAACAGGCACAAAAGAAGGGAAATCTTACATCAAATGTTATCTTCCCGGGTACCTGGATAGAAGGGTTCCTCTGGGATCTTTCTTTGCATTCAGTTTAAGAAAACGGACATCAGCAATGATGAATCAGTGTGAGCACAAAATGAATGTTCCACGGGGTAATTTAAAACCATGCTAAATTAAACCTGGAAAAGTCTCCGGATTTCGGAGCCCTGATGAAAGTTTTTTTTAAAAAATGTATTCATTTATGGGATGTGGACGTCGCTGGATTAGAAGCATTTGTTTCCCATCCCTAATTGCCCTTGATAAGGTGGAGGAGTGCTGCCTCCTTGAACCTCTGCAGTCCATGTGGTGTAGGTACAACCACAGTGCTGTTAGGGAAGGAGTTCCAGGATTTTGGCATATTAACCCTATCGTTGTCTCTCCACACCTGCTGGCTAAGTCTGGCATTTTCTGTTTGATTAATGTTTGGGGGATTACTTTCAAATGGTCAAATCAATTCTGCACAAAGTGGAGCATGGATTTTGGAAACTACGAGATGGACTTTTCTCCACAATTCTGCTCAAATTCAGATGAGAACATTAGAGAGTTCAATTACTCTCTCCTACCCCGGCTGAGACCCACTGCCATTGGGCGGGAGATCATGGGGTTGGCACAAACCATTTGGGGGTAAGGAAAGGTCCCAAGGCAAGGACCTGGTTAAGGTCTTCTTTTCCATCACTTGACACAATGCCCCTCCTGCCGAAAGCTGTTCAGCCATCGAGGGTTGCCAACATTCAGGATGACCCGGAGTCTCCAGGAATTGAAGATCAATCTCCAGGACACATGCTGTGTGCAAACCTGGCAAAGATAAAATAGTCTTTTTTTCAACATTTCTCCGCCAGATATAAAAATATTGAAAATGGGAGGGCGTGGGAGGCTGTTTGGCTGAAAGTCAGCCACCTTCTGATTGGGCAATGAGTCTTTTTGCTTTCCAGTTGGCTTGGAAGGTTATGCGTCACGAGGATAAATGTGTTGGCCAACTAATGGTTAGGATGACGGGGCACGGCATGCGATGAAATGATTCCTGCACGGCTGCAGGAATGGTGTAGGAGGGAGGGCTTCAGGTATTTGGATTATTGGAGCGCATTCTGGGGAAGGTGGGACCTGTACAAGCAGGACGGGTTGCATCTGAACTAGAGGGGCACCAATATCCTGGGGGAGAGGTTTTCCAGTACTCTTCGGGAGGGTTTAAACTAATTTGGCAGGGGAATGGGAACCGGATCTGTAGTCCAGCAACTAAAGAAGACGATAGTCAGGACGCCAAAGCACGTAGTGATGCAGTGGGGAAGGTAACAATGACAAAGGAGAGTACTTGCAGGCAAGGAGATGGGTGGAAATGTGTATACTTTAATGCAAGAAGCATCAGGAATAAGGTGGGTGAACTTAAGGCATGGATCGGTACTTGGGACTACAATGTGGTGGCCATCACGGAAACTTGGATAGAAGAGGGGCAGAAATGGTTGTTGGAGGTCCCTGGTTATAGATGTTTCAACAAGATTAGGGAGGATGCTAAAAGAGGTGGGGGGGGGGGGGGTGGCATTGTTAATTAGAGATAGTATAACAGCTGCAGAAAGGCAGTTCGAGGGGGATCTGCCTACTGAGGTAATATGGGTTGAAGTCAGAAATAGGAAAGGAGCAGTCACCTTGTTGGGAGTTTTCTATAGGCCCCCCAATAGCAGCAGAGATGTGGAGGAACAGATTGGGAAACAGATTTTGGAAAGGTGCAGAAGTCACAGGGTAGTAGTCATGGGTGACTTCAACTTCCCAAACATTGAGTGGAAACTCTTTAGATCAAATAGTTTGGATGGGGTAGTGTTTGTGCAGTGTGTCCAGGAAGCTTTTCTAACACAGTATGTAGATTGACCAGAGGGGAGGCCATATTGGATTTAGTACGTGGTAATGAACCAGGGCAGGTGATAGATTTGTTAGTGGGGGAGCATTTTGGAGGTAGTGACCACAATTCTGTGACTTTCACTTTAGTTATGGAGAGGTATAGGTGCGTGCAACAGGGCAAGGTTTATAATTGGGGGAAGGGTAAATACAATGCTGTCAGACAAGAATTGAAGTACAGAAGTTGGGAACATAGGCTGTCAGGGAAGGACACAAGTGAAATGTGGAACTTGTTCAAGGAACAGGTACTGCGTGTCTTTGATATGTATGTCCCTGTCAGGCAGGGAAGAGATGGTCGAGTGAGGGAACCATGGTTGACGAGAGGTTGAATGTCTTGTTAAGAGGAAGAAGGAGACTTATGTAAGGCTGAAGAAACAAGGTTCAGACAGGGCGCTGTAGGGATACAAGATAGCCAGGAGGGAACTGAAGAAAGGGATTAGGAGAACTAAGAGAGGGCATGAAAAATCTTTGGCGGGTAGGATCAAGGAAAACCCCAAGGCCTTTTACACATAGAACATAGAACATAGAACAGTACAGCACAGAACAGGCCCTTCGGCCCTCAATGTTGTGCCGAGCCATGATCACCCTACTCAAACCCACGTATCCACCCTACACCCTATACCCGTAACCCAACAACCCCCCCCTTAACCTTACTTTTATTAGGACACTACAGGCAATTTAGCATGGCCAATCCACCTAACCCGCACATCTTTAGACTGTGGGAGGAAACCGGAGCACCCGGAGGAAACCCACGCACACAGGGGGAGGACGTGCAGACTCCACACAGACAGTGACCCAGCCGGGAATCGAACCTGGGACCCTGGAGCTGTGAAGCATTTATGCTAACCACCATGCTACCCTGCTGCCCAAATGTGAGAAATATGAGAATGACTAGAGCGAGGGTAGGTCCGATTAAGGACAGTAGCGGGAGATTGTGTATTGAGTCTGAAGAGATAGGAGAGGTCTTGAACAAGTATTTTTCTTCAGTATTTACAAACGAGAGGGGCCATATTGTTGGAGAGGACAGCGTGAAGCAGACTGATAAGCTTGAGGAGATACTTGTCAGGAAGGAAGATGTGTTGCGCGTTTTGAAAAACTTGAGGATAGACAAATCCCCCGGGCCTGACAGGATATATCCAAGGATTCTATGGGAAGCAAGAAATGAAATTGCAGAGCCGTTGGCAATGATCTTTTTGTCCTCGCTGTCAACAGGGGTGGTACCAGAGGATTGGAGAGTGGCGAATGTCGTGCCCCTGTTCAAAAAAGGGAATAGGGATAACCCTGGGAATTACAGGCCAGTTAGTCTTACTTCGGTGGTAGGTAAAGTAATGGAAAGGGTACTGAGGGATAGGATTTCTGAGCATCTGGAAAGGCATTGCTTGATTAGGGATAGTCAGCACGGATTTGTGAGGGGTAGGTCTTGCCTTACAAGTCTTATTGACTTCTTTGAGGAGGTGACCAAGCATGTGGATGAAGGTAAAGCAGTGGATGTAGTGTACATAGATTTTAGTAAGGCATTTGATAAGGTTCCCCATGGTAGGCTTATGCAGAAAGTAAGGAGGCATGGGACAGTGGGAAATTTGGCCAGTTGGATAACAAACTGGCTAACCGATAGAAGACAGAGAGTGGTGATGGATGGCAAATATTCAGCCTGGAGCCCAGTTATCAGTGGCGTACCGCAGGGATCAGTTCTGGGTCCTCTGCTGTTTGTGATTTTCATTAACGACTTGGATGAGGGAGTTGAAGGGTGGGTCAGTAAATTTGCAGATGATATGAAGATTGGTGGAGTTGTGGATAGTGAGGAGGGCTGTTGTCAGCTTCAAAGAGACATAGATAGAATGCAGAGCTGGGCTGAGAAGTGGCAGATGGAGTTTAACCCTGACAAGTGTGAGGTTGTCCATTTTGGAAGGACAAATATGAATGCGGAATACAGGGTTAATGGTAGGGTTCTTGGCAATGTGGAGGAGCAGAGAGATCTTGGGGTCTATGTTCATAGATCTTTGAAAGTTGCCACTCAAGTGGATAGAGCTGTGAAGAAGGCCTATGGTGTGCTAGCGTTCATTAGCAGATGGATTGAATTTAAGAGCCGTGAGGTGATGATGCAGCTGTACAAAACCTTGGTCAGGCCACATTTGGAGTACTGTGTGCAGTTCTGGTCACCTCATTTTAGGAAGGATGTGGAAGCTTTGGAAAAGGTGCAAAGGAGATTTACCAGGATGTTGCCTGGAATGGAGAGTAGGTCATACGAGGAAAGGTTGAGGATGCTAGGCCTTTTCTCATTAGAACGGAGAAGGATGAGGGGCGACTTGATAGAGGTTTATAAGATGATTAGGGGAATAGATAGAGTAGACAGTATGAGACTTTTTCCCCGGGTGGAACACACCATTACAAGGGGACATAAATTTAAGATAAATAGTGGAAGATATAGAGGGGATGTCAGAGGTAGGTTCTTTACCCAGAGAGTAGTCGGGGCATGGAATGCACTGCCTGTGGAAGTAGTTGAGTCGGAAAAGTTAGGGACCTTCAAGCGGCTGTTGGATAGGTACATGGATTAGGGTAGAATAATGGAGTGTAGGTTAACTTCTTAAGGGCAGCACGGTAGCATTGTGGATAGCACAATTGCTTCACAGCTCCAGGGTCCCAAGTTCGATTCCCGGCTCGCTGTCTGTGTGGAGTCTGCACATCCTCCCCGTGACTGCGTGGGTTTCCTCCGGGTACTCCGGTTTCCTCCCACAGTCCAAAGATGTGCAGGTTGGGTGGATTGGCCATGAAAAATTGTCCAAAATTCTATGATTAACCTAGGACAAAAGTTCGGCGCAACATCGTGGGCCGAAGGGCCTGTTCTGTGCTGTATTTCTCTATCTAAATCTCCAGGAATATATTTGATCACAATTGGCAACTCTGTAACCTTCAGTGGATGAAGAATTGGAGTCTTCCGGACTGTGGTTTCATCCAGGAGTGTCATCCCATTATTGTGGAGTCTGTTTGTGAGTAAGAGGTCCCACTGAGAGCCCACCATGAAAATAAATGAATGGTAACTGACCCGTGACCCAGGAAAGGGTAATTGGGGAAAGGGGGGGGGTGGTGGCAGTCCAACAGTGATGCGACCATCAATTCACACGAGACAGAGAGTTGAAGTGAACTGTGGCTTTAATCAACTAGAACAGTGCCTGCCTGTGACTGCTCTGTTACTGAGAGTCCACCTACGGGGCAGCTGCTCTTCATACCTCCCCTCAAGGGGGCGGAGCCAGGGCGGAGCCCACAAAGGCACCAACAGGATGCAATCGGTGCAATACAGTACAATGGTCCATAGGTGGAGCTCACATGGGCAACAGTGTGGTACAATGTAGTACAGTGGTGAATGGTTACCATAATGCGTTCACCACATTCACCCCCTGTTAAAAAATTGAAGTCCAGCGGGGGTGAAGGGCTCACAGGTTGAGTCTGTCCGGCGCCCTGATCGTGTGCTGCGATCGCCTGAGCTCTGGGTTTGCAGCGGGCACGGGTGTTGAACTCGTCATTGCGGGCATGGGTGTTGAACTCGTCGATGCGGGCACAAGTGTGGACTCTGGGAGCGTGTCTTCTGGAGCTTCATCCCTGTAGGTCAGCGATGGGGGAAGGGGTATAGGAGGGTGTGTGGAGGCCATGTAGGGGCGGGGTGCTATTCGGTGTGGGTTGGGTGGGGTAGGTGCTGGTGGGGGATCCTGCAGGTGCCAGGTCCCAGAGGGAGACCGTATCCTGTCGGCCGTCGGGGTGCCCTCCGTATGCATACTGGGGGTTGGCGTGAAGGAGCTGGACCCTCTCAACCAGTGGGTCGGACTTATGGCTCCTTCTGGAGGAGTACGGGCCCCGGTGTCTTCAGCCAGGACGGAAGCGAGACCCCAGAGGTGGATTTCCCAGGGAAAAGAAATAGGCGGTCATGAGGGGTCTTGTTCATGGCTGTGCAAAGAAGTGACCTAATAGAGTGGAGCTCATCGGGAAGGACCTCCTGCCAGTGGGAAACTGGGAGATTCCCAGACCATAGGGCCAGGAGGACGGCCTTCCATACCGTCGCGTTCTCCCTCTCCACCGGTCCGTTTCCCCGGGGGTTGTAGCTGGTAGTCCTGCTCGAGGCGATGCCCTTACCGAGCAGGTACTGACGCAGTTCATCACTCATAAACGAAGAGCCCCGGTCACTGTGGACGTAAGTGGGGAAACCAAACAAGGTGAAGATACGCGTTGCGGTTGGTAGAGGGGAGGGGCCCTTTGAAATCGATGCTGGGGCGCTCAATGGGCTGGATGCCTTCACCAGGTCGACCTTATCTGGTCGATAGAAGTGCAGCTTGCACTCCGCGCCGATTTGGCAGTCCCTGGTCATGGCCCTGACCTCCTCAGTGGAGTAGGGCAGGTTGCGGGCCTTGATGTAGTGGAGAAACCTAGGTGACCCCCGGGTGGCAGAGGTCATCGTGGATGGCCCAGAGTCAGTCATCTTGCGCGCTGGCGCATGTGCCGTGGGACAAGGCATCTGGGGGCTCGTTGAGCTTCCCAGTACGATACACTACATCGTAATTATAGATGGAGAGTCGATCCTCCACCTCAAGATCTTATCGTTCTTGATCTTGCCCCACTGTTTATACCTCCTGTCAGCGAGGTAATGCCTCCAGTGCGGTACAGCTTCCACGATGGCTTGGGCTTCTTTTTCGACTGAGGAGTGTCAAATTTCCGAGGCGTTGAGGGTACGGGAGAAAAATGCTTGTGGCCTGCCTGCCTGATTAAGGGTGGCGGCGAGGGCGACCTCTGACGCGTCGCTCTCCACCTGGAAGGGGACGGACCCGTCCACCGCATGCATTGCGGCTTTGCCAATTTCTGCGTGTTGCGGCTGAAGGCCTGGCGGGCCTCAGCCATCAGGGGGAAGATGGTAGCTTTGATCAGTGGGCGGGCTTTGTCCGCATAGTTGGGGACCCACTGGGCGTAATAGGAAAAGAACCCGAGGCACCTTTTCAGGGCCTTGGAGCAGTGGGGAAGGGGGAGTTGCAGGAGGGGGCGCATACGGTCGGGGTCAGGACATAGAACTCCGTTTTCCATGACATAGCCGAGGATGGCCAGTCTGGTTATGCGGAAAACACATTTCTCCTTGTTATAAGGCAGGTTGAGGGCTTGGGCGGTTTGGAGAAACTTCTGGAGGTTGGCGTCATGGTCCTGCTGGTCATACCCCCAGATGGTGACATTTTCCATGTACGGAAATGTGGCCCGCAGCCCGTACTGGTCCACCATTCGGTCGATCGTTCTTTGGAAGACTGAGACCCCATTTGTGACGCCGAAGGGGACCCGGAGGAATGGAAAAGGCGGCCGTCTGCCTCAAAGGCCGTGGAATGGCGGTCCTCCGGGCGGATTGGGAGCTGGTGGTATGCGGACGTCAGATCCACCGTGGAGAACACCCGGTAATGTGCAATCTGATTAACCATGTCCGCTATCCGGGGGAGGGGTCAGCATCAAGATGCGTGAACCGGTTTATGGTTTGGCTGTAATCTACAACCATCCGGTTCTTTTCCCCGGTCCTGACGATCACCACCTGAGCTCTCCCGGGGCTATTACTGGCCTCGATGATCCCTTCCCGCAAGAGCCGCTGGACCTCGGACCTGATGAAAGTCCTGTCCTGGATACTGTACCGCCTGCTCCTGGTGGCGATGGGCTTACAGTCGGCGGTGAGATTCGCGAATAGCGGTGGAGGGTCGACCTTCAGGGTCACGAGGCTACAAATCTGAGGGGGGGTAGGGGCCCGCCAAACTTTAGAGTCAGGCTCCTGAGTTTGTACGGGAAGTCCAGTCCCAACAGAAGAGGAGCGCAGAGATCGGGGAGTACGTATATGTTTAAGTTCGCGTATTCGACGCCCTGTATCGCGAGGTTTGCGACAGTGTACCCCTGGATCTGCACTGAGTGCGTTCTGGAAGTGAGGGAGATTTGGAGAGAACAGCACCTTACCATGTCTGGGTGAACGAAGCTCTCCGTGCTCCTAGAGTCAAACAGGCAAGGCGTTTCGTGCCAATTGACCCGGACGGTCATGGTGGAGTTCCTGAGGTGCTTTGGATGTGACTGGTCAAGGGTGACCGTACCGGGTTGCGGGTAGCTGGCGTGGTCAGAGGTGGTGGGGTGGTCCCAAGATGGCTGCCCCCGTCGGTCGCACGTGTCAGGCGGCGTCGAAGATGGAAGCCCCCGTTGGTCGCATGTGTCGGGCGGTGGTGAAGATGGCGGCCAAGATGACGGCCCCCATGAGTCACACATGGTGGGCCGCGTGGGTGACGGCAGCTAAGATGGCAACCCCCGTGAGTTGCACGTGTTGTGTAGAGTCGAAGAAGGCTGCCCCCATGGACAGCACGAGGCGGGTGACACATCTGAAGGGGGCGGAGCCGGCAGGCACGCAGCCATGCTGCGGGCCTGTGCGTCTGAGAGTCGGGCCTGTGGTTTGGAGGACTTGGACCTGGCCAGGTAAGCTTTGGCAAAGTGTCCTTTCTTGCCGCAGTCGCTACAGTTCGCGTTCCGATCCAGGCAACGCTGCCTGGGGTGCTTGAGCCGGCCGCAGAAATAGCAGGGTAGCCCCCCCGGGTTGGGCGGGCAGCCGAGTGGCACAGGCCTGGGGTACTCTCTGGTCGGGAGTCCACGAGGGGGTCGTGTGTTTGGAGGGGAAGGCATTGAGGCTCTGGAATGCTACTTCTAGGGAGGTGGCTAGTTTCACCGTCTCTTCTAGGTCGAGGGCGCCCTTCTCGAGCAGGCGCTGTCTGGCGTAGTTGGACCGGACCTCGGCCACGTAGGCGTCCCAGATGGTGAGTTCCATGTGTTGGGAGGCTGTGCCGGCCTTGCAGTTGCAGCTTCCCACGAGGACTTTGAGGGAGTGTAGGTATTCCTCCAGCGATTCCCCGGGGCATTGGCGGCGAGTGGTGAGGAGATGCCGCGCGTACACTTCGTTCACCGGCCTCACGTATTGGTGCTTCAGCATCGCGAGTGTGTCTGCGTATGTGGTCGCTTCCTCGAGTTGCACGGAGATTCGATGGCTCAGCCGGGCGTGGAGGAGGCTCAGCTTCTGTTCGTCGGTGACGGAGGGCGAGGAGGAGGCGGCGAGGTAGGCCTCGGAACATCGGAGCCAGTGTGAAAAATCCCTTTGGCTTCCGTGGCCTGTGGGTTGAGGTCCAGTCGGTCAGGTTTGAGGGCTGCTTCCATCACAACGTTGTAGTTGATTAAATTGATGCAACCATGAATTCACACGAGACAGAGAGTTGAAGTGAACAGTGACTTTAATCAACTTGAACAGTGCCTGCCTGTGACTGCTCTGCTCTCAGAGCCGCCTACAGGGCAGCTGCTCTTTATACCTCCCATCAAGGGTGCGGAGCCCACAAAGGCACCAACATGATACAATCAGTGCAGTACAGTACAATGGTCCATAGGTGGAGCCCACATGGGCAACAGCATAATACAATGTAGTACAGTGGTGAATGGTTACCATAATACATTCACCACAGACAGGCAGGTCAATCCTGTCTGCGATGACCATATGTCGGTTCAATCCAGTTTGGTAATTCCACCCAAACAGTCTAGCACCCTGACTGGGTTCCTGACTCTCGATTCAGTTAGCAGAATATTCTTGGAGATGTGGGGCGCGATTCTCCGGACTCACGACTGTTCGGAGAATAGCGGGCGTCGGAAATTTTTACGGCGACGCTGTTCCGACGCCCTCCCGCTATTCTCCGAACCCCGCAAATTGTTGGAGTCGCGTTTCCCGACAAACGCCTCCTTCCCGCCCCTGACACGACCAGAATCGCCACTGAGAGCCCCCCCGCTATTCACCGGCCCGGATGGGCCGAAGTCCCGACGTCATGGCGCCCTGTTTGGACGTCGTGAAACACACCTGCTTTTTAAATTCGTCAACCAGTCGGCCTGGCTGACGACTGCTTGGAGGAGGTCAGGGCACCACTCTGCGCACCGCTCAGCGCACCGCTCAGCGCACCGCTCAGCGCACCGCTCGAGTCTGGCCACAACGGGGAAGGCATCCCTGGGAACGGGAGGGGGTCCAGAACGGGGGCAGTGGGGGGGAGACGAGGGAGGCAGTGGGGGAGACGGGGGAGGCAGTGGGGGAGACGGAGGGGGCAGTGGGGGAGACGGAGGGGGCAGTGGGGGAGACGGAGGGGGCAGTGGGGGAGACGGAGGGGGCAGTGGGGGAGACGGGGGAGGCAGTGGGGGAGACGGAGGGGGCAGTGGGGGAGACGGGGGAGGCAGTGGGGGAGACGGGGGAGGCAGTGGGGGAGACGGAGGGGGCAGTGGGGGGGAGACGGGGGAGGCAGTGGGGGAGACGGAGGGGGCAGTGGGGGAGACGGGGGAGGCAGTGGGGGAGACGGAGGGGGCAGTGGGGGAGACGGAGGGGGCAGTGGGGGAGACGGAGGGGGCAGTGGGGGCGACGGAGGGGGCAGTGGGGGAGACGGAGGGGGCAGTGGGGGAGACGGGGAGGCAGTGGGGGAGACGGGGGAGGCAGTGGGGGGGCGACAGAGGGGGGGGGGTTAGGTAGAGAGTGAGCCGTCCAACCCCGTAACAAAATGTCTGCCAGCATGCCATGGTGTGCAGGTGACGAGGACACGGCCGCTGGTTCCCCTGTGGCTTCCGGCCACAGGCCACTGACGCACCCGTGAGGAGGCCATAGTTTACTGGCCGTTGGATGCAGAAAGTGACCAGGGGTTAGGCTGACCGCGTGTCAGCAGCGCGACCAGGCCACCGGGACACACTGGTATCCCATGGCTGGCGGCTGCCGAGGTGTCGACTAACCTCCGTCTAACATGTCCCGTTTCTCTGCCTCCCACCACCCTTCTGTAGGTTAGCACGATGCATGGGAACAGAACGGCTATGTTCTGCGCAGTGGTTGGGGCCGCTCTACTGGATTTGGAGATGCAGCAGCATCCACACCCACAACCCGCAGTGGCTGCAGGGCCAGCTGCAGCAGCAGAGGGAAGGGCCGAGGAGTTGCCAGTCGTCGAGCAGCATGGCGGGGGGAGGAGGAGGAGGAGGAGGAGGAGGAAGAGGAAGAGGAGAGAGTGAGGGTGCAGCCACGGCGTCAGAGGCGACGACCAAAGCCGAGGGTGTACCGTGTCCGGGTCTCTTTCCTAACAATGCCGGACATCACCTGCAGGAGAAGACTCCGGCTGAGTAGGCAGACGGTGATACATATCTGCGAACTCCTGTCGCACCTCGCCCCACGTGGAACGGGGGGAGGACACGCGATTCCGGTAGCCATCAAGGTGACGGTCGCTCTGAACTTCTATGCTACCGGCTCCTTCCAGTCTCCGAGCGGGGACGTCTCTGGGATCTCCCAGTCATCGGTGCACAGGTGCATCCGGGATGTGACCGACGCCCTCTATGCCATCGCCGATCGCTACATCACCTTTCCCGAGGACCAAGCAAGTCAAGACTCACGAGCCCGTGGATTTGCCAGTGTGGCCGGGATACCGAAGGTTCAGGGGTCAATCGACTGTGTTCACGTCCCCATGCGCCCGCCTGCTGTGGACAAGGAAGTGTTCACAAACAGGAGGGGGACATACTCCATTAATGTCCAGGTGGTATGCGACCCCCACATGAGGTTCATGAACGTCTGTGCAAGGTTCCCAGGGAGTGTGCATGACTCCTACATACTAGCGCAGTCGTTCATCCCTGCGATGTTTGAGGGACGTCCCCCCCGGCTGAGGGGCTCGTTGCTAGGTGACAGGGGTTATCCGCTGAGGTCTTGGCTGATGACGCCTATACGGAGGCCTCAGACCAATGCGGAAACACGATACAACGAGGCCCATGCAGCAACCAGGGGTGTGGTGGAGCGCTGCCTTGGCCTCCTGAAGATGAGATTCAGGTGCCTGGACCGCTCCGGAGGGGCCCTGCAGTACCAGGCCGACAGGGTCGCTCGCATTGTAGTGGTCTGCTGTGCGCTGCACAACATCGCGATGCAGAGGGGAGATGACCTGTTGCAGGAGGCGGAGGGAGAAGCTAGTGGCAGTGGTGCCAGCACAGAGGAGGAGGAGGAGGAGGAGGAGGAGGAGGAGGAGGAGGAGGACGCTGGCGGAGTCGCGGGCGCAGCACGCAGACACGACCCAGGTGCTGGTGATGTCTGTAGCCACCTAAAATGGACGCTGAGCTACAAAATAAGCCAAGCGCTAAGACTGCAGGGAAACAGGCAGTTTAGCCAGAACAGCAGTCTGCAAAGAGAGCATTTTGCATTCTGCAAGTAGCAGAAACCAGTTTGGGCTCAGGTGAGAAGACCTTAGCTAGGTGCAAGTGGCAAAACGCTTTGCATGCTAATGAGGCAATCAGACCTGAACACCCACACAATAGAAACATTTGATTCTGAATGGACACATTTGAATCAAGGCCCAGACATCGAGGCACCAGAAACCTCCAAACAAAAGGGCATAAGAAACGCCCCCCCCCATCACGGAGACCCCCTCGCATTGGGGAATTAAAACAGTATCGATGAGGAATTGACCCAATAGATATCCAAAGGTTAAAGCCCGCCCAAGAAGAGGGAAGGACAATGGGATCCCTATAAAAGACAGGGACCTCGTGTTGTCCGGTCTGTTATTCCGTGCTCCGGCCCTGACCAAGAACTTGAAGATCCACTCTGACTCCAGCCGTCGAGCACCAGCCGCCGAACCATAAGTGCCAGTACGACGCTCGCTACGCGAACTAAGCCCGCTAGAACCCCCAGTGACCAGAACGCTTGCTGAAGGTTGCAGCCCAAGACCAGGACGAAGGCCTCGCTCCCTGACCTTGCCTGTTCCTGTTAGATAAGTATTCTGATTACTTTAGTTTAGTCACAGCTTAGTCTCTTAGTGTGTGCATGAGTATTTATTATAACTGTATAATAAATATTATCGTTTGGACCTTACTAATCGGTGTATCGTCTTTATTACTTTGAACTTGACCTTGGAATACTCGTGACGTTGTCTATACGGCAACTGGCGACTCCTAAGCTGAATAAATACATAAGACAGAGCCTAGTGGTGTTAAGCACTTGGAAGTTAATACACCCCAATAAACGCGTTTTGCCCACATACCAAAACGTGCAACATTTAGTGGCGACTTCCTGACGGGACACGGTTACAAGTGGTACCCCCACTCCGTCCAGGACCCTGAAATTTGAATTAGAACTCCAAATTACAGAGAAAGTAAGAAAGTAAAGAAAATCACGAGTATTCAAGGTGTTCAAACTAATAAGCATAATTCGGAAGTGTGTTTAGTGCATGCGTACTAACAGGGCTGTAAGGTAAAACTGAAAGCATTTTTGTTGCGACAAACTTTCGGTAGTTTTTGAACGGAACATAGCGTAAGCCGTACCCGTTTCTTGAAACACAACCCCAGCAACCCCCTGTTCCAAATTAACTAAAAGAGAGTCAGAGAAAATGGCCATGCAGGCAATGGAACGTCTGATGGATCCAGAAAGGTTTGTGGTCGCAGCGACCAGCAACAGTAGCAGGGTAGGTCAGTGTCCCACGTGGGAGCTGGAACTCCGCAAATATCTGCAGGGAAAGGAATGGCTATAAATACGTTCTGGTGGTCATCGACACCTTTACCAAATGGGTAGAGGCATTCCCCTCTAGAACAAATACAGCTAAGACAGCTGCAAAGATCCTGACCCACCACATCTTCACGAGATGGGGTTTACCCCGAAGTATTGATTCGGACCAGGGATCTCACTTCACAGGACGGGTCATGAAGAACGTCCTGACAATATTTGGAATAAAACAAAATTTCCATATTGCGTATCATCCACAGTCCAGCGGGATTGTGGAGCGCATGAATCGGACTCTAAAAACTACCCTTAGAAAAATGGTTCAAGAGAATAACTCCACATGGGATTCAGTGCTCCCATTTGCACTCATGTTCATAAGGAACACTGTTTCCACTTCCACAGGCTACACACCACACACACTCATGACCGGACGCCCTATGAAAGGGACAGAATTCCTTTTAGGACTGGACATGACCAGCCCCGAGGTGACGGCCCTCACACACGAAAGGACGGTTAAAGACTTGGTTGAGACTGTGAGGTCTGCACAGATTGCAGCCGCAGTTCAGCTAGGCAAACGCCGCCAACAACGCACAGCTTGTTTTAATAAGACCGTACACCCCACAGAATTCCAGGTTGGGCAACAGGTAATGTTATCTGTTTACAACCCCAGCAGTTTTTTGGCTCCAAAATATTCCGGTCCATACTCAATTTCGGATAAAATTAGCCCCTCAGTTTACAGGATAAAATATCCTAATGGGAAGACCGCGTGGTTTCATATTAACCAGCTTAAAGCATATGGAACACAGTCTAACCATGCTCATCATGTACTGCTAGATGCAGCAGAACACTTCACCCCGCCCACTAGAGACACTTTTCCACCATCCCCCTCACAGACCAGTTCATCAACGGACTCGCCCACGACTCCGCCCACAGACCACGACAGACCACGCCCCGAAACGCCCACAAGCTGCCACAGCAGAGACAGCAGGACAGACACTGACTCTGAAGACAGCGACAGCACACAGCCATACAGCCCACACTGCACCAACTACGACCCCGACTCCAGTGACCCCATGGAAGTCACTTACCTTAAAAACCCAGAACCACCACCCGACCCCGACTACCCCGACACCACACTTGACACAACACTATGGCACAGGGACAATTCATACAGACTTGTCCGCAATGACGAAAGTGACCCCCGGTCACACAATTGGAAAATAGCATGCCTGATCCACACAAGGGTGTGGGATCCGGGAGAGCAGGACGACACGGTGTCTGAATCCCGACACGGCAACCCCTTTGTGACCCTGTTCACAGAGACAGAGGAAAAGTGAGGTGTCCAGATGATGTAAAATAGGAATCGTTTGAGGGAAACGATGTCCTTTCTGATGGAACCTGCACGTATGTTTGTCTTCGTTTTATGTTTGTTTTGTTTCAGGAAATGTAAATGGTTCAGTTGGAGGATGGACATCTTCTTTTCAGCTGAAAAGATTGTGACCACCTCACATACACGTTAGCTTGTCCGCCGATACCTTTGAGAACTTCGGTTCCAAAACACCAGTTTGATTGGAGATCTTTTCAAAGTTGTAAGGCTTGTGACCACCTTACACGCACACTAGTTTCTCTGCCGAAACCTCTGAGAACTTCTATGGTGAGCAGCTCACCTTATCAGCTAAATTGTCTGAAGCCCAGCTCATGCTTTCAAATGAAGGAGCATCTTGGCTCCTCCATTGTTTTAGGTGCCCCTCTATTCGGTGAATAGAGGCTGCAAGTCACGGTTAACACATTCGTACCCGTTTAATCCAGGTTACTCAGGCAGTGGACAAACGGCACTGAGGACCCGCCCTGTCTGAGAACCGACTTTGGTCAGCCAAGCTCGGGTATGGCACAGCACGCCCTACCCGGGGATCCCATCCAACTCGTACCCGTAGCGGCCCATACGCAACTCATTCGGACGTTTCTTTCAAAATTTTGTTTTCATTTTTCGTTAGGCAGCCCTTAGGCCGCCATCCCACATGCTATTTACATCCGGAAACATTCGGATGGTAAACTAGCAAAGCCTGCGAGACGGCTCGCAGGAGAAGGATTGTTAGGTGTATTCTGGTCTTCAAATTCGCTTTTGAAAAAAAAAATGAGGGGAGTCACAGGGTGTGACTTGGCCAGTCATTTTTAAAGGGTCAATCGGAATTTAAAAGACAGATGCACTAACAGGTAAAGATCTTAAACTGTGTATTGACAGATACTGTGCTTGATCCCATAGCTTTCGAAGGACGAGACAGGGATCGAAGCAAGGATTGTCCATACAGGAGGAAGAAAGAAGGAAAACCAAGTTGAAGATGATGGAAGCTCACCTATTGTTGTTATCACCTATTGTTGTTAACTGTTATATTTGTTTGTGTGGAAGCAAGACACGTTTCCCCCACAACCCCCACCGTAAATGTTTCCCTTACAACCACTCCCCAGTGCTCAGCTCTGATCAGTGAGGTTCAGACCTGGTGCACTAAATTTATGACATGGTACTCCATGTCATACGTAATCGAATCACTACTGGTGATTGCGATCCTCGTTATCCTTGTACAGACCCTCAGGTTGAGGAAGTGGAAGAGGAGAGCCTCCCATTCTTGCCCTTCCGTCTATGGAGTTCGATCTCCTATTTTCCGATTTCATCAATCCCCTTTGCCCCATGATGAATAAAGAACTGTGTAATGAATAAAAATTCGACCCTGTATTGTATTGTCCTATACTCGACTGCCGAGTTAGGAAATGTGATGTTGTGGTGTGAATGGTTAAGGTTTTAGAGTGTGAGGAAATGTTTAAGTTAAGTTAAGGATAATTGTGATAGGTAGAGGTTCCCAGTTTATGGTAATGCATGTCCCCTTTGACATAGCGCCAAGTAGAGATGTAAGGTAAAAATTTTCTTCCCATAGTTTAAGATAGAGTAGCCCAGGAACTGGCAAGAGGTCAGGGGACACAAAGAAGGCAACCCAGATGCACTCAAGGCAACGTACATAGGTGATCCTTCACAATATTTTGATTGTGAGGATCACAAGGAGGGAATGTAGCCACCTAAAATGGACGCTGAGCTACAAAATAAGCCAAGCGCTAAGACTGCAGGGAAACAGGCAGTTTAGCCAGAACAGCAGTCTGCAAAGAGAGCATTTTGCATTCTGCAAGTAGCAGAAACCAGTTTGGGCTCAGGTGAAAAGACCTTAGCTAGGTGCAAATGGCAAAACGCTTTGCATGCTAATGAGGCAATCAGACCTGAACACCCACACAATAGAAACATTTGATTCTGAATGGACACATTTGAATCAAGGCCCAGACATCGAGGCACCAGAAACCTCCAAACAAAAGGGCATAAGAAACGCCCCCCCCATCACGGAGACCCCCTCGCATTGGGGAATTAAAACAGTATCGATGAGGAAATGACCCAATAGATATCCAAAGGTTAAAGCCCGCCCAAGAAGAGGGAAGGACAATGGGATCCCTATAAAAGACAGGGACCTCGTGTTGTCCGGTCTGTTATTCCGTGCTCCGGCCCTGACCAAGAACTTGAAGATCCACTCTGACTCCAGCCGTCGAGCACCAGCCGCCGAACCGTAAGTGCCAGTACGACGCTCGCTACGTGAACTAAGCCCGCTAGAACCCCCAGTGACCAGAACGCCTGCTGAAGGTTGCAGCCCAAGACCAGGACGAAGGCCTCGCTCCCTGACCTTGCCTGTTCCTGTTAGATAAGTATTCTGATTACTTTAGTTTAGTCATAGCTTAGTCTCTTAGTGTGTGCATGAGTATTTATTATAACTGTATAATAAATATTATCGTTTGGACCTTACTAATCGGTGTATCGTCTTTATTACTTTGAACTTGACCTTGGAATACTCGTGACGTTGTCTATACGGCAACTGGCGACTCCTAAGCTGAATAAATACATAAGACAGAGCCTAGTGGTGTTAAGCACTTGGAAGTTAATACACCCCAATAAACGCGTTTTGCCCACATACCAAAACGTGCAACATGTCCAGGAGGCGGCACGACGGACCCGGCAAGGACGGCGGGCACGCGACGCCCTGGTGGCAGCACGGTTCACGCATCGCATGTGACGTCCCCGATGAACACCAAACCACCACCTGCATCGCTAGTCATGCAGAGGGTCACCACACAACTGCCACCACCACAACCCCCCCCCCCCCCTCAGTGTACACTGCTCCACTTCGACATGACGCTTATCACTGGGTACAGACGGAATGGCACAACATTGATGGCTGTGTCAGCGGGTGTGATCAGTGCCATGTGGAATGATGACAGCCCGCTCTGCGAAGAGCTGTGAGCTCAGAATCGTTAGAGAGAGTCTGACCCATGGCAATAGCTGAACCATCCACCTTGGTGGCCGCTGAGTTCGTCACTGACACTCCATCACGTGCCCGCGTGGGCTAGCTGTGGGAGGGGGGTAGGGGCAGGGACTGCACACCTGGCACCGAGGTTTCACCACCCGTCACCCCCAGCGACACTCGGTCACCATCACGATTCCTGTGGCTGTGGAACAATCACACGGTATTACAAGTAAGGTGGAACAGTGCGTTTAATATTAACAATTATTTACAGGTGCCCTAGCCCCTACAACTAAACTGTGCCCTTCACCCGTGCCAACTTACTCAGTGTCTATCTTAGTTGCCTTACGGGCCCTACCACTACGTCTAAGTGAATCCCCAGATGATACAGCAGGAGTGGAGGAGGATTGCTGCGAATCGCCCCCCTCGACTCGTTTCTCCTTGGCTATGCGTTTCCTGGGGCGACCCGGCCTTGATGGGCCAGGCTGCTCTGCGGGCATCTCGGGTGACATTGTGCCACCCTGCTCTGCCTGCTGCCCACCCGATGCACCAGGGATGGGACGGGGGGAGGCCGAGAATTCCGGGACGTCCCGTGATGGAGTTAATGGGACGGGCCCCGAAACCTCCTCCTCCCTCGGGGAGCCCGGTGGCCCCCGGGCCTCACTTTGGGACAGAGGTGCGAGCGGGGAGGTTCCCCGTCGCACCACCGACACCTGGCGCTGCCAGTCCTGGAGGCCTGCAACGGTATCCACCAGGATCCGAAGGTTTGCAGAGACGGAGTCCAGGGAGTTAGACATTCCCGCCAGGGACCGTGCGATCTCAACCTGTGTGTGCACGACGCCATCCAGCACATGTGTCAGGCGGTTGATGGTCTCCGCGACCGACTGCTGGGACTGTGCTATCGACTGCTGGGACTGTGCCATGGCGTGCTGCGACTGGCCAATGACCTGCTGAGACTCGGCCATGGCCCGCAGGGCGCCGGCAATGTCGTTTTGGCTCTGGCACATTGCTGCCTGTGAGAGGGCAACCCTGTTCAGGGCCGAGGATGACGCGTGCACATTAACCCCAACGTCTTGCATAACCTGACCCATTGCCTCCACCGCGGATGCCACCCGTGCGGTGTCGGACTGGGTCTCTGCCATGAGCGGCACCACTCCCTGCTCTTGGACGCGGTTCGACTCCTCTAACAGCGTCTGCAGAGTCTGGAAGGAAGCCCTCATCCCGTCATTGTTTCCCTGGGTTTCCTGAGGCATCGGCTGTGCGGGTGGGTTGATAAACTCCAGGAACTCAGAAAACGTCTGGGAGCCAGCTGCATCCTGGGCCTGGTCTGGCCTCCGCGAGTCCGGGCCCTCTGTTGCTCCGACCTCCACCTGCTGTACCTGCTCAGCTGTGATGTGCCAACCAGACTGTGCCCCAGGAGACTCATCACTAAATAGGACCGCCGGGGTGTGTATCTCTGGGATGATGGATGTGGTGGGAGAAAGCAGTGCCGCAAGCCCGACGCTCTCAATGCTTAGGGCCTCGTCCATGGTGTGGGGCTGCTCAGCGACAGGAGGGTTGTCCCTGGCCATTTCTGGTGGTGGTGGTGGACTTCAAACCCTCTGTGCGTCCTGGTCCGCAGATTGGGTTGGGGCGGATAGGGCTGCCCGCTGATCGGGCACCCTCTGTTGTGAGGCCCCGGGTGAGGTGGCGGCAGATTCCTGTCTCCGTCTGGAGGCAGACGGCCCTGGTCATTCGGCATCACGTCCTAGGGAAGAGAATGAGACGGGTTATTTCGATTTGCTCGGCAGGCCGCTGGACGGTCCCAGTGGGCAGGGTGTGTGAAGGGACAGAGGATGGGGGAGGTGTCCCAGTGGGCAGGGTGTGTGAAGGGACAGAGGATGGGGGAGGTGTCCCAGTGGGCAGGGTTTGTGAAGGGACAGAGGATGGGGGAGGTGTCCCAGTGGGCAGGGTGTGTGAAGGGACAGAGGATGGGGGAGGTGTCCCAGTGGGCAGGGTTTGTGAAGGGACAGAGGATGGGGGAGGTGTCCCAGTGGGCAGGGTTTGTGAAGGGACAGAGGATGGGGGAGGGGGGGGGGTGTTTGTCAGGGAGGGTTGTCTCACTTGCTGCAGTTCCGCCAACCTCGCATTGCGCGATATCGCGGGTGGCAGACCCCCCAACAAGGTCCAGTGCCCTCTGTTCAAAGGTGCTGAGGGGGTGCATGTTGGGCGAACCCCCTCCAGTCTTGTGCCGCTCACGGTGGTTATGACCGGCCTTGGCCTGTTGGGGGAGGGAACATAGGTAGATCATTACAAAACGGTAGGTATCAGCAGTCCGTTCAGATACTGGCACAGTTTGGGGGGGCAAGTTGTCATCAGACGATTGCATCTCTCCTCGGGGCCAGAGCGCTGGGTCTGTGACAACTTTGTGAACCACCCTCAAATAACTCTGCCCCAATCCCTCTCCCCCCCCCCCCCCCCCCCCCCCCCCCGGGCAGTTAAGGGGGAGGGATGGTTGTGACTAGGGGGCACCCTCATGGCACTTACCCTGGCAGACCTGGTGAGGTCGTGTAGCTTCTTCCGACATTGCTCTGCTGAGCGAGGGGTCTGCCCCACAGCACTGACGGCAGCAGCCACGTCACGCCAGGCCTGGCGTACCGTGCTGGCAGGTTGGCGATGCCCTCTCCGCGGGCGGATGATGCCCCTCCTCTGCTCCACGGCATCGAGCAGCGCCTCGACGTCTGCATCTACAAAGCGAGGAGCAGCTCTCCTCGGCTCCGACATCCTGCCCGACAGATTCTGTGGTCGCCCGCGCCTTTTTACGGCGTCGGGCGGCGTCACATGGGCGGGTTCATGTCGTCGTCGCGTTCCGTCGTCATCACGCAAGTAATTGACGCGGCCGCGCTACTAGCCCATTTCCAGGAAGTGAATCCGTCGGGAAATGAAGCCTTCGCGACCGTCGTAAAACGGTCCCGATTTTTACGACGGTTTGCCGACTTTCCGCGGGTGCAGAGAATTTTGCCCGTGGTACCTTATCACGTGTCAGGAACAACCCCAAAATATTTCACCCAAGTTCAGCAGCTGGCAGGAATGCAGGCATGAAGACCATCCGTTGCACAGTGAGATCCCACAAACGGCACTGAGAAGATGGCCGGTTAACCTGTATGTTTTGTTGCAGCTGGTTAAAGGACAGATATTGGTAATCACACCTTGCCTTACTTTGGATATTGCCCTTTGAAACAGGCAGGCAATCAGGTCTCAATTCAACAATGCAGCACTTCTTCAGTCAACTCTGAAAACTCAACCCAATTACTGCCTAATGTTTTGAATTAGGCCCGATGTCCACAGTCTTCTTAACTTGACATCTTAAAAGTTATATTTAAATCTTCTGATCTTAAATTCATCTCTTACTCCCTGCCTTCTTTTTTTAGAGGTGGAAATTTGGAAAATTGTTTAATTTTCTGTCAATTAAAAGCCCAGCTTAAGACATTGAATTCCCGTTGGAATCATCAACTTCAGATGTTTCTGACGTCTCATTGGAATAGTTCCCCTGAAAAGGTTAGAAATATTAAAACTGCTCCAAACTCCTGGGTAACCATAGTGCTGACCCAAGCTGACCCTCTCCCCCCCATAGGACTCCACCAACACTCCAGGCCTGCCCAAGGGAGACAACACCCCAACTGACAACCCCCTCACTGACCACCTCTCAATCACACAACCCCCATTCCCAGAGCGACCACCTGACTTCTGCAACCACTTCCCATTGACCTCCCGACATTCCTTCCAACCACTCCCACCTGACAACTGCCACCTCCCACCCCATCACACCCCCATCACTCAACCCCTCACATCATTCCTCACCCACATCACAGCCCCTCACATCCCCATCATTCAACCCCATAGCACCCCATCATTTACCCGCATCAATCACCCATCACTCACCCATCACGGAATAACAATAATAATAATAATCGTTATTGTCACAAGTAGGCTTACATTGACACTGCAATGAAGTTACTGTGAAAAGCCCCTTGGCGCTTGTTCAGATACACAGAGGGAGAATTCAGAATGTCCAAATTACCTAACAGCGTCTCTGGGAACTTGCGGGAGAAAACCGGAGCACCCGGAGGAAACCCATGCAGACAGAGGGAGAAAGTGCAGACAGTGACCCAAGCCGGGAATCAAACCTGGTACCTGGTGCAGTGAAGCAACAGTGTCACCCACTGTGCTACTTGCTCATCACTCACTCATCACACCCCCACCTCTTATCCATCACTCACCCATCACTCCCCCATCACTCCCCCATCACTCACCCATCACTTACCCATCACACCCCATCACTCAACCATCACACCCCCATCATATCCACATTACACCCCATCACACCCCCATCATACCCCCATCACTCAACCATCACATCGCCATCACACCCCCATCACTCAACCATCACACCCCCATCACACCCCCATCACTCAACCATCACACCCCCATCACGCCCCATCACACCCTCATCATGCCCCTTCACTCAACCATCGTACCCACATCACACCCCAATCACATTCCCATCACATCCCATCACACCCCCATCACACCCCCATCACCCCCCATCACACCCCCATCACGCCCCATCACTTAACCATCACACCCCCATCACACCCCCATCACTCAACCATCACACCCCCATCACACCCCCATCACTTAACCATCACACCCCCATCACTCCCCCATGACTCACCCATCACTTACCCATCACACCCCATCACTCAACCATCACACCCCCATCATATCCACATTACACCCCATCACACCCCCATCACACCCCCATCACTCAACCATCACACCCCCATCACACCCCCATCACACCCCCATCACTCAACCATCACACCGCCATCACACCCCCATCACTCAACCATCACACCCCCATCACACCCCCATCACTCAACTATCACACCCCCACCTCGCCCCATCACACCCCCATCACGCCCCATCACTCAACCATCACACCCCCATCACACCCCATCATGCCCCTTCACTCAACCATCGTACCCACATCACACCCCAATCACATTCCCATTACACCCCCATCACTCAACCATCACACCCACATCACACCCCGATCACATTCCCATCACATTCCCATCAGACCCCCATCACATTCCCATCACTGCCCCATCATTCTCTCATCAGTCAGTCTCAATAATTAGGACACAAGTTTAAAATACTCGACCTCACGCTGGCAGCTTCTATTGTTGCCAGTCAATTGCCTTCCTCTTGCTGCCCCCACACACCTCCAGCATCAGTTGTCGAGGTACTTTGTCCAAACACAGTGCACCTGACATTCTGCCCTCTCGCTTGCAGCTTAAGGTTACCCACAATGGAAGGGAGTAAAATAGGTAGCCAGCAGGTGTGGCGATCGACACACCTAAATCCCATAAGCCCAATGTTGGAGATTGTTCACAGCCTTATGCAGCTGCTCTGACAGAGCATTTGACAAATGGTATCACCAAGGATGCTCAGGGTGATGGGATATTCCTGCCTTATGCTCCTTCTTAACTCGCACTTTGCCTTTTGTAAGAAGGGAACTAATGAATAGGGTTTAATTGCAACGATTTATCAGGACAATTTATAATTATAGTCTATTGAAGGCCAATTAGGAACTTTTTGGAACTTATCCAGTATAATGTTTTAGAACAGCAGTGGAAAATTCCACAGTTAGGATAAAGATACCAACCAGCAACATGCTGATGTAGCAAAAGGACACAAACGATGCTAGCTGAATACCTATGTAGCGATAAACACTACCTGAAAGGTTCTCACAACATGGGTTTGATTCTCCGCTCCCTGACGGCAAAATCGCATTCGGCGAGGGGGCGGAGAATCCCCGATGATATCAAAATCGGAGGCGGCACCGCTTTCGCAATGCTCCACCCCCTGAAAAGCAGTGTACTCTAGCAGTCTGCCGAGCCACGTATCCACCCGCCCCGCGATGCTCCACCCCCTGAAAAGCAGTGTACTCTAGCAGTCTGCCGAGCCACGTATCCACCCGCCCCGCGATGCTCCACCCCCTGTAAAGCAGTGTACTCTAGCAGTCTGCCGAGCCACGTATCCACCCGCCCCGCGATGCTCCACCCCCTGAAAAGCAGTGTACTCTAGCAGTCTGCCGAGCCACGTATCCACCCGCCCCGCGATGCTCCACCCCCTGAAAAGCAGTGTACTCTAGCAGTCTGCCGAGCCACATATCCACCCGCCCCGCGATGCTCCACCCCCTGAAAAGCAGTGTACTCTAGCAGTCTGCCGAGCCACGTATCCACCCGCACCGCGATGCTCCACACCCTGTAAAGCAGTGTACTCTAGCAGTCTGCCGAGCCACATATCCACCCACCCCGCGATGCTCCACCCCCTGTAAAGCAGTGTACTCTAGCAGTCTCCGAGCCACATATCCACCCACCCCGCGATGCTCCACCCCCTGAAAAGCAGTGTACTCTAGCAGTCTGCCGAGCCACATATCCACCCACCCCGCGATGCTCCACTCCCTGAAAAGCAGTGTACTCTAGCAGTCTGCCGAGCCACGTATCCACCCGCCCCGCGATGCTCCACTCCCTGTAAAGCAGTGTACTCTAGCAGTCTCCGAGCCACATATCCACCCACCCCGCGATGCTCCACCCCCTGAAAAGCAGTGTACTCTAGCAGTCTGCCGAGCCACATATCCACCCACCCCGCGATGCTCCACCCCCTGAAAAGCAGTGTACTCTAGCAGTCTGCCGAGCCACATATCCACCCGCCCCGCGATGCTCCGTCCCCAACCGGCCGAGTTCCCGAGGGCGTGGGACACGTGTGGTCTCATCCATCGTGAACTTAGCGTGGCGGTCGCAGACTCAGTCCAGGGATTTCCTGGAGTACAGGTTAGAACCAGCCAATAACTGAGTATTACAGTGGAAGCTCAAGCTAAAGTCATGAGCTCCATTGTTGCTGCTATCCAGTATTAGAGAGCTGCTGGATGTTCCTACAGATCCCAAGTGCTCAAAGGGCTGTGACAGGAGTCCATAGAATCCGTAAAATCACTACAGTACAGAAGGAGGCATTCCAGCCATCATGTCTGCAGTGACCCTCTGAAAGAGCACCCGACCGAGGCCCAACCCCCACCCTATCACTCCGCCTTACCTGCACATCTTTGGACACTAAGCGGCAATTTAGCATGGCCAATCCACCTAACCTGCATATCTTTGGACACTAAGCAGCAATTTAGCATGGCCAATCCACCTAACCTGCATATCTTTGGACACTAAGCAGCAATTTAGCATGGCCAATCCGCCTTACCTGCACATCTTTGGCCACAAAGCGGCAATTTAGCATGGCCAATCCACCTTACCTGCATATCTTTGGACACTAAGCGGCAATTTAGCATGGCCAATCCACCTAACCTGCATATCTTTGGACACTAAGCGGCAATTTAGCATGGCCAATCCACCTTTCCTGTATATCTTTGGACACTAAGCAGCAATTTAGCATGGCCAATCCACCTAACGTGCATATCTTTGAACTGTGGGAGGAAACCGGAGCACCCGGACGAAACCCACACAGATGGGGAGAATGTGCAAACCTCAAACTGTTATGACATTCTGTGCTAGTGCGCGGTTGATTCCAGCCCCACAGATCCCGGAATCCCATCACAAGTAAATTAACCAATAATTTGTATGGAGTTTGCAGACTCTGGCTCCTTGATTGCTTAATAAATTACAGCCATCTGGTTTGTAAGTTGAACACAATAACTGTTTTGTTATAACAGGAACAAAGTTGAAATATTCCACCCTTTACCCAAACACACATAAGATACACACACATAGAGGGAGGGGAAGGGGTAAAATAATAGAATTAAGATTAAATGTCCTTGTTTCCGATGTCAAGGTTGTTGCAGAAGGCTGTCCTCCCAAGATGCTTAAGGATTGAAGCCACCGGTGTGTGTTTAGAGATGGTCTCCCGGCAGTAATATTCAGTCAGTGCTCCCAGACAATACGTTTTCCTCTGGAGAGGCACATTAATTTTTACCAACCTTCACTCAAAGGAAGATCCTCAGGCCTGTCCAATTCTTATTTACTTCCAACTCCACCAGTATGACCATCAGCTTTACTGAGATAAGAATGAAGTTTCCACACAAGCTTTTCAAAGGGAGTTTTTTAAACAACCACCCTTGCCTTCACTGGTGGCTAGATTGGATTATTTGCAGTTTAATCTGGCTGTGGAGAGAGAAAGGTCTTTACTTTGGATCTTCAAAAATAATCCATTAGATGAGAAAGTGAGAGATCAAGGCTGTGACTCTCCAACTTCTGACGTCAAAACAAAAGTAAAAAACACATTCACACAGAGGAAGGAACATGCAGGAAAAACCCTGACCAATCAGCAGGGGCCATTGATAAGGCCCGGCAATTCTAAACAGTCCATGGGCCGACAGCCAAGTCGATCATGATGTATCAGCACTGATCATCCTGGAATCTGCTGATCCGAGACATAAATAGCTCCTTATAATCTGCCTTGCCTTAGTTCATAGGTCAACCCTCAGTTTACCAGCCACTCGAATTAAAGATGCAATCCATCTGAAAGGCATAGGCTCATTAATTGTCTATGTACAAAAATTGAAAGAGCAGAATAACAGAAATTAAAAGGGAAAAAAATATAAGGAACAAACAGAGAGATCCTTACATCACAGACAGTCAACCAAAGCTGGAATTGAACCAGGCTCCCTGGCACTGTGAGGCAGCAACCACTGTTCCATCCAGGAACCCGTGCTCCAGCAGACTACTATGATTACTGCTACATCGCTCTGGAGATGTGGCAGCGGCTCCATGGGGAACGTATCTGCTCTCCTCTCTCATCTTCACTTTATGGTCACTTGGCCATGTCCTTGCTGTCATCTTTCAGTCTGCCAGCCCAGACAAGTGCTGCCTGTGTCGCGGTGATTCAACAACACCAACATAAATCTTAATGTACTGGAAGGTCCCAAGGTGCCTCAACAGGAGTGTTACAATTCAAAGTATGACGCCAAGTCACATGAGGAGGTACTGGGACAAATGACCAAAGGCGTGGCCAAAGATATAGAGTTATAGAGTGTCTTAAAGAAGGAAAGTGAGGTAAAGAGACAAAGAGATTTAGGGAGGGAGTTCCAAGCATTTGGGATCAAGGCAGTTGATGGAATGGTGGAATTAATATTGGTGATGCGCAAGAGGGTAAGATTTAATGAAGGTAGATATCTCAGAGGGTTGTGGGATTGGGGGAGATTATGGAGAAAGGGAGGGGGTGAGGCCATGGAGGGTATTGAAAACAAGGGAGTGAATTTTAAAATCAAGAAGTCTCTTGACTGTGAGCCAGGGTAGGTCAGCTAGTCAACTGGGTGACATGGGAATGGGACTTAGTGTGAGCTCAGACATGGACAGCAGGGTTTTGGATGAGCTGAGGTTTATAGAGGGTAGAATGTGGGAGGCCAGACGGGTGTGGGTTGGAATAGTCATGTCCAGAGGTCACAAAGGCAGGAATGAGGGCTTCGGCAGCAGAAGAACTGAGACAGGAGCCAAGTCGAGCGATGTGACAGAGGTGGAGGTAGATGAATAGTGGAAATGGCACAAATATGAGGTCGGAAGTTCATCTTGGGATCGAATGTGACACCGGGTTGAGGAACAAACTGACCTAATCTCAGATTATTGCCTGGGACAGAGATGGAGTCAGGAATTAGGAGAATTGAGTTCAGAGCAAAGACTAAGGAAAACAATTGGTGGGATTTTATTGCAGCTCCCGCTGGCAGGATCATCCAATCCCGCCAATGGGGATTTAAATGGATCACCGTATCTGCCAGGAAGTCTCAGAGAATGGTGTTCATCTTCTCAAGGGCGGAACAGTGGCATAGTGGTTAGCACTGCTGCCTCATAGCATCAGGTACTCGGGTTCAATTCCAGCTTTGGTCACTGACTGAGGGGAGTCTGCACGTTCTCCCCCTAACTGCTTTGATTTCCTCCGGGTGCTCGGGTTTCGTCCCACAGTCCAAAAATGTACAGGTTAGGTGGATTGGCCATGATAAATTGCTCCTTTGTGTCCAAAGATGCACAAGTTAGGTGGGGTTATGGTGGTACAAGGATAGAGCAAGGCAGTGGGCTTGGGTAGGGTGCCCGGGCAAGAGGGTTGGTGCAGACCTGTTGGGTTGAACGGCCTCCCTCTACGCTTTAGGAATTCTATTCCATTCTATGAATTGGAGGAGGTTTCTGCTCAGCTAGGACGACATTGTCTGATGAGCCATCTGATTTCAGGTCCTCAACACCCAGAACTGCTGGGATTGACTTGGAAGACCATCTACAATCTCCTCCAGTGAAATTCAGCAGCCACACCGAGCCTGCTCGGGCACAAAGTAGCATGAAGGTAGGCACAAAGATAATGCACAACGGTCAATAGTTTATATCTGTTTGAATAAGTGAATAGGTTTTTGGATAAAGATGCCATGATAAAGATTATTGTAAGTGGATTTTCTAGTGGTATCTTAGCCTAGGGCCTTGTGGTAATAGTGCCTCCCAAATGGATGGTGAAGTGGGGAATAATGGAACGTGGGTACTGAAGGAATGTTCGCCTATGAGAAGCAGAGTCTGAGTAGATTCTCTTGAACAGTCCATCCCGAGTGATTGAGTCGTGGATGTCTCCTTCTTGTTTTCTCTTCTTCCTCTATCCCTGGTAGTCTCTGAATTCCTGGTGGAATTCAGCCTCGTGGTGATGTTGTGGAGGATAAAACAGTCCAGTTGCTTCTAAGTCGAAGGTCAGGCAAGCTGAGAGTTGTCGCGTCCAACAACTCAGGCTGAGAATTGATGCTGGGCCCAGGGTCACTCCGGCTGAGAGTTGGTGATGGGCCCAGGGTCACTCAGGCCGAGAGTTCGTGATGGGCCCAGTGTCACTCAGGCTGAGAGGTGTTGCTGGGCCCAGGGTCACTCAGGCTGAGAGTTGATGCTGGGCCCAGGGTCACTCAGGCTGACAGTTGTTGCTGGGCCCAGTGTCACTCAGGCTGAGAGTTGTTGCTGGGCCAAGGGTCACTCAGGCTGAGAGTTGTTGCTGGGCCCAGGGTCACTCAGGCTGAGAGTTGATGCTGGGCCTAGGGTCACTCAGGCTGAGAGTTGTTGGTAGGCCCAGAGTCACTCAGGCTGAGAGTTGATGCTGGGCCCAGGGTCACTCAGGCTGAGAGTTGTTGGTAGGCCCAGAGTCACTCAGGCTGAGAGTTGATGCTGGGCCCAGGGTCACTCAGGCTGAGAGTTGTTGGTAGGCCCAGGGTCACTCAGGCTGAGAGTTGATGCTGGGCCCAGGGTCATTCAGGCTGAGAGTTGATTCTGGGCCCAGGGTCACTCAGGCTGAGAGTTGATGCTGGGCCCAGGCTCACTCAGGCTGAGAGTTGTTGCTGGGCCCAGGGTCACTCAGGCTGAGAGTTGTTGCTGGGCCCAGTGTCACTCAGGCTGGGAGTTGTTGGTAGGCCCAGTGTCACTCAGGCTGAGAGTTGTTGCTGGGCCCAGGGTCACTCAGGCTGAGAGTTGGTGATGGGCCCAGGGTCACTCCGACTGAGAGTTATTGCTAGACCCAGGATCACTCAGGCTGAGAGTTGTTGGTAGGCCCAGTGTCACTCAGGCTGAGAGTTGGTGATGGGCACAGGGTCACTCCGACTGAGAGTTATTGCTAGACCCAGGATCACTCAGGCTGAGAATTGTTGCTGGGCCCAGAGTCACTCAGGCTGAGAATTGTTGCTGGGCCCAGTGTCACTCAGGCTGAGAGTTGTTGGTAGGCCCAGTGTCACTCAGGCTGAGAGTTGTTGCTGGGCCCAGGGTCACTCAGGCTGAGAGTTGGTGATGGGCCCAGGGTCACTCCGACTGAGAGTTATTGCTAGACCCAGGATCACTCAGGCTGAGAGTTGTTGGTAGGCCCAGGATCACTCGGGCTGAGAGTTGATGCTGGGCCCAGGATCACTCGGGCTGAGAATTGTTGCTGGACCCAGAGTCACTCAGGCTGAGAGTTGTTGCTGGGTCCGATGTTCAGCAAAATCTTCAGACTGAAGAGACTTTTTCAGAGACAGCAACGTTAATAAGTAAGCTGGATAGCCGATGAATCCACTTTTCACCTTTGACTACTGAAATGCAGAAAATGTAGTTATTACCACAATGAGCAACTGATTAACAGTCAGTAAAAGTTCCAGCTCTAAACATATTTTCTGGAGTTAACAAGTAACCACGGCAATAACAAGATGATGAAGATGATGCTGTGTGAAGCGAGCAGTGGGGGGAATTTATCACAATGAAAACACTTCAGTAACTTCCCAGAATGTGTCTGAACCTGGCCTTAAGACCATCTACACCTCTGTAATTTTTCCAAGCCTATTCAAATATCAAAGCTTTACTGTTTGGCAGTACGGTTCACAAAAATTGAACACAGATATGTGTGAACACGGTATTCTCACAGAGTTATTTCACAAAGCTGCATTTCAGTTGCACTATCAGAATTGGGAGTCAGTACAGACTCGATGGGCTGAATGCCCTCCTTCTTCACTGTAAGGACTCTATCATTCTGCAGTAGAAACTCAGAATACAGACACTACTATTGTTCACAGTCCATCATCTGATGAAGGATCATCAACCGGAAACTACTTTCTCCACAGATGGTACCTGACTGGCTGCGTCTTTCCAGAACATTCTGTTTAGGTCCAAAAATCGGTCCTCCAATTTATGGCTAGGATTACTGAGGTGTTGGCCCAAGGGAGAGGCGATGGTTACGTGGAGCTTGGAGCTACAATCATAGAACATAGAACATAGAACAGTACAGCACAGAACAGGCCCTTTGGCCCTCGATGTTGTGCCGAGCATTGTCCGAAACCAAGATCAAGCTATCCCACTCCCGGTCATTCTGGTGTGCTCCATGTGCCTATCCAATAACCGCTTGAAAGTTTCTAAAGTGTCCAACTCCACTATCACAGCAGGCAGTCCATTCCACACCCTAACCACTCTCTGAGTAAATAACCTACCTCGGACATCCCTCCAATATCTCCCAACCCGAACCTTATAGTTATGCCCCCTTGTAACAGTTACAACCACCCGAGGAAATAGTCTCTGAACGTCCACTCTATCTATCCCCCTCATCATCTTATAAACCTCCATTAAGTCACCTCTCATCCTCCTCCGCTACAAAGCTCCCTATCTCCCTCAACCTTTCCTCATAAGACCTATCCTGCAAACCAGGCAGCATCCTAGTGAATCTCCTTTGCACCCTTTCCAGTGCTTCCACATCCTTCCGATAATGAGGTGACCAGAACTGCACACAATACTCCAAATGTGGTCTCACCAGGGTCATGTACAGTTGCAGCATAACCCCACAGCTCTTGAACCCAAGCCCCTGTTAATAAACGCGAACACATGTAATTGATAATATGGAAAGATGTGTCATTTGAAACATGGAAGTCTGGCAATACCTGATCTAAGAGAAACATGAGAGGATACAGGGAAAGATCCCATGAAGGGTTAATAGCAGCTGCAAAGAACAGCATTATAAAATGCAGATTCCTTCTTCCAAGCAGGCTTAGCAAACAAACAGGATTTTTGTATGAAGATAAAAACAATGGCTCAAACCTTCATTGAAACTAACCATCTTAATAAGCATCTGGAAAAGCATGGATGTGGGTTTCAGTTGAATTAGGTGACTAATGTTTAAAACAGGCAGGTCTTTCAAATCATAACCAAGTCGATTTTAGATTCGGCTAAAAGCAATGATTCACACCTTCATTGAAGTAAAATCAGCAGATAGAAAAGAATGACTAGGGGGAAAATATATAGGTGTGAAATTCTGCTAACACCAGGTACATTAAAAGAAAATTGGGGACTATCAGCCTACGAGAAACATAATTTAAAGCCAAAATCAAAGTCAAAACTATGAGCTGGGGACACAATTGGATAATAAAACTATAGAAATGACAGGAATTAAAAATAACACCTCTTGAAATGAAAGCATTTTGAACATCACAAAGGAAGAATGTAATCAGATCTATGAGCTGAGGTCATGCCCAAAATGAACACTTAGTCGTTTTGGAAAAATTCAGATTAAAGGTACCTTTTACAATCCAAGTGAAATAAAAGTTACTCTACAATAAAGTCATAAAAACTTAATAACTGTTAGAAAGATGTATAAACCCTGAGAAAGGGGACAGGAGATTAGGAAGTCCAGGAGAGAAGGAGAGAAGCAGACAAGGAACAAGCAGCTCAGAGTCAGTTTACAGTCAGCTCGGTCATGGGAAAGGGACAGAGCCAAGTAGCCGAGCTAAAACAGCTAATACATCTAAGGAAGACCAGCATTTAAAGAGGAGGCAGAGTCAGCTCAGAGTCAGCTCAGAGATAGCCAGCAGAGCCAGTTCTCACAGCTTGGTACATAGGATCGACAAGACATAGCAACCGAGCTAACCAGTGAATACATCTAAAGAAGACCAGACTTTAAAGAAGATTGATTGTCAAGGTGGGCGTGAAGGTCCCTTCAACCAACCAGAAGGATCCAGAAGCAAGATCTTTTTACCTTTCTGTAAAGAACATGATTACAGCTTTTAAAAGAAAAAATATAACAACAAAATAACTTAAAAGTTTTAACCTGAAACAGTGGTTATTCCTAAGTCTACTTAACTTACTTTGCAATGCGGGACCCAGGATCGATGCTACTAAGTGATAAGTAGATGAAATCGTCTGTGAAGGTATGGGTTATACCGGGGGATAACATGAAAATATAGTTTGACCTGAATAGCACCCACCGAAGCCTGCATAGGAGTCAGGGAGTGAGAATCCCTGTTCACCATTTAGAATGTCGGCCCTTTTTGGTATAGGGGGACTTCTAAGAATAGTGGTGAGTTTTCAACAACACACACTATAGGCCTTCTTCACGGCTCAATCCACTTGAGTGGCAACCTTCAGAGATCTGTGGACATGAACCCCAAGTTACCTCTGTCCTCCACATTCCTCAGAACCCTGCTGTTGACCCTATAATCTGCATTCAAATTTGTCCTACCAAAATGAATCACCTCGCACTTATCAGGGTTAAACTCCATCTGCCATTTTTCGGCCCAGCTCTGCATCCTATCAATATCTCTTTGCAGCCTACAACAGCCCTCCAACTCATCCACTACTCCACCAATCTTGGTGTCATCAGCAAATTTACTGACCCACCCTTCAGCCCCCTCCTCCAAGTCATTGATAAAAATCACAAATAGCAACCGGTCTCCAGTCTGAAAATTTTCCATCCACCACCACAATCAGCCATGATCTCATTGAATGGCGGAGCAGGCTCGAGGGGCCAGATGGCCTACTCCTGCTCCTAGTTCTTATGTTCTTATGTCTTCTATGTGACAGCCAGTTACTTATCCAATTGGTCAGATTTCCCTATATCCCACACCTCCTTACTTTCTTCATGAGCCGACCATGGGGAATCTTACCAAACGCCTTACTGAAATCCATGTATACGACATCAACTGCTCTAGCTGCATCTACACACTTAGTTACCTCCTCAAAGAATTCAATCAAATTTGTAAGGCAAGACTTGAATTCACAAATCCATGTGGACTATTCTGGATTAAGCTGCATCTTTCCAAATGGTCATAAATCCTATCCTTCAGGACCTTTTTTCCATTAACTTACCGACCACCAAAGTAAGACTAACTGGCCTATAATTACCAGGGTCATTCCTATTCCCTTTCTTGAACAGAGGAACAACATTTGCCACTCTCCAGTCCTCTGGCACTATCTCCGTGCACAGTGAGGACCCAAAGATCAAAGCCAAAGGCTCTGCAATCTCATCCCTTGCCTCCCAAAGAATCCTAGGATATATCCCATATGTCCCAGGGGACCTGTCGACACTCAGGTTTTTCAAAATTGCTAATACATCCTTCCTCAGAATATCTACCTCCTCCAGCCTACCCGCCTGTATCACACTCTCATCCTCAAAAACATGGCCCCTCTCCTTGGTGAACACTGAAGAAAAGTATTCATTCAACCCTTCTCCTAACTCTTCTGACTCCTTGCACAAGTTCCACTACTGGCCTTGACCAGCCCTAACCTCACCCTGATCATTCTTTTATTTCTCACATAAGAGTAAAAAGCCTTGGGGTTTTCCTTGATCCGACCCACCAAGGAATTCTCATGCTCCCTCCTAGCTCTTCGCCCTTTCTTCAGCTCATTCCTTGCTACCTTGTAACCCTCAAGCGACCCAACTAAACCCTGTTTTATCATCCTTACATACATTTCCTTTTTCCTCTTGACAAGACATTCAACCTCTTTTGTGAACCATGGTTGCCTCACATGGCCATTTCCTCCCTGCTTGACAGGGACATACCTATCAAGGACACGCAGTATTTGTTCCTTGAACAGGTTCCAATTTCATTTGTGCCTTTCCCTGACAGTTTCTGTTCCCATCTTATGCTCCCTAATTCTTGCCTAATTGCATCAAATTACCCCTCCCCCAATTTTAAACCTTTCCCTGCCGTATGGTCCTATCCCCCTCCATTGCAAAAGTGAAAGACACCAATTTGTGGTCACTATCTCCAAAGTGCTCTCCCACAAACAAATCTAACACTTGCCCGGTTCATTACCCAGTACCAAATCCAATGTGGGCCCACCTCTTGTCGGCCTATCCGCATATTTTGTCAGGAAACCCTCCTGCATACACTGTACAAAAACTGCCCCATCCGAACTGTTCGACCTATAGAGGTTCCAATCAATATTTGGAAAGTTAAAGTCACCCATGACAACTACCCTAAGACCTCCACACCTATCCATAATCTGTTTTGCAATTTCTTCCTCCACATCTCTATTGCTATTTGGGGGTCTATAGAAAACTCCGAACAACGTGACCGCTCCTTTCCTATTTCTAACTTCAGTCCATATTACCTCAGTAGGCAGATCCTCTTCGAACTGCCTTTCTGCAGCCGTTAATCTATCCTTGATTAACAATGCTACTCCTCCACCTCTTTTACCACCTTCCCTACTCTTACTGAAAAATCTTGTGGTGATATGCATCACTCTAAATACACAAGGGGTTAATGTAAATACATGTAGACTAGCTAGACACTCGAGGGAGCACCAGAGACATGACACACAGCCATTTAACCAATAGGTCAGTGAGATAGGACATGACCAATGGGCATTCACGATACACACAGAGGTGACACTACCACAGGGGGCATTACATCAACCCATATATAAAGGACACAACACACATGATCTTCCTCTGTCCAGTGGAGACACTCAGTGAGTAGAGACACTGGGTTGATTCAATATCACACCCACCACGTGGATTGCAGCAGGCTGGTTTGTCAGTATGAGTAGCTATAGAAGGATTAACAGTAGTGGCGAACCTAAGTAAGAGAATTGTAAATAGTTCAATAAACGTGTTGAAGTTATCTCCACGTCTGAACCTTCCTTTGTCAGCGTGCACATCAAGGAAGCCGCTTATTCTACGCCAAGAGTATGACAAGCCACATCTATACCCCGGAACTTCCAACAACCATTCATGTCCCTGTTCTAATCATGTCTCCGTAATGTCCACAACATCGTAGTCCCAAGTACCAATCCACACTCCAAGTTCACCTAACTTATTCCGGATGCTCCTTGCATTGAAGTAGACACACTTCAACCCACCTTCCTGTTTGCCGGTACACTCCTGCGACCTTGATGCCCTCCTCAGTACCTCACTACTCTCAACACTGGCTTCTGGACTACAACTCGTTTTCCCATCCCCGTGACAAATTAGTTTAAACCCCCGAAGAGCCGTAGCAAATTTTCCACCCAGGATATTGGTGCCCCTCTGGTTCAGGTGCAAACCATCCTGTTTATACAGGTCCCACCTTCCCCAGAATGTGCTCCAATTATCCATGTAACTGAAACCCTCCCTCCTATACCATCCCTTCAGCCAAGTGTTTATCTGCACTCTCTCCCTGTTCCTCAACTCGCTAACATGTGGCACCGGCAACAAACCAGAGGTGACAACATTCTTTGTCCTGGCTCTCAGCTTCCACCCTAGCTCCCTAAATTCCTGTTTTAAATCCCCGTCCCTTCTCTTATCTATGTCGTTGGTACCGATGTATACCACGACTTGTGTCTGTTCCCCCTTCCCTTTAAGGATTCTGAAAACACGGTTCAAGACGTCATGGACCCTGGCACCCGGGAGGCAACATACCATCCGTGAGTCTCTTTCGTTGTAACAGAACCGTCTATCTGTCCCTCTAGCTATCGAGTCCCCAATAACGTACTCTCCTGCTCTCCCTCCTTCCCTTCTGAGGCACAGGGACAGACTCAGTGCTGGAGATCCGTTCACCATGGCTTACTCCTGGTAGGTCATCCCCCTCAACAGTATCCAAAGCGGTATACTTGTTACTGAGGGGAATGAACACAGAGGATCCCTGCACTGGCTGCTTCGTCCAAGCCCCTCACACTGTCACCCATCTATCTTGATTCTTTGGAGTAACTGCATCCCTGAAGATACTATCTATGACCACCTCTGCCTCCCGAATGAACCGAAGTTCATCCAGCTCCAGCTCCAGTTCCCTAACATGGTTTCTAAGGAGCTGGAGATGGGTGCACTTCCCACAGGTGAAATCAGTAGGGTCACTGATGGCGTCCCTCACCTCAAACATTCTGAAGGAGGAACATTGCACTGCCTTCCCTGCCATACCCTCTAGATAGCTTGTGGATGAAACAAGAAAAAGAAAGAAAGAAAGAGCTTACCTGATATTCACTCACTCCCTTAGGTTAGAGGAGGTGACAGGGTGGGGGACTGTACAAGTGTAGTGTCTTGGGTTTCAGGACCGCCCACTTAAATACAGGTAAAAATAAAACACAACCAGCAACCACTGCGCTCCGCACTATAACAGCAATCTGCTGTTATTGGCCCGCGCAAACAATTTAAATCTTTACTACTTACCCAGCAGTCACTCTGTCCTCACTCTGACGGATTCAGCTGGAAACCCCAACAGTAAGTTTTTAAAAAAATTTACTCCCCTTCTCAGCAAGTACTCACTCAGCAACCACTGCGCTCCGCACTATAACAGCAATCCTTTCCAGGACCGCAGTATTCATCCTCACTGCCACACCACCAGTGCCCTGTGTCTGAAAGGCAGCCAGCACAGGCCGCTGATTCTGGGCCCTCAAGGGCCAGAGAGCTGCTTGAGGTCACCCTGCCAGTCTTAACTGCAGCCACTGTAGTAACACTGTGTCGCAGTTTGAAGTCAGACACAGGCAGATGGAAGAGAGGCACTAAGGGAATCCATGAGGGGGAGGTGATGGCGAAGTGCTATTGTCACTGAACTAGCAAACCAGAGACCCAGAGTAACCCGAGTTGAAATCCCACCATGGAAGATGATAAAATTTGCATTCAATAAAAATAAATCTGAAATTAAAAACTGAATGATGATGAAACCATTGTTGAATGTCATTAAAAACTCGCCTAGTTCACGAATGCTGCCCTTACCCAGTCTGGGTTTAAATGTGACTCCAGCCCCACAGCAATGTGGTTGACTCTTAAAATCCCCCTGAAATGACCTAACAAGCCATTCAGTACTTGTACTGAACCAGTGCTGACCCAGCTAGTTATGCTCATATCCCATGAATAACAAAAATAACACAGCGGTGATGAGTTTATGTTTGCATGGCGTAGCTTAATTTATAAATGGTGGTACTGCGGTTACTGTGGTGTGTTGTAAAGTGAATTTACCATGAGTGCTGCCAGGATATAGGGCCAGTTTGGTGATGATTTGCTGCTTCTGACAGTACAGCACTGAGGGAATAGAATCCTCTTCCGTTCTGGTATGGATGTACGGTTGTTAAGTCTAGAACCCTGCATCATGGGGAAGCTTGCAATCCTCATTGAAGCTGTGTTGTCGCACAGTCCAATTGTCAGGAAGGAAAGAATAGGCAGCACGGTAGCATTGTGGATAGCACAATGGCTTCACAGCTCCAGGGTCCCAGGTTCGATTCCGGCTTGGGTCACTGTCTGTGCGGAGTCTGCACATCCTCCCTGTGTGTGCGTGGGTTTCCTCCAGGTGCTCCGGTTTCCTCCCACAGTCCAAAGATGTGCAGGTTAGGTGGATTGGCCATGATAAATTGCCCTTAGTGTCCAAAATTGCCCTTAGTGTTGGGTGGGGTTACTGGGTCATTGGGATAGGGTGGAGGTGTTGAACTTGGGTAGGGTGCTCTTTCCAAGAGCCGGTGCAGACTCGATGGGCCGAATGGCCTCCTTCTGCACTGTAAATTCTATGATCTATATATATAGACAGATACATAGATGGAATGGTGTCAGCTCTCAGGCACATCAAAGCTCACAGCCACCTTCACATTTCACTGACACTGCAGTCCTTGCTCTGTTCTGAGGCTGCAAGTTGATGCTGCAGTTGGGGGGCAGATTTCATTGAGGGTTGTGCCCTTTTCCCCTTCCTCTTCCTCCCTCTTCCAGCAGATTGTCATGCTCTGCATGGCCTCTGCTCAGCCCTCCAGTCATGCTGTATTTCTCAGGGGAATGCCCACCAGTGGTTCTATGTCTGGGAGCAGCTGGTTTGCACAGTAACCTTGAAGTCAGAACAATGTCCTTCACCACTTGCCAGAGACGTGAGCAACTTAGGGGAATTCTAGAAAGATCAAACATTTCTATAATCATGGCAACGGCCAAAAGAAATTAATCACCAGCTAACCTGAAAAAGGTGATGGTCCCTTTTAATAGCCCTGGTTGGAAGGTGCGGCAAGTGACACTGGGTGGACGCCCAGGCACCAAATTTTAATGGTACCCGGGCAGTCCATTCACTCCTTGAACCCACCGCACAGTCCTGCCTCAGTAACACCCCTCCCCCTGTGCCTTGGTGCAGTGTGTGCTCCAGGCAGACAATATCTCTCAAGGACAGTGTTAAAGAGAGGCAAAGGCAGCATCTACTGACCTGAAACTCCAGGAAGAAGTCGATCTCGCCAGGTCCACGCCCAGTATGTACAGTCCTGAAAGTGAGCGTTCAAAATTCCCATTGGTGGGGTGGGGTGGAGTGGACTAAATTTGGGATGGAACAAGATTCCAGTGGGTTGGCTTTTTATTGAGGTTGTGAGATGAAAATGGGATTGCTGATATTGTTGCTGAGATTGCTGACTGGGTTGTTACCCGTGCCACGTGCTAGCAAAGTGAGAAATAAGGAGAGAGAGGAGTTGAACACGTGGCTACAGGGATGGTGCAGGAGGGAGGGTTTTGGTTTCCTGGATAATTGGGGCTCATTCTGGGGTAGGTGGGACCTCTACAAACAGGATGGTCTTCACCTGAACCAGAGGGGTACCAATATCCTGGGGAGGAGATTTGCTAGTGCTCTTCGGGGGGGTTTAAACTAATTCAGCAGGGGGATGGGAACCTAAATTGTAGTCCCAGTGTACAGGATGTTGAGAGTAGTGAGGTCAGGGATAGGGTTAAAAGTTCGAAAGAGGGCACCGGCAAGCAGGACGCTGGTTTGAAGTGTGTCTACTTCAACGCCAGGAGCATCCGGAATAAGGTGGGTGAGCTTGCAGCATGAGTTGGTACCTGGGATCTCGAAGTTGTGGCAATTTCGGAGACATGGCTAGAGCAGGGACAGGAATGGTTGTTGCAGGTTCCAGGATTTAGATGTTTCTGTAAGAACAGAGAAGATGGTAAAAGAGGGGGGGGTGTGGCATTGTTAATCAAGGAAAGTATTACGGCGGTAGAAAGGACGCTTGAGGACTCGTCTACTGAGGCAGTATGGGCCGAGGTTAGGAACAGTAGAGGAGAGGTCACCCTGTTGGGAGTTGTCTATAGACCTCCGAATAGTTCCAGAGATGTAGAGGAAAGGATTGCAAAGATGATTCTTGACAGGAGCGAGAGTAACAGGGTAGTTGTTATGGGGGACTTTAACTTTCCAAATATTGACTGGAAATACTATAGTTCGAGTACTATAGTTGGGTCAGTTTTTGTGCAGTGTGTGCAGGAGGGTTTTCTGACACAGTATGTAGACAGGCCAACAAGGGGCGAGGCCACATTGGATTTGGTACTGGGTAATGAACCCGGCCAGGTGTTAGATTTAGATGTAGGTGAGCACTTTGGTGATAGTGATCACAACTCGGTTATGTTTACTTTAGCAATGGGCAGGGATAGGTATATACCGCAAGGCAAGAATTATAGCTGGGGGAAAGGCAATTATGATGCTATTCGGCAAGATTTAGGATGTCTAGGATGGGGAAGGAAACTGCAGGGGATGGGTACAATCGAAATGTGGAGCTTTTTCAAGGAACAGCTACTGCGTGTCCTTGATAAGTATGTACCTGTCAGGCAGGGAGGAAGTTGTCGAGCAAGGGAACCGTGGTTTACTAAGGAAGTTGAAGCACTTGTCAAGAGGAAGAAGAAGGCTTATGTTAGGATGAGACATGAAGGCTCAGTTAGGGCACTTGAGAGTTACAAGTTAGCCAGGAAGGACCTAAAGGGAGAGTTAAGAAGAGCGAGGAGAGGACACGAAAAGTTGTTGGCGGATAGGATCAAGGAAAACCCTAAGGCTTTCTATAGGTATATCAGGAACAAAAGAATGACTAGAGTACGATTAGGGAAAATCAAGGATAGTAGTGGAAAGTTGTGTGTGGAATCAGAGGAGATAGGGGAAGCGTTAAATGGATATTTTTCGTCAGTATTTACACTGGAGAAAGACAATGTTGTCGAGGAGAACACTCAGGTTCAGTCGACCAGGCTAGATGGAATTGAGGTTCAAAAGGAGGAGGTGTTAGCAATTTTAGAAAATGTCAAAATAGATAAGTCCCCTGGGCCAGATGGGATTTATCCTAGGATTCTCTGGGAAGCCAGGTAGGATATTGCAGAGCCTTTGTCCTTGATCTTTATGTCGTCTTTGTCAACAGGAATAGTGCCGGAAGACTGGAGGATAGCAAATGTTGTCCCCTTGTTCAAGAAGGGGAGTAGAGACAACCCTGGTAATTATAGACCTGTGAGCCTTACTTCGGTTGTGGGTAAAATGTTGGAAAAGGTTATAAGAGATAGGGTTTATAATCATCTTGAAAAGAACAAGTTGATTAGCGATACTCAACACGGTTTTGTGAAGGGTAGGTCATGTCTCACAAACCTTATTGAGTTTTTTGAGAAGGTGACCAAACAGGTGGATCAGGGTAAAGCTGTTGATGTGGTGTATATGGATTTCAGCAAGGCGTTTGATAAGGTTCCCCACGGTAGGCTATTGCAGAAAATAAGGAAGTATGGAATTGAAGGTGATTTAGCGGTTTGGATCAGTAATTGGCTAGCTGAAAGAAGACAGAGGGTGGTGGTTGATGGCAAATGTTCATCCTGGAGTTCAGTTACTAGTGGTGTACCGCAAGGATCTGTTTTGGGGCCACTGCTGTTTGTCATTTTTATAAATGACCTGGAGGAGGGTGTAGAAGGATGGGTTAGTAAATTTGCAGATGACACGAAGGTCGGTGGAGTTGTGGATAGTGCTGAAGGATGTTATAGGATACAGAGGGACATAGATAAGCTGCAGAGCTGGGCTGAGAGGTGGCAGATGGAGTTTAATGCGGAAAAGTGTGAGGTGGTTCACTTTGGAAGGAGTAACAGGAATGCAGAGTACTGGGCAAGATTCTTGGTAGTGTAGATGAACAGAGAGATCTCGGCATCCAGGTACATAAATCCCTGAAAGTTGCCACCCAGGTTAATAGGGCTGTTAAGAAGGCATATGGTGTGCTAGCCTTTATAAGCAGGGGGATTGAGTTTCGGAACCACAAGGTCATGCTGCAGCTGTACATAACTCTGGTGCGGCCGCACCTGGAGTACTGCGTGCAGTTCTGGTCACCACATTATAGGAAGGATGTGGAAGCTTTGGAAAGGGTTCAGAGGAGATTTACTAGGATGTTGCCTGGTATGGAGGGAAGGTCTTACGAGGAAAGGCTCAGGGAATTGAGGTTGTTTTCGTTAGAGAGGAGAAGGCTGAGAGGTGACTTAATAGAGACATATAAGATAGTCAGAGGGTTAGATAGGGTGGACAGTGAGAGTCTTTTTCCTCGGATGGTGATGACCAACACGAGGGGACATAGCTTTAAATTGAGGGGTGGTAGATATAGGACAGATGTCAGAGGCAGTTTCTTTACTCAGAGAGTAGTAGGGGTGTGGAACGCCCTGCCTGCAACAGTAGTAGACTCGCCAACTTTAAGGGTATTTAAGTGGTCACTGGATAGACATATGGATGAAAATGGAATAGTGTAGGTCAGATAGGCTTCAGATGGTTTCATAGGTCGGCGCAACATCGAGGGCCGAAGGGCCCGTACTGCGCTGTAGTGTTCTATGTTCTATGTTCTATAAATCTGTGGGGCACCTGCCCTGTCTTTAACCCACTGTGAAAGCCAGGATAAGGAAGATTCCAAACTAATTGCCCACTATTGGGAAACTGATTCCCGGCCTCCTGTCAAATCTGGCTCTCACCCCCGCCTGTCCATCCCGATTCCCACTGCTGGTGGGAGTGGAAGATTCCGCCCGAAGAGAGTGTATCTGTTACGCCGTGGATCTCCAAAATGACAGCAGTGGCTTCAAATCAGTGTTGCTCCTGTTCTACACAGTACTGGAAACATACCCTTCTTGCACCCACCAAAAATGGCATTTGGCGCGGTTCTAAGCAGAAGGGAGTGAGCAGGCATCGGGTGCCATTTTGGTATGTGAGAGGCATCCATCGTGCTCATCCAGCTGCTACTGAGTCCAATCTTACCCAAAGAGTTTAATCTCCATCAGTGTTCAAACAGTGAAGAAACTCCAGTACCAGAGCACCATCAGGTGGTGGGTTAATATCAAAGCGGTTCCCAGAATAAAAGATATGAATAGACAGTCAACTTGGGGTAATTGTAACCCCCAGCTATAGATGGGTTGGGGTTGGGTGAGGTATAATGGGCGCGATTCTCCGGACTCACGAAAAATCGGGAAAAACGGGCGCGTTTGACGACGGTCGGGAAGGGTCCATTTCCCGACGTATTCACTTCCGGGAAATAGGCTAGTAACGCGGCCGCGTCAATTACGTGCGCCATTACGACGGAACGCGGCGACGACACGAACACGCCCACGTGACGTCGCCCGACGCCGTAAAAATGCGCGGGCGAGCACAGAATCTGGCGGCCATGATGTCGGAGCCCAGGAGAGCTGCCCCTCGGTTTGTTGAGGCTGATGTGGAGGCGCTGCTCGATGCCGTCGAGCAGAGGAGGGGCATCATCTGCCCGCGTAGAGGGCATCGCCAACCTTTCGGCGTGGTACGCCAGGCCTGGCGTGAGGTGGCTGCTGCCGTCAGTGCTGTGGGGCAGACCCCTCGCTCTGTAGAGCAATGCAGGAAAAAGCTGCACGACCTCACCAGGGCTGCCAGGGTGAGTGCCAAGAGGGTGCCCCCTGGTCACAACCATCCCTCCCCCCTTAACTTAATCACCCACCTGCCCCCCTGGCACGGGGGGGTGGAGGGGGATTGGGGCAGAGTTATTTGAGGGTGGTTCACAAAGTTGTCACAGACCCAGCGCTCTGGCCTCCGTGGAGAGATGCAATGGTCTTATGACAACTTGACCCCCAAACTGTGCCAGTATCTGAACGGACTGCTGATACCTGTCGTATTGTAATGATCTACCTATGCCCCCTCCCCCAACAGGCCAAGTCCGCTCACAACACCCGTGAGCGGCACAAGACTGGAGGGGGTTCGCCCAACCTGCACCCCCTCACCACATTTGAGCTGAGGGCACTGGACCTTGTTGAGGGGTCTGGCACCCGGGAAGTCGCGCTATGCGAGGTTGGCGGATCTGCAGCAAGTGAGACAACCCTCCCTGACAAACACTCACCCCTCCCCCATCCTCTGTCCCATCACACACCCTGCCCACTGGGACACCTCCCCCATCCTCTGTCACTTTACACACCCTGCCCACTTGGACACCTCCCCCATCCTCTGTCCCTTTACACACCCTGCCCACTTGGACACCTCCCCCATCCTCTGTCCCTTTACACACCCTGCCCACTTGGACACCTCCCCCATCCTCTGTCCCTTTACACACCCTGCCCACTTGGACACCTCCCCCATCCTCTGTCCCTTCACACACCCTGCCCACTGGGATACCTCCCCCATCCTCTGTCCCTTCACACCCTGCCCACTGGGACCGTCCAGTGGCCGGCCGAGCGAATCTAAATAACCCATTTCATTCTCTTCCCTAGGACGTGATGCCGAACGACCAGGGCTGTCTGGCTGCAGATGGACACAGGCATCTGCCCCCACCTCACCTGGAGCCGCACGACAGAGGGTGCCCGATCAGCGGGGAGTCCCATCCTCCCCAACCCAATCTGCGGAGCAGGACGCCCAGAGGGTGGCGATACCAGAAGCCACAGAAATGGCCAGCGAACACCCTGCGGACTCTCAGCGGCCCCACACCATAGAGGAGGCGCTAAATACAGGCGACCTCGGGCTTGCGGCACTGCTGTCTCCCACACCATCCATCATCCCAGAGACACTCACCCCGGCGGGCCTATTTAGTGATGAGTCTCCTGGGTCACAGTCTGGTTCGCACATCACAGCTGAGCACGTACAGCAGGTGGAGGTCGGAGCAACCGAGGGCCCGGACTGGCGGAGGCCAGGCCAGGCCCAGCATGCAGCTGGCTCCCAGACGTTTTCTGAGTTCCTGGAGTTTCTCAACCCACCCGCACAGCCGATGCCTCAAGAAACCCAGGGTAATAATGACGGGATGAGTGCTGTTTTCCAGACTCTGCAGACGCTGTTAGAGGAGTCGAACCGCGTCCACGAGCAAGGAGTGGTGCCGCTCATGGCAGCAACCCAGGCCGACACCGCACGGGTGGCATCCGCGGCGGAGGCAATGGGTCAGGTTATGCAAGGCGTTGGGGTTAATGTGCACGCGTCATCCTCGGCCCTGGACAGGGTTGCCCTCTCACAGGCAGCAACGCGCCAGAGCCAAAACGACATTGCCGGCGCCCTGCAGGCCTTGGCCCAGTCTCACCAGGTCATGGGCCAGTCGCAGCAGTCAGTCGCCGAGAGCATCAACCGCCTGACACACGTGCTGGATGGCGTCGTGCACTCACAGGTTGAGGTCGCACAGTCCCTGGCGGGAATGTCTAACTCCCTGGACTCCGTGTCTGCAAACCTTCGGATCCTGGTGGATACCGTTGCAGGCCTCCAGGACTGGCAGCGCCAGGTGTCGGTGGCACGACGGGGCACCTCCCCGCTCGCACCTCTGTCCCAAAGTGAGGCCCGGGGCCACCGGGCTCCCCGAGGGAGGAGGAGGTTTCGGGGCCCGTCCCATTAACTCCATCATGGGACATCCCGGAATTCTCGGCCTCCCCCCGTCCCATCCCTGGTGCATCGGGTGGGCAGCAGGCAGAGCAGGGTGGCACAATGTCACCCGAGACGCCCGCAGAGCAGCCTGGCCCATCAAGGCCGGGTCGCCCCAGGAAACGCTTGCCGAAGGAGAAACAAGTCGAAGGGGGCGATTCGCAGCAGTCCTCCTCCACTCCTGCTGTATCATCTGGGGAATCACTTAGACGTAGTTGTAGGGCCCGTAAGGCAACAAAGTGAGACACAGAGTAAGTTGGCACGGGTGAAGGGCACAGTTTAGTTGTAGGGGCTAGGGAACCTGTAAATGTTTGTTCACATTAAACGCACTGTTCCACCTTACTTGTAATACCGTGTGATTGTTCCACAGCCACAGAAATCGTGATGGTGACCGAGTGTCGCTGGGGTTGACGAACGGTGAAACTTCGGTGCCGGGTGTGCAGTCCCTGCCTCTCCCCCCACCCCCTCCCACAGCTAGCCCACGCGGGCACGTGATGGAGTGTCCATGACGAACTCAGCGGCCACCAAGGTGGATGGTTCAGCTATTCTCTAACGATTCTGAGCTCACAGCTCTTCGCAGAGCGGGCTGTCATCATTCCACATGGCACTGATCACACCCGCTGACACAGCCATCAGTGTTGTGCCATACCGTCTGGACCCAGTGGTAAGGGTGATGTCGAAGTGGAGCAGGGTACACTGAGAGGGGGTGGGGGGGGGCGGTGGTGGTGGCAGTTATGTGTTGACCCTCTGCACGACTAGCGAAGCAGGTGGTGGTTTGGTGTTCAGCGGGGACGTCACATGCGACGCGTGAACCGTGCTGCCACCAAGGCGTCGCGTGCCCGCCGTCCTCGCCGGGTCTGTTGTGCCGCCTCCTGGGCATCACCAGCACCTGGGCCGTGTCTGCGTGCTGCGCCCGCCACTCCGCCAGCCTCCTCCTCCTCCTCATCCTCTGTGCTGGCACCACTGCCACTGGTTTCTCCCTCCGCCTCCTGCAGCAGGTCATCTCCCCTCTGCATCGCGATGTTGTGCAGCGCACAGCAGACCACAACAATGCGAGCGACCCTGTCGGCCTGGTACTGCAGGGCCCCTCCGGAGCGGTCCAGGCACCTGAATCTCATCTTCAGGAGGCCAAGGCAGCGCTCCACCACACCCCTTGTTGCTGCATGGGCATCGTTGTATCGTGTTTCCGCATTGGTCTGAGGCCTCTGTATAGGCGTCATCAGCCAAGACCTCAGCGGATAACCCCTGTCGCCTAGCAACCAGCCCCTCAGCTGGGGGGGACGTCCCTCAAACATCGCAGGGATGAACGACTGCGCCAGTATGTAGGAGTCATGCACACTCCCTGGGAACCTTGCACAGACATTCATGATCCTCATGTGGGGGTCGCATACCACCTGGATATTCATGGAGTATGTCCCCCTTCTGTTTGTGAACACGTCCCTGTCCCCTGCAGGCGGGCGCATGGGGACGTGAACACAATCGATTGCCCCCTGCACCCTCGGTATCCCGGCCACCCTGGCAAATCCACGAGCTTGTGAGTCTTGACTTGCTTGGTCCTCGGGAAAGGTGATGTAGATGTTAGCGATGGCATAGAGGGTGTCGGTCACATCCCGGATACACCTGTGCACCGACGACTGGGACGACTGGATGACTGGAGACGTCCCCGCTCGGAGACTGGAAGGAGCCGGTAGCATAGAAGTTAAGAGCGACCGTCACCTTGATGGCAACCGGGATCGCGTGTCCTCCCACCGTTCCACGTGGGGCGAGGTGCGCCACGAGGTGACAGACATGTATCACCGTCTGCCTACTCAGCCGGAGTCTCCTCCTGCAGGTGATGTCCGTCATTGTTAAGAAAGAGACCCGGACACGGTACACCCTCGGCCTTGGTCGTCGCCTCTGGCGCCGTGGCTGCACCCTCACTCTCTCCTCTTCCCCCTCCTCCTCCTCCTCCTCCCCATGCTGCTCGACGACTGGCAACTCCTCGGCCCTTCCCTCTGCTGCTGCAGCTGGCCCTGCATCCACTGCGGGTTGTGGGTGTGGATGCTGCTGCATCTCCAAATGCAGTGCAGCAGCCCCAACCACTGCGCAGAACATAGCCGTTCTGTTCGCAGACATTGTGCTAACCTACAGAAGGGTGGTGGGGGGCAGAGAAACGGGACATGTTAGACGGAGGTTAGTCTACACCTCGGCCGCCGCCAGCCATGGGATACCTGTGTGTCCCGGTGGCCTGGACGCGCTGCTGACACGCGGGCAGCCTAACCCCTGGTCACTTTCTGCATCCAACGGCCAGTAAACTATGGCCTCCTCACGGGTGCGACAGTGGCCTGTGGCCGTAAGCCACAGGGAAAACAGCGGCCGAGTCCTCGTGACCGGCACGCCATGGCATGGTGGCAGACATTTTGATACGGGGTTGGACGGCTCACTCGCTCACTCTCTCCCTAACACCCCCCCCCCACTCCCACTACCCCCCCTCCGTCTCCCCCACTGCCCCCTCCATCTCCCCCACTCCCCCCTCCGTCTCCCCCACTCCCCCCTCCGTCTCCCCCACTCCCCCCTCCGTCTCCCCCACTCCCCCCTCCGTCTCCCCCACTGCCCCCCTCCATCTCCCCCACTCCCCCCCTCTGTCTCCCCCACTCCCCCCTCCCTCTCCTCCACTGCCCCCCTCCATCTCCCCCACTCCCCCCCGCTCTGGACCCCCCTCCCGTTCTCAGGGATGCCTTCCCCATTGTGGCCAGACTCGAGCGGTGCACTGAGCGGTGCGCTGAGCGGTGCGCTCACCTCCTGGAAGCAGTCGTCAGCCAGCACGACTGGTTGACAAACTTAAAAAGCAGGTGTGTTTCACGCCGTGTAAACAGTGCGCGATTAAGTCGGGACTTCGGCCCATCCGGGCCGGAGAATAGCGGGGGGGCCAAAAACTAGCGATTCTGGTCGTGTCGGGGGCGCGTGAGAGGCGTTTGGCGCGAATGGCGACTTGGAGTCTGTGCGGGGTTCGGAGAATAGCAGGAGGGCGTCGGAACAGCGTCGCCGTAAAAATTTGCGACGCCCGCTATTCTCTGATTTTTCGTGAGTCCGGAGAATCGCGCCCAAAGGATCTGGTCCATTCAATGACTCTCCCCGGATCAGGTATCCTATGATGTGTTAGGCAGGTTGGTTCGATGTGGACTGCACTCAATGCAGGGAAGTTAGAAACAGACGTCTAACACTGGAGAAGATCCAATAAAGGGGTGGGTGCCCTGATGGCTGGGTGTGTCTTTGGTGGCCGTTGGCCTTTCTTTGTTTGTGTCTTTCTGGCACCGGGATATCTGCCTTAGGATCGGTTACTTGAATGTTATTCCTTTGTTCCCGGAGATGGGCCATCAATATGCTAATTGACCTACAGTTTCAGTCTTATCTGGGAGTTGCCTTCTCAATATGCATCCAGGATCTGTGCCTGCTTGCTTTCTTAGCACTGTCCATGTTTCCCTATAGTCTTTGCAAACATCCATTTTGTATTCTGGATGTGGCCATCCCAGATGGCTACACCCCCTCCTTGTGATCCTCAACGCGAAGCGTGAAGGATCAAATTACTGCATCTTCTTTGTTCTCCTAAGTCGGGCACCCATAAGCAAGGACAGGCCCTACACTACTCTGTCCTATGAATTGAAACTTTTACCTAAATTACTTGATGTACATACATCATTATAAAATTCTACAGGGCGCTATGACATTCAGGCATGCATTACAAAATAAAAAAACTAGAACCTCTAACTATCCTTAACTAAACTATTAATCAATCAAAAGAATTTACAATATTTTAAACTGTACAATAGCAGCAACACAGGTCTCTCTGGCTTGGCAGTTTTACATTTCTTTTTATTGGAACGAACAAAACACACACAAACAATGGATGGACTTTAATTCACTTAAATGGGTTGGGGGGGTTTGTTGAAGTCCAAAAATAGAGGATTGAATGTGTATATCGGAGTGCAGGAGGCCTTCCTCCACCATTTCAGAGTCTTAGGGTCTGAACGACACTGCAGAGTATCACAAGTACTAATAGTGATTCCACAACGTAGGATAGGGAATACCACGTTATGAACCGGCCACATCAGGTCGGTGTACTGGTTACTGTCTCGGGGTACAGTGTATGGCAGGGGTGTGTAACATTCACGGCCTGTGTGGTAGGGGTCAGGGGGATAGCGTCCGCGCGCAACTGGAGGGATCCAGCTAAGATCCAACTGTAGAGCATAATGTTGTCTTCATCTTTCCTTCTTTCTGTCTTCTTCTTTTCTTCTTCTGAGGTTCCTGTGGTTCCGGCGTTCTATGGACACAAGCACAATTTCTGTTATTATCTTGTTTAAGATCTCGTATGTCTGTCTGTCTGTCCTCTTATTGCCAATTCCCATTATAATTGGTCACCATCCATGACTCCCTCATTTTAAAAAAAAACCAATTCAGTGGGACAAGACATCCAAGAAAAACTGACACAGTGTGAGCCGCCTCGCAGCCTGTGCGATCTACCATCCCAATGTTCGAGGATGTAAATAGCATTTGGAAGCAACCGAAGGGTCGCCATAAACAAACAGAAGAATTTTGAACTAAGAGTGCCAAAATGGGGTGCGTATGGGCCGCGGCGGGTAAGAATGGGTGGAATCCCCGGGTAGGACGGTGACCAGTGCCGTATGTGCTCTACCTGAGCGTGGCTGACCAGGGGGTCCTCAGGCAGGGCGGAGACCAGTGCCGTTACTCCACTGCCTGAGTGACCAGACAAGAACGGGTAAGAGTGTGGTTGCAGTTATGGCATCTCATGCCTCGAAGCAGAAGAGCAGTTATGAACTGTTGTCTGCGGATAAAATTGTTCCTTTAACTGCCAGCGGGCGTCAAAGGAGTGGTGGCGTGGGGCTATGAAAACATTTAGCGAACAAACAACATTCAACATTGACAGTAACAAACATTTAAACAACAAACTAACATAACAAAATCGTGCAGGTTCCATCAGAAAGGGCACCGTAAATCTCCATCGGTTCCTTTTCATCATCATGTGGACACCTCATTGCTCAAAAGTGAGTCGCAAAGGGATTCGTTTGGTGGGAGTCAGACTCTAAGTCATCATCTTTTCCCAGTTGCCATACTCTTGACTGGAGTAATCGTGCTAAAGCGGCTTGGGGCCAATTGGGGTCCATCTCATCATTCCGGATGAGCCTGAACGAATTGTCTCGGTGCCAGTATTTAGTATCGAGGTTGGAGCTGCTCGGGGTCAATCCATAATCGTCGGGCGGTGGGTCTGGATCAGGGGCTTTAATATACGTTATCTCGAAGGGGTCGCTGGAATAATGTTCGGATGAACTGGGAGTGGGGCCTGGTGTAGGGGTGTAATCGTAGCATGGTGTGCTGTGGCTGTCGCTATCGCTATCACTGTCACTGTCGCTGTCGGTTGGAGGAGGGAAGAGGCGGATTCGTGCCTCTGGGGGTGGAGCCGAAGGCGTGTCTGATGATGGGCTGGGCAGGTTGGGGGTAGGTAGGAAAAGGTCGTTCGTGGGTGGGGCGTGCTCATCTGCCGCTGCAAGCGAGATGTGGTGTGAATGGTTGTTCTGCGAGCTATAAGCTTTAAGCTGGTTTATGTGAAATCACGCAGACTTGCTATTAGGATATGTGATCCTGTATACTGAGGGGCTGACTTTGTCAGAGATGGAGTAGGTCCGGCAAATTTGGGGGAGAGGAATGAACTGGGGTTGTATAGGGCAAGCATGATTTGCTGCCCTACTACAAATTCCGTGGGGGGCTCCGTTTTATCAAAGCAAACTTTGCTTTGCTTCTTGCGTGTCCCAAGTCTGACAGCTGCTGCGAGCTGGGCTGTCTTTACATTTTCAATAATCTGCTGTACAGCTTTTTCATGCGTGAGGGTGGTGACTGCGGGGCTGGCCAAATCCAGTCCTAATAAATACTCTGTCCCTTTCATGGGGCGTTCGGTCATGAGGGTATGGGGGGTGTATCCTGTGGACGTGTATACCGTGTTTCCATGAACATTATGAACATTAAAGCAAAGGGGAGAACTGTGTCCCAGGTGCTTTGCTGCTGGTGTACCATTTTTCTGAGAGTGGCTTTTAAAGTCCTGTTCCTCCTTTCTACTATGCCGTTTGACTGGGGGGTGGTATGCAATATGGAACTTTTGTTTGATTCCGAATATTGGAAGGACGTCTTTCATTACACGTTCTGTAAAATGGGAGCCTTGATCGGACTCTATACAGCGGGGAAGTCCCCATCTTGTAAAGATGTGCTGAGTGAGGATTTTAGCTGTCGTTTTAGCTGTGTTTGTTCTGGATGGAAAAACTTTCCACCCATTTTGTGAAGGTGTCGATGACCACCAACACATACTTGAAACCATTCCTGCATGGGGGTAGGGGTCCTATATAATCAATTTGCAAATTCGTCCAGGGGCCATTAACGGGGCGGGTGTGAGGTAGCTGACCTTTTCTTGCATATCTGTCCGGATTGTTCTGGGCGCAGATCAAGCAATTCTCAATGTAGTGAGTCACATCAGTCTTTAAATCAGGCCACCAGCAGAGAGGTCTGAGGTGGGAGAGGGTGGGTTCAATGTCCTGGTGTCCATGGTTGTCACGGAACTGACAAATAATGTGATTCCGGTCCTGGCTGGGGACTACATAAATGCCGTCTTTTAAAATCACACCGTCATGTGTGGTTAACGAGTGTTTCACACACCCAGCGATCTTGCCACAGTCATGTTTGTGCTGTGCAAATGCTGCTTTGTGTTGCTGCAGGACTTCCCTAACCTCTTTGTTCTGACTAATGGCTCGACAGTCGAACCAGAAGTCTCCCACTGTGCTAATTCTATTTTCATAATCTCCAACTGTGAGCGTGGCGGGGGCTCGTGCTGCTTTTGCCATTGTCCACACACATCTATTTACCGGATCGAATGATAGATTGTGGGAGCTCATAAAGTCAATTCATAAAATGTGTTCGGCAGTCTGGGGAAGGTCGACCAGAACTATGGGGTGTTTGGTTTTAATGTTCCCTATCAGAATTGCTACAGGGGCTGTGATGTGCCCCTGCTGTAAGTGCCCTGTAAAACCGCTGAGAATAATGGTGTCCGTGGTGGGCCATGTGTCTCGCTGAAACATTGTTGAGGAATTTATCGTGGTACGGGACCCTCCTGTGTCCCAAAGAAATTCCACAGGGTGTCCCCGGACTGTGCCCACAACTACCTGTCTACCGGACTTGTCCCAAAGGGTGTCGCAGACCCAAGTTGGGGAGTCCAAACACCGTCAATCAGTGCCGTTCATATCGTTATCTGAAAGGGCACTAACACTATTTTGGCTTTGCCCTATTCTGGTTTAGGGTGCCTGTCTGCTGGTTTCTCTGCTGCTTCTGGGGCACATTGCACTCTCGTGCAAAGTGTCCTAATTGGCCGCAATTATAACACTCCTGGGATTTGGTCTGCATTTACCCATGCGGGGTTCTGGTGCGTCCTAACTGGATGCATGTCTGCCTGCTCTTCCTCTGCTTTACCATATGCTGATTTACCTTGGATGGACTGTTCCCAAGCACAGGACAATCTTTTCAAAACCCATTTCTCGTGTGGACCGCGTCTGAGGGGTCGTAATTTGTGCAAGTTCTCTGTCCTGCCTCTGTTGCATGAGAGACCAGGATGTGGGTCCATTTGGCCATATTATCTGGGGACAAATGGGCGGGTGCTAACTCTCCGAACACCGCAGTAAAATGTATCAACAAGCGGCCAGCAAACGCTGTGGGTGCTCTGTCTTCTTTTGCCTACACTTGTTTAGGCCTTCTCCTTTGTTATAGCCGATCGCGTCTAAGATCGCTGTGTGCATTTTTTGGAGTGTGCCTCCTCCTACATTCTGTGGGTCGGGAAGGGCTGCCACGACTGAAGGGTCGAGGCTTAAAACCGTGTGCTTCACTTGCTCCTTTTCATCTAGGCCGTACATGGTCGCCTGCTGTTTTACTCTTGCAAAGAACTGGTGGGGGTCCGATGTGGGTAGGAACGGTGTAATCTTCTCACACGCGTCCCTTAATTGAGTGATGGTTAATGGGGTTGTGTACAGGAAATCTGGGTCTCCGTCTGTTGTGGCCCTGCGCTGTGTGGTTACAGGGTTCATAGGGGTGTGTTCTGCCTGTGCAGTCGGGGGTTGGGGTGCTTTTCGTTTCTGGGGTTTTCCTGTGTACATGTGCCATGTACATATCTGTGGGAAGTCTCACTTAACTCCTGCCATTTTCTTGGTCTAACTGGGGTCCAAACGTGCTCAGGAACCCATTTTGGACAGAAAGCAGGGATTGCAGTTCTGCAATTTGCTTCCAGTACTTTGCGTGGTCTACCGAGCTCTGTCTTTGTTCTGTCGTGGAAGTATGGAGTGCTCGTAGGGCTGCTTTTAAGTCATTACACTATTTTTGCAACTGCTCAACCTGTTGTTCGGTTTCCTGTCTTACCAGGACTGCGCGTTGCGTGTCTTGGTAGGCCTTATCATATTGGGTCTGAAACTACTCAAATGGGCGAGACAAGATTGGTGTGCCCACTTGGCATCAGCCACCTCTTTGTCCCTCGCCGCTAACTGCTCTCTCAGTTCACTGTTCTCTCTCTCAAATTCGCACACATCTCCTTCACTCTCTTCAATCTCTCTACGGAGCATCCTCACAACCTCCTCTGTGCCTCGCAATTGTGCCAAGCAGGACACGATTGCCATCGGCTTGGGAGCTTTCCCTCAGCTCTTCTTGTGAATCTCTGACAGGTTCTCCCACCAAGTATGCCCTATACTTCCGGGACCTGTTTCATCATTCGCGCAGAATTCGCTCCAATGGGGCCATCCTTTCCCTTTGAGGTACTTTCTGATTTCCTCTTCCCATACGGGACACTGTCCTACTCTACTGATCGCTGCGACCTCGAAATTTTGGGGGTTCATAAGGCATTCCATTGCCTTCATTGCTATTTCTATCGCTATCTCTGGGTTTCTACCGAATTTGGAACAGGGGGTGATAAAGTGGTGATGTAAACACGGGTACGGCTTACGCTAATTTCCGGTCTACAAAGCTCCCGACAGTTTTACGCAACAAAATCTGTCAGGTTTATCTTATATCCCTGTTAGTACGCATGCAAATAACACACTTCCGAATCTTGATGGTTTGATCAGTATTGGTCTTATGCTTGTGGTTTTTCTTTTCCCAATTGGATTCTAATTCAAAGTTTGGGTTCTCTCGGATTGGCTCGGCCACCTCTCAGTCGTGTCCCGGCTGAGTCGCCAGTAAATGGTGCTCTGTTTATCTGGTTCTAAATATGGCGGTCAATATGGTCGCCTTCCTTAATCCTGATTATGTTTGCTCTAGAGTCGCCAGGTATCTTTCGATACCGCCACAAGGTTCAAACCCGAATACTGATCAAAGAGCCAATGCACCAGTTAGTTAGTTCAAAGTCAATACTATTTATTTACACACACAGTAATATCTACTCATGCACAAAAAACCATAAACTAAACTATCTCTATCGCTAACGCCTATACTTAACTTCGGATGCCCACTCAGTCAGAGGAACAATGGCCGTTGTTCGGATCTGAGGTCGTTGGGTGTGAAGATGTAACAGGAGAACAGCTAAGGCCGTCCGTCTGATGGCGAGCGTTGACCTTGGACTTACTTGCTTCTGGTGCAGCTGGTGAACGGATCTCTCCGCTTTGAGAGCCGAGTCCAAGAGAGCGATTCTCTCTCGGGGGCTTCTTCTTATACTCAAAGGGGGCTTCGCGCGCTTTTGGGCGGGCCTTGAACTTGGCCCCAATTAATTGGACCGCATCTTGATCACTGGTATTGATCTCGACCAATAAAGGGGTGGGTGCCCTGATGGCTGGGTGTGTCTTTGGTGGCCGTTGGCCTTGCTTTGTTTGTGTCTTTCTGGCGCCGGGGTATCTGCCTTCGGATCGGTTACTTGAATGTTATTCCTTTGTTCCCGGAGATGGGCCATCAACATGCCAATTGACTTACAGTTTCAGTCTCGTCTGGGAGTTGCCTTCTCAATACGCATCCAGGCTCTGTGCCTGCTTGCTTTCTTAGCACTGTCCATGTTTCCCTATAGTCTTTGCAAACATCTATTTTGTATTCTGGAAGCGGCCATCCCAGATGGCTACACCTTGTAGGAGCCTGACCAGACTTACTAGCTACCGCATGGTGTTTGCACTTGCTAGCTCGTGGACTCTGACTGTCTCAGTAGCTGGGTCCCGAGAGAGCGGGAAACCTAGTGCTTTATAGTGGTAGTGTCCTGTCTGGTGATTGGCTGTACTGTGTTGTATGCTTACTGGTCATCCTATGTGTCAATCACTGCCTGTCTGCATCGCATTATATACATGAGTGGATATTATGACATCTCCCCTTTTTTTTAGTGAAATAAATACTGAGGTATGTATACGTATATATGCCTGACTACATACAAACGGTGCTTGAACAAACATATATACATGGGAAGGTGTCGATAGTGCAGATACATGGCAAACGAAGCAATATTTACAAAGGTTAAATCGATTAATTCAATCACAAAATTTACAAAAGTTCAGTCTACAGATTCAGTCTTTGTGGTGGGCGATGAATTCTTGTCGATCGCCACAGAGGTGGATCAGGAGCCGCCTGCACTTGGATAGGCGGGATCACTGCCATCGCGGTGGTCGCGTGGGCCGGCAGGATTGCTGGTAGATCGGTGGCCTTGTGGCAGGGTACGTCCGGAGGAAGCATGATAGCCGGCGACGCACTGCGGTCAGGTGGTCGGCATGGAACTCTTCGCAATGCCCACCTGTTGTGCCATAGCAGGGAGCCATCAGCCATGCGGACAAGGAAAGACCTTGGGGCAACTTGTTTGACAACAACAGCTGTGGCTGACCAACCGCCCTCAGGCAACTGGACACAAACATGATCAGCTGGAGCCAGCTCGGATAGATCCGTGGCATGAGCATCATATGTGGCCTTCTGTTGGGCCCGGGACTGCTGCATTTTTTCTAAAACCGTGAGGCGGTCAAGGTCTGGAACATGGATGGCTGGAACTGTGGGCCTCAGAGTGCGATTCATGAGCATCTGCGCTGGAGACAACCCAGTGGACAGTGGGGTTACCCTGTATGCCAGCATCGCCAGGTTGAAGTCGGAGCCTGAGTCTGCAGCTTTGCACAGCAACCGCTTGACAATATGAACCCCTTTTTTGGCCTTCCCGTTTGATTGCGGGTAGTGGGGACTGGAGGTAACGTGACGGAAGTTGTAGGACTGTGCAAAATCAGACCATTCCTGGCTGTAAAAGCAAGGACCGTTGTCGCTCATTCCCGTGAGCGGTATCCCGTGCCTGGCGAACATTTCTTTGCAGGCTTTGATGACCGCCTTTGACGTGAGGTCACACAGTTTCACCACCTCTGGGTAACTGGAGAAGTAGTCGACCAGGTGTACGTAGTCACGCCCCTTGGCGTGGAAAAGGTCTACACCTACTTTGGACCACGGAGAGGTCACGATCTCGTGCTGTTGCAGCGTTTCCTTGGGTTGAGCGGGTTGAAACTTCTGACAGGTGGGGCAGTTGAGGACCGTGTCGGCAATGACCTGGTTAATGCCTGGCCAGTAAACCGCCTCCCGAGCTCTGCATCGGCATTTCTCGACTCCAAGGTGACCCTCATGGAGTTGACCCAGCACCATAGCCTGCATGCTCTGAGGAATTACGATCCTGTCGAATTTCAGAAGAATTCCCTCCACCGTCAGCTCTTCTTTCACGTTAAAGAATTGGGGACATTGTCCCTTCTGCCGGCCATGGGTAAGGTGCTGCATCACACGCTGCAGTAGAGGATCCTTGGCCATTTCCTCATGAATTTGGACCACCCGTTCGTCAGAGGCTGGAAGGTTGGTGGCACACAATTGCACTTGCGCTTCTATGTGGCAGATGAAGTCACCTTGTTCACATGGTGTGGTGATGGACCGGGATAGGGCATCTGCAATGATCAATGGCGTGTAGAGAAGTTCAAAGTCATAGTGGCGGAGTTGAAGAAGAATTCGCTGGAACCGAGGTGTCATGTCATTTAAATCCTTCTGGATTATGTGGACTAGAGGCCGTAAACGTAGTCATGAAACTTGACTATTCCTGTCAGGAGACCCAGACACTCCTTTTCAATCTGGGCATACCATTGCTCAGTGGGCGTCATGGCCCTGGAGGCATATGCCACTGGAGCCCAGGACGAGGAGTCATCCGCTGGAGGAGCACCGCCCCAATGCCGTCCTGGCTTGCATCAGTTGATATCTTGGTTTCCTTGGTTGGGTCGAAGAACGCTAGAACTGGGGCTTTGCCTTCAGCTCACGCAATTCCGCTTCATGTATGGCCAGCCACTGGAATTCCGTTGACTTCTTGACGAGATTGCGGAGGGCTGTGGTGTGGGATGCCATATTGGGAATGAATTTCCCGAGAAAGTTGACCATCCCGAGGAAGCGGAGGACAGCATTCTTGTCCCCTGGAGTCTTCATGGTGTTGATCGTCGAGACCTTGTTGGCATCTGGCCGCACACTCTGCTGCGAGATGTGGTCACAGAGGAACTTAATATCCAATTGACCAAATGAGCACTTGGCCCTGTTGAGCTGGAGACCATGTTCATGAATTCGCTGGAAGACCTGCTTGAGGCGAGCGATGTGTTCCTGGGGCGCTGTGGACCAGATAATCATGTCGTCCACGTACACTCGCACTCTCTCGATGCCCTCCATCATCTGCTCCATGATGCGGTGAAACACTTTGGAGGCAGATATGATGCTGAAAGGCATGCGGTTGGAGCAGTAGCGACCGAACGGGGTGTTGAACGTACACAGCTTGCGACTGGACGCATCCAGCTGTATTTGCCAAAAGCTCCGCGAGGCGTCCAGCTGAGTGAAGAATTTGGCATGAGCTATCTCACTGGTTAACTCTTCACATTTCGGGATTGGGTAATGCTCCCGCATGATATTGCGGTTTAGATCCTTAGGATCAATGCAAATGCGGAGCTCCCCTGATGGCTTCTTTACACAGACCATGGAGCTGACCCAGTCTGTTGGCTCTGTGACCTTCGAGATGATGCCCTGGTCTTGGAGGTCCTGTAATTGCTTCTTCAGATGATCCTTGAAGGGCGCCGGCACCCGGCGTGGTGCGTGAATTACAGGGGTGGCGTTCGGCTTGAGCAGGATTTTATATCGGTACGGGAGCGTGCCCATTCCATCGAATACGCTGTGGTACTGCGTGATAATGTCAGCTATGTCGGCTTGCAAGTTTCCATCAGGTGAGGCCGTCGCCGGTGATGGTGTGGACTCGCTGAACCAGGTTCAGGAGCTTGCAGGCACAAGCACCGAGCAGAGACGCCCTGTCAGGCCTGACGATTTCAAACCGTAATGTTACATTGATCACCTTGTTGGATACCCCTAGTTGACACGAGCCACTGGCAGCCATGGCATTGCCATTATAGTCAAGGAGCTGGGCAGCCGTTGGAAGAATGCTTGGTCGGGCCTGGATGGTGTCGAGGTCGGATTGTGAGATGAGGTTCGCAGACGCGCCGGTGTCCAGTTTAAATCGGATGCAAGCCTTGTTAACTGTGAGGTCAGCACACCACTCGTTGTCTGGATCCACACTGAGGATCGAGAGGCGTTGCGCAGGTGTGGTGGAGGCCAGCTCATGTGTGGTTATGATGCCCACCTGATATGGAGACTTCAGGCAGTCAGCATCAGGGTCCGTTGGGCTGTTGGGATCGGAATCTGGCATGCCTTGCTGTATTGAGCGGACGCTTCTGTGCCGCAGCTGGGATCGCTGGCTGCTGAGCGTAGGAGCAGATCTGCAAAGGGCTGCGTAGTGGCCAAGCTTGCCACACTGGAGACATATGCGTCCTTTTGCCAGACATTGCCGTTTTAAGTGGGCGGAGCCACAATTCGGACACGTCATGACGCTGACGTCAGCGCGTTCCGTGCTCCATCGCGCATGCGCAGTGCGGTCGGTCGACATACTCACCTGCGCAGTCGGGTTGTCAGTCTCGTCATCCACTCGGTCATGGCGCGCATGAGCAGGGATCCGGGAAAAGCGTGCGAAATGGCCACTCTCCTCGATGTTCAGGCCCTACAGCTGTGTGATGGCCTGCTCCCGTTCTGCCTTCTGGGAGGCCAGCTTTGCAGTTTCTGCCGCCCTGATGTGGGAGTGGATTCTTGGCATGCTCATGGACAACGCACGTCTCAATAGCGACATACAGGGTCAACTGTTTGATTTTAAGGAGCTGCTGCCGCAGGGAGTCGGAGTGGACCCCGAAAACGATCTGATCCCGGATCACGGAATCAGCCATTGAGCCATAATTACATGACTGCGCTAGGATGCGGAGATGGGTCAAGAAGGACTGAAAAGATTCATCCTTACCCTGAAGCCTCTGTTGAAGATCTACTGTTCAAAGCTCTCATTCACCTCAATGTCGCAGTGGCTGTCGAATTTCAGCAGGACTGTTTTGAATTTTGTTTTGTCTTCGCCGTCGGCGAACGTAAGGGAGTTGTAGATATGGATGGCGTGATCCCCCGCAGTGGAGAGACATAGCGCAATCTTCCTGGCATCCGATGCTGCCTCAAGATCGGAGGCCTCGATGTACAAGAGGAACTTTTTGCTTGAACATTTTCCTGTTGGCGCCGAAGTTGCCGGAGATGCGGAGTTGCGGAGGAGGCTGGATATTTTCAATTTTGCTGGATGGCTGCTTGCTGGTCAATGCTGATTCACTCGAGGTAGGTCTGTCAAGATCAGGTTCACTCTGATACCATGATGTGTTTGGCAGGTTGGTTCGATGTGGACTGCACTTGGTGCAGGGAAGTTAGAAACAGACGTCTAACACTGGAGAAGATCCAACACTGTTTTCCTCAACTATAGAGCTGCTATACATATTCAGCTGTGGGTCGACACTATACTGACTGACTGGTGACCTTGTAGTAGCCTGACCAGACTTACTAGTTACCACATGGTGTTTGCACTGGCTAGCTCGTGGACCCTGACTGTCTCAGTAGCTGGGTCCCGAGAGAGCGGGAAACCTAGTGTCCTCTGGCTTTATAGTGGTAGTGTCCTGTCTGGTGATTGGCTGCACTGCGTTGTGTGCTTACTGGCCATCCTATGTGTCAATCACTGCCTGTCTGCATCTCATTATATTCATGAGTGGATATTATGACATCCTACACAACCCACCTATTTAACTATGGACCCCCAACATGGGACTGAGTATCTGACAGCCCACGCCGATCCAACCATTTCCTGAAATCCATACCACTCCACGGGGCTCTCATTCCCCAAACTGGGAATCAGAACCCCACTGTCCCACACACAAGCCTTGCGGCTCCAGGCTCCTTTGCCTGTTTAAGATTCTTTCCCATCTGACACGGTGCGTTCCAAGGAGGATGATTGTTGGCTGTGGAGTTATTCTTTAAACCGGGACCGAGGCGATATCAGATGCTTGGAGTTCAGTTAAATCCCACTGTGATGAGAGGAAGATCTGACAGTGTCGGCGAGGTTGGGGGGAAATAATGGAATGGGAAAGAGCAGTGATTCTTCCTCTTATTACCTATCCATAAATAGAAGACCCGGGATTTTACATCCTCACTGGCTCCTGCCCAGGTAAAATGCAGTTTAAACGACCCACCACTTCCGCTGAAGGGAAACACGCCGCTGTGAGGCCATAAAGTCCTGGCCGTGGTGTTTCGGATATTTTCCAACAAAATCAATTGAAAACACCTAGGGCGTTTTTCAACCCCTTGATTTTTGTGCAACCCAATTTCTACCAATCACCCCACAGCAAACTCGAGTCAGGGTTAGAAAGGTGAGTTATTGCACGCATTTGAAAATAAAGGCGTGACCGCAGCTCCCCACTCCGCAGTCATGCAGTGAAAGGAGGGATAGAGGAAAGGAGGTTATATCGTACGAGGATCACAGAGAAAATGAGTATCCAGTGGTCCAGAGTCCGGAATCAAACTCCAACGAGAAACATTCTCACAGAGGGCGGCTGCCTGAAGACCGATGGTGTGAGATTCACTTCTCCGTCAATAATGAAGTCTCATAGCTTTCTCTCATACTTTATTTTTTCCCTCCCTATCTTGTTCAGTCATTCTTTGCTAGTTTCTAAAACCTGTCAATCTTCTGACCTGTTGCTGATCTTGGCATTATTGTGTGATTTTTTATTTTAATTTGATGCAATCGTAAACTCCTTAGTTAGCCACAGATGGTTCATCTCATGAAGTCTTTCTTTCACAAGGAATATATATTTGCCAAGAGTTGTGGACCACGATGGTCTCCATTGGAATCCTGGTATCAGGCTGCCATTTTGAGCAGGCAGTCTGATGTCCGATGGTGCGCCCCCTCACCCCCACAATGCCAAACCTTACCCCCCCCCCCCACCCCCGACAAGTAGGGGAATCCTCCCCCACCACGGGAATAACTGGTCCAGTTTCTTACAAAGTCAAAGTCCAACGGAAGGCTGTGAAAATACACCTGGATCACCTGAAAAGCAGGAAACCCACTTCAGTGGAGATGATTGAGCAGAAATGATGTCCTTCATGCCTAGTGCAACTACCTCCAGCAAGGGGATTCAGTCTGTGGGGGACCCGAGAGTCGTTCCCCCCAACGGTGAAGATTCAGAGTCCAAAATGGACACTGAGGAGAGTGATCTGCCACCAGAGCACAGCATCAAAGGTGAGTCTCCATCTGTGGCCCTTCGGTGCTCAACAAGGAAGTGACAATCCCCAGTCCGCTTCACACACCCCGATCTGGCTCTACCTGCCTCTGACTCGAGGCCTTGTGCCAGACGACAAAAGAGGCCTTGTCGCCGCGGGGGTGAGGGGGATGATTTGGATTTGAGGAGGGAGGTATGTGATAAACCTCATGAGGACCACAGGAGATCGCTGATTGATCTCCCCTTGGGGTCCGTAGAAAACGAGTTCCCATGATGAGTGGGCGGAGGTCCATCCCAGCTGGGGCTCATTAGCATAACCTTTAAATGTACCTCCCAGAGCCGAACCGGCAGTTCCCGATAGTTCTGGACTGCAACGTTTGTTTTGTGTGCCAGGGTAGTGGCTTTAGTTTGTTTAAAATAAACCAGTTTGGCCTTTCACTCTGCGTCTCCTGGAATTATTATGCTCACTGATGTTCTTTAGGGTAGTAAATCTGCCATCCTTACCTGGCCTGGCCTACCTGTGACTCCAGACCCAAAGCAATGTGGTTGACTCTTAAATGCCCTCTGAAATGGCCAGGATTGTTTCCTTTGAAACAGGATAAATCGGCAGGCATTGACCTAAGCAGTGGAAACTACAACTGCAAACCCAGCCCACCCAACCCTGCAAAGTCTTGCTGACTAACATCTTGGGGAATGTGCCAAAATTGGGAGAGCTGTCGCACAGACTAGTCAAGGAACAGTCTGACATAATCACACTCACAGAATCATTCCTTGCAAGACAATGTCCCAGGCACCACTATTTTGTCAGGAGCCATAACCTTTGCAGTATTTCGTGCCTTCAGGCGCTTCCTGATATCACATGGAGTAAACCGAATTGGCTGAAGGCTGACATTTGTGATGCTGGTGACGTCTGGAGGAGGCCAAGATGGAACATCCACTCTGCATTTCTGCCGATTGTTGCAAACGCTTTGGGTGGATTTGCCGTCCCGCCACGCCAGATTTCTGGTTCAGCCGCTGGTGGGATGCTCCGTTTTGCCGGCTGATCAATGGGGTTTCCTACTGTGGGGCAGCCCTACGCCTTCGGGAAACCCTCAGGCTGGCCGGCAAAAAGGAGCATCCCGACGGCGGAGAATCCAGCCCTTCAGCCTTGTCTTTTGCACAGATATGCTGGGCTCCACCATTATTGAGGAATACCCTACCCCCTCATACCCTCTCCCAACACACTCTCACACTCTCCCTGTCCCTCACACTCTCTCCCTAACCCCTCATACTCCCTTCCGAACCTCTCACATTCTCTGCCTATGCCCCCTCACACTCTCCCGCCAGGGACTACCTTTATAGGGAGACATCCCCAGGGACCTCCTATCTAAAGGAACCCTCCACAGAGACTCATATTAAAAGGAATCCCTGACAGAGACCCCCTAATTAGAGGAACCCCCACCCCAACCCTCACCCTCGCCAACTCAAGGGCCAACTGACAGGGACCCCCTAAATAGGGACCCACCCCCTCATACTCTCTTCCGAACCTCTCACATTCTCTGCCTATGCCTCCTCACACTCTCCCGCCAGGGACTACCTTTATAGGGAGACATCCCCAGGGACCTCCTATCTAAACATAGAACATAGAACAGTACAGCACAGAACAGGCCCTTCGGCCCTCAATGTTGTGCCGAGCCATGATCACCCCACTTAAACCCACGTAACCCCGTAACCCAACAATCCCCCCATTAACCTTACACTACGGGCAATTTAGCATGGCCAATCCACCTAACCCGCACATCTTTGGACTGTGGGAGGAAACCGGAGCACCCGGAGGAAACCCACGCACACACGGGGAGGACGTGCAGACTCCACACAGACAGTGACCCAGCTGGGAATCGAACCTGGGACCCTGGAGCTGTGAAGCATTGATGCTAACCACCATGCTACCGTGAGGCCCAATTAAAGGAACCCTTCACAGAGACTCATATTAAAAGGAATCCCCGACAGAGACCCCCTAATTAGAGGAACCCCCCATCCCACCCCTCACCCTCGCCAACTCGAGGGACAACTGACAGGGACCCCCTAAATAGGGACCCACCCCCCCATCCCACACACTTCCCAGGAAAAAACCTTGTCTGGAAGCTGGAGAGCAGTCTAAACAGGGGCAGTGTTGAAACCCCATTGTATACAAACATCAACCACATCATAGAGAGGAAAGTGTATTGCGATCACAAGCTTGAGTGATTGGAATTGGAATTAAGGAGGCAATATGGGGTGGAGAGGGGGCGAGAGAGAGAGAGGGAGAGAGAGAAGCAGTCTTCCTTCACACTTTGCTTCCAAGGCACCCATTGAGGTCAACACAAAAGTGTTCAGAAAGAACCTCTCTCAGGCCAGGTTTTTCAGCCAATCAACAGGAGCCCAAGGCTTGGCAACAACAGTTTTCTTTAAATGTTAAGTCAAGTAAACAAAATAACTCTTATCTGACCAGGTGGCTTGCTGGTCATCTAGCTGAAGTCACGCAATTTTGTGGAAAAAGCAGCTTGCTCACAGATCAAGTGAACTTGAAGCCTTTCTTTACAAAAAAACTCAAGAGAGTGTCCAAATAATCTAATAATCTTCCAACTTTTCAAAAGGCATAAGCTGCCTGGAGATATGGGTTCCTCACAGTGACAAGAAATTTCTGGCTGCCTGAACTCATGAGAGGATATGTTACCCCAGTGATGCAGGCAAGAGGGCGAGCAAAATGTTGGGGCAATAGTGGTGATGCAGTACAGTTGATTCAGCGAGTCCGGGTTGTTGTGAGAACCAGCTTGCTTAAATCAAGAGCAATGGATAGTATTACGATCTCAGGAAAGACCCCAACAATGACTAGGATACTGGACAGAAACCCAAATATTTTATTTTAATTTTGTAAGACTGTGATGAAAGGATACCTCATTCCAGGAGTGATCCATGCAGAAATAGGGTTATGGTATATTAAAACAGACTTTATTACGAACACAAGTCTTTAACATCACACCAGAAAATAGCTTACAATTACCCCTGAAACAATACTACTCAAAACAGTGAATGCAATACATTTTATTCCTACTTAAAGAACAACAAAAAAAACCATCTCAGCTCTCAATCCACTATTTAATACCAGGAATACTTGTTTTACAGAGATGTTCTTTGAGAACGAAAGATCTTTTGACACTGTTTGAAAGACAAGATCTAACTCCTGCCAGACCCAAACAGAAACTCTGGCTCTATTTTTTCAGAAGCTGTTTTGGATGGTTTGTTCATTTTTCCAACCACAGTGCTCTTCTGTCTGCAGACATATCTTTTAGCTGAACTGCAGAGAGCAAACTACTTGACTTGTGTTCATAGCTTCACCTAGAACTCCACTGACCTGCTTTTTCAGCAAAATACCAGATAACGTAGCTCCATCCAATAACGACACCATCTTACCAAGCTGAAATCTAATTAACTCCACAGGGACTCCCCCTTAATAAAAACAAAATTCCATTATCCCAAGCTTTTTGCGAGCGGTTCATTGCACCGCTGGCTCCTAAAATATACTTACCTTCCTAACTGGGATTACTTTTAAAACATGACAGCAGCAGTCAAACACACTCTAACTCAGACTTTTAACCCTTACTGCACCAAATACCTACAATACAATACATCTGAAATTCCTACATTCATCACAATAGTGATAGTGGAGGCTCTAACCTTCTGTCCATCGTGTGGCTGACCAGGAATCTCTCTTACTCTTACCACCCGCCATTGACATGCGTTGGAAAGATCAACAGATTGGAACTCAACATGTTTGACCACGTTATGAACACACCTTCCATGGCTACCAAGTCCTGAAGTGGGACTTGAATCTGGAGCTTCTGGCCCACTGCACCACAACACCGCCTTTCTTAGGGCCTTACCTAGAAAAGAAAGAAAACGCCCAGCACAGTTTCGAGGGGCGAACAATCAATTTGGGATGTGGCTTGAGATGGGCCATGAACTGGGTGAGCTGCACATGACCAACCCTGAAATTGAGTTTCAGGGGTGTCTATCACCATTGGATGAGATAAACACACTTCTATCAGAAACACTCACTTGCTCACAAAGTGAATCCAGACACTTCCCCCACTCTTGCTACCATCCACAAGCCTTGAAATAAATAAAAGGAACATTTTGAAACATTCAAAATATTAAAAGCTTTCACATGCACCAAAACCTGATATTGTGATCATTCTGAATCATTGAGTATCATTGGGGGGCAGCAGGGTAGCATGGTGGTTAGCATAAATGCTTCACAGCTCCAGGGTCCCAGGTTCGATTCCCGGCTGGGTCACTGTCTGTGCGGAGTCTGCACGTCCTCCCCCTGTGTGCGTGGGTTTCCTCCGGGTGCTCCGGTTTCCTCCCACAGTCCAAAGATGTGCGGGTTAGGTGGATTGGCCATGCTAAATTGCCCGTAGTGTCCTAATAAAAGTAAGGTTAAGGGGGGGTTGTTGGGTTACGGGTATAGGGTGGATACGTGGGTTTGAGTAGGGTGATCATGGCTCGGCACAACATTGAGGGCCGAAGGGCCTGTTCTGTGCTGTACTGTTCTATGTTCTATGTTCTATTGCCTCTGAAGACTTCAGGGTGAGTGGGGTTTAAACAGTTAAACACACTGTTTCACCATTTATCAATAATTATTAATCTAGTGTCAATGTTGACTCAAAATTCTGCAAGTCGTGTCCAGTCAATTGCTCGACCCTGGCTGTTTTGACTGGTCTGTTTTCGGTTATGGAGCGACTGGTGATGTTACTTTGTGCCTCTTGGTGCATATCAGTTACTGAAGGGGCTCCTTCGTAAGTAATTATTTTGTTTAGCACTTTGTTATTAATACTGGACACCTTCTGAAGCTTTAGGCATTTCCAGGCAAATCTTTGAAAAAAGCCAGGGAACGTCTGATGGGGCAGATCAATTGATAGACGGGGTATATTTGAATAGTTTCCTTTGTGAGGCTCACATGCACTGCAGCCGATTTTTCCTACTGACTACACCCAATCAAGGCAACAGGTTCAGGCACTGAGCCGGGAAATCTGCCTCACTTTATTGAACCCCAAACACATACCATCCGAGCCTCACTGTTCACCCAATCGTTTTATTATATCCTTAAAATCTGTTCAAACTTTTGTTTTGAAAAGTGGTTGAGGGATGGAGCTTTCTGCTGGAAAGAAATTTGACCGGAATATTCTTTCCCATAGTCATTTGTTCTCACACAATAGCAGTGCTTCTGCAACTCAGATTTAACACAAACAAAGTTAAGGGAAAATGAAAGTTTCAGTGGGTGATTTATGCAGATCTCCTTCATCAGACTTGTTTAAAAGTTACTGAGCCAAAGGATGAATTATTTATATTCTGAAGCAAAGCACCATCGGCAGGATTTTCTGTCCCAGATCCAGGTTCCAACGTTGGGTTCAAATATCGGCCGTGAACCTGCATCATGTTGCAAGCATTAATCTGCCTGATTCTAGCTGGCTCCGTTGCAAAATTCCTTTATGGAGTGGGCGTCGGTGGCTCGGCCAACATTTATCATCCATCTCCACAAGTCCCGAAAGGCGTGCTGCTCGGTGAATTGGACATTCTGAATTCTCCCTCTGTGTATGCAAACAGGCGCGTGAGTGTGGCGACTAGGGGATTTTCACAGTAACTTCATTGCAGTATTCTTGTAAACCTACTTGTGACACTAATAAATATTATTATTATAATCTAGTTGCCTTCGAGAAGGTGGTCGTTGGCTGCCTTCTTGAACCGCTGCAGTCCATGTAGTGTAGGTACACCCACAGTGCTGTTAGGAAGGGAGTTCCAGGATTTTAGCCCAGTGACAGTGAAGGAACAGCGATATGTTTATAAGTCATGATGGTGAGTGACTTGGAGGGGAACCTTCAGGTGGTGGGGGGTCCCAGGTATCTGCTATTCCTTGTCTTTCTATATGGTCATGTTGGTGGGTTAGGAAAGTGATGCTGAAGGAACCTTGGTGAGTTGCTGCAGTGCATCTTGCAGATGGCACATACGGCTGCTGCTATGCGTCGGTGGTGGAGGGAGTGAATGGTTGCGGATGGGCTAAGACAATTAGAAGCCAATTACCGACCAGAGGGCGCACCCCCTGTCCAATTAAGGAGGATGAATGGATTCTCAAAGTTGGGTGGGGGAGCAGTCAGAGGTTCTCCAGCAAAGAAGAAGCTGCAACCTGCCGTACTCGGTATGAGAGAGAGAGGGAGGGTTCTCCCTTGTGATGCCTGTTAAGCTACTTGAACAGACCTATAATTGCGAATGGCCACAGCTGCCAGGATTTTGTGCAAAGGGGGAATTTCCATCCACAGAGCAGTGTGTGGCTGATGCTGTGGTCAGGTTGAAGATGGGAGGACTTCAAAGTGATCCTGGAGTATGGTTCCCCAAAAGCTGATTGGACGGCAGTACCAGGCATCTGCCGTGCTCCAGACACCACAGGGGTCAAGCTGACTGGAAAATCCCATTTGGCTTCTGATCAATGCCCTTTATTGGTGTTTCAATTGAGCTAACAAGCTTGGCACCTCTTGAAGCCTGTCCTTTACCACGTCCAACCTTCTGGAAAATGGTCGGAGTTGGGACTTGGTGGGAGACCAACATGGCGCCAGCGTCGTGCAACTCTGTGCCATCTCGTTTCCCTTCCGATCCCACCCTCATATCTGAGCCAAAATTATTTCTCCTTCTCGAGGGCTCTTTCTGAGATTTTTTTCCAAGACCAACTTTTTGGTTTCCAGGGGCTGTCCTTAGATGTGAATGTCTAAGTTAGAAACCAAACTGCCCTCAAAGGAATTTGCAAACTCTCTGTACATTTCCAGGTGAGTTGGGAAACCATCAACATGAATACAGACTCCCATGATGCTGCTCCAAATCACAGGTTCCCTCCCTCCCATCATTGCTGCGACAAGTTGTGATTGGAGAAATTGGAGAAGAGAAGCTGTGATTGGAGGAAATGGAGAGAAGCTGTGATTGGAGAAAATGGGAGACAGAAGCTGTGATTGGAGGAAATAGAGGGAAATAACTGTGATTGGAGGAAATGGAAAGACAGCTGCTCTGGTAGGATGAAATGGAGTGACAGAAGTTGTGATTGATGGAAATAGAGAGACAGAAACAGTGATTTTTTTATAATTCATTTACAGAATGTGAGCATTGCTGCCGAAGTCAGCATTTATTTCCAATCCCTAATCGCCCTGAAGAAGATAGTGGTGAGCTGCCTTCTTACCCCACTGCAGTCTCTGAGGTGTAGGTACACCCACAGTACTGTTACAGAGGTGGTTCCATGGTTCCAGGATTTTGACCAGTGAACAGTGAAGGATTGTCCATATATTTCCAAGTCAGGATGTTGAGTGACTTGGAGGATTTAGTAATGAGAGGAAGCCAACAGTAAGAGAACAGCGGTTTATCTAATTATGTGCAACTCACTCCCAGTACAGCCTTTGCTGGGAGAGCTGACCACACCAGACCCTGCTTTGTGCCGGGTTTTTTTTTCATTCGATACAAGGTCCAGCTGGGTGGCCTCCACCCCTTATCTAGGAAGCTCTAGGGGGGCCTCTGCATCGCTTTGCCTCCGGCTGTGAGTTGGGTGGAGCGTATCGGTTTGTCGACCGCTGTTTCCTGACCGACATCTGAAGAGTTATTGCCAGGACCTTGGTCCTGGACACTACTTCATCCACAGGTACGGACCCCTCCAATACCATCTCTGATCCAGATTCATCCTCCTCCTCATGGACTGGGTGCTGTGATTCAGACAGCTGGGTGCCCAGGCTGAGAAGCAGTTACTGATATGGAGGAGATGCCAATTGGACATTGTGAAGTGTGGGTTCTCGCTTCTTCAGGTGGTCCAAGAGAGAACGGGTCTGGTCTCGTAAAAAACCCAGGTTCAGGGGAGAGTTCAGCGAAAGGCAATTCAGCCCCTCAATCCTGCTCCACCATTCAACCAGATCATGGCCGATCTCTGGTCTCAGGTCCACCACCCTACCAGTTCCCCATATCTCTTTAACCCATTTTAAATCAGAAATGTACCATTTAATGACTCAAATTGAACCTCACTACGGGACAGCAAGATCCATAAATTCACCACCCTCTGCGAGGAGCAGTTCCCCCTCAACTCAGGTTTAAATCTACCGCCTATAACAATAATAATAATAGCTTATTGTCATGAGTAGGCTTCAATTAAGTTACTGTGAAAAGCCCCTAGTCGCCACATTCCGGCGCCTGTTCAGGGAGGCCGGCATGGGAATTGAACCCGCGCTGCTGGTCTTGTTCTGCTTTCCAAGCCAGCTGTTTGGCCCACTGTGCTAAACCAGCCCCTCTCAACCTATATCTGTGACCTCTCATTCTCGATTGCACCACAAGGGGAAACATTTGGTCTACATTTACTTTATCAATCCCTTTTAGTATTTTATATACCTCGATCAGATCCTCTCTCGAGGCGAGATCCCCCCTTGAGGCGAGACCCCTCTCGCCAGCCATGTGCCCATGGAACACGTGGGTTATTTTTTATGCCCCTTTTGAAGGTCTGGACTGCCCTTTCTGCCGTAGGAGAAGGGATGATACGGTTCGGAGATGCCGAATACCCTTTTGCTTCGTAAACGCGTCACATTCTTCGCAAGCAAAGGATGTCCCATTATCTGTTACCAGGACCTCGGGGGCAGCACAGTAGCATTGTGGATAGCACAATTGCTTCACAGCTCCAGGGTCCCAGGTTCGATTCTGGCTTGGGTCACTGTCTGTGCGGAGTCTGCACATCCTCCCCGTGTGTGCGTGGGTTTCCTCCGGGTGCTCCGGTTTCCTCCCACAGTCCAAAGATGTGCAGGTTAGGTGGATTGGCCAAGTTAAATTGCCCTTAGTGACCAAAATTGCCCTTAGTGTTGGGTGGGGTTACTGGGTTATGGGGATAGGATGGAGGTGTTGACCTTGGGTAGGGTGCTCTTTCCAAGAGCCGGTGCAGACTCAATGGGCCGAATGGCCTCCTTCTGTACTGTAATTTCTATGAATTCTATGAATCCCATGGGAGCTAAACTAGCTTTTCTATCATGGCCCTGGACATTGTTGAGGCCATCCTGTATACCTCTAGCCACTTTGGGTGGGCATCCACAATGACGAGGAAAGTGAACCCCCTTAACAATCCTGTGAAATCCGCATGTAGATGCACCCACGGTGTCCTACCCATTCCCAGTGCTGAAGGGAGGACCCCGGAGGGAGCTTCTGATATTTCTGGCACACCAGGCAGCTGCACACTGCCCTCTCAATGTCCCCATCAATGCCGGGCCATCCGGCATAACTACGGGCCAACATCTTGATCTTAGAGGTTCCCGGGTAACCAGGTCCTGCAGCAGGGACTCCTCATCCTGCAGGGGGATAACTACATTATGATGAAAACCTCGGTGCAAAAGGATGGAGAGCTACAGGAAGGGCCCCCTTTACTCCGCCACTCAACAGCATGAGGTGAGGTTTCGCCAGTCCCGGATCCCACTGCCTCCATGCGGGCACCTGAGAAGCTGCCATTGGCAAAATATCCATAAAGTTGAGAGTTGCAACCACCTGGTCTGTCATTGGTGGGGATGGGGCACTCATGAGCAATGGCAGACGGCTGACAGCATGGGCAATCTGTGTATCTGGGCAGTGACGAAACAGAAATTCATACGCGGCACCCAGAAGCCCCCAGTGCTGAATTCTAGTTTATGGAATTCTAGCTGAAGGGTCGAATTCCCTTATCCTCCCTGTAAAGGCCGAGCAGCGGCTTGCGATCTGTCACAATGGAGAAATGCCACCCATAAAAGTGCAACTTCCTGACACCAAAGGTTACCACCAAGCCCCCTTCTCAATTTGAGCGTAACGTCACTCTGCGTCCTCCAGGGTCCTTGAAGGGAAAGCAATGGGGCATTCCGTCATCCCATTTCTGGGCCTTCGGCATGGCATGTCGGGAACAGTGGCTGAGTTGGATCATAGTGCGTGAGGAGCTGCGTGGACCACAGATGCTTTTTTTATTCTGGTGAATGTCCTGTGAAGCATCCCAGAACCACTCCTAGTCCTTCCTCAATAATATGTGGAGCAGAGATAATAAAGCGGCCAGGTTTGCAATGAACATCCCATAATAGCTAACCAGCCCTAGGAACAACTGGAGGTCGGTCGTGTTCTTTGTGGTCGGGGCCCTTTTTATAGCTCGAACCTTATCTTCCACCGGGTGTAGACCATCTCTGTCCACCCTGAAAGCTAAATAGGTCATCGCTCTGGCACGGATTACACGCTTATTCCTCTTTAGCCGGGGCGCCCACTTGGGAAAACCACTGGAGCACTTCCTGTTTTGGCAGGACACAGCTCCTTCTCTGTGGTGCCATGATGAGCACATCGTCCAGATAGACATCCTCCCCAGAAGGAAGGCGGGTGTATTCAAATAACCCCTAATGAGTGTTTAAGGTTGCAACCCTACTGCGAAACACAAACCAAAGGGAGAGGTGAGAACTGTGAAATGTGAAGCAAATCAATTGAAATTGTTGATTGTACTGATTGAGAAACTTCTCCTTATGTTAGTGAGACCAGCATAAAAAAAAACAAAGGATTCTTATACAACAAGTTCAATTACTGAGTGAGAAAATGTTCAGTGATCTGTGCTGGAATGGCTGTAGGAAGACTGGAGATAATGAAAAGAGGCAAATGATCTCCATTAACCATCTTCTGCTATCACACAGTGTAAGGGTTCTTCCTGTTTATTCACTTATTTTCCTTTCTTTTATTTTACCGTTATCCTATTTGATCCATGGGCGATTAATGGACATGTATCTTTAAGTCAAGCAGCAGAGGAAAGAACATTCTGCTAGTTTGAACAGGAGTTTCAGACTTGTTGGCATGAGAAGGAAAGATGGCAGGGACTTGGTTTGATTGATTGGCTGGTTGGCTGGTGGCCAATGAATTGGCCCAAAAGGCTGCACTCTTCCCTGTAACAGGCAGTGATTGGATTTTATCCCAGTGGGATGATTCTCAGAGACCTGAGGGTTTCAGTTTGACTCCTGGACACAGAAAGGCAAGGAACTGCTTTTTTTCCTCCCTGTCCAGAAAGGATGTGAGTGCTGTATTCCTGATGATGCAGAGAACCTGAATGAATGAATCTGCAAGACAATCATTACAGGCTGCAGCCAAAGACCAGGGGCGGAATTCTCCGCAAGGCCCGACGCCGTCGTGAAACCTGGAGAGGTTCACGACGGCGTTGAAAGCCTCTCCCGGCCCCCTATTCTCTCCTCCCCAGGGGGATAGGAGGGCCGTACCGGTAAACTCGGCTGCCGGGCCTTGTCCCTGGCTTCAAGGCCCGGCACGCCAAGATTGACGACGCGGCAGAGCCTAATGACGTCAGCCGCGCATGCGCGGGTTGGACAGCTCAAACCCGCGCATGCGCGGTTGCCGTCTTTCCCCTCAGCCACCCGGCAAGATGTGGCGGCTTGATCTTGAGGGGCGTCAGAGGGGAAAGAGTGCGTCCCCTTGAGACGCCGGCCCAACGATCGGTGGGCACTGATCGCGGGGCCAGTCCCCTCCCGAGCACGGTTGTGGTGCCCGATCCCTGATCCGCCCCCCCTAGGCCCCACACTTACCTGGCGCGCCATGTTCACGACGGCAGCGACCAGGTGTGGTTGCCGCTGTCGTGAACAGGTCGGGAACGGCAGGCCGCTCGGCCCATCCGGGTCGGAGAATCGTGGGCCGCCGCGAAAAACGGCGGACCGCGTTTCTCCGAGCGGCGTGTCGGAAAACTGGACACACCATTTTGGGGGGGGGGGGGGGTGGGAGAATAGTGGGAGGTGCGGGAGCGGACCTCCCGCTATTCTCCCACCCATCACTCTTCAGAAAGTCTGTGAGTGTTGAATTCCTAAAACTACAGAGGCCTGAATGAAAACACAGGAAAAATCTCAAAATGAAAGGAAGGTTTGAAGAGCAGCAGGGTGCTGGAAACACCCATTTGAAACAAAGACTCTTTCTCTTTTACGTATTTTTTTATCCCTTTCTTCCCATATGTGTTTGTCTTTCTTTTGTTTATGCATAGAGGGTGGGGGGTAAGTTAAAGCGGGCAATTAGGGATTCATCAATAGCTAACCAGTTGTATTTGCTGCATATTTCATTATAGTTCTTGCTATAAATAAACACTAATTGTGTTTGCGTTTATAAACCAGGTGACTGTAATTATTGGCCAACCAAGTGCCAGAGACTTTGGGCATTTTTCTAAGAATTATTGGTTAATTCACTTGTGTTATAATTCCAGGTCATGTGGGGCTGGAATTGACCAGGCACCAGCCCAGGATGTTGTAACAACAGTCAATATTATTTTCAGTGGCTTTGGCAAAATGTCAAATGAACAAACCTAAAGCCTTGATTGCTTTCCTTCCAGGGAAGATCAAATCAGAACCAGGGGCGAAATTCTCCCCTACCCTGCGGGGTGGGGGTCCCGGCTTAGCGGAGTGGCGCCAACCACTCCGGCGTCGGGCCTCCCCAAAGGTGCGGAATTCTCCGCACCTTTAGGGGCTAGGCCCACGCTGGAGTGGCTCCCGCTCCGCCGATGGCGCCAAAACTGGTGCCAACAGCCTTTGGTTCTACGCCGCCCTGCGTCGGGGCTGGCCAAGAGGCCTTCGCCGGTCCGCAAATGCGCCGGAGCGTCAGTGGCCGCTGACATCACCACCGGCGCATGCTTGGTGGAGGGGGTCTCTTCCGCCTCCGCCATGGTGCAGGGCGTGGCGGCGGCAGAAGAAAAAGGGTGCCCCCACGGCACTGGCCCGCCCGCCGATCAGTGGGCCCCGGTCGCGGGCCAGGCCACCGTGGGGGCACCCCCTGGGGTCCGAACGCCCCGCGCCCCACCCCCCCAGGACCCCGGGGGCCCTCTCGTGCCGCCAATCCCGCCGGCACAGAGGTGGTTTAAACCACGTTGGCAGGACTGGCCTGTCAGCGGCGGGACTTCTGCCCATTGCAGGCCGGAGAATCACCGCAGGGGGCCCAGCGATTGGCGCGGGGGGCATGCTGACCGGCGGGGCATGATTCCCGCTCCCGCCAATTCCCGGGTGCGGAGAATTCCGGCCACGGCGGGGGCGGGATTTACGCCGGCCCCGGGCGATTCCCGACCCTGTGGGGGGGGGGGGGGTCGGAGAATTCCGCCCCAGGATCTGAGACCATGAAACAAATAGGAACAGACAGAAGCCAGTCAACCCACCAGGTCTGTCCTTCCAGCATTGAGTGGTAGACCATCACCCTGCCATGATTCAGAAACTCTCAATACCTTTGCCGAACAAACTCTACCAATCTCAGCTTGAGAGTTTGAATTGACTCCCAGTCTCAACAATGTTTTCAGGATGAACACCGAAAGCTCCTTGTGTGAAGTGGTGCCTCCTGTCTTCTTACCTGACTCGATTTTAATGTAATGTCCAATGTTCTGGACTCCCCCACCAGAGGAAATAGTCTTTCTCATTTCAAACCAATCAAATCCTTTTATCGTCTTAAACACCTCGGGCGAAATTCTCCGACCCCACGCAGGGTCGGAGAATAGGCGGGAAGCGGCGTTATTTCCGCTCCCGCAGGTTTGGTAATTCTCCCGCCGGTCATAAACCGGCGTTGTGCAAATCCCGCCGGCAGCCTGTGAAAACAGCTGGCGCCGGCGGGATTTCATTTTTTTTAAACTTACCTCAAATCTCCGGCCCGGATGGGCCGAAGTCCCGCCGCTGGGAGGCCTTCTCCCGCCGCCGAGGTTTAAACCACCTCTGGAACGGCGGGCTCAGCGGCTGCGAGCGGGCCCCCGGGGTCCTGGGGGGGCGGGGGGGCGATCAGACCACGGGGGGGTGCCCCCACGGAGGCCTGGCCCGCGATCGGGGCCCCCCCGCTCACTCCGCGGGGCAGTGCCGTGGGGGCACTCTTTCTCCTTCCGCTCCGCCACGGCCTCCGCCCATGGCGGACCGCGGAGGAGAACCCCGCATCGCGCATGCGCCGGCAGTGACGTCAGCGGCCCAGCTGCCGCTGACGTCACTGCCGGCGCATGCGCCGACCGCCGAAAGCCTTTCGGCCAGCCCCGCTTCCGACGCCGCCGGGTGTTTGCCGCCAGTCTAACCGGTTGCAAACTGCTCCGGCGCGGGGGCTGGCCCCCAAAGGTGGGAGAATTCCCACCTTTGGGGAGGCGCGACCCCTGAGTGGTTGGCGCCACTCCCCTACGCCGGCACCCTCCGTCACGCCGGGTAGGGGAGAATCCAGCCCCTCATTTGTATTAACTCGAGGGATGACAAAGCTAGTCTATGCAAATGGACCTCTTAATTAAACCCTATCAGCCCCAGAGCTGAAGCTGGAGGGCACGTTAATGACTGATTGACTAACTGTATCATCTGTATTTGCCTAGCTATTTGATAACTGCTCCAAAGATTGTTCGTGTTGATGTGAAGGAAACGGTCACTATCCAAGTATTTGAGGCCAGTGAGAATGTTGACGCCATCATTTATTTAGTGAACCACGTAAACATGAAGTTGTGCTCAGAGAAACACAGGATCAACCTCAATCATACCAATAACTTCACGGACGTTATCCTTCTACAGGTAACTGTTTTTTTGCTCATTCACGAGGACTGTTTGGAATTATTGAGCTTACTCTTGTTATTTATATTTCCTCATTATTAGATGTGTAACAGTCCTTCCTGTTTATTTCCTTTGTTCCCATTTATTTTAGTTTATTTTTATTAATTTGGTCTGTGAATCCATAATCAGGATATGCCTTTAAGCAAAAGATTCAAAGTTGAAACAGCCTGCTCGCCAGGACACTGTGCTCCCAGGCTTTTGTATTTTGCAAGGTAGAAGCCAGACTCTTCGGCACCGTGTGGATAGTAGGAACTGGCCTTGGAGGGAGTTGGTTCGATTGGTTAACTGGCAACCAGTGAGTTATTGTGCAACGCCATTAATCAATGGGCTTGCACCAGCTCAGTTGCTGATGAATAGACAACTTAGGACAACCTTGCCCTATGTTCTGAAGGAACCAGTTAATGAAAGATTAGAAAGGAAACTGATCTTTCAAAAAAGGAGCCAAAGAGATTTTGCAACAAATCCATGAGAAGGCTCCAACTGTTGCAACCAGATGACATAGTCAGGAAGATCCAAATGGGAAAGGATAGTAAAAGTATGCAAAGGTACTTCAACAGGCAGGTCCGCATTCATATCTAATCATCACTGATGACGGAACAGTCTTAAAGAGAAACAGAAGAGCTTTGCTGAAAGTTCAGCAACCTTTTGTAATTAATCCACAAGAAGAATTTGTGAGCAATCCTAAGAAAGTTGAAAAAGATACAGTTCAGCATACAGAGCCAGAACAAAATAAAATGCACAAATGCAAGAAGAACTACAAGAAACAATTCACGACAACAAATGAAGATGAAAACATGGTCACAAACTCAACCACTGCTCAGATCAACAAGGCAAAGATGTAAACCTGAGAGACTGAATTTGTGATGGACTGTAAATAGTTAAATGTTCTAACGAATTATGCATATTATATTTTATTGTAAAACAAAGTCATGAATGTAAATAATTACATTTCCAAAGGAAAGGGGATGTGATAATATGCATAAGCAATCATATATATAATGATGTATACGACCTCCGACCAACAGGTGGCAGTGTGAACCTACCATGTGACTCTGTACCTCGAGGAGTTGGGAGATAATTGAGTTGGTGAATAGTCATACTTGCAGTAGCTCCAGGATAATTTATTAGTACTAGTAGTTTGGAATATATTTCTTATAGTTATCTTTACCACGTATTTGTTTTTAATAAATTACCTTTAACTAGTAAGAGCTCAATATTCTATTGTGCATCATTCCTCCTGGCCATAGCACAAGAACATGACACTCTCAGATCCATCTACCCCTAAAAATGTACTTTATATTTTCTCTCCTCCTCCTTTGGACTGTCACCACTGAGATGGGAGCTGTGCACTGCCTGTCTCTAGTTACACTACTCAACAGACCACAACATATAACTAAATCATTTGTCCAGTTAACTATATGGCCAAATATGTGCTTTCCCTGTGAATCTCAGAAAGACCACTCAATGCAGATTCTTCAATAAACATTATTAGTTTATTATTAAACTAGACTTATTGAATAAAAGGTCAAGGCTCATTAGTGTATATGACACACATACACACACAGATACGCACACACATACACACGCACACATAAATACACCAACACATATGCACATGAACGCACACATGCACTCACACATGCACATAATAGGACAACACACACATAGACACACACTAGATGCACATACACATATATATATACATATACTTAGACACACATACACACACGTACATATAGACACACACTCATATACACACGCATACATGGACACACACATATGCACACACGCATACACTACACGCACAATACATGCACACATACATATACACACACAAATACACCACACATATACACACAAATACACACACCACATACATAGGCACATATACTCAAATAGACATACACAACAAATACACATACACTTATACACATATGCCACACATAATATGCACCCACACAAATACATAAACACACTACACACATGCATACATACACACGCACATATAGACATACACATACATATAGACAAGCCACATACACATAGCAGACACACATACATGCATGCGCACATACACACACACATACAAACACATATATAGCTAGGCACATACTATACGCACACATATACACATACATCCACACCCACTAGACCCACATGCACACACAAAATACACACACCTCAGGCATACATAGACACTGGCATAGACAGACATATCACATCAGCCTTTTCTGCAGAGATATCAGATTCCGAACCTTTCCTGCACAGCCCTGTAATGATTCTCCTGTAACCAATTCATCTAGGGCGTTCTGCCAGTCAGAAACACAGGGCATGATTCTCTGCAACGGAGAGGAAACAGCCTACGCCGGAGTGGAACCCGGAGTGTTTCACTCTGGCGTCGGAGGCCGCTCCTCGCCCCCTATTCTCCCCCCCCCCCCCCAACCGGGGGGCTAGGAGCGGCGGTGCGCGAATCTCGGGCGCCGGGCCTTGACGCTTGCGTCAAAGCGGCGCGCTGAGAATGACGTGGCCGGCGGCGCCTAAGTGACGTCAGCCGCGCATGCGCAGGTTGGCCGGCTCCAACCCGCGCATGCGCAGTTTCCGTCTTCCCCTCTGCTGCCCCGCAAGACATGGCAGCTTGATCTTGCGGGGCGGCGGAGGGGAAAGAGTGCTTCTCTTAGAGACTCCGGCCCGATGATCGGTGGGCACCGGTCGAGGGCCAGTCACCTCATGAGCACGCCCGTGGTGCTCGATCCTCTCTCTGCCCCCCACAGGCCCCACACTTACCTGTCGCGCGGTGTTCACGCCGGCAGCGACCAGGTGTGGTTGCCGCCGGTGTGAACCGGTCGGATTCGTCAGGCCGCTCGGCCCATCCGGGCCGGAGAATTGGCAGTCGCCGTGAAAAATGGCAAGCGGCGATTCGCTGAGCGGCGTGTCGCCATTTTGCGGGGGTGGGAGAATCGCGGGGGGTGCCAGGGCAGCGTGTCGTGATTCGCCTGGCCCTCCCGTGATGCTCCCCCCAGCGTGGGGAGCGGAGAATCGCGGCCACAGTCTTTATGGAGAGAAATGGAGTGGAAAGAAAGTGGGTCTTCCCTCGATGCTGCTAAAATTAAACTGAAAGCTCCTTAGGTCTCTGAACCATTTCAGTGATATCAGATCCAATCACCATCTGTTATTGGGCACCGCACATACCTTTGGGCCAATTCATTGGCCATCAGCCATATCAATCAAACCACATCATCATTGATTTCCCCTGCTGCTGCAATATTCTTCTTGAATTAAAGACACAGGCCCCTGCTTTGTCTTAAAGTCACAGGTCCATAAATCATCCATTGAGCAAAAATCTAACGCAAAAATAAAAGGGGGAATTAAAGGAATAAACAGGGAATAAACAGAAGGACCCTTACACCAGAACCTCAGCACTCTCTAGGCAAGACATTTGATACTGTTTTAGATATTATCCCACCTAACCCTTGTGATTCCACTGTTACAGATACTCCCAGAAAAGGCAGCGCAATGTGGATTAACCATCAGGAGACGGTATATTACACTGGCTGCAGAAATTCCCAATCTCTTTAAAAACAGGAGATTGGTTCACCTCCACCTCTCTGCCGAAACCATACTTCATTTTATTGAAACCGACAAACCCACTTACCAACCCAATGACACAGGTAAACAATAGGATAGTGCTGTGTTGTTGTCCTTCATCACAAAACAATAATCACTGCAGCTATTACTTAATTTGTAATTGTCCAGAGGTTACTGTGTCCGGTGAATAAACCATTTAGCATGACCTTTGTTACAGGTATAAATACAGCTGTACTTCTTTAATGTGTTTCCGTGAGGGCCTTCTTTGAACTCTTGTGTTGAATACATATCGTTCATATGTAACATTCACTCGGGGTTCCAAATGTGCATTCAAGGCTTTCAAAATTTCTGTTGTCTTTTTTCTTTGCTCGACTGTTAGATTTAGGGTGGTATACAGTTTAGAGCAGTCCTTCCTCGGCAGTGTTAAGTTAACACTGTTGCTCGCCTTACTAATTCAGACTTGGTAATTAAGTCTCAGTGTTGCCATTGCGAATAGGGAAAACGCATCATTGTCCAATGTTACTGGAGATGGGATTGGAAAATTTACTGTAGCCATTTATTTTTACTCACTCGGTTATTACTTGCAGCCTCTGGGTGCTTGTTGTTCTTTTTGCAGACTTTGAACTTTTTTGTGTTCTCTGAATCATTTCCAGGGTTCCAAAATGTATTTCTTGCCACCCTCTGACACCATATTACAAGTATAAGGGCAACCTTTGCTGGTTTAATTCCCATGAGTCTTTGTGCAAGAAGGCACCGTAAATTTGAGATCCAACTGTAGAGTGTTCCCAACATGGCGCCTCGGAGCTGTGTAAACAGAGCAAACAAATGTCTCCAACCAATCCAGCCTGAGGTTAGTAGCCAGTGGAGAGTCTGAAGTGTGAATTAGATTAGAGAAACCCAGCATACAGATCAGACGCCCTGCCCCAGAGCTCGTCCCAGAGTTTTTTCAGTTTCCAGTGATCCACCCATTCAATCCCCACTGACCTATTTGCCTCAAGCTAAGAGTGTGAGCCAGTGATACAACACCAGCCAGTTGCAAAAGCAGGTTGAGTGACATGGATGGGGGCACTGTGAGGAGTAGTCACAGCAGGAAATGTGATGCTTTTCCAATGTGGAAGAATCTGTGGATCCTTGAGCTGGGATGCCCTTCTTAAACTCCCGACACACACCTGAGTTTTCTCCTTGCTGCTTCTCATTGGAGCATGGACGTGGCAGACAGAAGTCCGGATTGCCCAACTACAGTCAGGACTTATAACAAACAAAATGGTCCAGTCTAAATGGGGTGGATCAACAGAGAGGCCTGAGGCCTCTTCAAAGATGGTAAGACAAGATAACTGTTAAAAAGATATACAGAATCCTTCGTTTGAGGAATAAAGGCATTGAATGTAAGAAAGTTAAGCCAAACCTTTATAAATTTCAGAACCAGCCTTGAGCAGATGTATTCAGTCCAACACTGAGCTCTGCACTGTTGGAAGGACATCAAAGCTTTGGACAAGGTGAAGAGGCCATTTATTAGAATACTACTAGGACTTTGGGTTGATGTGGAGAGATCGGAGAAGCTGGGATTGTTCTCCTTAGAGCAGAGTAGATTAATTGGAGATTTATTTGAATAATAAGGGATTTTGATGGAGTAAATAAGGATACCTGGAGTGAGCGGGATGTCTTATGAGGAAAGATTGGACAGTTTGGGCTGGTTTCCCTTGGAGTTCTCACTGAAGGGTAAAGGATGACTCGATTAAAGTATATAAGATCCTGAATGCTCTGAACAAGGTGGACGTGGAAAGGATGATACCTCTGGTGGGTGAATCCAGAACTAGGGGCACTTTTTAAAAAATTAGGGATAATCCTTTTCGGGCAAGGATTGTGGATAATTCTTTTCTCTCAGAGGGTGGTGCGACTTTGGAAATCTCCGTCTCAGAAGACTGTGGAGACGGGGTCACCGAATATTTTAAGGTGGAGGTAGATAGGCAATCAAAGGGGTAGATGGGAAATATAAAATTTGAAAACACACGATTTTATTGAATGGCAGAAAAGGGCACGATTTTATTGAATGGCAGAGCAGGCTCAAGGGGCCGAATGGCCTAATAATGCTCCTAGGCCATGATCACAGAGGATGAAAATCAACAGAGGATAGAGGAAAGGAGATAACATTCTTATTAATACACAGAGACAAAAGTCTCTCAGGCAATTTAATGAAAAAGAAACAGAGTCCCATTTTGGGACAATGACTGCATTTCCTTCTGTGGAGGTTGTGGCTGTTTTCTTAGCTGGGACTTTGCTGCTGATTTTTAAGAAGCCATTAGCTGCTTCTGGCCCTTCTGTGGAAGAGCGAGTGCAGCAGCGTTTTCAGAGACTAAGTATTAAACTGTCTTTCACGGGAGGTATTTCCCTTCTTAATTGCTGCTCTGCTAACACAAAGACTTGTGGAGACAGCAACCCTGGTTAAGGACGGTCTTTATTTTCCAAGTTTGGCCAACGTACATGGGAGAGCATCTGGGGCAGTTCCAGATTGACTCTAAAGTTACATCTTTCTTTATTCAGTAATTATACAATTTTCAAAAGTTGATAACCCACCTTCGCTGGACTTAATCCTATCATTACTGCTATAGATTACATACATTGACCAATGGACTTTCTGCCTCTAGTCAACTTGGGACTCGGTGATAAGCTTCGGGTCTTACTCATGATTCCTGATCTTTTTCCAGACCCGTAATCCATTGTCCTTGGTTCTTATATATACAACCCTTCCTATCTCAGCCTGGTCCCTGACTGGACCTATATTTTATTCATCAGAGATGGGGTTGCTGATAAGAAATACTTTCTGCTGACCAGACTGTATCGTATATGACTCCTCTTCTCTGAAGAATGTGGCTAACCCTTTATGCCTTCCGAGCATTTTACTATTAACAAAAATGTATATGTTTCGTCACTACAATGCTTTAAGACTATGTTTAATTGTTAATAATTGCCACAAGTGTCTATATATTTTCTATTGTTGATTTCATTATCTTTGTCAAGTAAACTAACCTAAGTATATGCCAGGTTGCTTAATGCTGTCATTTATATCACACTCATTTTCCCAGCTACTTAAACTGAATTGTCTTTTGCCCTGAGCCCCCCTTCAGCGAGCTTCTATAAAGTGAAGCTGTAGACTTGAGAATGGCAACTGTGATTCGGCACAGGTGCCTCAGAAGGAAACTAAGAGCCTACACTTGGGTACCTTATTCCCAAAACATCCTTCATTCTGACAGATACCCATGGGTTCCATGTCCCATCATTCGGAAGTTAACTTCTCCTCAGTCTTTGCTGGGGGACACCATTTCCTCAACCACTTTGCACTGCCCTAGGTAGGCTGTGGGCAATGATCTCCATCTAATGATCCAATCACTGCTCTCCCTGGAAATATTGTAGCTGCTGTTTGAGAGAGATCAATGATTGTGATCAATTGATGTGCCTTGGGACAGAGGGAGATGGGGCCAGGGGGTGAACCAGCTTCCATTATAAGGTGGCTATACAGGAACATAGGAGCAGGAGTGGGCCGTTCAGCCCCTTGAGCCTGCTCTGCCATTTAAGTAGATCATGGCTGACCTTCTCCCTCAATGCCACCTTTCCACACTACTCCCTTGTGCCTTAATGTCAGTGGTATCTGGAAATCGATCGAAAGTACTCAATGACTGGGCTCTCTAAGGAAGAGAAGTCCAAAGATTCGCCACCCTCTGAGTAAATAAATTCCTCCTCATCTCAGTTTTTAATGGGCTAACTCTAATTCTGAGACCATCTTCCCGGTTCTAGACCCTACAACCACAGGGAAACATCCTTCCTGCATGTACCCTGTTGAGCCCTGTAAGAATGCGCATGTTTCAATGAGATCACCTCTCATCCTTCTGAACTCTGGAGAATACAGGCCCGTTCTCCTCAATCCCTCCTTCTAGGACAATCATACCAGCCCAGGAATCAGTCCGATAAACCTTCATTGCACTCCTATGGCAAGTATATCTCTTCTTAGCTCAGGAGGCTAAAAACTGTACACAACACAATACTCCAGGTACCATCTGTAAAGACATTATATAATTGTAGCAAGGCATCTTTACTCCTGTACTCACTTAACCTTGCGATAAAGGTGAAATACCATTTGTCTTCTTAACTGCTTGATATGCGTGCATATTAGCTTTCATTAAACAAGGACACCCAGGTCCCTTTAGACATCAGTATTTCCCAATCTCTCACCATTTAACAAATACTCTGCATTTCTGTTTTTCCCACCAAAGTAAATAACTTAACAGTTTTTCATATTATATTGCATCTGCGATGTGTTACTCTGGGCTAGTGGGCAGTCGATTCCAGCCCCATAGGTCCCGGAGTCCCAACACAACCGAATTAACCAATAATTTGTACAAAATTTCTGAGATCTTTGGCCCTTGACTGCTCCAATGACGTACAGGCACCAGATTTATAAGTGAAACACAACAACTATTTATTTCTAACAAAAATAGAAATAAGACATGCAATAATTATAATAAAATAATGGCCAGCTAATCCAGTACTCCTCCTTTTACCATCCCACCTCTACCCAAAACACACAAGACAGACACACACAGAGGAAGGGGGAGGGGTAAAAATACTAGGAATTAAAACATGAAAAGCAAAATGAGTGTCCTTACTTCCAGTGTCAAGGTGGCTGCATTGGATTGTCCTCCCAGGGCGCAGAGTGATTGTAACCACCGGTTGGATTGCCATTGAGGATCTTCTGGCAGGAGCATTCTGTCAGTACCCCCAGGCTGAAGTATTTCTTCTGTGGGAGTCACTTTAACTGTTATTACCCTGGGCCTTTCTTCAAAAGTACAGCCTCAGGCCTGTGCAATTCTTATTTGTTTCCAACTCCACCTGAATGACTGACAGCCTCGTGAGATAAGAACAGTTCCCCACTCGAGCTTCTTAAAAGGGTTTCAAACAACAGACCTTGCCTTCAGATACCCTGGACTCAATTTTCCTGCAGTTTTATCTGGCTGTGAAAGAGAGCAAGGTCCTTACGTTGGATCTTTAGACAGAATCCGTGAGGTGTGAGAACGAAACTGAAAGAGATTAAACCCTCCATGCCCTGCAGAACATCCCAGAATGGTCAGTACCAATAAGCATTGAGTATCAGCTAAGGCCCAGCAATTTTAAAACAGCTCATTGGCTGCCAGCCAACTCCATCAAGAGGTGTCATCACTGATGTCAGACCAAAAAGCACATCCTCCTGGAGTTTCCTTTTAAAATGAAAGGTGCAGTTTATCTTAAAGGCATAGGTCCCATTAATTGTCCAGCTACAAACATTGAAATAGCAGAATACAGAAATTTAAATTTAAAAACAACGGACAGACATGGATCAACAGGAGGATCCTGACACATGTTCCCACCCACTTACCTAGCCGGTCTAAATCCCCTTGAAGCCTCCATGATCCTCCTCACAATTCACATTCCCATCTAGTTCAGGGTCATCAGCAAAATGGGTAATATGGGATTCTCCCGTTCCTCCCGCCACTTGTCAATGTGATTTCACATGGAAACCACCCACTCCACTGAAAAACCCACTGGCGGGTGTGCACAGTCAGTGGGAAAAGTGAATCCCGATGGCGAGAGAATTCCGGCCATTGAGAACAGTTGAGGTCCAAGTGCTGATCTTTGCAGTACCCACTAATCACAACTTGAGAACAAACAGTTTTTTCCCTTCCGCAGGGGGGGGGGGTTCTGGCAAAGCGGGGCTGGATTAATGGGAAAATCCATTGACAGCGGCTGGACCAGAAGATCCTGCCACCAGCCAATTGCGGTCCGCTTCCCGAGAATCGTGTCATTGGGGGGTACGGAAATCCCTCCCACTGTCTGCTTCTTACTGTTACCAATCCTTAATCCATGCTAATATATTTCCCTGAATCCCAAGTGCTCTCATGTGGTGGGACCTTATCAAAAACCTCCTCTGTGGGGTCATAGAATTTACAGTGCGAAGAAGGAGGGCCATTCAGCCCATCGAGTCTGCACCAACCCTTAGAAAGAGCACCCTACTCAAAGCCCATGCCTCCAGCTTATCCCCATAACCCTGGACAATTTATAATGGCCAATCCACCTTACCTGCATATCTTTGAACTGTGCAAGGAACCGGAGCACCTGGAGAAACCCATGCAAACTCAGGGAGAAAGTGCAAACTCCACACAGACAGTCACCCGTGGCCGGAATTGAGCCCGGGACCTTGGAGCTGTGAGGAAGCAGTGCTAACCACTGTGCCACCAATTTAAAAAATCTAATTTAAATTTCACAACCTGCTGTGGTGGGATGTGAACCCATGTCCCCTGACCACCAAATTACAAGTTCACTGACAATGCCACTATGCCACCATCTCCCTTATCAAAAACCTTTTGAAAACTCAATACACTACATCCACTGGTTCTCCCTTACCTATTCTGCTGGTTACATCCTCAAAAAAAACACCAATGGGTTTGTCAAGCATAACTTTCCTTTCACAAATCCATGTTGACACTGCCCAATCTCACCATTATTTTCTAAGTGCTCAATTATCAAACCATTAGCTTGGATTCTAGTATTTTCTCTACTACTTATGTAAAACTACCAGGTCTATAGTTCCCCTTTTCCTCGCTCCCTCACCACTTAAGTATTGGGGTTACATTTTTGCAACCTTCCAATCTGCACGAACCACTGCAGAATCTATAGGCATTCTAGACTGTCACGGAATCTGGACCAGACCCTAATTGATATTAGGAAACCGGATGAGAGCTGTGAGGAAAGGATACTTCACTCCAGGAGTGATTCCACTGACAACCAGGGATCGTTCATATTATAACAAACTTTATTAATAACATAGGATTAATCCCATTAATATCCAAGGAAAAAACAGCTTTTCAGTTAACAGTTAAACAGTTCTAAAATAAACATTAAGAAAGCTTACTTTCCCATCTACTTCGGGGCGGAATTCTCCGCTCCCGGGAAAAATCGGGAGGGCCGTCGTGAACTCGGCCGAGTTTCACGACGGCCTCGGAGGCCGCTCCTCACCCCCTATTCTCCCCTCCCGGCGGGGCTAGGAGCGGCGCTCCGTAACTCTCGGCCGCGGGGGCGTTGCGCCGAGAATGACGCAGCCGGCGCGCCTAATGACGTCAGCCACGCATGCGCAGGTTGGCCGCCTCCAACGTCATTGACGCTGACGGCAAGAACCCGCGCATGCGCAGTAGCCGTCTTTCCCCTCAACCGTCCCGCAAAACGTGGCAGCTTGATCTTGCAGGGCGGCGGAGGGGAAATAGTGCGTCCGATTTGTCCCCTCCCGAGCACAGTCGTGGTGCTCTTTCCTTTCTTGGCCACCTACAAGCCCCAAACGGCTTCTCACTCACCGTTTCACAACGGCAGCGACCAGGTGTGTTTGCCGCCTTCGTGAAATGGCCGGGAACGGCAGGCCGCTCGGCCCATCCGGGTCGGAGAATCGCCGTTCGCCGTGAAAAACGGCGATTCCTCCGAGCGGGGCAGGGGGAGAATCGCGGGGGGCGCGAGGGGGACGTGAAATTTGTCGGGGGGGCCCTCCCGCGATTCTCCCACGCTGCGTGGGGAGCGGAGAATCGTGCCCCTAAACTTTCAATTAAACAAAATCAACGCACACAGGTCAAATACTACTTATTGATACAGTTAACACTCAGTGTCTTACAGACTCATGCACAGCGTCCTTGGGAGAGAAGCTTTCAGAAGTCAGCCTGAGAAACACTCCTTCTTTCAGAAACCAGAGGAGAACTCTGAAAGTGAAAGTAAAAACAGACACAGGGTGATGTACCATCAATGACTACGAGACGAAATGGTGAAGCTATTGAGGCTTTATTGTGCTAGATGTTAAACCTCCTGCAGCTGGAGGCCAGAATGGGGGCAGCGCAGGAGAGCTTACACTTTTATACAGCACCTGCTGGGTGGAGCCAGCAGGCCGGGATTTACTGTATTGACTGGAGTACAATGGCAGTACCGTAATACACGTAGTGTATGACCAGGGTGTGTACCACGCATGTCAGGGCTGAGAAACAAAATAAAATAGACCCAGCCCCTCCTATGTGTGGACATCACAGCTTGCCCAGTGGTTAACCCCCTTAATTACAGTTTTAGCAGATATATAATCTGGATACCTAAATCTAAGTTCTCTCAATGCAACAGACACATAATGCACCATATATAAACATTCCTACATTCATCACAAGCAGCGTTCTCAATTATTTTCCCACGTCATGATTGCCCCACAAAGGGAGCTTTGCATCTCCAGCTTTTCCTCAGCTTGATTGTCTCGTGAGACAATGGGGAAAACCTCTCGAATTCCTCCCTCGTTGTCACAATTCACCTTCCTGCCCCTCCAGGGGCTGCGCTGGCGCAGCAGGAAAGGGGAGTAGAAGATACGAACGGGTGAACATTATCTACAGGAAATTCAGGAGACAGAAGGTGGGATTTTCCGTGAAACCCACTGCATATTTGCAGCGGCAGGGATGGCCCACCATTGGCAGGTGGCAGGATCTCCTGGTCCCATCGATGTCGATGGCGCTTTGCATGGCTTGCCCATCCCACCTCTGGGGCCCCCGCTGTGGAGTCAGCAGACCTGGAAGATCCTGACAGCGGGAAGGGCTGTAAAATCCTACCCTCAATATGTGCTTTGAGGAAGAGGTGATCTGGTCTGTCTCCAGAAAGCTACCATTCTGGGTTGTGTGTGCAGAGGCAAATCAGAAGTGATTGAAATATGTGATGGACAATTCTTTTAGCCGTGCTTAGGAATCACCTACCAACTTGGTGTAATGCATACAAGGCCAGATATCTCTGGAAATCAGTGTTAAACATGGTGATAAAGGTGGAAGCTAATAAATGAGTCTTCTCATATGAAGCCTGTTCCTAAAAATTCACACTTTTTTCTGTTCTGAGTAATATGGAGATAAATCTCAGATACTTTCCCTTCCCAGAATTTGTGTGTGAGAAAGAATTGTGGTCCCTTACACGAAAATGCTGGTCAACCCCTGGTTAGGAACCAGATGAATGATAATACATTGATTCCCCTGGGTCTATTGAATCAAGTGGCAAAAGCGTAGGTATTGTTAATTGAAATACATTTCTCACATTGTAATTATTAAATCTGCTTCCAGTACGATTTCAAATGTTTCCCTTGACCACGAAATGAAGATCTCAAGCTGCAATGTCAAAATGCAAATCTGGGTAAGTGATTGTCTTCTTATGTTAGTCCTGGTGATCATATGCATGCTTTCACAGACACTTACCCGTCAGCATTTATTGTACTGCCCAATGTGCTATACATGATCTCTTTACTGTAAGGATTTTGGTACCAATCCAGTTCAGACAAACTTTGATTCCCGTTCCAGCTGAGGTTATTCATGAAGGCTCCGCCTTCTCAACCTTGCTCCTCACCTGAGGAGTGGTGACCCTCAGATTACATCACCGCCAGTCAGCTCTCTCCCTCGAAAGGGGAAGAGAGCAGCCTCTGGTCCTCTGGGACGTTGGTGAATTTCATCGGCGGCACGATGGCACAATGGTTAGCACTCCTATCTCACTCTGTGCCAGGGACCCGGGTTCAATTCTTTCTTTTATATAAATTTAGAGCACCCAATTCAATTTTTCCAATTAAGGGGAAATTTAGCGTGGCCAATCCACCTACCCTGCACATCTTTGGGTTGTGGGGGCGAAACCCACGCAAACACGGGGAGAATGTGCGAACCCCACACAGACAGTGACCCAGAGCCGGGGTCGAACCTGGGACCGCGGCACCGTGAGGCAGCAGGGCTAACCCACTGTGCCACCGTGCTGCCCTGCCCAGGTTCAATTCTGCCATTGGGTGACTGCTTGAAGTTTGTACGTTCTCCCCCGCATCTGCGTAGGTTTCCTTCGGGTGCTCCGGTTTAACCCCACAATCCAAAGATGTACAAGTTAGATGGATTAGCCATGATCAATGCATGGGGTTACTGAGATAGGGTGGGGTAGTGGGCCTAGGTAGGGTCCTCTTTTGGAGGGTCAGTGCAGACTCGATGGGCTAAATGGTCTCCTTCTGTACTGTAAGGATTGTATGGATCTCATTACTAAGTGAATTATGTGCACTTCTTTTAATTTAGTATCTTGTACTTGTTGCTCACAGCGTGGTCTCCTCCACCTCAGGGGGACTAGATGCAAATTGGCTGACTGCTTTGCTGAACACCACTGTTCAGTCCACATAAATCATCCCGAACTTCTGGTCTCCTGTCATTCTCACTCTCCGCCCTGATCCCAGTCTGAGCTTTCTATCCTCGACCTGCTTCATTGTTCCAGAGAAGCTAAACAGAAACTCGAGGAGCATCACCTCATCTTTCAACAGGGAACTTCACAAACTTTTGGACCAACCTGGAGTTTAAAAGCAAATTGCTGCAGATGATGGAAATTTGTCCTGTCACTCACTCCAACATGTCTCCCTCTGAACTGATAGCGTCCCGATCTCTCAGGTCCAACCCTAACATTGGGGGAGATTTGCTGGCCGCTTCCGCTGACGGAATCTTCCAGTCCCACCCAAAGTTGACCCTACCTGGTGGGTTCCCCGGTGGCAGGGTGGGGCGGCGATCTATGCAAAAGCCGATAGGCTTTTGGCAGGACAGGAAAATCCTGGCCATTGCCATGAAGCCTGCTGTTATTGTGCGACAGCATCACCTCCACCTCAGAGGCTAAGCGTCAGGCCTCAGATGATTCCTCCCACCTTCCTCTGGGCCATTACCTCGGCCACCAAACATCATTGTTTCCAGGACTGTCACAGATCCCATCTCTTCTGGCGATCTTCCCTCCACAACCTCCAATCTCATCATCCCACAACCTTTTTCTCCCTGTTCCCATAACCCACAAATAGGACTGCAGCAAAAGTAAAATACTGCAGATGCTGGAAAGCTGAAGTAGAACCAAAGGTTGCTGGAAATACTCAGCAGGTCTGGCAGCATCTGTGGAGAGAGAAACAGAGGCTGGGATTTTCCATTGCGAGCCCGGCCACTACCGCTGCTGGCGAGGGCGGAGAATTTGCCGCTCAGCCAAATCTCCCATTCAGATTGCCATTTTACCACATGAGACACAATAAAAGGATCCTGGTTTGGACAGGCCAAAGTGTTTAGTGAGTTACTTCATAAAGTACAAGAGGCCAAATACAACATTAACGGTCCAGTTAAAAGATCCAGAGTCTTCACCCACCTGAAAAGTATGTACGTATGTATAGTCTTCCTCCAAGAGGTGCACCAGAGAGAGGAGGACCGACTGTGGGTAAGGAACGTCTGGGTGGGACAGGCCTATAATTCCTGCTGCAGGATGAGGGACAGAGGGGCAGTCATAATGTTAAACAAGAGGACGATGTTTACCGTGACAAGGACAGTTACGGACCCAGGGGGACGGTACGTCATGGTCAGCAGTGTCCTGGACGGGGCACAGGTAGTCCTGGTTAATGTGTTCGCTCCTGACTGGGATAACGGAGAATTCACAAAAAAGACCAAAGCGAAATCCCTGACGTCAACACGCACCGATTTATCATGGGCTGGGGGGCAACTTTAACCGTGCACAGGACTCTCAGACAAACAGGTCGAACCCCAGAATGGGAAAGACCTCCAACATGGTGAAAGAACTCGGCTTATTCATGGAGCAGCTGGGGGCAGTGGACCCTGGACAGTTCACCTACCCAGGGGAAAAGGAGTTCTCCTTCTTCTCCCAAATACATTACGTATATTCGAGGATTGACTTCTTTGTAGTGGAAATCGGTGTCTCCAGAGTTAGTAAGAGCAGAATATTCCCCGACTGTGATTTTTTTTTCAAGTATTTTTATTCAGGTTTTGCAGAATTTTTCACAAAAGAACAGTAATAACAATAATAACAAAACTAACTAGAGTGAATATTGACATAGTGTAAAAAGAAAATATAGAATAACAATTAAATAGACATTACCCCACGCGACCCAGTCTTCCCACACCATCCCAATGAAGCACTCACCCCCTACACCCCTCACCCTCCGCCCCCACCCCACCCCACCCCCCACACCCACCCCCCCTCCCCCACAGTGCCTAGCTCTATCTTTTTTTAAATATTTGTTTGAAATCATTTTTATTCAAGTTTTCAACAACAAATTTTATCACAACAGAGAAAAACAGTAACCCCTCCCCTCCAATACAAAAACAATAAATTAACAAGAAAAAGAAATGAGCATAAAACCATGAGAACAAACCCCCATAACGAACCCGTAACCCCCCCCCCCCCCCCGGCTACCTTCCCCCGATTCCCATCCATTTTCCCCTGATTCTTGGCCACCCGGCTATTCTTCCTCTTGTTTGTTGGCCACAAACAGGTCCCGGAATAGTTGCATGAACGGCTCCCACTTTCTGTGGAAGCCGTCGTCTGACCCTCGGATGGCGAATTTGATTTTCTCCATTTGGAGAGATTCCGAGAGGTCGGACATCCAGTCTGCAGCATTGGGTGGTGCTGCTGACCGCCAGCCAAACAGGATTCTACGGCGGGCGATCAGGGAGGCAAAGGCAAGGGCATCTGCCCTCCTCGCAAGGAATAGATCTGGCTGGTCTGAAACCCCGAAGACCGCCACTATCGGGCATGGCTCCACCCTCACCGCCACCACTTTGGACATAGCCTTGAAGAAGGCTGTCCAGTACTCCACGAGTCTGGGGCAAGACCAGAACATGTGGGCGTGGTTGGCCGGGCCTCTTTGGCACCGTTCACATCTGTCCTCCACCTCCGGGAAGAACCTACTCATACGGTTTCTTGTTAAGTGGGCTCTATGTACCACTTTTAGTTGCGTAAGGCTGAGCCTTGCGCACGAGGCGGTGGAGTTGACCCTATGCAGTGCTTCGCTCCAGAGTCCCCACCCTATCTCAATCCCCAGGTTCGAAATCGCCCTCCTCACAGGTAAGGCTTTTCATGAAAATTATCACAGGTCGTAGAGAAGTATACTACTAACAACCAGTATGGGGATGTCTTACCCTCCATGCTCTGGGAGGCACTGAAGGCTGTAATCAGGGGTGAAATCATTGCCTCCAAGGCACAAAGAGAGGGCTAGGTGGCTAGGCAACAGCTAGTCGACTCCATACTGGAGGTAGACCGGCGATATGCGGAAGCCCCAACCGTTGAGCCCCTGGCGGAGAGGAAAAAGCTACAAATGGACTTTGACCTGGTCTCCATGAGGAAAGCAGTGCATCAACTCCACCAGGCATGGGGGACCCTGTACAAGCACAGAGACAAAGCCAGCCGCATGCTGGCTCACCAGCTGAGAAAGCAGGCAGTCACGAGGGAAATTGCCCCGATTAAGGGCAGCAGAGGCAAACGTGAAGCAGAGCCGGAAAAGGTCAATGAAGCATTTGAGAACTTCTAACGGGGCTGAGCACCTCCGAGTCCACTGCAGAGGGCTTGGGGATGAAACAGTTCCTCGATGGACTGGACATGCCAGTGTGGGGGTAGACAAAAAACGGGGGCTGGAAGCACCACTAGAACTGGGAGAAGTCATGGAGAGTATCAACTCCATGCAGGCAGAGAAGGCACCAGGACCAGACGGATTGCAGGTGGACTTCTACAAAAAATCCGCGACAGCACTGACCCCGCACTTGCAAGAGATGGTCACAGACTTGCTGGTGAGGGGCACCCTGCCGCCTATGTTAGCACAAACCTCAATCTCGCTGATACCCAAGAAAGACAAAGACACAACAGAATGTGGGTCCTTTGGACCCATTTTGCTGCTAAACATAGACGTGAAAACTGGCCAGGAACCCAGCCAGGTGACTGGAGGACTGCGTACCAGAAGTGCTAACAGAGGACCAAATGGGATTTATCAAAGGTAGACGGCTAATATCGAACATCAGACACCTGCTGAATTTGACAATGACCCCATCCGGAGAGAAATCAACAGAGGTGGTCATCTTCCTCGATACAGAAAAGGTTTTGACATAGTCGAATGAAAGTATCTCATAGAGGTACTGGATTGCTTAAGGCTTGGAGCAGAGTTCATCGCCTGGGCGAGCGTCCGGACAAATACCACCAGCTCTAAATACCTCCAGCTGCACAGAGGCACAAGGCAGGGATGCCCATTGTCTCCGCTGCTGTTCGCCCGAGTGATCGAACCACTAGCGATCGCGGTCAGGGTCACCCATTACTGGACACGGATCCACAAATGGAACCTGACTGACCTGGTGGAGGAAGTTAAAAAGGTCCTTCAGAGGTGGGACCCACTCTACTGTATCTGGCAGGGAGACTGCGGATGATCAAGATGAACATACTGCCCAGGCTCCTCCTCCTGTGCAAATCCATATCGATCAACATCCCCAAGGCCTTCTTCAGCTCATTAAAAAAACTGATCATGTCGTTTGTGTGCTTGTGGGGGGCGGAAAGGGTGGGAAGAGAATCATAGAATTTACAGTGCAGAAGGAGGCCATTCGGCCCATCAAATCTGCACTGGCCCTTGGAAATAACATCCCACTTAAGCCCACACCCATAACCCAGTAACCCCACCTAACCTTTTTGGACACTAAGGGCAATTTATCATGGCCAATCCACCCAACCTGCACATCTTTGGACTGTGGGAGGAAACCGGAGCACCTGGAGGAAACCCACACAGATTCGAGGAGAACGTGCAGACTCTGCACAGACAGTGACCCAAGCCGGGAATTGAACCTGGGACCCTGGAGCTGTGAAGCAAATGTGCCACCGTGCAGACGAGAGACCATGCCGGATAGAGCAGCGACTGTTGGAAGAAGAAGGCATGTCCTCCTGCCCCCGACTCTCCGACGCTCACCCATCTTCCGTGGGAGAGGTTATGCTGCTCTATTTCTGCTTCAGCCAGGATCAGCAGGTCTGACTGTAAGAGGATCATGTTGTCAGGTCAGAAAAAATCTTGTTGGGCAGCAGAATGTGGGCCATTATCTGGTCATTATTACATTGCCTCTGTGAGAGCTTGCTGTGCACAAACTGGCTGCTGTACTTCCGACTTTACAACAGTGACTATACTCCAGAAAGTACTTAATAGACACAGACACAGAATTTACAGTGCAGAAGGAGGACATTCAGCCCATCAGGTCTGCACCGACCCTTGGAAAGAGCACCCCGAACCTCCACCCTATCCCCGTAACCCAGTTAGACCACCTAACCTTTTTTGGACACTAAGTGCAATTTAGCATGGCCAATTCATCTAACCTACACATCTTTGGAATGTGGGAGGAAACCGGAGCACCCGGAGGAAACCCACGCAGACAAAGGGAGAATGTGCAGACTCCACACAGACAGTGACCCAAGCCGAGAATCGAACCTGGAACCCTGAGCTGTGAAGCAACAGTGCTAACCACTATGCTACCGTGCTGCCCCCAGAAAACGCCAAGCAGCGCCCACGGTGAGACAGGGTCGAACTGACAATTAAGTTGATGCTGTGAAGTAACCAAGGTGCTATATGATGTGACCATCAATTCGCAAGACACGTGGTTGGAAGTGAACAGTGGTTTTAATAGTCTAACAACATACTTCCGGTTAGTGGGAGGAGCCATGGGCGGAGCCATGGGCAGAGCCAAGGGTGGAGCCCAGTACAAACTCTTCATCTTCCCTATGGGCAGAGCCGCGCAACTGCTTGTATACCGAGCTAACATGAAAGCAGCACATCATATACCAACAGTGTGAATTACGCGGAATGTGATTCACCACATTCACCCCCTGTAAAAAAATCAAGTCCAGCGGGGATGATGTGTCTACAAATGACAAATTACAAATTACAGATTGAGTCGATCCGGCGGCCGAGTCATCCTCTGGGATCGCCGAAGCACCGGGTTGCATCCTCTTCTGGTGGCTGGGTGGTGGCGGTCGGCGAGGGTACGATGGCGGACTCCGGGGGTGATTCTGTCAGAGCTTCATATCCGACTGGTTCGACTGGTGATGGGGAGCGACGGAAACCCAAGGGCGCAGGGGCGCGGGGGCGCGGAGCACGGGCAGCGGAACTACAGGCGTGGGGGCGCCGGGCGCGGGGGGGTTGGGAGGGGTATAGTGTGAGGGGTACCTCAGCGGAAGTAGTGTCAGAGTAGGATCCTGCAGGCGCCAGGTCCCGGAGGGAAACAGTGTCCTGACGGCCGTCAGGGTATTCGGTGAACGCGTATTGGGGGTTCGAGTGGAGTAGGAGCACTCTCTCAACGAGTGGGTCACTTTTGTGTGCCCGGACGTGCTTCCGGAGGAGAACCGGGCTCGGTGTCTTCAACCATGCTGGGAGCGAACCCCCGTGGTAGTGCCCCTGGAAAAAACAAATTGCCGCTCGTGAGGGGTCTGGTTGGTGGCCGTACATAGGAGGGACCTAATTGCATGGAGCGCGTCGGGGAGGACCTCCTGCCAATGGGAGGTCGGGAGCTTCCTGAACCAGAGGGTCAGTAGGACCGTCTTCCAGACCATCACATTCTCCCTCTCCGTCTGCCCGTTCCCCCTGGGGTTATAGCTGGTAGTCCTGCTCGAGGCAATGCCCTTTTCGAGCAGGTACTGACGCAGCTCGTCGCTCATAAAGGACAAACCCCTGTCACTGTGTACATAGCTGGGGAACCCGAACAGAGTGAAGATACTATGCAGGGCCCTAATGACTGTGTGGGAGGTCATATTTGGGCACGGGATAGCAAAGGGGAAGCGGGAGAACTCGTCTATGATGTTTAAGAAATACACATTCCTATTGGTCGAGGGGTGTGTCCCTTTGAAATCGATACTTAGGCGTTCAAAGGGCCGGAAGCCTTGACCAGGTGGGTGGGCCTTGTCTGGTCTATAGAAGTGCGATTTGCACTCTGCACAGATCGGGCAATCCCTGGTGATGGCTTTTACCTCCTCGGTGGAGAAAGGCAGGTTTCGGGCTTTGACGTAGTGGGCGAGCCGGGTGACCCCCCGGGTGGCAGAGGTCATTATGGATAGCTTTGAGGCAGTCGTCTTGCGCACTAGCGGGACAGGGCATCTGGGGGCTCGTTGAGCTTCCCTGGTCGGTACATGATATTGTACTTGTAGGTGGAGAGTTCGATCCTCCACCGTACGATCTTATCATTTTTAATTTTGCCGCTTTGTGAGTTGTCAAACATAAAGGCAACCAATCTTTGGTTGGTGATGAGGGTGAACCTCCTACCTGCGAGGTAGTGCCTCCAGTGCCGTATGGCTTCCACGATGGCTTGTGCTTCCTTTTTGACCGAGGAGTGTCGAAGTTCCGAAGCGGAGAGGGTTCGGGAGAAAAAGGCGACTGGTCTCCCTGCCTGATTTAGTGTGGCTGCGAGAGCTACCTCTGAGGCATCGCTCTCTACCTGAAAGGGTACGGATTCATCCACCGCCCGCATGGCCGCTTTGGTGATGTCCTCCTTGATACGAGTGAAGGCCTGGTGAGCCTCATCTGATAGAGGGAAGAGTGTGGCCTTAAATAGTGGGCGGGCTTTGTCCGCATACTGAGGGACCCTCTGGGCATAATATGAGAAAAACCCCAGGCACCTTTTGAGGGCCCTGTGACAATGAGGGAGAGGGAGTTGTAAGAGTCCGGGTCCGGGGGGCCCAGGACTCCGTTTTCCACGACATAGCCGAGGATGGCTAGCCTGGTCGTGCGGAAAACGCATTTCTCCGTGTTGTAAGTAAGATTAAGTTTCTGGGCAGTTTGGAGAAATCGATGGAGGTTTGCATCGTGGTACTGCTGATCATGGCCGCAGATGGTGACATTGTCCAAGTACGGAAACGTGGCCCGCAGCCCGTGCTGGTCCACCATTCGGTCCATTGCTCGTTGGAACACCGAGACCCCATTCGTGACGCCAAAGGGAACCCGGAGGAAGTGGAAGAGATGTTCGTCGGCCTCAAACGCCGTGAAGTGGTGGTCCTCCGGGCGGATTGGGAGCTGGTGGTCTGCAGACTTCAGATCCACTGTGGAGAAGACGCGATAGTGGGCGATCTGATTCACCATGTCTGCAATCCTGGGGAGGGGGTACGCATCGAGGAGCGTGAACCGATTAATGGTTTGGCTATAGTCCACTACCATTCGGAATTTTTCCCCGGTCTTGACGACCACCACCTGAGCTCTCCAGGGACTGTTACTGGCCTCTATGATCCCCTCACGTAGGAACCTATGGACCTCGGTTCTGATAAACACCCTGTCCTGCAGGCTGTACCGCCTGCTACGAGTGGCTACGGGTTTGCAGTCCGGCGTGAGATTGGCAAAGAGTGGAGGGGGGTCGATTTTTAGCGTAGCGAGGCTGCAAATAGTGACCGGGGGCAAGGGCCCGCCGAAGCTGAATGTGAGGCTTTTCAGGTTACACTGGAAGTCTAGTCCCAGTAGGAGTGGGGCGCAGAGAACAGGGAGCACATACAGCTGGAAGTTCGAGTAGCTAGTGCCCTGGATCGTTAGGGTTGCGACCGTGCACCCTTGGAGGTGAACAGAGTGAGAGCCCGAAGCGAGGGAGATAGTTTGCCGTGCAGGGAAGGTAGGGAGCGAACAGCGTCTTACCAGATCTGGGTGTACGAAGCTCTCGATGCTCCCGGAGTTGAAGAGGCACGGTGTCCTGTACCCGTTGATTTCAATGGTCATCATGGAGTTGCGGAGATGTTTTAGACGTGACTGGTCCAACGTCACCGCGCTGAGTTGCGGGTAGTTGGCGGCTGGATCAGCTGTGCTGGAGTGGCCCTGTGATGACTGCCCTCTGAATTTGTAGCCTTCGAGGCGGTTTTCTGAGTTAGGAGAGGAAGGATCCCAAGATGGCCGCCCCCGTGGATCACACGTGGCGGGCGGCGAGGAAGATGGCGCCCAAGATGGCGGCCCCCATGGGTTGCACATGGCCGGCCGCGTGGAGGGGGTTGCCAAGATGGTGGCCCCCATGAGTCGCACGTGTCGTTTGGGGGCGGAGTTGGAGTACAGGCCGCAGCATTTCGGGGCCTGCGGGCCTGTGGAGTTTGAAAACAAGTGCTCTGGAAGGCTGCGGGAGAATTAGGAGATGGGGCCTGCTTTGCCAGGCAGACCCAGGCATAGTGTCCCTTGTGACCGCAGCTGCTGCAGGTCGCGTTACGGGCCGGGCAATACTGCCGTGGGTGCTGGGGCTGCCCGCAAAAATGGCACCCTGGAGCTGCGTGGTGGCTGGGTGGCCGCGCGGTGCATGCCTGGGGAAGTCGCTGGTCGGGGGCCCAGGATGGGGTCGCTTGGTCCGCGGGGAACGAGGTGAGGCTGCGGAATGAGACCTCCATGGTGGTAGCCAATTCTACAGTGTCCCCTAGATCCTGGGCCCTTATTCGAGTAATCGCTGGCGTACATAGTTTGATCTGAGGCCTGCCACGTACAAATCCCTGACAGCGAGCTCCATGTGCTGTTCAGCTGATGCAGCTTGGTAAATACAGTCCCGAGCTAAAGTCTTTAAGTCCCGCAGGAATTCTTCCAACGACTCCGCGGGGCGCTGGCGGCGGGTCGTAAAAATATGACGCGCGTAGACCTCGTTGATGGCCTCACGTACAATCGATCTAGCATGGCTAGGGCCCCCGTATACAAGTTAGTAGATATACGGTTGCTCAACCTTGCGTGCAGTAGACTGAGTTTCTGCTCCTCTGTAGTTTCTGGAGTACTTGATTCAGCCAGGTAGGCCTTAAAACATCTGAGCCAGTGTTGAAAGATTTCTCTTGCCTCTGCAGCCTGCGGGTCGAGTTCTAGTCGGTCAGGTTTGAGGGCTGATTCCATAGTCGTTTCCTTAGTCGTTTTATTCTAGTTTCCTAAGACTATTAAATTGATGTGACCATCAATTCACAAGACACGTGGTTGGAAGTGAACAATGGTTTTAATAGTCTTACAACAGAGCCTGCCTGCGACGTGATGAACTGGCAGGCAGGCTCACGACTGCCAAGCTTTACACTTCCGGTTAGTGGGAGGAGCCATGGGCGGAGCCATGGGCAGAGCCAAGGATGGAGCCCAGTACAAACTCCTCATCTCCCCCTTTGGGTAGAGCCGCGCAACGGCTCGTATACCAAGCTTACATGAATACAGCACATCATATAACAACAGTGTTAAATACGCGGAATGTGATTCACCACACTATATAAATGCAAGTCTTTCTCTCTTGTTTCCTTTCAGTTCCCAGGTGGTGCAAGTTAAAATGGCTTTCGTGACACGGGTTGATATTTCTCACCAGTCAGAGGTTGTTGATAATCATTAACCAAGCATTTGTCTCATTACATTCTAGCACTCAGGCAGTGTTGTTGCGGAAACAAGGAGTCATAGCCAAGGATCAGAGGCAGTGTGCAGGGGCGAAATAAACATTCCTTCCTCACTGTGAGTCTCTGGTTTTGTTTATTACACTGTTCAATGTGAAAGTACCTATTACAGTGATCTCCTCCGCACATAGTGATGCATAGAATTCAATAAATACTTGAAAGGGGTTACATTTTTATGGGCTACCTGCTATTATTGTCTATTAACCAGCCAAGCAACCTGTTTTCTTCCTTAAATCTATTCAGGAAACAGTTCAGATCGATGAAACTCGGGCATTCTTTACAATATTGCAGACAAGTGAAGGATTAGGTTTATTGAATGTTCGGCTGGCCTAGAAATGCTGAATCCTTCACTGTCTTTTTCCTCGGATCTATACTTATTCTTGCATTGTAAAGGGTTCATGTTAAGTATGTAAATAGACAGTTGACATCATCAGTGATGTATGGTCACATGACAACAGGATATGCTGAGAGATAGTTCTATGAAGAGTTTCATGTTAAGTCTTGCACTGGCCATCGTTGTTGGAATCTTGCATAAAGGTTAAACGTTTTCCAGCAGCCCCTATCAATGCAGCCAAGGATACCTTGAAGCTAAGACCCTCAACCATGATAACAGAAATCTTCCAGAGTCAACTGGCTATCTGCTCAGCCCCTTTCCAATCTTCTGCATGCCTGCATAATCAAAAATAAAGGCGGATTTTCCCCCTAGCTGACGGGGCGGGCGGCCCGGCGCCCAGGAGTGGTGTGAACCACTTCGGCATCGGGCCGCCCGGTAGGTGCGGAATCCTCTGCACCTTCAAGGGCTAGGCCGGTGCCGGCGGGTTTGGCGCCATGACAACCGGCGCGGAAAGGGCTTGGCACCGCGCCAATCGGCGCCAAAGGGCCTCCGCCGGCCGGCGCAAATTGCCGCATGTGTGGGAGCGCCAGCTTGTGCTAGCGCCATCCCAGCACATGCCCAGGAGGGTTCGTGTCCGCACTGGCTATGGCGGAGGTCCACAGCAGCCGGTGCGGAGGGAAAGAGTGCCCCCACGGTACAGGCCTGCCCACGGATCGGTGGGCCCTGATTGTGGGCCAGGCCACCGTAGTGGCACCCCCCGGGGCCAGATTCCCCTGCCCCCCCCCTCCTCCGAGGACCCCGGAGGCCGCCTGCAGAACCAGATCCCACCAGTAAGTACCAGGTCTTATTTACGCCGGTGGGTCCGGCCCAAAACGGGCGGCCGCTCGGTCCATCGTGGGCCAGAGAATCGCCGGGGTAGCCGCTGTCAGCGGCCGCCAACCGGCGCGGCACGATTCCCACCCCCGTCAAAACCCCGGCGCCAGAGAATTCGATAGCCGGCGGAGGCGGGATTCATGCCGCCCCCCGCCGATTCTCCGGCCCGGCGGGGGGTCAGAGAATCCCGCCCAAACGCTCCACACCTTTCAGTTTCTGGGTCTGAAGCTTGCTCCTCGTTGCAGAGTTTGTGGGGGGAAAAGATGCACATCATCAAGGTACAATGTATCGCTTCTTCACAAGTTCTACAAATATTTGGCCAGAAATCTCCCCTTCGCCATCAAATGATACAAGAAGATACAAGAATGTTGTTGTCCTCTCCTCATGGTGCAAGTACCTGAAGATTAGAATTAAGTTTCATATAATTTTAACATCTATCTGGCTGGCTTCCCGTATCAGCCTCCCTGGACAGGCGCCGGAATATGGCGACTAGGGGCTTTTCACAGTAACTTCATTGAAGCCTACTTGTGACAATAAGCGATTTTCATTTCATTTCTCTGCACTACAGCAAGAGGAGCTGTACACCATCCTCTATATGTGGTTGTGGCAGTGTCTCATGAAGGTTCATAACTCCTGGACTATGGGAGCACCCTTTCTGGCTCCCCTTCTGCTGTACTTACTGATGCCATCCACTCTGCTGATTGTTTTAGTGTACAATTCACCAAACCTGTTATCATCGGGTTTTCGATGGGGTTATCCATGGTGTGGATTTGCAGACACTGCTGGAGGCAAGGCTGTTGGCAAACTTTACTTTTTATTAAACATTCTGCCAGCTATCTACAATAAGGCATAGCACGAGACTCAGCATAAAATTATCTCTCAGCATACTCTGGTGCTCCAGCTTCTCCAACCCTAACCTTGGAGCTACAAATCTCTCATCCCTGCAACCATTCTAGTTAATTCTCATCTGTACCCTCTCAAGGACCCTCGCATCCTTCCCAGACTGTGGTGGACAAACCAAAGGTTCAGCATAACTCCCCTGTTTTTGTACCCAATAACTTCCTTTATGAAGCCCAACCTCCCCCACATGCCCAGCTGACTACTCTCTCAACCTGTCCTACCACCATTGTTAAGAAAGAGCTGGGCTGGATTCTCCGTTGGCGGGATTCTCCGTTGTGCCGACAGTGCACCCATGCCCAGGGATTTCCCGATGGCGTGGGACAATGGGAAACCCCATTGGCCGGCTGGCGGGACAGAAAATCCCGCTGCCGGCGGGAGTGCGTGGCACCAGAAAACTGATGCGGCGGGATGGAGAATCCCACCCAATGATCCCCAGTGCTCAATTAGAATTGGAGTTTTAATTGTTCAGTAGACTACACATATTGTTTGATGGACTGCGCATATATATAAAGGGGATACAGGTGGCACTATGGAGTTGGAGGGAAGTGATTGTTCAACACAATAAAATTGGAGTTGAAGAAGTCACAACTTGCTTTCCAGTTTTTATTACAGAGATACCATCAGAGCTAAATGACCATCACAGGGACCCCAGGTGCCTGTCTCCCTGTACACTCTAGAACTGGGCCATTCAACCTATGTTCCCTCTCCCCATCCATTCTGCCTACATGCTTTGCCTCACGCTTCCCTGTACCAATTTCAATTTACCACTAGTCGGCCCATTCTGCCAGCTTATCGATTTCCTGCTGCAGTTGATTGGCATCGTCCTTGCCATCTGCCACACCTGCAAATTTGGTATCTGTGGTGAATGTATCTTAGTAATTCACACTGTATTTACCAATACCATTGTAAGCGCAGTAGCGTTATTCGACCACTAGGGGGAGTAGCTCTGGGAATGCTCAGGAGTTTGTACATGGCTCCACCCTTGGCTCCGCCCATGACTCCTCCCCCTGGACTACTGTATAAATACCCTTGTCCAGAGCCAGCCTGCAGTTCATTGAGAGTTCAACGGGTAACAGGCTGGCTCTGTAGTAAGTAGATTAAAACCACTGTTCATATCTTAAAGCACGTGTCTAGTGAATTGATGGTTCCATCAGTATCAGAACAAAGTTTTAAATTTTACTTTGTATTCCAGTGTACATGCTATTTACAATTCATTCATATGGTGTGGGCCTCACTGGCAAGGTTGCCATTTATTACCCTTGAGATAGTCACCGGCAAGACATCTATGAACATAAAACTTTATGAATTCAGAGCAGGAGTAGACTATTCTGCCCCTCGAGCCTGCTCTCCCATTCAATAAGATCATGGCTGATATAAGGAACCACATTCCTGCCTACCCCCGATAACCTTTCACTCCCTTGTTAATCAAGAATCTATCCAGCTCTGCCAGCCGCTTATTTTTAAACAGTGACTCCTACTTCTAGATTCTTCCACAAATGGAAACATCAGTTCCCCATCCCCTCTCTCAATACCCCTCAGGATCTCACATGTTCCAATCAGGTCGCCTCTTACTCTTCTAAACTCCAGTGGATACAAGCCTCGCCTGTCCAACCTTTCCTCAGAAGACAACCCACCCATTCCTGGTATTAGTCTAGTAAACCTTCTCTGAACTGCTTCCAACACATTTACATCCGTCCTTCAAGAAGGAGACCAATACAGTACACAATTCTCCAGATGTGGTCTCACCAATGCCCTGTATAACTGAAGGATAACCTCGCTACTATTGTATTTAATTCCCCTTGCAGTAAGCAATAACATTCTGTCAGCTTTCCTAATTATTGCTGTAACCAATATACTGTCCTTCAGTGATTTATGCACAAGGGCGCCCAGATCCCTCTGCACTGCAAAGCTCTGAAACCTCTCACCATTTTGACATGTTTCTTTTTCATTTTTCCAGCCCAAATTGACAATTTTACATTTTCCCACATTATACGCCACTTCTCACTCATTCAACCTATTTTTAAAAATGTATTTATAGGATGTGGGTGTTGCTGGCTACGCCAGTACTTATTGCCCTAATATCCCTATTTGCCCTTCAGAAGATGGTGGTGAGTTGCCTTCTTGAACCGCTGCAGTCCCTAAGGTGTAGGTACACCCACTATACAGTGAAGGAACAGTGATATATTTCCAAGTCATGATGTTGAGTGACTTGGAGGGGAACCTCCAGGTTGTGAGGTTCCCAGGCATCTGCTGATTGCAGATGGTAGTGGTCATGGCTTTGGAAGGTGCTGCTGAAGAAACCTTGCTGAGTTCCTGCAGTGTGTTTTGTAGATGGTAAAACACTGCTGCAAGGATCGATTGTTTGTGGAAGGGGGAGCAATCAAGTGGGATGCTGTGTCCTGGATAGTGTTGAGTATCTTGAATGTTATTGGAGCTGTACTCATCCAGGCAAGTGGAGAATATCCTATCACACTCCTGGCTTGTGCCTTTGTAGATGGTAGATAGGATTTGGGGGGGCTCAGGATTCCCTTTGAACTGCTCTGGTAGTCACGGTATTAATATGGCTAGTACAGTTCAATTTCTGGTCAATGGTAACCACCAGGATGTTGATAGTGAGGGATTCAGCAATGGTAATGCTATTGAATGTCAAGGAGCGATGGTGCAATCCTCGCCTGTTGGAGATGGTCATTGCCTGGCACTTGTGTTGCACGAATGTTGCTTGTCAGCCCAAGCCTGGATATTGTTCAGTTCCTGATGCATTTGGACATGAACTGCTTCTGAATCTGAGGAGTCGCAAATGTTACAGAACATTGTGCAGTCATCAGTGAACATCCCCACTTCTGACCTTATGATGGAAAGAAGGTCAGAAGGTCATTGATGAAGTTGCTGAAGGTGGTTGGGCCTAGGCCACTACCCTGATGAACTCTGTAGTGCTGCCCTGGAACTGCCATAAGTGACCTCCAACCACCACAAACATTTTCCTTTTTGCCAGGTATAACCCCAACCAGACGTGGGTTTTCCTCCTGAATCCTATTGACTCCAGTTTTACTCGGGCTCCATGATGTCATACTCAGTCAAATGCTGCCCTGATGTAAAGGGAAGTCACTCTCACTTCACCTCTGGAATTCAACTCCTTTGTTCATTTTTGAACCAAGGCTGTAATGAGACCATAAGATATAGAAACAGAATTAGGCCATTCAGCCCATTGAGGCTATTCCAACATTCAATCATGGCTGATAGGTTTCTCATCCCCATTCTCCTGCCTTCTCCCGGTAACCCCTGATTCCCTTATTAATCAAGAACCTATCATCACTATCTTAAAGACACTCAGTGATTTGGCCTCCACAGTCTTCTGTGGCAAAGAGTTTCACAGATTCACCACCCTCTGGTTGAAGAAATTCCTCTTCATCTCTTTTAAAAGATTGTCCCTTCAGTCTGAGGCTGTTACCTCGGGTGCTAGTTTCTCCTACCCGTGGAAACATCCTCTCCATGTCTACTCTATCTAGGCCTCTCAGTATTCTGTAAGTTTCAATGAGATGCACCCTTATCCTTCTAAACTCCACTGAGTACAGACCCCGAGTCCTCAGCCGCTCCTCATAAGGCAAACTTTTCATTCCAGAGATCATTTTTATGGACCTCCTCTGCGTGGTGATATGCTTCACTGTAAGTACACAAGGGGTTAATGCAAATACACTACAACTAAATAAACACTGGAGGGAGCACCAGAGCATAATGACATGCAGACATACAGCTAATGAACACACAGAATAGGACACGACCAATGAACAGTCAAGACACCCAGAGGTGCCACTACCACAAGGGGGCAACCCATATATAAGGACAGGGCACACATGCTCTGTCTCTTTCCACAGGTAACACTGAGAGAGAAGGACAGGGGCAGATCAGAAGCATCACACCCACCATGTGGCTTAGAGAAAACTGGTTAGTTAGACTGAGTTACTATAGCAAGATTAGCAGGAGAGTCGAACTCATAGTGAACTGTGCTAATGGTTCAATAAACCACATTGAACTTACTTCAAAGTCTGGAGTATCTTTTGGTCAAAACTGCATTGAGTTGCAGCCTGTGTTATCCCAGAGTACATAACACATCATGGTACCAGTAGTGCCTGTTGAATCTATATAGTTCAACACAGCAAGATCCGTGACTACCAGCAACAGCACCCAGGCAAGATGATCGAGATTCCGGTTCCTCAGCAGCTCCAGTACCACGGCAATCTCATTGCCAACTGGCGTGCATTCAAGCAGAGATTTGAGATTTACATGGTAGCATCCGACCTAGATGGCGTGGCCGATGCTGAGACGATAGATCTTCTACTCGCCATTGCAGGTGAAAATGCAACAGAAATCTGCAACTCCTTCAAGTACTCCAAAGGGCAGGACAAGAGAGGCTTCCGGACAGTCCTGGACAAGTTTGAAAACTACTGCGAGGTAAACACAAAAAAAAATCAGTAAAACTGGAGCCTGCACTCACCACGAGGCAAAGGTAGAATTGCAGCAGAGGCAAACGGCAGTTTTGATTGGCAGCCATCTTGCGAAAGGAGCCGCACATGCCCAGTCCCCAGATGACGTGAACCGGCAAAACAGTGCTTTGCGCATGCGCGAGAAGCCATGCCTGCGCAGTTGCGAAAAGAGCGCACAGTAAAGGAAAAGCGATTTTCCTACGCTCTACATCACAAGCCTCATGACGTCAGAGGCCCAGGACCACGCCCACTTAAAGGGGAAATGTCCCAAAATAGTGAAAAAAAATTTAAAGCCAGAAACCACAATTCTTTCACCAGGAACGACAGCACAATGCCTGAACTTCGACCAGTAGATTAAAGTATCCTCTACAGAACCCTGCAACAAGCAGTTAGCACCGCCCAAAGAGATGATTTAGTCCTTGAAGACGATGACTCAGATGTTGATTTCATCATTGGACGTGGCGACCTCAGTACCAAACCCGAACCGCAACGAGATGTGTTGTACATTGAAGCATCCGACACAGTCATGGACGAGTTCTTCGGATTTGAGGATCCTCAGCCCAGCATAGACGACATCCCAACCCATGAGTCCAGGATTCTGCTGCAGCCTGACGCCAAGAGACAGAGAGCGGTACAAGCCCACAGAGTACGGCCTGATGCCACACCAGTGTTCCACGCACCACGAAGAGTCCCCGAGGGAACGATGCCAGACTCCACAAAGAGAGCAATCCAAGCCTCCACAGCGAGCTCGTTGACAAACAACGCAAGACTCCAGAGTGCAGTCCTTGCATGAACAAGACCATGAAGGTCGAGCAACCTTACCTGAGCAACCAGCAGCAGACAATGCACATCTGCCATGCTCAAGTGCACAGCAAGACAACTATGACAGTCTACCACACTCATGTGAACAACAAAAAGACTATGACAGTCCACCCAAATTATTTGAGCCACCAAAGAAGACTCTGACAGTCAACCCAGCTCATCTAACTGACAAGACGACACTGAAGGTTTACCCACTGTATGTGCGACAAGTGACAAAGGCTTCACAATTCCCATACAAAATGTGCAACATCTCAGCGAGACTGACAGATCTCAGCTTGTATGTACAGAGGCACTCGACAATCAAAGTGAGGCTACTAGTGACTCCCGTGACACCAGGTTAATTCAAACCTCATCTACTCGAGCCTCTCCACAAGAACCTGAAATGACTCCAGATGGGGAGCATCAAGAAACCAAAGGTGATTCCAGTGAACCGGACTTGACTCCGAACCGGACATGACTCCAACGGGGAGCGCCGAGGAATCAGAGACGGCATGCTCAGTACAACAACAGATGCCACAAAGGACACTGGCACAAGTGACTGTGAAGGACTCGTATTATCCACTCGGTGTGGTCATTCAGCGCAACAAACACAACAACAAAGCCTACAAAATCAACAACACAGACAACAACAAGAAGCGTACCAATAGCACCAACGTCAACAACAAGCACGACAAACCAACAACACTGGAACAACGACAGGTACGATATGGCATGATAACGCGTCTTCCAAATTCACGTTTGCTATGCTACAAACACGCAGACCAACTTTCAAGGCAGCTGACATATGGCATCAATACCGCAAACACAGACACCAGTCCAAGTCAGATAGGAACGATGACATCAAGAATTGCTACCACAAGCATCGGGAAAAACAGGAGTCCAGACAATGAAGTGATTTGACCATTTGAACACCTCCTGATGACTTCTTGGTTCCTTCAGCACAGGGACACTGACGGTGTTCACAAGGACATGACAACATCAACATCAACACTTCCATAACAAAACAAGAAAGCCACTCGACCATATAAATTCATGAACTTTGGACTCATACTTATTATTTGGTATTGTGTAATCATCACTGTCATCATGATTTGTACATGTCATCACTTATCAACTTATTTTGTTCAATTTTCTTTAACAAAGTACAGAAAATATGTAACACGAAAAAGGGGGGATGTGGTGATATGCATCACTGTATATACGCAAAGGGTTTATGTAAATACACTACAAGTAAGTAAACACTAGAGAGAGCACCAGAGACAACATGACATGCAGACATTCAGCTACTGAACACACAGAATAGGACACGACCAATGAGCAGTCAAGACACCCAGAGGTGACACTACCACAAGGGGGCAACCCATATATAAGGACAGGGCACACATGCTCTGTCTCTTTCCACAGGCGACACTGAGAGAGAAGGACAGGGGCAGATCAGAAGCATCACACCCATCACGTGGCTTAGAGCAGACTGGTTAGTTAGACTGAGTTACTATGGCAAGATTAGCAGGAGACAAACTCATAGAGAACTGTGCTAATGGTTCAATAAATCACATTGAACTTACTTCAAAGTCTGGAGTATCTTTTGGTCAAAGCTGCATCGAGGTGCACCCTGTGTTATCCCAGAGTACATAACACATCACTTTGGACCCTTTCCAAGGCCAGCACATCCTTCCTTAGATACGGGGCCCAAAACTGCTCACAATATTCTAAATGGGGTCTGACCAAAGCCTTACACAGCCTCAGTAGTACATCCCTGATCTTGTATTCTAGCCCTCTCAAAATGAATGCTAAGATTGCATATGCCTTCCTAACTGCCAACTGAACCTCCATGTTAACCTTAAGAGAATCCCTTTGTGCTTCAGATTTCTGAAGCCTTTCCCCATTTAGAATATAGTCTATTCCTCCACACTTCCTACCAAAGTGCATAACCTCACACCTTTCCACATTGTATTCTATCTGCCACTTATTTGCCCACTCTCCTAGCCTACCCTAAGTCCTTCTGCAGCATCCCCTCTTGCTCAGCATTACTTGTCCCTCTATATATCTTTGTATCATCTGCAAACTTAACAACAATGCCCTCATTCCTTCTTCCAGTTCCTTCTTCCAGATTTTAATGGATATCGTGACTAGTTGTAGTCCCAACCCTGATCCCTATGGAACACCACGAGTCAACAGCTGCCAATTTGAAAAAGACCCCTTTATCCCCACTCCCTGCCTTCTGCCAGTCAACCAATCCTCTATCCATGCCAATACCAATAGGGGCTGGTTTAGCACAGGTCTAAATCGCTGGCTTTGAAAGCAGACTAAGGCCGGCCAGCAGCATGGTTCAATTCCCATACCAGCCTCCTCGAACAGGTGCCAGAATGTGGCGACTAGGGGCTTTTCACAGTAATTTCATTTGAAGCCCACTTGTGACAATAAGCGATTTTCATTTCATTTCATTTTCACCTTGCCCTTAACACCATGGGCTCTTTTCTTTATTAGTAGCTTCCTACATTGTCAAAGGCCTTCTGGAAACCCAATAGATCATGTGGATTGGTACTTGGGACTACAATGTCATGGCCATTACGGAGACATGGTTAGAACAGGGACAGGAATGGTTGTTGGAAGTTCCGGGGTATAGATGTTTCTGTAAGAGTAGGGAAGGTGGTAAAAGAGGTGGAGGAGTAGCATGTTAATCAAGGATAGTTTAATGGCTGCAGAAAGGCGTTCAAGGGGGATCTGCCAACTGAGGTAATATGGGCTGAAGTTAGAAATAGGAAAGGAGCGGTCATGTTGTTAGGAGTTCTCTATAGGCCTCTATAGGCCCCCAAATAGTAATAGAGATGTGGAGCAAGAAATTGCAAAGCTGATTATGGATAGGTGTGGAGGTTCCAGGGTAGTTGTCATGGGTAACTTCAGCTTTCCAAATATTGATTGAAACCTCTATAGGTCGAACAGTTCGGATGGGGCAATTTTTGTACAGTGTGAGCAGGAGGGTTTCCTGACACAATATGTGGATAAGCCGATAAGAGGTGGGGCCACATTGGATTTGGTACTGGGTAATGAACCGGGCAAAGTGTCTTGATAGATATGTCCCTGTCAGGCAGGGAGAAAATGGCAGCGTGAGGGAACCATGGTTCACAAAAGAGGTTGAATGTCTTGTCAAGAGGAAAAAGGAAGCGTACGTAAGGATGAGAAAAGAAGGTTCAGTTGGGTCGCTTGAGGGTTACAAGGTAGCATGAACCTAAAAAATGTGCTTAGGAGAGCTAGGAGGGGGCATGAGAAGTCCTTGGCGGGTCGGATCAAGGAAAACCCCAAGGCTTTTACTCTTATGTGAGAAATAAAAGAATGACCAGGGTGAGGTTAGGGCCGGTCAAGGACAGTAATGGGAACATGTGCATGGAGTCAGAAGAGATAGGAGAGGTGTTGAATGAATACCTTTCTTCAGTGTTCACCAAGTAGAGGGGCTATGTTTTTGAGGATGAGAGTGTGGACTGGAGAGTGGCGAATGTTGTTCCTCTGTTCAAAAAAGGGAATAGGAATGACCCTGGTAATTATAGGCCAGTTAGTTTTACTTCGGTGGTCGGTAAGTTAATGGAAAAGGTCCTGAGGGATAGGATTAATGACTATTTGGAAAGATGCAGCTTAATCCGGGGTAGTCAACACGGATTTGTGAAGGGTAAGTCTTGCCTCACAAATTTGATTAAATTCTTTGAGGAGGTAACTAAGTGTGTAGATGAAGATAGAGCAGTTGATGTCGTATATATGGATTTCAGTAAGGTGTTTGGTAAGGTTCCCCATGGTCGGCTCATGAAGAAAGTAAGGAGGTGTGGGATGGAGGGAAATCTGGCCAATTGGATAAGTAACTGGCTGTCACATAGAAGATAGAGGATGGTGGTGGATGGAAATTTTTCAGACTGGAGACCAGTTACCAGCGATGTACCACAGGGATCAGTGCTGGGTCCTCTGCTATTTGTGATTTTTATAAATGACTTGGAGGAGGGGGCTGAAGGGTGGGTCAGTAAATTTGCTGATGACACCAAGATTGGTGGAGTCGTGGATGAGGTGGAGGGCTGTTGTAGGCTGCAAAGAGACATTGATAGGATGCAGAGAGGGCTGAAAATTGGCAGATGGAGTTTAACCCTGATAAGTGCGAGGTGATTCATTTTGGTAGGACAAATTTGAATGCGGATTACAGGTTCAATGGCAGGGGTTCTGAGGAATGTGGAGGAACAGAGAGATCTTGGCGTTCATTTCCACAGATCTCTGAAGGTTGCCACTCAAGTGGATAGAGCTGTGAAGAAGGCCTATAGTGTGTTAGCGTTTATTAACAGGGGGCTTGACTTTATGAGCCGTGGGTTATGCTGCAACTGTACAGGACCCTGGTGAGACCACATTTGGAGTATTGTGTGCAGTTCTGGTCACCTCACTATAAGAGGGATGTGGAAGTATTGGAAAGGGTGCAAAGGAGATTTACCAGTATGCTGCCTGGTTTGAAGGGTAGGTCTTATGAGGAAAGGTTGAGGGAGCTAGGGTTTTTCTCTTTGGAGTGGAGGAGGATGAGAGGCGGCTTAATAGAGGTTTATAAGATGATGAGAGGTTTATAAGATGATGAGGGGGATAGATAGAGTGGACGTTCAGAGACTATTTCCTCGGGTGGATGTAGCTGTTACAAGGGGGCGTAACTCTAAGGTACGGGGTGGGAGATGTAGGAGGGATGTCCGAGGTAGGTTCTTTACTCAGAGAGTGGTTAGGGTGTGGAATGGACTGCCTGCTGTGATAGTGGAGTTGAACACTTTAGTAACTTTCAAGCGGTTATTGGATAGGCACATGGAGCACACCAGAATGACAGGGAGTGGGATAGCTTGATCTTGGTTTCGGACAAAGCTCGGCACAACATCGAGGGCCGAAGGGCCTGTTCTGTGCTGTACTGTTCTATGTTCTATGTCCACTGCTCTCCTTTGTTCAACTTCCTCATTACCTCCTCAAAGAATTCTCACCAGATTTGTCAGACATGAGCTCCCATTGACAAATCCATGTTGATTCAGCCCTATTCTATCTGCACTTCCAAGTACTCCGCAATCTCATCATTAATAATGGACTCTAAAATCTCACCAACAACCAAAGTCAGGCTAACCAGCCTAGAATTCACCATCTTCTGCCTCCCTCCCTTTTTAAAAAGTGGTGTTACATTCGCCACTTTCCAGTCCTCTGGGACCTTCCCTGCTTCCAGTGATTCCTGAAAGATCACCACCAATGCCTCGACAATCTCCTCAGCTATCTCTTTTAGAACCCTGGTTGTAGTCCATCTGGTCCAGGTGATTTATCCAGCTTCAGACCTTTCAGCTTACCCAGCATCTTCGCCTTAGTGATGGCCAATACATTCACCTTTGTCACTCACTCTTGATGTTCAGGTGTGCCATTAGTGTCTTCGACTGATGATGCAAAGTACCTATTCAGTTCCTCTGCCATTTATTTGTTCCCCATTACTACTTCTCCAGCATCATTTTCCAGTGGTCAAATGCCCATTTTTGCCTGACTCTTACATTTTATATATCGAAAAAATACCTCTTCCCATCTGCTTCTACATTACTAGCTATCTTACACTCGTATTTCACCCCCCCCCCCCCCCCCCCCCCCCCCCCCCCCCGGGCACCTGTATGCTTTTTCTTTGCTTTATGCAGGCATGGTTGCCTTGTCCTCCTCTTTTCATGTTTCCTCCTACTTGGGATCAATTTCTGTTGTGCCTCCCGAATAAACCCCAAAAGACCCTTCCATTAGGGCAGCACAGTGGTGCAGTGGTTAGCACTGCTGCCTCACAGTGCTATGGACCTGAGTTTAATCCCAGCCCTGGGTCACTGTCCATATGGGCTTTGCACATTTTCCCTGTGTTTGCGTGGGTCTCGCCCCCCACAACCCAAAGATGTGCAGGGTAGGATTGGATAGGCCACACTAAATACTGTCCAATTTTGCCAAACTCCCTTGTGACTAGTTAGCCCATAACTTCTATGCCTTCATGAATCACTTGCCATGTCTTCTAGTTTTGGCTGTTCATTTCTCCCTGCTCAACCTTCCAACACCCTCGGCCAAGTTAGTTTGAAATCTCCTCAACAGCAAACCTCCCTGCAAGGATACTGGTCCCAGTTCAGTCCAGGTACAAGTCCCACTGTACCCTAAATCATTCCCAATGTTCCAGAAATGTAAAGCCCTCCCTCCTGCACCATCTCTCTAGCCGCGCATTCATCAGGACTAACCTCCTGGGCGGGATTGTCCGTCGGCTGACACTAGAGTCAGGAAACACGGTTGGGTGGAGAATTCGGCATCAGGTGGAAATCAAGGTTGACACTGGGCACCAAATTGAATGCCGTGCTAGGTGCCATGACAGCGGCGTGAATGCATTCTGCACCACATGCTGGCGTGGGCATACAAATGTACAGTAAAGGCCATTGGCATATCATTAAGGGCACCAACCCGGCATTTTCCAGGTCTTCTGTGGTGCTCCACCTCCGCCAGGAGAAAGTACAGAGAGCTAGGTTAACTTGCGGTATTTCAAATTGGGACACAGGTGCCGTGGCTGCTTGGGGCGCGGGAGGGGGTACAAATTGTATCCAACATTGCTATAGTGTGCTAAAACTTGTGCTGCTGGCCGAAGGGCATCTGCCAGGGCCGAGGGAGTAGCGAGGTGCAGCTAGCAGATGGGCTGTGAGGTCAGGGTGGCCGGGCATGGACCACCATTGCCGCAGCCTGAAAAGCAGTCATGCAGCTCCACATGCCGCTGACTGCCCACTGGGAACTTCGCACCACGGGCCGTATGGGTGCCCCTCCCAGCCACCCCATCAACGGGATGGGCGTGCTGTAGTGCAACCAATGTCATCACCTGAGCTGTGTTAAGGTTTTGCACGCATTGGAATTGAGGAAGTTCTACATGGCGCCTGTGCAAGCCCATTAACGGGACCTGAATTGCATCGAGGTCTGGCACTGCTTTCGTCCGCGTAGAACACTCATGATTCAGTCCCAGAGTCAGCACTTAGTCTCCCAAACTGAGAATTCCGCTGCCTATCTCTAGTGGAACCAAATGTAATCCAGAGATTATTACCTTCTTGGTCCTGTTTTTAATCTACTTCCTAGTTCCCTAAATTCTACTTGCCTCCATTTGAAGAATTACAAACTTAAATGCCGAAATATTTTTTGGTGAAATGTATTTGGATTGCTTTTTGAATTTACTGACAGATCGCATTTGTTTAATTGTAGGATTGGGGACTTTGTGATAAAGGGAATCCCTCCACCATATTACGAGTACAATGGCAACGGTAAATTCCAAATTAGAGAGCAAGGTAAGTTTTAATTTGATACTTCGATTAACTCTTTCCCAGGTATACCGGGAGAGGAAGGACATTTTGCTGGCGTTTTAAGATTTCATTGTGCATTTTCTGTTGAAGTTTTAATCTTATTCCAGCTTTGATGTGGATTTATGAGGAAAATAGGTGCAGAATTTAAATCA